>NC_140505.1:96213654-96836988 GCF_964339955.1 Pipistrellus hanaki
TTCTATCTATTCTTCTCCCTCTCTTTCTAAAAATCAGTAAACACACACACACACACACACACACACACACAGAGTGGCCAGATTATTATGCATATATCGGGTCTAGTAATAATTAATGTCGTTTTTAAACATTCGTTTAAAATCTTGCTTGGCGTTGACTTGTATTGACATAACCTTCAAACACGTGGTATCTACAGAACGTGTGAAGTGCAATTAACAAGTTTTGCTTGAAAAAGTTTGTGTTTGGTTTGGTTTTTGTTGCAAAACTAGGGCTAAGAAGATGGCGGATGAAGAGCATATTCGGCACTGCATGCTTTACGAGTTCCAATTAGGAAGAAAAGCAAGTGAGGCTGCAAAAAACATCTGTAGTGCTCTTGGTCAAGATGCAGTTAGCGCCAGAAAATGCCAGCGTTGGTTTGAGAAATTTCGCGAGGGAAATTTTTCGTTAGATGACAAGAGTGGTCGAGGCCGTGTGTCCAATTTTGATCAAGAAGCTCTTCAAGCTCTTTTGGTGCAAAATCCTCAAATTACCCAACAAGAGCTTGCGACAACTTTAAATTGTTCACAAAAAACAATTTCCAATCAATTGCGTGCACTTGGCAAAGTCCAAAAGTTTGGAAAATGGGTTCCTCATGAGTTGACCGACAACAACCGTAATCAAAGAGTCACAATTTGCAGTATATATATGCACAGGCAAAGTAAAATATGAATGTCTAAGTCTCTTTTCCCTGTCAAATTAGAAAATTTAGATTGATAAAGCAGTATGGTGAGTATATGTTTATTCACTCTGGGTGGATATGGGGGATTAGCAATAATTTCATAAGGCTTTCATAACAATTCACCCCAAACTTGGTGACTTAAAACAACAGATTTATTCACTCACAGTTTTGGAGACTAGAAGTCTGACTGCAGGTGTCAGTAGGGCCATTCTCCCTCTGAAGTCCACCACACTGCCTCTTCCAGCTTCTGGTGGTGGCTGCATCACTCCACTCTCTGCCTTCACCATCATGTGGCCTTCTTCCCTGTATGTCTCCTCTCTCTGTCCAAATATCCCTTTCCTTTCCATTATAAGTACACTGGCTGTTGTATTTAGAGTCCACACTCCCCCAGCAACATTCCCCCTGAGGTTGGATGGTCTGTTCAATGCTTCTATGTTTCTGGATCTATTTTAGTTCATCAGTTTATGTTGTTCATTATAATCCATAAATGAGTGAGATCATGGGATATTTATCTTTCTCCTACTAGCTATTTCACTTAGCATAATGCTCACCAGGGCCATCCATGCTGTTGCAAATGGTAAGAGTTCCTTTTTTTAAATTTTTTACACAGTAGCATAGTATTCCACTGTGTAGATGTTTCACCGTTTTTTAATCCACTCATGTGATGATGGGCACTTAGGCTGTTTCCAAATCTTAGGTATTGTAAATTGTGCTGTTATGAACATTAGGGTGCATATATCCATTCTAAATGGTGTTTATGGTTTCTTGGAGTATATTCCTTGAAGTGGATCACTAGGTCAAATGGCAGTTCCATTTTTGATTTTTTGAGGAAACTCCATGCTGTTTTTAAGCATCAGTCTGCATTCCCACCATCAGTGCAAAAGCATTCCTTTTTCTCCACATCCTTGCCAGCACTTGTCGTTTGTTGATTTGTTGATGATAGGTGTGAGATGGTACCTCGTTGTTTTGACTTGCATCTCTTGAATGATTAGTGACTTTGAGTGTGTTTTCATATATCTGTTGGCCTTCTGTAAGTCCTTTTTAGTATGGGGTCTATTTAGGTCCTTTGCCCATTTTTTTTTTTGATTGGGTTATCTTCCTATTGTCAAGTTGTATGAGTTCCCTATAAATGTTGGAGATTAAACCTTTATTGGAGATAACATTGGCAAATATGTTCTTCCATGCAGTGGGCATTTTAGCTGGGTTCTTCTGCTGTGCAGAATATTTTATTTTGATATAGTCCCATTTGTTTATTTTCTCCTTAGTTTCCATTGTCCTAGGAGCTGTATTGGTAAAATATTGCTACGGCATATGTCTGATATTTTGCTGCCTGCCTGTGAATTCTTCTAAGATTTTTATGTTTTCTCCTCTTATATTTATGTACTTTATCCACTTTTATTTTATTTTTGTGAATGGTGTAAGTTAGTGGTCTAGTTTTGTTTTTTTGTAAGTATCTGTCCATTTTAACCAACACCATTTATTGAAGAGACTGTCTTGACTGCATTGTATGCTGTTGCCTCCTTTGTCAAATATTAATTGAGCATAATGGCTTGGATTGATTTCTGGGTTCTCTGTTCTGTTCCATTGGTCTATATGTCTGTTCTTATGCCAGTACCAGACAGTTTGGAAACTGTGGCTTTGTAATATATCTTGATATCTGGTATTGTGATTCCCCCAACTTTGTTCTTCTTAGGATTGCTGCAGCTATTGGGGGTCTTTTTTTTTATTCCATATGAGTTTATGGATATTTTGCTCTAGATCTGTGAAATATGCCATTAGTATTGTAATGGAGATTGCATTGAATCTATAGATTTCTTTGGGTAGTATGGACATTTTAATGATGTTGATTCTACGAGTCTGTGAACACAGTGTATTCTTCCATTGTTTATGTCTTCCTCTATCTCTTTTTTCAGTGTCCTGTCGTTTTCTGAGTACAGATCTTTATCTCCTTACTTAAGTTTATTCCTAGGGAATAAAGAGAGGGATAGAGAATTAGAAACATTGATGAGAGAGAAACATCGATCTTAATTTTTTTGTTGCAATGGCAAATGGGCTTATGTTTTTAATGTCTCTTTCACTCATTGTTGGTGTATAAAAAAGCTATAAATTTCTAGGAGTTAATTTTATATTCTGCTACATTGCTAAATTCATTTATTAAAGCTAATAGTTTTTTTTATGGAGTCTTTAGGATTTTCTGTGTACAATATCGCTTCACCTGTGAATAATGACAATTTTACTTCTTCTTTTATAATTTAGATGCCTTTTATTTCTTCTTGTTGTCTGATTGCTATGGCTAGCACTTCTATTACTATGTTGTACAGGAGTGGGAAATTGTTTTAGTTTTTGCCCATTGAGTATGATGTTGGCTGTACGTTTGTCATATAAGGCTTTTATTACGTTGAGATATAATCCCATATTCCTACTTTGCTGAGAGTTTTTGTCAAGAAGTGTGTTGGATTTTGTCAAATGCTTTTTTGGCATGAGTTGATATGATTATGTGATTTTGTCTCTCAATTCATTTATGTGATGTGTTGCGTTTATTGATTTGCAGATAGTGTACCAGCATTGCATATCCAGAATAAATCCCACTTAGTCATGATGTATGGTTTTTCTAATGTAATGCTGAATCTGATTTGCTAGGATTTTGTTGAGGATTTTAGTATCTATGTTCATTAGGGATACTGGCCTGTGATAATCTTTCTTTGCAGTGTCTTTATCTGATTTGGGGATTAGGTAATGCTGACTTTATAGCAAGAGCTTGGAAGTGTTTTTTCCTCTTGAATATTTTTAATAGTCTGAGGAGGATAGGTTTTAGTTCTTTGAATGTTTGTTAAAACTCCGCTTTGAATCTGTCTGGGAAAGGGCTTTTGTTTGCTGGAATTTTTTTTTTTTTTTAATTATCTCTTCAATTTCATTGGTAACTAGAGGCCAGTGCATGAAAATTCATTTATTGGAGGGGCATTCCCTCAGCCAAACCTGCCCCCTCTCACAGTTCAGGAGCCCTCAGGAGCAGGCGGTGACCCAGTGATCAGAGGAAGGTGACGCCTCCATCACACCTCTGCTGCTGTTACTGCCAGCAGTGCAAGCCTTGGCTGGTCCTGGATACTTGAGCCTCAGGCAGCCCTGGGCAACTGAGCAGCTGCCATCTGAGGCAGCCCTGAGCAGCTGGGGAGCTGAGGGGACTGGGGGACTGTGGAGGCAGATGCATAGAGTGGCTGGGCTTTGAAGGTGTGGCAGTCAATTAGTATATTCCCTTCTTTTTTTTAAAAAAAATATATTTTATTGATTTTTCACAGAGAGGAAGAGAGAGGTATAGAGACTTAGAAACATCGATGAGAGAGAAACATCGATCAGCTGCCTCTTGCACACCCCCCACTGGGGATATGCCCACAACCAAAGTACATGCCCTTGACCAGAATCGAACCTGGGACCTTTCAGTCTGCAGGCCGATGCTCTAGCCACTGAGCCAAACCGGTTTCAGCAGCATATTCCCTTCTTATTGGCTATGGGCGCCAGCATCTTTGTGAGGGTGTGATGGTGAATTATTATAGTATATTCCCTCTTTATTAGATAGGATTATAGGCCTATTCAGGTTTTTTGATTCTTCCAGATTGAGTTTTGAATGATTGCATTTTCTAGGAATATGTCCATTTCATCTAAGTTGTCCAGTTTGTTGGAATAGAGTTGTTTGTAGTATTTATTTATTTATTTATTTATTTATTTATTTATTACAGTCCTTTGTATGTCTGTTGGGTTGGTTATTACTTCACCTCTTTCATTTCTGGTTTTATTAATTTGGGTCCTCTGTTTTTGTTTCTTGGTGAGCCTAGTTAGAGGTTCATCAATCTTGTTTATCCTATCAAAGAACCAGCTCTTGGTTTTATTGAACTTTTGTATTCTTTTTTGGACTCTATATGTCATTTGTTTTTGCTCTAATCTTTATTATTTCCTTCCTTCTACTTACTGTGGGCTTTTCTCATCACTCTTACTACTAATTCTTTAAGTTGCAGGGTTAGATAATTTATTACCTTTTTTTTTTTTTTGAGGCAGGCCTATAGAGTTATGAACTTCCCTCAAGACTGCTAGTGTGTCCCCTAGATTTGGGATTGTTGTGTTTTCATTGTCATTTGTTTCCAGGAGGCTTTTTTATTTCTTCTTTGATCTCTTTGGTAACCTAGTCATTGTTTAATGGCATGCTATGTAGCCTCCAAGTGCTTGATTTTTTTTACATTGTTTTTATTGTAGTTGATTTCTAATTTTATGCCATTGTGATCTGAGAAAGTGATTGATATGATTTCAATCTTCTTGAATTTGGGGAGACTTTGCTTGTAACCCAATATGTGGTCTATCTTTGAAAATGTCAGTGTGCACTTGAAAGGAATGTATATTCTGTAGCTTTGGGGTGAAATGTGGAGAAATGTCAATTAATTCCATCAGATCTAGTGAGTCATATGGGATTTATATTTCTTTGCTGATTTTTTTTTTTGTTTAGAGGATTTATCCAGTGGTGTATTAAAATCCCTTTCTATGACTGTGTTGCTGTCAATCTCTCTCTTGATATCTTCCAGAAGTTTTTTTTTTGTTTTTTTTTTTATGTATTTGGGTGCTCCTGTATTGGGTGCATAC
The DNA here is from genome assembly GCF_964339955.1 of Pipistrellus hanaki. Classification (NCBI taxonomy): domain Eukaryota; kingdom Metazoa; phylum Chordata; class Mammalia; order Chiroptera; family Vespertilionidae; genus Pipistrellus; species Pipistrellus hanaki. Next base: position 96,219,000 of record NC_140505.1, read on the forward strand.
TACCGTGTTTCCCCGAAAATAAAACATCCTCCGAAAATAGGACCTACTTACAGGTTTCCTTCTGAGTGAAATATAAGGCATCCCCCGAAAAAAAGGCCCCACCTAGGCTCTGTCTCAGAATGCTATTGCTAAACATGAGAGATTTGGTCCACTGATTCTGAAAGAAATGGAGTCACAAGAAATTCACCAGGAAATTCAGGAATTGGATTGTTATGATGATGTTCCAGAAGATGATGACATGATTGTCATTGAATAAATGAGTAAATTCTTGATTCTGTAGGATTCAGTTTGTCTGGTTTGTGTTGACAACTACCGTACTACCGTACCGTATACAGGTAATAAATTTCCTTTATTTTCATTTAACAGTAAATGTGTACCATATTCTTCTTCATGGAAAAATAAGACATCCCCTGAAAATAAGTCTTAGCGCATCTTTGGGAGCAAAAATTAATATAAGACACTGTCTTATTTTCGGGGAAACAGGGCAGTATATGTTTATCATAGTTATATCCTCTTGTTGAATTGCTGCCTTTAGTATTATGAAGTGCCCTTCCTTATTTCTTGTTATGGCCTTCACTTTAACATCTAATTTGTCAGATATAAGTATTGCTACCCCAGCTTTTTTTTTTTTTCATTTCCATTTATTTGAAAAACAATTTTCCATCCCTTCACTGTCAGTCTGTTTACCTCCTTTGTTCTGAGGCGGGTCTCTTGTAGACAGCAAATAAATGGTTCTTGCTTTCTTATTCATTCAGATACCCTCTGACTTTGACTGGATCATTTAATCCATTTACATATAAGGTTATTATTGATAGGTATTTGTTTGTTGCCATTTTTATTCTTTATACCTGTGTTCTGTCTTCTCTTACTGTTTCTTCTTTTTTACAACAGTCCCTTTAGCATTTCTTCCATTGATGGCTTGGTGGTAATAAACTCCCTTAGCCATATTTTGTCTGTAAAGCTCCTGATTTCACCTTCAATTTTGAATGATAGCCTTGCTGGTATAGTATTCTTGGATTTAGTCCCTTGCTTTGCATCACTTTGTATATTTCATTCCATTCCCTTCTGGCCTGATGTGTTTCTGTTGAGAAATCTGTTGATAGTCTAGTGGGAGATCTCTTGTAACTAACTTTCTGTTTCTCTCTGGCAGCCTTTAAGATTCTTATTTTGTCATTGGTGTTTGCCAGTTTAATTATGATATGTTTCGATGTGGGCCTTTTTGAGTTCATCTTGTTTTAGACTTTGTGAGCTTCTTGTACTTGTGTGAGTTTTTTCTTCCCAACATCAGGGAAGTTTTCTGTCATTATTTCTTCAAACAGGTTTTCTATTTCTTGCTCCATTTACTCTCCTTCTGGCACCCCTATTATGTAGCTGCTGTCTTGTTTTGTGTTGTCCCATAGCTCCCTTAGGCTCTCCTCCTGTTTTTTAAATATTTTCCAGTTGCTGCTCTGCCTGGGTGTTTTTTCCTACTTTGTCTTCTAGCTCACTGATGTGATTTTCAGCTTCTTCTAGTGTACTGTTGGTGCTTTCTATTGTGTTTGTTATTGCAGCTATGTCATTCCTAATTTCTCCTTGGTTCTTATTCATTTACTCTTGATTCTTACTCATGTTGTTGAATTTGTCTCCCATCCTTTTCAACGTCCTTATGACCATTGTTCTGAATTCTTTCTCTGACAAATCGCTTGCCTCCTTTTCATTTACTTCCTTTTCCAGCGATTCCTCCTTTTCTTTCATATGTGGGCTGTTTCCTTATGTCCCCATATTCACTCCTCAGAGTGTCTGGTTATGTGGCTCACTCTGCCACATTGACCAAAAGGCACCAAATACAACTCAAAAAGACATGACACAGAGGGAACAAAACACGAATGTATTCATGACACCAGATACCTAACAAAAAGGTGACCACCAGAGAAAAGTGAGTTATGGGAGAGAAAAGAGCACTAAGATGATATTGATAAAAGAAAAATGTAAGAGGGAAAAGAAAGGAGAAAAAAGAAGGGGGAAAATATACATATATTGGGAGAAAATGCCACAAAACCAACAACTAAACCAAAAAAATTGCAAACAACAAACACAGAAAAAAAGGAGGGAAGCTGAATCTGAGGAGACAGAGCTTATTTCCGTAATGTAAGGTAAAGGAATTGAATGAATAGGGGAATGGCCACAATTCAGTATAAAGGAGGTAGAAAAAGAATGAGTGTATAAGAAGAAAAGTAAAAAACAAAATACTCAATAATAATTAAAAAATAATAATTAAATATATATATTAAGAAAAATATATGTAATTTATATATATATATATATTTAAATAAAAGAATAAAAAATTTTCTTCTTTAATCTATCTATCTCTGTATTCATCTATTTTTGGAAAAGGAGAATGAAGTAGAGAGCAGATAGGTCTAAGTTTGGTGTGTTAAGCTATTAGTAGAAGAAGAGAACAAGTAAGGAGAGGAAAAACAAAAGCATAAAATAAAATAAAAACTTTTTAAAAACTAACAAGCAATCAAACAAAAAAGAACAACAAGAAAAAACTTGGCTAGTGAAGAAAGAGAGAAGAGAAAGGTGCATGGACTTGGAGCTGGGGAGAGTAAATTCAGTATATGAGTAAGACAACAGAGGCTACTATAATAGTAATATGTCAATAAAGCAGATAAAAAAGGTCAATTTTTAACAAGGAGTAAAAAGAAAGGAGAGAGAAAACCTAAAGCAGGAACAGGAGAAGAGAAACAGGATGAAAAAGGGGGAAGTGAGGAATAAAGTGTTGGCATAAAGGAAAAATGAGATAGAGTAAAATAATAGTAAAAAATAAAATAAAAATAAAAATAGAATGTAGAACACTTTCTGTCCATGGATTGTCTCACCAGCTGTCATTAATTCACCAATTCTGGGTGGATGTTATTCAATTCAGCTGTTTCTTTTATCTGCTCCTAGAGAAGGCGCCTGACCCATCTGCCTATTCAGCCGCCATTTTTAAAATTTTTATTTATTTATTTATTTACCTATTTTTCTTTTTTTCTTTTAGGCATTTTCTTTTCTATTTTAGGAGAGGTAAAATAGGAATTGACTCACCCACATGTAGTCATCTGTTTCTGTTTCTCAGCGCCTCAGTTACAGTGAAAAAGTACATGACAGTTTTTTAAATTGAGGTATAATTGATGTATTACAGATATTATGTTAGTGTTAGGTTTACAACATAATGATTTGCTATTTGTATATATTATGAAATGATCACCACAGAAAGTCTAGTTAACATCCATCACCACACATAGTTACGAAACTTTTTTTTCCCAATGACTACTTATGCTTTTTCACATTTAAGGTCAATTTAACTGATCTTGGTTGTATTTCTTATTGTGAAGGTTTTGCGAATGCACATTTCTTGCAACTATTAGAAAAACATTATTTGCCTATTGCTATAGGAAAAAAGAAACTCAGTAGGCTCTTTCTCCGTAGTTGACCAGAATTAGGTGAACTGCTAAACTTGAGGCTCTGCCTGGCCTTCCCTTGAAATGAGAGCCCTGGCTTACAGGCCTACATAATGCCAAGTGGGTGAAACTTGTGGTCTCTTTTTGAAAATATGGTCAAGAGTGAAACAACTACTTCGTTTTTGTTTTAAATGTAGGTTGCAAAATGGCTTATATTGGTATGTAATGCCACACCAGTAATTGAGGCTGCTCAGAAAATATTCATTTTGGCAACTCAATGAAAAGAGCACTCTTCATTAACAGGCCAGGCTAGATTCTAGAAAACCTCTTTTGGGCAATGGTCAAACCTGTCATAGTTTATTTTGTTGCTCTGTTTTCGGGCAACAGATTTGGTCTTTGCTTTTTATTGTATGAGTGCTGAAAGGTTGTCCTAAAATCCACCTACTCAAAAGAATCTGTGTCATGATTCTTGAGAGATTTCCAACTGGCACTACCATATACTGGTTTACCCAAGGCAGAAGCCTGGAGTCTATTCTCTTCCTGACTACCTACTCCCAGATCCCCCACGTCAAATAAATGACTCACTTTTTGGAATAGTCATGGAATCCTTCTGTTCTTTTTCTCTTTTGTCTTCCTAAATGGCCATTATGATCAGTATTCCTACATTTCAAACCCTCATTTATTTCTTACTGTCGACAGGATATAACCTTTGCCCCTTGACATGAACCCCAAGATCTCTGTGTTGTATCCCTTACTTATCTTTTACCTCATCTCTTCCATCACTGTCTCACCAAACTGAGCTCTTCAAAGCCCACAGGCACAAGTGTGCTTTGGGAAAGGTCCTGCTCTGATTATATGATAGATGTGAAGGCTTTCTCCGAGGTCTTCTTAAGTGATTCTTTCTTCTCTCTCCTCCCCAACTCCCAACAGAATCTATTAGGTTTTATCCTATTGCTGAACCACTCACATGATCTTATTATGGGACGAATTATGCAACATTGTGGTGATTTGTTTATTTGGGTATTTCTCCATTTGTGAGCTGTTTAAAGTCAGGACCATGTCAGCTTGATGGCATCTGCCCTAGTGCTCAAACCTAATGTCTAAAGAAGGATTGGTATCTGGAACCACCATCTTTTCAACAAAGATGATCAAAATTTACTATGTGCTATATATAAACATAAACACAAAAATAAATATTGGCTGGATTAAATAAAAATTTTTTAAATTGTAAAATGTTCAAGAAGATAGTATATGTCCTTTAACATTGACAAAGGATGACTTTCATGGACCCAGAGGAACAAATTCTGGATTTGTAAAAATTAAACCTCTGTAGGACAAGAGATACTGTGAAAAAAATCAAAAGATAAGCAGCAGATGAAAAATATTTGCAATGTCCAAATCATATTGAAAGCAATGTAACTCAGTAAAAAAGACAAAGAACTCAATAATAAAATGGGCAAAGGCAATTCATAGAGGCAAACCAAATAGTCAATACATATATAAAAGATGATAAAGCTTATTAGAATTCAGAGAACTAAAAAATAAATCAATAGCTGGCTATGGAAATCAAGGCAGTGACTACCTTTGGAAGGCACCCTTGCAGTGAGGAGGGGGCCTCTGGACTGCCAGAAAGGATTTATATGCTGGTTACACAGTGTGTTCACTTTGTGAAAACTCATATGGCTGCATACTCATCATATGTACAATTTCCTGTACATATGCTACTCTTCAATAGATTTACTTATTTAACTATTGAGAAAAGACCAGCTCTTTATTATTTTTGCCTCCAAGATTGGCAGTGATGAAAAAGATAGCATCCAATGCTACTAAGTTCTACATTTTCTAGCACCTTTCTTACCCACTCATTTGAATGTGGAATGTAATTCAGTTGTCACAGCCTGAAGTTCATTTTAGGCTCTCCCACATCCTGGTTGGTTTTTTTTAAGTTGCATAATATAACATGTTAGACTGGTCTCTTTCCTTAAGCAAAGAGTGTTTACTAGTAAGTTTTATTCACATTATTATGTGAATCAGCAGCTTGTTTGTTTTTTTTATTATTAATCCTCACCTGAGGATATTTTTTTCCATTGATTTTAAGAGAGTAGAAGGAAGGAAAAGAGAAGGGTGGGGAGAGGAAAGAGAAAAGGAAGCGGGGAGGGAGAGAGAGAAACATGGATGTGAGAGCGACACATCAATTGGTTGCCTCCCACATGCACCCCGACCAGGCCAGGGATCGAACCTGCAACCCAGACACATGCCCTTGACTAGGAATGGAACCTGTGACCTTTCAGTGCCTGGGATGTCACTCTAACCATTGAGAAACACTGGCCAGGGCTGTATTTGAGTGACTTTTAATAAAGAGACTGTAAACATTGACCATATAGTTGTTGTTGTTTTTTTGTATGCATGTACATTTTTATTTCTATTAGCTATGGAGTATTTGCCTAAATAAGAAACTTTAACTGTTTTATAAGAAACTGCAGAACTGTTTTCCAAAGTGACTATGCCATTTTGTATTCCCACCAGCCCTGTCAGAGAATTCCTGTTGTTCTGCCTCCTGGTCAGAAGTTGCTGTTTGTCTTTTTTATTTTCCATTCTAATCAGAAGGCAGTGGTGTATCATTGAAGTTTTAATTTGCATTTGTCTGATCACAGACAATGTTGAGGATCTTTTCACATGATTGTTTACCATCCATAACTTTTTTGGTGAAGAATCTACTTAAATATTTGGCCTATTTAAAAGAAACCAAAAAAACACAGCGAGGTAGGTTGTTTGTCTCACTATTTGGCATTGAGAGTTCTTTATGTATTATGGATATGTTCTTTGTCAGAAATAATGACTTGCAAATATTTTAGTGGACTGGACATTTGGAAATGTTAAAAGATATTCTTTAGAGAGAGAGGTCAGAAACTCAGATCTACATATAGAAAGGCAGCAAGAAAGAAAAGCCTAAAGAAAAAGGAATAAGTAAAGATAAATAAAAACTTCCTTTTTCTTTTTCTTAATTGATATAACAGATGACAGTTCAAAATAATGGCAACAATGTATTTGATTATATATGCTTATGCATATGTCATATATATTGGATGTGTATGCTTATATATAAACTAGAGGCCCGGTGTACAAAAGTTGTGCATGAGGGGTCTCAGCCCAGCCTGCACCCCCTCCAATCCGGAACCCCTCAGGGGATGTTCGACTGCTGGTTAAGGCCCAATCATGGTCACCCCCAACTGCACCCACTGCTGGCCTGGTCACCCTCAACTTCCCTCCTCTGCTGGCCTGGCCACCCCTCACTACCCCCCTGCCAACCTGGTAACCCCAACTGCCCCCCCCCCCCTGCTGGCCTAGTTTCCTCCAACTGCACCCCTATGAGCCTGGTCACCCCACGCAGTCTGCTGTTCAGTTGTTTGATTGTCTCTCACTAATGCCCCTGCTGGCCTTGTTGCCCCATGCAGCCTGCTATTTGGTCATTACTATGATGACATCCTGGACAATTTGCATATTCCTCTATTATTAACATAAATGAAATTAATGGCTGAAATGATGCAAGGGACAGGAAGAAAGAATTAGGAATATTTTCTTATTATAGGTACTAACACTACCTATGAATTGGTATCCTGTTACTTGAAAGTGGACTTCAAGTAGTTGTAAATTTATATCATACTCTAGGGGTAACTATTGAAAAAAGTTTAGAAAGTATAACTGATTTGCTAAAAAAGGAGAGAAAATGGAATTATATAAGATGCTCAATTAAAATCACAAAAGGCAGAGAAAGAGGGAAACACAAAAATAGGGAAAAGGGCAACAAATAGAAAATAGTAATTAATGCGGTAGATATTAACCCAAGTTATATCAATACTCCCTTTTCATGTTAATGGTCTAAATGCACCAATTAAAAGACATATTGTCAGAGTGGATCACAAAACAAGATTGCAATATATTGTATATAAGAAACCCACTTTAAATATAAAGACACATACAGATGAAAAGCAAATGGATCTAGGAAAATGCTAACACTAATCAAAGGAAAACAGGAGAGCTATATTTTCAGACAGTAGGCTTCACAGCAAGGAAAGTTATCAAGGATAAAGAAAGACATTACATAATGATAAAGAAGAGATAATGATAAAGAAAACAGTTTTTAGTATGTATGCACTTAACAACAGAAAGTCAAACTACGTATATGGGGCAAAAAAATGATAGAATTGCAAGGAAAAATAGATTAATCTACTATCATAATTTGAGACTTCATACCCCTTTCTTGGAAATTGAGACATCCAGCAGCCAGAAAATTCATAAAGACACAATTGAATTTAGCAACACTATCAACCAACTGTATATAATTGACAACTGTATAATTCTTCATCCAACAACAGTGGAATACACTTTCTCAAGCTCATATAGAACACATTTATCAAGGTAGATCACATTCTGGGCCGTAAAAGACACTTTAACAAGTTTAAAAGAATAGAAATGATGCATTATTTGCTCTCAGACCACAATGAAATTAGACTAGAGATCAGTAACATAAAGCTATCTGGGAAATTCCCGCATATGTGAAGAATAAGCAACATACTTCTGAATAACACATGTATCCAAGAAGAAATCTCAGAGAAAGGTAAAAATATTCTGAATTAAATAAAAATGAAGACACAACTTATTGAAACTTGTGGTATGCATTGCTTAGAGAGAAATTTATAGCCTTGAATGCATATGTGAGAAAAGAAGAAAGATCTAAAATCATAATGTAAGTTTCTACTTTAGGAAAATAGCAATGGAAGACCAAGTTAAACCCAAAGCAGGCAGAAGAAAGGAAATAATAAGAATTAGTGCATAAATCAATGAAATTGAAAACAGGAAATCCATGTGCTAATATGAGAGCTCCACTATTCATTTAAATGGATGATTTGTTTTATACAGAGTTATCCAGTATTTGTGGAGGGAAGACTTTTAGGTTTTCCAGTCCATCATATTTTCACAAGTCTCTATCAGTTTTATGGGAGAAATTTTTATTAGAATACACACTATATTTTTTTAACTGAAAAAAACAAAAAACAAACAAACAATCAAAGGTGCCTAATCACCTTTATTTTCATATATAGGGTTATATATGTTTACTTTAAAAAAAAAAATAGCTGTTGTGGTTCCTATTGGGGAAATCTGATGAGCTATTTTTAGCTGAATTCCATGGAAGGCCAAAGGTCACTTTTTAATAAACACAAGGCAAACTGATAAACAAGCATATATATATCCGGTCTAATTAGCATATTACCCATTAATTAATGGGTAATATGCTAATTAGACCGGATGTCCTTCTAGACCACATGTGTCAAACACAAGGCCCGCGGGCCAAATCCAGCCTGCCAGGCCTTGCAATGTGGCCCGCACCGCGCTGTCATCACTGCACTCCGCTGTCAGTTTATGACATTGTCAGTTTATGACTGTTCAGTAAACCATTCGGCCCGCGATTTAGGCTGGATTTTAGATTTTGGCCCCTTCTCTGATTGAGTTCGACACCCCTATTCTAGACAAAGCTGCAGTGGGCGGGGGCCACACAGCAGTGGGTAGGGGTGGGGGTCTAAGGCCCTTGCATGAATTTTGTGCATTGGGCCTCTAGTGTATATATATATGTATCCACACTAATAAAATAGGTATATGTAAATTGACCATACAGCTGTAACACCCACCAGCCAATCAGGAGTGAGTATGTAAATTAACCCAATAAAGATAGGTTAATTTGCGTATTCAAGTTTGGAACGACTGGGTCGGGAGGGATACCTGCTATGAGTGGGAGGGCAGGGGCAGAGGGAGCTACAGGAGTGGCACTCTGCCCAGAGCGGAGAAGTGAAAGCTCTAGCTGGAGTGAACACTATAGGCTTCAGCCAGAGCGAAGATGGAAGGAGGCGGCCAGAGTGAAGATCTAGGTCCAGGGTGCCGGAGGACAACTGGTGCCATCAGCCAGGGGAAGGAAGGCCTATTGCATGAATCTTCGTGCAGCGTTGCCTCTAGTGCAGGGGTCTTCAAACTACGGCCCGTGGGCCACATGCGGCCCGCAGAGGAGTCTGATCCGGCCTGCCAGGTTTTTTGGGCAGTGAGCGCAGCCGAGGTGTTACAGTAGGAATTAGTAGTTCATATAGTCCGGCCCTCCAGCTCTCTGAGGGACCGTGATCTGGCCCCCACTTTAAAAAGTTTGAGGACCCCTGCTCTAGTGTGTGTGTGTGTATTTATTTATATTTATATTAGCTGTCTTTCTAAATTTACCTTTTTTTCTGAATGAGAGGTAAAATATCAAAACTGCTATTAAACAGAGCTATTTCTGAGCATCTCTCTACCAGTTTTACATGGCCTGATAATGTAGATCTTCGAAGTAGGGATCCCACCACACCTTACCTTGACTTTGATTCTTTCTAGGAAACTTCATGCTTGTGTGGTGGAGAGGACTTATTTAAGGGTGACAGAACATGCCTTTTTATATAGTGTCTGGCAAGGAGCATACTGCTTGGTGACTTTCTATAAGTTTAATAGAATAAGAAGAGGCAAGCATACTAGGTGTACCAGTTAATAATGAGATGGTTCTTTTTTTCAGTAGATGGAGTTAAACATATGTTGATATATATGCAATTTGATATGTATGCTATTTTGTTGTATCGACAACAAGCTTCAAAACTTCATATGTCAAATTTTGTGAAGGTGTTAACATCATAGATATTTTTACACTTGAGGGGGGCAATGGTATATGTACACAGATAATAATTTAATTTTAGAAAATACTAAAAAAAAAAAATAAAAATAAAATAAAAAATGTCGAATTTTGTGCCAAAAAAAAAAAAAAAATGCTGCTGTATACTTTGGGAAGCTTATGGTGAACATGCTCCATCTCAAGATACTTGTGAACGCTAGTTTAAAAGCTTTAAAAGTGATGATGTCGATGTGAAATACAAATAATGTTAAGGTCAACCGAACAAGTTTAAAGACCAACAGTTACAAGCATTATTGGATGAAGATGCGTGTCAAACTCAAAAGCAACTTGCAGAAAGATTAAACATTGCTCAGCAAACAATTTCTGATCATTTACAAGCAAAAGGAAAGATTTAAAGGAAGGACAATGGGTGCCTCATCAACTATAATAAACAAAAGACAAATGGAAAACCAAAAAGTCATCAGTAAAATGTTGCTTCAACGGCATGAAAGAAGGTGTTTTTTTTTTGCATCGAACTCTGACTGGCAATGAAAAGTGGATTTATTTTGAGAATCTCAAGTGCACAAAATCATGGGTTGATCCAGGTCAACCATCAACATCGACTGCAAGGTCAAATTGCAGAAAGAAGACAATGTTCTGTGTTTGGTGGGATCAGGAAGGTATAGTGTATTATGAGCTTCTAAAGTCAAGTGAAATGGTTAATACTGATTGCTACCTACAACAAATAATCAATTTGAACCACACTTTGATCATGAAACAGCCAGAAGACACAGCTAAGTAATTTTGCTTCATGATGATGCACCATCACACACTTCAAAACCAGTTAAAGACACCTTAGAAGATCTTGCCTGGGAAGTATTAACCCACCCACCATATTCACCAGATCTTGCTAGTGATGATGAGCCAGACTGAAGCCAGATGTTTAATTAGTGCTACTCGACAGACTGTATTATATGGAGCACTTCCATCTTCAACTTAAGAAAGAATTGCCCTCTGCCATGCTTACAATAGGATTTGAGCTCATTCCCCCCCACCCTTCCCCCCCAATGTCTTTCTCCCTAAAATAGGCTAATGGAATTTCTTTGCATGTAAAATACCTTTTGTACTAAAGTCTTCCAATTTAAGTTTGTGGTTTTTTTTCTTTCTGGAAAGCACCCTGAAGATTGTTTCCAGATATTTTGCATGAGCAAATGTAGATTTTCCTAGCAACAGGATGCCTATCTAAAATTCCTAAGTGGATTTTTAAAAAATCAATGAAATTTCATTTTCCCCGTGAAAATATTTGTTTTGGAAAATGTATGTTGTTGCACAGCAAGTGGGTAAAGCTCAGATCTGAGTTCTCATGCAGCACTTCCTTTCTGGGAGAGATCCAGGGCTGATTTGCTGTGGCCCTGCTGCTTCCCTAAAACAGCCCTAATGAGTTGAGTGCTGTCATAAGTAAGCTTTATTATTAATAAAACAAGAATCTTTATGACTAGGGGCCCAGTGCATGAATTTGTGCACCTTGAAAGGAACTGTGGGCTGTGAGGCTGCGGTAGGCACAGGGTCGGGTCTTGGCTCATATATGCGCCCCCACCTGACCCCTCCTGCAGAGGCCCTGAGTCCCTTGTCTGGTGGCAGCCCCACTCCTGCAGCTGCTGATCCCATACACTGATGGAGCCGGCTCCACTCACACTCGCTGACTGCTCGAAGCTATTGGGGCTGTTCCAGCAGCGGGTGCGAGCAAAGCCAGCACCATCAGTGAGTGTGAGTGGCTGCTACTGCCCCAATTGCCCCTCAGGAGTAGGGGGTGGTGGAGAAGCCCTCAGGGGCAATCAGGGCCAACAGCTGCTGCTTGCACCCGCTGATTGCACTGAGTGGTCAGGACTTGTGCCCAGCACCGGCAGCAGGTGCAAATGGGACCCAGCACACCAGAGCAAAGAATTTTCAGTAACCATCAGAAGCTCGCCTCGATGACAGCGATCGGTGCCCCAACTTGGTCTTGCACCCCCACTCACCTGCTCCACTATCCCACGATGGCCAACACCTGCCATGTTCCACACACGCCCCTAGTGGCCAGTGTACGTCATAGCGACTGGTTGTTTGGTTGTTCTGTTGTTCTGGTGGTTCCACCATTCAGTCTATTTGCATGTTAGCCTTTTATTATATAGAATTTACTTTTAGAAATTAAGTAAGTTAGAGAGAATTAATGTTATACCTATAATACCATCATTCGGTTTCTTCCTTTCAAGATGGAAAGGGAAAAGGAGTACTTTAACTCAATCCCACCTTTTAACCATCTAATGCTGCCTGACTTGAATGACCTCCTTTTGATTTACCAGCAATAGTTACACTGTTTTTCTCACTGTGACCTCATCCCCAAGGTTTTGTTTTGTCTGTCAAAATTAGAGCACCAGAGTGTTTTTGCATGAGAATATCATCCCCCTTTACCTCAAATAAACAAAACACAAATAATAGTCATTGCTTTGAAAGTGCTGTTAGAGTTTAAGCAAACTAGCTAATTACCTTCCGTAGTGATGGAGCTTTTGCTAACACTTCACATTAGTTGGCTTTCTCTAGAAAAGACCTTGAAAGACTCCTAGAGTTGGGGGTTGGTGGGGTGTTCTTACCTGGTCACATTGCTACGCTTAGAGAGAACACTTGGCTGCTAGGCTGTCAGCCGCCTCATTGTTTGATATTGTCCCTGCCTTTCTGTTCAGATCACGTAGGAAAGAGAGAATGCCTGTAGCCTCACTTGGCTTTGTAATCTGCCGCAAGTGATGAAAGTCCTGGTTAACGGTGTGTCAGACTCCCTTTCTCAGACAAGGGGGTGTCCCCTTTAAAGATCGGAAATGAACTCCAGACTTAACATGGATGAGGGAGGTATCATAACCCTGGCTTAGCAAATTGAGCACAATTGGGATACTATTAAAAACAACAACTACAACAACAACAGAGCTTCAGGCCAATGTGCCTGAGGAAAGAAAAAAAGAAAACCGCCTTACATAACTCCCTACAGCAGGTTTGGGTTTCCTCTGGTTCAAGTTTTCTTGCCTCTTTGATAATCAAATGATCTGAAGAAAGGCGTAGAGTTTCAAGGGAGAAGCTGCATGACAGGCTCACAATAGGGCCATTCACAAGGGCTCTTTTATTAGCTTACACAGTATCGCCATCATTCTTAGTCTCTGGCTTTACTACAAGGCTCCATTTAAACTTAACCAACTTGCAGACATAACTGATCCAGGAATTACTCAATACAACCAGCCAGATACTGTAACCTTTTCCCCCATTTGATAAAGGGATTTAACACAATGGGCTTTACAGTTCTTAAATGACTCCATTTTCCCCGTCTTTCCGATGTGGTGCTGGTATGACCTTTTGTTCTCAAAAAAATTTCACATGGTTTGATTGTATTTTTTAAAAGTATAAACAAACGCAATATTGATGCCCTATCTTTCAAGTTAAATTTTAAAATCTTGTGATGATACAGAAATGGAATTCATGTTATAATATTTACACAGCTGATTTCAAAACATTAGATATTATTATTAACTATTAGATATTATTAAATTAGGCCTGAAAATATGTTCTTTATTTTTGAGGAAGGTTTTGATACAATACCTAGTAGTACTTTCATCATTGCCTTTCCACTTTTGCACACTTCTGGTTGTCTGCTGATTTTTATGCTACTACTTCTATTACAGTGCTACTACATAATCAGGACACACTTGGTTAGTCTCTGCATGGAGAAGAGAGGACGGAGCCCTGAGGATATATTTGGTAGCACACCACACTTTGGATCCATACCTCAAGATAGTGGCTCTCAAGCGTTATTAGGAACAAAAATCGACAGAATGTTTGATTAAAATGCAGGACAATCGTTTTCTGAGACTGATTTCTGAGACTCCCAGAGACTGATTCAGTAGGTCTAGTGGAAGCCGGAGAACGTGCATCTTAATGAGCAGCGTATTGATTCTGGTGCTGATACTGAGAACCATGATCCCGAATCCGCCAGAGCAGTGGTCAGCAAACTCATTAGTCAACAGAGCCAAATATCAACAGTACAATGATTAAAATTTCTTTTGAGAGCCAAATATTTTAAACTTAAACTATATAGGTGGGTACATTGTTACTAATTTAATTAGGGTACTCCTAAGCTGGCTTTTGCTAAAAACGTCCTCAATCTTATTGAGGTATGTTCACTGAGGTTGACCCCTTCCAATCTCCCATCCACACTCGCCATGTATACTTGTTTTGTCTATCTCCTTTCGTTCATCCTCTCTATATGTCCAAACCACCCCAACATACCTTTCTCAATCCTCGACACTACATCTTCTTTCACCCACAATGTTCCCTAAAATTAACTTAATAAACTTTCTTAAAGTTCTAAGTCCTAATTAAAATAAAACCTTGAATAAAATTTGCTACCATACTTAATAATGATATTATTTATTGATAAAATTAAATTCCTTACAATTTACCTTACAATATCCATAAAATTAAATCATGACAATGACTGACAAACACTAATGTGTTTGCATCTCCTTGGAAAGTTTGGGTAAGTCAGGTTTGTATGTTGTTGTTTTTAATTTTAGGCACGATTCCAGGTTCTCATCAATAAGACAACTTCTCAATTTACTCTTGATAAGGTTCATGCTTGAAAATGATTGTTCTCATAAATATGTAGACCCGAATAAGGAAAGAACAGCAAACGTTAGTTTTTTCAGTTGATTTATATGAGTCAGGAATACTATTTCAGGTGTTAAAAGTCTTCCTTCTCCAGGGCTTTCAGAGAAGACCACTTGTGCTGTGAACTAAGTTCACTTTGTTTTTCTCCAATATTTCTGTATCAGCACAAAGACGTTCAAATTTTGAGCTCCACTTTTTTTTTTTTTTTTGGTTGTTTTTGTTTTTAAGTAGTGAAGGCATAGGCATTCTTTTTTTAAAAAAATATATATTTTATTTTATTTTTTTTACAGAGAGGGAGAGAAATAGAGAGCTAGAAACGTCGATGAGAGAGAAACATCGATCAGCTGCCTCTTGCACACCCCCTACTGGGGATGTGCCCACAACCAGGGTACATGCCCTTGACCGAATCGAACCTGGGACCTTTCAGTCCGCAGACCAACGCTCTACCACTGAGCCAAACCGATTTCGGCAATTCTTTGTTTTTTAAATCCAGCAATTGCATTTCAAAGTTGCCAATGTCAATATTAAAGGTAGAAAATTTTAATTCTGTTACAGTAACATCAAGAGGTTTTTTAACAAAGGCTAACGTGGCCTTGCTGTTTCTGAATTCCTGAAACCTGTTGAGGAAACCTCCCTCATAATTAAAGGTGTTGTTTTGAAATAGCAAATGTCAATATCAGAATTATTTTCTTGGTGATGTTTCAATAGGCTTAGAAAGTGAATCAAAGTTTCTCTTTCAAAATCTTAAGCAAAAAGAGATAATTTGTTTTCAAATGAAATAACTTCTAATAACATTGAAAAAATTGTCTTTCCTTTCCCCTGTAGTTTACGATTAAGCTGATTTAGATGAGACGTAATGTCTACCATGAAATAAAATTTTTGGATCCACTGATCGTCCGTTAGTTCTGGATAGTGAACACCCTTTTCAAGGAGAAATGCTTTCATTTCTGTTAATAAGGAAGCAAAACGTTTCAAAACGTTTCCTCTTTATAACCAACGTACCTTGTTATGCAGCAGATCTGCGTACTCTCCATTTCAACTAAAAATTCTTTAAATTGGCGATGATTAAGAGCTTTAGGAGTTGATAATGGAGTTGATAATGTTAATCACCAATTCCGTAACTTTGCAAATTTCTTCTGGAAATGTCTGCCAACAAAGTGCTTCTTGATAAGTGATGCAATGGCAAGCATCTCGCGATTAATTTTTTCTTTCAAAATAGCAACAAACCCGTTTCTTAGGCCCATACTTTTTCACCCCTCTGTTGAAATTGAGACAATGTTATTGAGTGGAATATGATGTTTTTCAATGCACTCAATTACAGCATTTACTATATCCTCTCCACGTGTTTGACCTTTGAGTGGCAATAATCCTAAAAGTTCTTCTTTAGGACCTGTAGATGAAATAAATAAAAACAAAAAGTGAAACTTGTGCTGTATCATTTATGTCACAAGACTCGTCAACTGCTATTGATAAAGCTGAAACCAATTTAAGATCTTCGACTTGTTGGTCAGTTATATTCGAAGACATTTTGACTGTTCGATCTTTCACTGTTTTAGCAGACAATGGTAACTCTTTAAATTTTTTTTTTTTTTTTTTAGAATATCTGCTTTGTTCTTAAAATCCCGAAATAGCTCTTTGGATGCATTTATAAAACAACTTTTTATGTATTCACTGTCTATGGTTTTCCTCTCTCAGCAATCTCTTGACTAACCACAAAACTTGCAATATTGTTGGAAGATTGCATCCAGTAATTACAGAACTTGATTTTTCTTGACTCTTCTGAAGTTCCTCAACTGCTTTCTTCCTTGCATCACTGACAGGATATTTAGTACTAAATGACACGTGTTTAGTTGTAAAGTGTCTCTCCAAATTTGATTTCTTGTTATGTGCCAATTTTTCCTGACAAATACGACAGGTCGGAAGGCCATTTAAGTTTTGAATAATTGGGAAAGTCTCGGTCCATTCAACTTTAAATTCACGGTTTTCGTCTTTCTTTGCTTCTTCTTTGTAGCCATGTCAAACAGGGCATCTAAAAAAATGTTTCATTTTATAATAATAAAGCCACCAACAAAAAATAATTACAATTCTTAAATTGATGACAAAAATACCTGTAGGATTTGCAGCTGGTTGGAAACATACAGGTAACTTTATGCTTTGAGTAGGTACTTTTGTCACCCGTGCGATTTGCGGAGGGACTAGCACTAACCACTGCACAATGAGACTGCTGATGGACTGGCTCACTCAACTCGTGCATGAGTCGTGCGCCTCCTCCGCGCTGCGTATCCCACGGCCTGCCCCATGTCTCCTGTCGCCTGACCTACCGACATCCCCACATCTAACCACTTCAAAATAGACTCGCCCAGGCGGAAAACCACCTTCTGCACATGGGCCACGAAGTTTCAATCGCACTGTATGTGCGCGCCCGCACATGGTATTTTGTGGAAGAGCCACACTCAAGGGGCCAAAGAGCCGCATGTGACTCGTGAGCCATGGTTTGCCGACCACTGCACCAGAGGATGTTGGGAACAGTGATGTTCCCCTGCAGGATGAAGTGGCCCCTGGGGTGATTTCCCAGAGCTGCTGGCGGCAGGCAGAGAAAGATGCCTCTACTTGCAGGGTTAAAGCAGCGAGCATCCTTTTCTTGTTCTGCTTGCTTCTGAGCCAGGGATCCACCACAGGCATCCCATTCCAGGAACACGCCTCCCTGGGGACTGGCTCTGGGTATTTAACAGTGTCATCTCACTTCTACCCCAGCTTTGCATGATGAGAATTTCGGCATGGTTGTTATTGGCAGTATTTAATCCCAGTTTACATCTCCTCCTCAACCCCTATTCAAGTAATTTTAGCTTTTTAGAAACAGAGTTATATTTCCAGAAGATTTCCAATGATCTATGAGTACTTAAAAGCCTTCGGAGAATTATGGATGTAACACACTTGTTCATTTCATGAAGATAAGGATAGGGGAAATGTGGTGATGACACCACTGAGGCTCATAGCACTTGGCCTGAGATGCTGCTGAGTGTGTTCTGCTCGTAAGACTCTCCCTTTCCATATGGTTGGAGGACTTTTTTATTATGAGAATTTTAATTTTTTTTTCTTTTTTTCTTTCATACTGTACAGCCCCATTCAGTGCTCACAGCCCAAGGGTAAGGAGGCCGAGCAATGGTTTGAGGCTGCAACTTCCTCTGGCATGGGTCCACTATGAGAGGCCCACAGGGAAGGGCCCCCCATAAATCATGACCATGCATGAGAATTTTAATTTTTTAAATTTGTTTTTCAATTACAGTTGACATAGAATATTATATTAGTTTCAAGTGCACAACATAGTGATTAGACATATAATTTATGTGGTAATCCTCCCCCCCCCCCAATAATCTAGTACCCATTTGGCACCATACATAGTTATTATAATATCATTGACTATATTCCTTATGCTATACTTTACATCTCCATGACTAATTGTAACTACCAATTTGTGCTTCTTAATCCCTTCACCTGTTTACCCAGCCCCCCAACCACCCTTCCACCTGGCAACCATTAGTTTGTACTCTGTATCTATGAGTCTATTTCTGTTTTGCTTGTTTATTTATTTTGGTTATTACATTCCACATATAATTGAAATCATATGGTATTTGTCTTTTTCTGTCTGATTGCTTTCACCTAGCTTAATCCCCTTATGTCTTGTGTTGTCACAAATGACAAGATTTCATTCTTTTTTATTATTGCATAATATTCCTTGGTATATGTGTGTTATAGCTTCTTTATCATTTATCGATGGTCACCTAGGTTACTTCCATATCTTTGCTATCATAAATAATGTTTCAACAAACATATATCTTTTTAAATTAGTATTTTATATTTCTTTGGTTAAATAGCCAGACATGGAATTGGTGGGTCACAAAACTAGAGAATATAGATTCCCGATAGACATCACCCAGTTTCCAGAGTTATCAAGATTTATTATATTGTTGGGTAGCTTTTTGTTTTTTTCTTAAATGTTGCTTGTGGTTTTCTAATTGGTTCTGATTTGAAATGAATAGAACTTGAGATGCTTTGCTCAGGGCCTGAGTGCAGTGGTCATGAGTAGTGACTTGTGAATGTGCTCCTCAGGAATGTGTTCCAGAAGACCTGGCACTGAAGAAGAAGGTTTTTGCTCAGTTAGATGGAATCATCAGTGATGACGTTGTCCTCAGCAGCTCCACCTCATGCCTCTTGCCTTCCCAGCTGTTTGCTGGGTTGGTGCATGTGAAGCAGTGCATTGTGGCTCATCCTGTGAGTATATCAAACCTGAATGTTGATCATATCTCTTTCTGGTTTTGGGGAGTATTACATTTTGTTTAATCCACTAGTATTTTTTAACTGCTTTTTTGACATGTAATTCACATACCACACAATTCA
The DNA here is from genome assembly GCF_964339955.1 of Pipistrellus hanaki. Classification (NCBI taxonomy): domain Eukaryota; kingdom Metazoa; phylum Chordata; class Mammalia; order Chiroptera; family Vespertilionidae; genus Pipistrellus; species Pipistrellus hanaki. The sequence continues at coordinate 96,238,191 of NC_140505.1, forward strand.
AATTGTACAATTTAATGGTTTTTAGCATATTTAGAGAGTTGTACAAGACAAGCATTTTCTAAAAGAATTTTATCCAAAATTTTTTTGGATTGCATATATGTACCTAATGCATAGTGGGACAGAATAAGCAATCCTTACAGACTTTCACCCTCGAGTAACTCACTGTCCAAACAAGGAGAAAGAATACTAAACTAACAATTCTCCTACTGAAGAAAAAGTCTAATTAAACTAATGTGTACACTATCACTTGTACTGTGTGGGATGAGTTTTACTAAAATCCAGATTTTGAGTCTTACTTGAGATTTCAGTTAGGTGCAAACCCCTCCTTCTTAGTGGTCCCTTCCACCCATCTGTTGTAATTATTGGACAAACTTATTCACTAGGAGTACATTAGGAGGCATAGTAGGCAAGGGGTTTAAAGTTGGCATGGAAGCACTCAATGCGTCTTCTTGAGATTAATGTGTTAGTGTGAGGATCAGAGAGAGGAGTCACAGGTCACTTGGCGGATGTTCGAGTCCCAGCTGTGAGCTCTGCATGACCTTGGAGGACCCTGATGATCTGTTAGGACAGAAAATCTAGCTTAGCTCAGGTTATCAGAAGTGTAACAGTACAGGATGATGATCACATCTTTAGCACCACCAGGCCTTTGGAGGTGAAGGCTCGGGAGAAGCTACATGAAGAAGCTGGGAAGATCAGATAGAATCTGATTGGGCTGATGAGAAGAGTGTATGAGTTTGGGAAAGAGTATAAGAATGACCCTAGGCTAAGAACTACAAACGGGAGTGTAGAATTGTGAGGGGACCAGCTGAACTGGAAGAGCATATCTACTTGGGAGTCGGAGGAGAAAGGAGAAGGCTTGGAAAGAGTTGTGTTGTAGAGAAACAGAATTGCTCTGAGGAATTGGACTGGTTTAGGGACAGAACAGTGGGTGATGCAATGAAGACACTGTCTTTAGTCTGAAGGTGGCTCAGAGAGGGGGCAGACAGTTCACAGAACCTGGGACAGGATTCCATGTGGGAATGGCCCCAGGAGAAGTTAGGGCCTCTAGAACTGAGAGCAGGGATGTTCTGCCTTCTAAGCAAGAGTAGTTTAGAGTGAGGAGGTCTGAGGTTGGCATAGGGAGGTGAAGGAAAAGAGCAAGTCACAGATGGTGGCTAGATTTTATATGGACTACCACTTAAGGTCTGTGTGGTTTGAGATGTCTAGATATCCTTACACTGAAGTATAGTGGAAAGTGTGAAGAATAATTATGAAATAAAGAGACTTAGGCCCATAGGATAAAAGCAGGCACATTTAATTACCATTTAAATACAGGTGAATTAGCACCATGAAAACCTTAAATGAAGCACCTAAAGGCCATGTTCTATAAAGCATGTCAGCTTTTGCTTCTGTGACATTTACATGCTCATAAAATCCCTTAAAAACCATAAACCACTTACTAGATTTTTACTCAATTGCTTTATTGCTTGAAAGCTTGCAATATTTAACCATTTATTTTTACTTCTGAGGCAGTTTAGAAAAACAACTACTAAATCAAATTGTTCAGAAAATACCTCCTAAATCCTTTGATAAGACTTGCTCAGTGTCACTAATCATCAGGGAAACTGCAAATCAAAACCAAATCATAATGACATATCACCTCACACCTGTCAGAATGGTTATCATCAAAAAGTCAACAAACAAACAAATAAAAAACAAAACAAAGAATCGAATCCATGAATAAAACATACAAAAAGTCAGCAAACAAGTGCTAGTCAGGATGGGAAGAAAAGTGAGCCCTCATGCATTGTTGGTGAGATTGCAAATTGGTGCAACCACTATGAAAAACAGTATGGAGGTTATTAAGAAAATTAAAAATAGATTTAACTTATGATCTAACAATCCCAACTTTGGGGTATTTTCCCAAAGAAATCCAAAATGCTAATTCAAAAAGATAAATGCACCCCTATATTCATTGCAGCATTATTATTACAGTAGCCAAGATATGGAAGCAACCCAAATGTCCATTAATAAATGAATGGATAAAGAAAATATGGTACATATATACAATGGAATATTACTCAGCCATAAAAAAGTAAAATTTTGCCATTTACAGCAATATGGATGAACATAATACATATTAAGTAAAATATGTCTGACAAATGAGAAAGACAAATATCATTTGATTCCAAAACAAATGAACAAACAAAACAGAAATAGACTCACGGAAACAGATACTAAAGGGATGGATACCAGAAGGTTGGTGTGAGGGTCTGGGGGAAAAGGGGAGGAGTTCATAATATAATATAAGTTACATGGTGACAGATGACTACCAGAATTAGGGGGGTGATCACATTGTAAGGTATGAAAATTATATTATACACTATATTATACACATGAAATTAATATAACCAGTATACCAAATTATCTATATATATAAAAACCTAAGTGACCAAATGACCAAACGACTGGTCACTATGACACGCACTGACTACCACGCAGAAGCTGCCCCTGGTGGTCAGTGCGCTCCCACAGAGGGAGCACTGCTCAGTCAGAAGCCCTGAGCCGGGCTCACAGCTGGCGGGCACAGTGGCAGAGGCGGGAGCCTCTCCCGCTTCCAAGGCAATGCTAAGGATGTCCAACTGCCTGCTTCGGCTGCTCCCCACTTCCCTAGTGCTCCCGGACTGAGGGTGCAGGCCGGGCTGAGGGGACCCCCCCAGAGCACAAATTTTGTGCACCAGGCCTCTAGTACTTAAATAAAAAAATAATTGGAAAAAACTTTTACTACATTTATTCCATTTTAATTTACCCATGGGTGAGATCGCACCTTACTCATTTCTTCCGTCCACTAGCCCAGTGCCTCTGACTAGGTGCTCGGTCAGTGACTTGAATAATGACATTTCTCTCCTTCATACCATCCCAGTTTTTCTGAGTTTTACTTATTTAATGAAATACAAACTGCATAGTCAAAGTCAGTCAAACTTCAGTTTAAAAATTAACCTCTCATTACTTTTATAAATTATTTGAAACCCAAATGACATTAACTAAAGCAAATCAAATCACCCAGGTAACCATCTTTGGAATTTTATCCCTTTTTCCTTCTGTGCTGGTATCATTCACCTTTTGATCATACCACTGACCTCTGCAAAGGACAAAAAGCACCTTGGACAATTCAATCTTAGCTGGACTGGCAGTACCTATGGAACACAGAACTGTTGGTAACCTTTTTTTGTTTTGTTAATCTTTACCTGAGGATATTTTTTCCATTAATTTTTAGAGAGAGCAGAAGGAAGGGAGGGGAGGAGGGGAGAGAGGGAGGGTGCAGGGGAAGGAGAGAGAGAGGGGAGAGAGAGATCAATGTGAGATAGACACATCAATTGGTTGCCTCCTGAATATTCCCCTGCTGGTGCCAGGAATTGGACCTAAAACCCAGGTACTTGCCGTTGACTGAGATTCAAATGTGAGACCCTTTGGTGCACGGGCTGATGCTCTGACCAAGGACCATTGGTAATCTTGGAGGAGCTGCAGAGTTTTCTGTTACTGCTGGCCAGGCAGGAGCAGCTCAAGGTGTCAGCTTACATGCCACTGCCCTAGCTCAAGGCCCATAACTGGCATCCTCTGTCTGGACAGGAACAGGGTAAAGGAAGAGGAAGCTTGCTCATGCCACAGCAGGGCCATCTGCCAGGGAGTTTTGACATCACACATGTTCTCTTGGTGGGCAACTTTCCAGTGGGCCTTTCAGCACTGGTTGTGCTCTCTCAGCATCCAGGTAGTTGAAATGGGATTTAGAGGGAAAAAGTAATAGGTGAAGCAAGAGGGATGATACAACCATTCTCCATGTCCTGACATTCTGATATTTTTTTGCTGCTTTTCACAGTCTGCCTGTCCTCCCTGTAGAGGGGTCGAGGCCATTTGGGGCAATGTTGGCCAATGACTGTCTGAAGGTCCAGTTTGGTGCAGTCTCTCTTAGTGCTTAGATTCTATGTCAGCAGCCCATCCAGACACCCCAGGTTTCCACCAATAATTTTAGCTGCACTTTATAATTAAGTTTTCCCTTTCTCCTTCCTTATTTCAGTTGGGGATGTGATGGTCCCGTGGAGCTTATGGGGCCTCATTAGTGCATCCAGTGCTCTCGGTGTTCCTCTGTGTGTTACAAATGCTCCATAGATGGGACTGCCTTGGGGTGACACATGCCAGCCCCCAGGGTTTTGGCCCTGAATGGGCAGCTCCCAAAGGCACATCTGTAGCCTAGTTACCAGTCAGGCTGGTAACTAGGAGCTGGGCTGCAGGCTGGCCTGCACAGGTGCCTAAGGTGCTTCGGTCCAGCACTCCCTGCCATGCATGCACTTGCTCTGCTGCACCTCTGAGCCCACTTGTCTACGTGCAGGTGGTCATTGGAACGTCCACTTCTGGGTTTGCTGTGTGTGGAAAATACATGTATCTGTGTGTCCTGCTCCAGATTGCCAGCTCCTTAGTCACAGGGCTGCTTTTTTAATTTTTTTAAATTTTTAAATTTATTTATTTTTATCTCTGTGGAGGACAAACGTAAATTATCAAAAATACTGAGAGATGGCATCCTCTGAACCAGCTGTGCACAAGGACCCCTTCGCTTTTGTATCATGTTGTAAGCGGAAGAGGAGTTTGCCTGACAGAAGTGCCCGCTGTGTGGGTATGAGTGGATCTTTGGAGAAGGGACAGCCTGCCTTTCATCTGTGAGGTTAACTTCTTTAATTGGCTGCGGAGAGAATAAATGGGCTCTGTGTCCCGGGTGTGCTATCATCCGATCACATGCCTCCGGCTCTGTTCCAGAGTCAGGCAAGGTTTTTCACGAGGTGAATGGAGAAAGGCTCCCTGTGCTGCCAGCTCCACCTGAGCTTTCAGACAGCCTGTGCCACCCCCATCCTGGGCCTCCAACAGGGCTCAGCCCAGGCACCAGCGTGCTTAACCTTTAAAGCAGCGGTCGCCAGTCAGTGGTCCACGGACCACTGGTGATCCTTAGGTCTGAAAGGTTGGTGACCACTACTTTAAAGAAATCACTTCCTTTTCTTCTTTGTTTTCCCCATTTCTTGAGGGGCTACTTCTCTCTGTTCCTCATAGACCAACAGCAAAGGCCTGTCTTATGTCAGGAAGGGAAGAACATTTCAGGAAGTAGCTATTCTTTCCTTTGTAGTGGAATCACTTACATTGTTTTTCTCTCCTCTCCCTTCCTCTCCTCACATATGTACCATGTTAAATTTATGATTTAGCCTGTCATGATGGTCAGGATCCTCCTCTGAGCATGGAATAGGGATTAATTTCCTTATCATAGAAGGAGGCACTCTGGCAAGAATAACCCCATCCAAGCCCCCGGGCACCTGGAGATCCTTTCCTAGCAGCCTGTCACCTTGCGCTGGGGGACACCTCAAAGGGCCGGTCCCCGTAGCTGGGGCTTTTATAGTGGGTGCTGGGCAATGGCTGCAGGACTCCAAACTGGAGGTGGTGTGATGGGGCTCCTGCTTTTAATTTTGTTGTTGTTGTGTTATTTTTGTTAATCCTTACTGGAGGATATTTTCCCCATTGATTTTGAGAGAGAGAGAGAGAGAAAAAGAGAGAGAGAGAGAGAGAGATTAATGTGAGAGAGGCACATTGATTGGTTGCCTCCTGAAGGTGCCCCTACCCGGGCCAGGAATTGAACCCACAATCCAGGGACTGGGGATCGAACCCACAACCCTTCTATGCATGGGCCTATGCTCTAACCACCTTGCAAACTGGCCGGGGCCCTACTTTTACTTTTTAAAAAATGCTTCCTTGTGAAAAAATACACAACATTAACTACCTTAACTATCTTAAGTGTTCAGTTCAGTGACATTAAGTACATTCACACTGTTGTGCAACCATCACTACCATCCATCTCAAGAACTCTTTTCATCTTGCAAAACGGAAGCTCTGTCTCCATTAAACAACTCCCAATTTCCCTCCCAGAGCCCTGGGAAGCCACCATTCTCCTTTCTGTACCTTCTGTCTCTATGGATTTGACAGCTCCACCTTACGAAGGGTAACTCTGGCAATGACAGCTGAGCCTGCAGGAGGAGGCCAGTGAAGAGAGGACAGTATCAGAACCCAAGTTGAAAGTTACGGTTGGAGCTAAGTGTATAGCAGAGGGAATGGATTTCTTTGAGAGATGTGAATGTAATTGAGAAGACTTTTGCCACTGATGGAAATGGGTGAGGAGGTAGGGAGAGGCCGGGAGCAAGGATGCTTCTTGTGGTACTAAGCTGAGTGTTCTTATCAAGTCGGGGAGCTGGAAAGAGGGCGGGTGTTGGGGTGGAGAGCCAGGAGTTTAGTTTGTGGCAGGCTGTGATATGATGAGGGAAGGTACCCAATGCACAATTCAAATGGGGGTCTGGAGTGGGAGCTGCGCTCGGGTGCGGTCTCCGCATCTTGATGGCACTAATGCTCTAGGAGTGACAAGCCCTCCTGGAGATCTGGTCACAGAGGACGGTGAGGGTGCCGGAACCATCACTCAGAGAGGGCACGGGCAGGCGCAGAGCCTGTGAGGAGGACAGAGACAGGGAACTAGCAAGTTTTCGTGAAGATGCTTTTAAACTGTTTGTCTCCATCTGTGCTTGCTACGTGAAGCTTAGAACAACGAAGAGACCCTGAGCCAAGCATCCCTGCTATACAGTGAGATAAAGTTCATCTGATACAAACACAGTACCAGTTCCTATAATTCTGATTTTTAAAAAGGTCAGAGGTGATATTTTTGCTTTTTTAAAAATAAGAATTCAATAATTAAGGCAGGAGACAGTGATTCAAGTGAGGCATTGATTTATAATTTATTTTGAAAACAGATGCCATCATCTCTCACTTTCTAAGAGGGCTGAGCAAGTGTGACCAGGACAGGCTGAGAGTAAGAGCCATTAAAATATAGCTGTATTTGGACTAGCCACCTCTTCTAGGCTGTGTCCTAGGAGAAATACATTTTCTTTTCCTTTTCTGTTGGAAAAGGATTTTAAAATGGATACTTCTTGTAGTTATTTGGTAACATGGGGTCCTACCAATTTTAACCCATGTATAAAGGAAAAACCACCCACAAGCAGCACCTGGGGAAGTTTACTGCGGCACCTGAGGTGTTATGTGGTGCTGTCTGAGGACATCTGGTAATTTTCTCTGGGAATCTTCAAGAATGGCTCCTCAAAGTCAACCAAGAATATCATAGCCAACTGTTTCGGTGCTGGGCTGGACAAGCATTCCCATCGGACCTTCTCCTGAGGACGGGCCCGCCTGTCCGAGACTTTGAGCCCAGGTCCAGGCTGTGGAGGGTTCTGGGCTGAGCAGTTTACAGGGGAGCTTCGACTGGGGAGGTTGGGGTTTGAAGTCAATATGGGAAAGTTAACAAAATGCCAAGTTTTGGGAAATATGCTGCCAGTCATTTCTAATGGACACAAAATTGCAGGACCTATGGTGACTGTCCTGGGAGGAGGTGAGTATTGTCGGTGTGAAGTCTGCACAGCTGGTAGCAGTGAAATCCCCTAGAGGCCAGAGGTTTGGGAATAGCTGTAATGTACAGGATGGTGGTATGAATCTCCAAATTTTAACTCTTATGTTGGACATGATTCTTTAAACAAAACTATGTAATCCGGTGCTGGAGTTCCTTCTTTTCCTCTCTCCTTTGTGAATTAATACTCTGTTTTTTGAGTTTGGTGTCCTTGGGGGGTGAATGTAAGGGTCCTTTCCAGAGCGGAATCTGGCTATCAGACAGGCGGCCAACAGGGTCTGCAGAATGATGCCCAAACTCTGGAGCTGTCTGTTGACTGTCCTCACTCCTGTCTCACAAGGTGAATCCCCCGTATTATGTCCCTCTGGTGGAGCTGGTTCCCCACCCGGAGACAGCCCCTGCCACAGTGGACAGGACCCACGCCCTGATGCAGAAGATCGGACAATCCCCGGTCAGAGTCCTGAGGGAGGTCGATGGATTTGTCCTGAATCGCCTGCAGTATGCGGTCATCAGCGAGGCCTGGAGGCTGGTGCAGGTACGCAGGCTGCAGTGGCCAGTGGGGACAATAGTGGGGACAATGTGAGGGAAGAGGGGATGAGTGAGGGGGGGTTGGGGATGGTTGCTAGCCAAGAGGGGAAGCAGAGTGGAAACAGCCTCCTGGGGGCAGTGGCTGCAGGAAGTCAGCGTAAAGCCTCCTCGCTGTTTCTGGAGCCTGGCTGACAGCTGTTTTCTCAGGTGCAGTGAAAAGGCCATGAGGATAAACTGTCAGCGCAGCACTCATTGTTTCAAAGATGCTGTTACATGGAGTCATTTGACGTAGGACAGGATGATATACTGTTTGCTGCTCCTACATGTCATTGTCACATAATTGTCTCTGGGTGACATGCTGCATTTCCCATAGACCCAGACTACTCACTCCCAGTGTAATCATCTTTCAGGAGGAAAAAAATTACATTTTGAGTACAGTCCGCATGTGTCCTCTAAATGAACCCAATTTATTTCAAAAGCTTGAGAAGAAGCAATTATAATTACACTTGTTAGTAACAAGCTTGTCTTACATAGAAAAAGAACATTATTTATTTTTTCACAATTAACCTCCTCCTCTAATGAAAGGATTTTGCATGTCACCTAAGAAGTGGCCTCCAAAGTGGCCTCCCTGCACACACTCCCAGCCACATTTGCATGGGGACTCGGTGCCCCAGGACCCGAAGTGCAGGGCGGGTTTGTGCTCAGGAAGGTGACAGCACTGCCACCTGCACTGGGCCCACAGCTCCTGGCGGAGCCTTGGGCAGGCCTGTGGGTCCCGGCCTGGGACAGGGACAAAGACTCTGCAGCCCCCATGCAGGATGTAGTGGCCTCTGCCTCTCTGCTTGGTATTTGGGCACAGCTCATGGACCGCACTGCCCAGTGCATTTGCCACACAACACCTGCAACTCTGTATTCTCACTGTTTAAGTCCACTTAGTGGTCTCATATATGCAAGACAGTGTGTATGGTTCCCACCTTCAAGTTTGCAGTTTTAATTTCTTAGCAATTGCAGAACGTCTTTGAATTTCATTTTGTGGTAAAATATTTGAAAGAAATGCTGAACTAAAAACACCCCTTGGGAGAGCTATTTAAAATATTTCCACTTGTCTAGACTAGGGGAACAATAGATATATACAAGAAAAACCCAACATTACAGTAAAACACGTGGGAAGAGCCACAGAGGATTCTGCTGTCCCCTTCACTGGCTGGAGAGGTGGGAAGGTGGAGCGGTCTATTTGGCTGCTTTGTCAGTTCTTTACTGATTAAGGTATTACATATGTGTCATCATCCTCCCCTTACCCTCCACCTCCCACCCCCACGGTTGCCCCCCCCTCTCCCCTGGTGTCTGTGTCCATTGGTTAGGCTTATATGCATGCATACAAGTGCTTTGGTTGATCTCTCCCCCTTACTCCTCCCCTCCCCTACCTTCCCTCTGAGGTTTGACGGTCTGATTGATGCTTCTCTATCTCTGGATCTGTTTTTGTTCATCAGTTTATGTTGTTCATTATTTTCCACAAATGAGTGAGATCATGGGATATTTATCTTCCTCTTACTGACTTATTTTGCTTAGTATAATGCTCTCCAGTTCTATCCATGCTGTTCCTTCTTCTTCTTTTTATTTTTTTTATTTTTATAACAGCATAGTATTCCATTGTGTAGATGTACCACAGTTTTCTAATCCATTCATCTGCTGATGGGCACTTAGGCTGTTTTCAAATCTTTGCTATTATAAATTGTGCTGCTATGAACATAGGGGTGCATATATCTTTTCTGATTGGTGTTTCTGGTTTGTTGGGATATATCCCTAGAAGTGGGATCACTGGGTCAAATGGGAGTTCCATTTTCAGTTTTTTGAGGAAACTCTATACTGCTCTCCACAGTGGCTGCACCAGTCTGCATTCCCACCAGCAGTGCACAGGGTTCCTTTTTCTCCACATCCTCTCCAGAACTTCTCATTTGTTTATTTGCCCTTATTGGCTTATTTTACCCACCTTTACTAGGGGTGTCGAACTCAATCAGAGAAGGGGCCAAAATCTAAAATCCAGCCTAAATCGCGGGCCAATTGGTTTACTGAACAGTCATAAACTGACAATGTCATAAACTGACAGCGGAGTGCAGTGATGACAGCGCGGTGCGGGCCACATTGCAAGGCCTGGCGGGCTGGATTTGGCCCGCGGGCCTTGTGTTTGACACATGTGATTTAGACCATCCTGTTTCTAGGGGATAATGGCAGACAGAGTGGTCTGCTGGTTTGGGGGGATGATATACCTTCTGAGAAGGGAATCCTGCATGTGTCTCTACAGTGGCTGCTGTGAAATTCACATGCCTAGAGTCCCCATAGGAACCGAGTGCTGAGACCCAGTAGCATACAGTGTGAATGTGACAAAATGAGAAGCTATAGAAATGAGATTAAGAAAGTATAAATAGAACTCAAAGAAATGCCTTCGGTGGAAGTCTCAGTGATAATTCACTTTAAAAAATTGAATCCTAGTGAGGTGGCTCAGTTGGTGGGAATGTCCTCCCATACACCAAAAGGTTGTGGGTTTGATTCCTGATTTGGGGTGCATATGGAAGGCAAACTGATGTTTCTCTCTCTCTCCCTCTCCCTCCCTCCCTTCCTTCCTCTCTAAAATCAAGTAAAAATCCTCAGATGAGGATTAAAATAAATAAAAAAAATAATAAAGTTGAATGCCCGGCCAGTGTGGTTCAGTGGTTGAATGTTGACCTATGAACCAGGAGGTCATGGTTCAATTCCATGTCAGGGCACATGCCCGAGCTTTGGGCTCAATTCCCAGTGGGGTCGGTCTCTCTCTCTCTCTCTCTCTCTCTCTCTCTCTCTCTCTCCTTTCCTCTCTGAAATAAAAATATATATATATATTTTAAAAAACAAGGTTGATCTGCAGACAGTGAGAATGAAGGCAAATGTAGAAACTGCAGATCTCTCTGTCCAGGTTGGGGTGAGGGTGGGACCAAAGAGCTGTGGGGCATCCCTAAACTCTGCTGGGAAGACTTACAGAGACAGTGAAGTGTCTCTCTTGTCGGGTAAGGGCTCAAGGGGAGGGAATGTGGAGGGAGGGTGGGCTTCCGGTGCTTTGCCTGCTTTTACTGTCACTGTTTAGGGGCAGTTGCTTCTTTGGCCTCCCAGATATGGGAGGGCCACTGGGCATGCACCTGCTCCTCAAGTAGCTGCTTCCAAGGCAAAGAAGCTGCAGGTCTCACCCCACCAGAGCAGGGTACCTCCTTTTGCGCATGTGGCCACCTCTGGGTTCTCTACCCCAGAAGAGATACCACCCCCCACTCACTCTCCCTGCGAAGAGTGGATCAATATTTCTGCTTATTAGAGAGTTTGGTTCAAGGATTCTTGTCTTTATTGCATGAATTTCTTGAAAGAAAACCATTGCTTCTTGGGGGTCTGTTTCCATTTAGGGTATGAGAGTCAGGAAAGGTAAGAATGCCTCCTTAGAACTGCCCCTTCATCTTTGTTATCTGTACATGTGCATCGAGCCAGCAGGGGCTGGGCTTAAATGACACCCCTTTGACTCACAATTTCTTTCTTTCTTTCTTTCTTTCTTTCTTTCTTTCTTTCTTTCTTTCTTTCTTTCTTTCTTTCTTTCTTTTTTTTAAAATAAACCTTTATTGTTCATATTGTTAAAAAAGTTCCTCATTCTTTCCCCCCTCTACCAGGTTCTTATCCCACCTCCACTCCCCATTGTCCTCATCTATAGGTGCACAGTTTATGTTCAGTCTCTTCCCACACACCCCACTCCATTTTTCCTCGAGAATCATCAGTTCACTCCCCTTCCATACCTCTGATTCTATTATATTCAACAGTTAATATTGTTCATCAAGTTTTTTAATTCCCTTGGTTTTTAGATTCACTTGTTGATAGTTACGTATTTGTTGTTCATAATTTTTATCTTTATTTTCTTCCTCTACCTAAAGAACCTCCTTCAGCAATTCATATAATTCTGGTTTGGCAGTGATGAACTCCTTTAGCTTTTTTTTATTAGTGAAGCTCTTTATCTGGCCTTCGATTCTGAGTGATAGCTTTGCTGGGTAGAGTATTTTTGGCTGTAGGTTCTTGCTATTCATCACCTTGAATATTTCTTGCCATTCCCGTCTGGCCTGCATGGTTTCTGTTGAGAAATCAGCTGACAATCGTATGGGTGCTCCTTTATAGGTAACTACCTGCTTTTCTCTTGCTGCTTTTAATATTCTCTCTTTGTCTTTTGCTCTTGGAATTTTAATTATGATGTGTTTTGGTGTGGTCCTCTTTGGATTCCTTTTGTTTGGGGTTCTGTGTGCTTCCTGGACTTGTAAGTCTATTTTTTTCACCAGGTGGGGGAAGTTTTCTGTCACTATTTTTTTCAATATGTTTTTGGTATCTTGCTCTCTCTCATCTTCTGAGACCCCCCATAATTCTGATTCTGGTCCGCTTGAAGTTGTCCCAGAGGTTTCTTACACTATCTTCAACTTTCTGGATTCTCTTGTCTTCTTGCTTCTGTGGAGGAGTGTGCTCTGGCTCTTTGTGTTCCAAATCTTTGACTTGATTCTTGTGATCTTCCATTCTGTTTTTAGGACTCTGTATAATTTTTTTTATTTCAGACAATGTATTATTTATTTCTAGTTGATCCCTTTTCATCCTTATAGGTCTCGTTTATTTTATTGGCCTTTTCTAGGAAATTCTTGAAAAACCTTATAAGCGTGGTTTTGAACTCTATATCCAGGCGCTTTTTGTCCTCCATTTCTTTCGTTTGTGATCTGTTTCCTTGCCTCGGCATTTTCGCTGCTTCCCTGTGTTGGTAGGGTGACTTTGTGTGTTCAGGTGTCCTATATGGTTCAGTGGGTCAGCCTCCCAGTTACCTGAGGTGGACACTCTTGGTGCACCCCTTTGTGGACTGTTTGTACAGTCTTTTGTAGTTAAGTCTTAATTGTTGTTGGTATCATTGGGAGGAACTGACCTCCAGGCCAATTGGCTGTGAGGATCAGCTGTGTCTATGCCGGGAGACAGCCTTATTCAAAAGCTTCTGTGCTCAGCTTGGATGGGGTGGAGTTTCAGGGTGGAGCCTACAGTCTTGGCTTCCGGTTAGCCCTGCCCTATGAGGTTCCTGAGTCTCAGTGTTCCTCAGTGTCCTTTGGTACTCGCTGCAAGCACCTCTGAGAGAAAGGTGCCCTTGAGTTTCACCCACTACCGGACAGTCTAGTCTTTCCCCCAATGAGCCCAGAACTGGGGTTCAGTGCAGTTGGAAGTGGGGTTCAGAGCAGTCTGGAGCTTTTGTCTCCTTCCCACTAGGGCAATCCAGCAGCACAGTCAGCAGTCCATCCTCTACGCGCAATGTGCATGACTCGGGGCTCTGCCTTTTGCCGCTCCCCTGAGTTTCTGCCTTACAGCCCAGATTCCCTCTGTATGTGTCTGGGTCCCCAGGGTCTTGCTCAGAACTGGGGTGCAGTGCTGTTGGAACTGGGGCTCAGCACAGTTCAGAGCTTTTGTCTCCTTCCCGCCAGGGCAATCCAGCGGCACAGTCAACAGTCCTTCCTCTGCACGCAATGTGCGCGACTCTGGGGCTCTGCCTTTTGCCGCTCCCCTGAGTTTCCGCCTTACAGCCCAGATTCCCTCCATATGAGCTTGGGTCCCCAGGGTCTGGTCTAGAACTGGGGTTCAGTGCAGTTGGAAGTGGGGTTCAGAGCAGTCTGGAGCTTTTGTCTCCTTCCCGCTAGGGCAATCCAGCGGCACAGTCAACAGTCCCTCCTCTGCGTGCAATGTGCACGACTCCGGGGCTCTGCCTTTCGCTATTCTCCTGAGTTTCTGCCTTACAGCCTAGAATTCTTCTGTATGAGCCTGGGACCCCAGTGTCTTGCCCAGAACTGGGGTTCAGCACAGTCCGGAGCTTTTATCTCCTTCCTGCTAGGGAACGCCAGCCAGGCACTCAGCCGCCCCTCCTCTCCAACTCTGTCCTCTCCCCACGTGCGCACTGTGTCTCCATACCTTAGGCTTTTACATCTCCTCTGACTTTCTTTCTGGTTTTCTTTTTCCTTCTTGTTGTAGAATTTCCAGTCAGTCAACTTTCCTGTAGTTCTGGATAGTGTCCACTTAATATTTTAGCTGTATTTTGAAATTGTGTGAGGATGCAGTTAGGCATTTACCTATGCTACCATCTTGGTTTCCTCCTGACTCACAATTTCAGAGCCAGTTAAACTTGATTAGATTTAGGATGTTCCAAGTTAATCTCAAAGCATTTAAGGTCAGCTTTATTGTAAAAAGGAGCTGAATCTGGGAAGTTTTACAATAAAAACTAAAGATTTAAAAACATTTTTTAAGTTAAAAAGATATAAAAGCCTTGCAGAGTTCATTTTTCCATGACATGCTCTTTCTGGGGTGGGTTTCCTGTGTGGATGGAAGGCTCCGAGGCTCAGCCTGGATGTGGTGAGCAGAATGAGCTGAGATGAGCAGGAGTAGCCCTGTCCAAGGACTCACATAGGTTCCTCTGGTTCATGACTTCCTGGATTCACAAAGCGTGTTGAAAATTGGCAGAACCTTTTCTCTTTGACCCCAGACAGGGCTGGTGTGCTCTCCAGCCTGGGTGGAAAAGGTGCAAGGTGACTTGATTCTGAGCTCCAGGCAGTCTTGTGTGGATAAGGGTCTGTGTGCTTCTGTCCTAACTTTTGAGGTGATGGTCAGCAATAGATCAAGGAATGCCGTTCCATTGGCTGTGTAAACCTAATCCAACCATGAATTTCCAAGGCCCCACCCTCCCATTGGATATGAGCTGCAGTGGGACAGGCAGGGGCCTGGCCCAAAAGATGGCCTACATCCCCACCCAGCCTTGGTGGTGTCCTTATATGGAGGTCAGAGGAGCCGAGGAAGCTGCTTTGCCACTTGCTAATAACTCTGTTGATGTGGAGGACACTTTTGTAACCGGACAATCAATGGGTCCATGCTGCCTGTCACTGCTTGGGCCAATTAAGCAGAGACGGGTTGAATCATATGTGAGTATTTATTCCAATAATGTCAGCAGGATGGGAGAACAGCAGGGCAACCACAAAAATCTGCTCTCTACCCCACCATAAACCAGCTGCTTATATTGGGTAGAAGGACACAGATTACATGGGAAATAGGCACAAGGGTGTGTCCAATGGGCAGTTTACAGGTAATGCAGGCTGGAGATTTGCAGAGGCCTGCAGGTATACAAAGGCGGAGGGGGGGGCGGGGAAATGGGGTGGTGGAGGGTGTCTAAAAGGGTTAGCATTATGCAAAGGGCTGGCAGCTCTGGTTTCTGCGACAAGGCTATTTATTAATCTTTACATGATGATAGGCAGCTCCTGGATGGGGAGGACGGGCAGCATTTGCAGGTGAGCCCCCAGGTCCCACAGGCTACTGCCAGCCAGGTTAGATGCGCCTTCTTTAATCAGAACACGGTTCAAGAGCATGATTAACATTTCTTACAATTATAGCTGGTCCCCAACGTTCTATTTCTGCCCCTATCACTTTGATTGGCATTCCCATGTTGGACAGCCTTGCATGCCTAGAATAAATCTCACTTGGTTTTGGTGTCTCATTCTTTTTTTATACATTGCTGGATTTGATTTGCTGTTGTTGAGAATTTTTTGCATCTAAGTTCAGAAGAGATACTGGTCTATAGTTTTCTTCATTTTTTACTATCTTTATTTTATTTTGATATCAAGGCAATATTGCATAGATATTAAGGTGATAATGTATAAAATGAGTTAGAAGTGTCTGTCTTCTTCTATTGCCTGGAAGATATTGTAAAGTTTTTGTTAATTCTTCTTTGTTTGGTAGAATTCTCCAGTGAAACCCACTAGGCCTGGAGAGTTCTTTTTCAGGAGGTTTTTAATTACAACTCCACTTCTTTAATAGTACTAGAACCATTCAGGGTTTCTCTTTCATTGTGGTTGATTTTGGTGGTTTGTGGTTTTTGAGATATTGGTGTATTTCTTTTGAGTTGTTGAATTTATGAATATAAAGTTGTTGGTGGAACTCTCTTATTATCCTTTTAGTGGGCGCAGCGTCTGAAGTGATGGCCCTGGTGTCTGCTCTCTCTTTAGCCTTGTCAGTCTTGCTAGAGGGTTATCAATTTTGTTGATTTTTTGAAGAGGCAACTTTTTATTTCATTGACTTTCTCTGTGGTTTTCCTGTTTTCAACTTTACTTACTAACTCCAGAGGGCATATTTTAATACTTATAGCCAAGAATGAAAGAGAAATTAAGAAAGGTAGGGTGAAGGGGTGGGTGGGGCTCGAGAGGGCACCCAAGCCGCAGGTTTCATTTCTAGGTCAGAAAGCAAAGTGCCAGGAATAAGAAGCACCTTGTCTTTCTGCATCCTAGACCGTGACACACTGCCTTGTCACAGCCTGTGAACGTGCCTGTCCCCACACAGCTCTGCAAAGGCAGGGACTGTCTGGGAGAAGATGGGTGCCCAGAAATCTGAGGGGCTGTAGAGGGAGCTGGGTTCTATTGTCTCGGGCCTCACTCCATTTTCCCTTTCAGTTGGCTTCAGAATCAGGATGTAGCTGCCCTTGTAAGCCTGGATATGCCAGATGTACAAGTCTGGCTGCAGCTCAGCAGCCCAAGATTGGGTCACAGGGTGACAGGAACCTGTTGGCCAGGAATGTGACTTCCTGCCGATATTCTTAAGCTAATGAGCACAATCAGGGAAGTTGTGTAGTAGTGATAAAATCTCGCCCAGAAATTAGCTGTACTTGTACTACCCATAAATCATTGTTCCATATAGGAGGGGTGAGTAGAAGTGAGCAGACGTGAGTCATGGGGCCAGGAACAGGTTCTCAGCCTGTTGGATGTGCTGCTGGAGATATGTGGAGAGTGCTGAGCTCAGTTCCCACATCCTTCTGAGCTGTGGGATCACTAAGCTGGATCTCTGTTCCCTGGGCTCTAAGCTACAGAAGCTCAGTTCTTGGTTTCTCATCAGGGAAGGGTGGTCTGTGGGACCCAGTTGGGATCTTCTGAGATTCCAGTACTTTGTCTTAGGGCTTTGTTTTCAGACATGAATGCCCCCAAGAGTTATGAGGAATTTTTTCAGGTAATAAAGTAGATCCCAAAGATCATGTAGTGATATTAACAGATGAGGCTCTTGGTAGTAGATGCCTTTGGGGTTTCTGTTGAGTATAATTCATGAGAGTGAAAGGAATCAGGACTCAACACCAGGAACCTGGGATCCTTTGTTCATCAGTGACTTCAGCCTGTACAATATTTCAGAATTTTCAGAGAACTTGCCTTTACTTTCTCAGAATTTTTAGATATTTTCCAATCATTCAATCTTAAAACCATGCCATTTTTGCCTTCACAAATGAAGACACTAGCCCAGAAAGTTAGATTATCTGATTCATATTTCACAGACAGGCAGGGATTCAAACCTGTGCCACCTCTGTGTGTTTCTGTAAGTGGAGGTAACAATGGACCTAGGATATGATGAGGAATAGACAAGGATATATATATGTTTAAGGATGAGAACATGCCTGGCATATTGTACAGTTTAGTAAATATTATGGGTTATCATTATAATAACGATAATGACAATGTTTTCTGAGTCCCTGAGAACAATTTTTGTGTGAAACAGCTGTCACCTGTGAGTTAGCGCTGAGCTGAAATGCTCATATCCTAGCCACATCTGTGAGGTCTGGGGCTTGTGGGTGGCAGCATGAACCTGGGAGCTTTTTGAAAATGCAGCACCTCAAGTCCCACCCTACACCTGCAAAATCATAGTCTGTACCTTAACATGTGCACATTAAAGTTGGAGAAGTTCTGGCTCGCTGCTCAGGAAGACCTTGGCCTCAAAGTCTCCGTGTATTCTATCTCATCTGTTCTAAGAAAAACCTTTTTTTTTACATTTCAACATCTTAGTTTTATCGCAGCATTTCCCCTCTTAATGGAACATTAAATACTAATTTAACTTTCAACTGATGGGGTCTTAATCTTAATTTCAATGAGGCGCCTTATATTCTACCATCTTTTATTGTCTTTTCTTCTTCCATGTTTTTCTGTTTCTGTATGTCTCTTGTTTCTGACTCTCTTTATCCATGACTCAGGCCTGTAATAAACCTGCAGCACTGACCGGCTTTTTCTGTTCTGTGGAAAGGTTCTCCTGTGGTTACTTTAGAGCAATGATTTTCAGTCCTAGTTTTATGACACTGGATGCTTCTGGTTATCCCCAAAAGACGTGAACATCAATTTAAAAGAAAGATTTTATTCACTTTTGAATAAAACAAACACCAGAACAAATGAATGTGAGGCTGTTACAGTCCAGAGGATATAAGCTTCTGGTCCAAGCCTGAGCTGGCCTCCCCACACACTCAGCACCAGTCACCCTCATCTAGCCTTTTGTTTCCAGAACAGGGGTGCAAATTGTGGTCAGGTTTCCTCTTAGTCATGGGCCTGTGTGAAGAAAAGCAGGTCCATCCTGGGTCTGAGGCAAAAGGGCAGCCTCCTTGTAATGAGAGGTCCTCCTCCTGCTACAGGGCTGGGGTCAGATGCACTGGCATCTTGTGTTTTTTGGCCAGGGAACGAGCAGCCTGCACATTAGGAATTGTTACCCTTAAGTTAAAATGTAGTTAGCCCCCTTATGGAGAGGTGGTTACATGGGGCTTGATTGATTGGGTGAACGTATTTTGCCAGGGGTTGGGGGGAGATGACGTAAAACTGTAAATTTACCACCATCACTGCCTCTTTCACCTGCAGAAGTCATGCAGAGGTAGGTGGTCTTTGGTTCTCCTCTCCTTTCATAAACCAGGATTAGCCTCAGTCCACTTCTTCATTTCTCCAACTCTCATTAATTCCCAGTATGCTTCCTTCTCACACATCTCCGAGAATATGCCGCTTCTATGGCCTGACCTTTTCTGACAGTCGGGGGAGGCCCTATCATTCCATTGATGGCATTTTCCCTTAAGTATCACCTGAGCAGGTGCCCTGGGACCCAGTAAGTACATTACCTGCCAATTACTCAGACTTCTTTTGAAAGAAAAACAGTACAAAATGGGACAGTGAGAATGAAAAGAAGAAACTAGAGCAGCTCAGTGACTTATTTCACAGAGTTTGGGACCAAGGAGGCAGCAATTGTCCTGGGACTTCAGAGTCTCAACAAGAGAAAGCCCGTTCAAGCAGTCAGTTACTAGCAGGCAGCTGGGAGGTGGAGCTGTGGTAGTTTTTCTTTGGAGAGAGATGCCAGAGACACTATTCACTGCTTCAGGCTATGGCTATCCTGGAATGTGTCCAGCAGGAAAAAGTGAGGCTTAAGTAAAATATTACCATTCAGACAGTGGCAACATCTGTACCTGCTAGCAGAGTCATGTAGAAGGTGGGCTGGAATGTAAAGGGGAGTTAAAGAAGCCAAGAGAGAAGTAAGCTCTTACCCTTCACACCACACCCTCAGCTGTAGGAGTTTCTACATGTTATGTATTTTAAAATTTAAACATAAGCGTTTAGGATTTCAATTTTCTTAAAGAAATAATGTGCCAAGTGTCAGAGTGAATCGCCTGTGGTTATAAAAGCCTTCCTACTGAGCTCTGGGAATCTCTGAGCGCCTTCCCTTTCCCTGCCCTGAACCTCATGTCCTAGAAAAGAGCCACCTGTTTCCCTGTTGCATCCTGGGCGTGGGCCTCCCTTAGGGATCAGCCTGGGCAGCGCGCCCTGCTTCACACAGGGCTCTGCAGGAGGGCAGCGGTTCCTCTCGCCTCTGGTCCCACAGCAGGTCCTAATGCAGGCTCAGCTCGGGTCCTGCTGCACCCTGCCTGCCCTGTGGTCTGTGGCTCCTATTTTTGTCTCTTTGTTTTTTGTTTCTTTGTTTGTTTTCTTTTATTAGTTTTGCTACTGTTTGTTTTTGTATGGTTCCTTCTTTTATGTTCTGCTCAGGTTCAGCTACAGTGGACAAGGAGTCTTCCAACTCCCAATCTCCACTTTCCCTTTCTCACCTGGTCAAAAATTCACCCAGCAACATTTTTAAGACATTTTTTTCTGCAATTTCTGCATTATTTTAGCTCCTGGAAACATACCCAGACATTGGTATGGATAAGGCTGAGGGAACATTCCCAAGGCCTTCAGGACATGAAGCACTCGGACCTTTCTGCCTCACTCACACCCTGTCTCCACTGACCCTGTGCTCACCTGCTCTCTATCTTTGTTGCCTTTCAGGGCCTGGGAATAAGCTTGTCTGTGGCAGCAAGTTCATCAGCCCAGGATATTAAGGAGTTCTGTTGGCTCTAACTTCTCTGGCTCTCTCACATCCTGCACTTTTCCAAAGCCTGCCATGGACCCATCACAACTGCCATTTTCCTTAGCCCCATCCACCTCTTGTGCTACAACTCAGGACTCCTGTGGGGACTTTAGGGCCTTTGGAGCAGATGTTTCACCTCCTTCACCAGGAGATCCTCCACATAGATTGAGACTGCTTCCTCATTGGCTTTAAATTCGGAGAGCTTTCTATCAATGGCCTTTTGTTCAGAGAGAGGGTGATGATTTTCATCTACAAGGAAGCACTGAATGGACAACAATGATCTCTGCCTTTTAAAAAGTCACAGAACTGTATCAGAACCCACATCCAGGACGCAGCTCTAGGCACTGGACGAGGGTCAGTTACTAGTGAGTAGAGGACATTCATAGGCAATGTAGTCAGCCATCTGGTTGGGAAAGCCCAATAAATGGAACTCAAGGTATGAGACCATGCATGGGGTGTAGGGCTCAGTAAGGGCAGGACTCTTTCTTTTTTTATATATTGTTGGTTTTTTTTTAATCTTTATTGTTCAGATTATTACAATTGTTCCTCTTTTTCTCCCGGATAGGTCCCTTCCACCTGGTTCCCATCACAGTCCCTCCCCTTCCACCCCCCACTGTCCTAGTCCATAGGTGTATGATTTTTATCCAGTCTCTTCCTGCACTCCCAAACAGCCTTCCCCCCGAGAATTGTCAGTCCATTCCTTTTCTATGCCCCTGATTCTATTATATTCACCAGTTTATTCTGTTCATCAGATTTTTTATTCACTTGATTTTTAGATTCACTTGTTGATAGATACGTATTTGTTGTTCATAACTTTTATTTATACTCTTTTCTTCTTCCTCTTATTTTTTTAAAATATATTTTATTGATTTGCACAGAGAGGAAGAGAGAGGGATAGAGAGTTAGAAACATCGATGAGAGAGAATCATCGATCAGCTGCCTCTTGCACACCCCCTACTGGGGATGTGCCCACAACCAAGGTACATGCCCTTGCCCGGAATCGAACCCGGGACCTTTCAGTCTGCAGGCCGATGCTCTATCCACTGAGCCAAACCGGTCCCGGCTTCTTCCTCTTCTTAAAGAATACCCTTCAGCATTTCATATAATACTGGTTTGGCAGTGATAGACTTTAGCTTTTTCCTATCTCTGAAGCTCTTTATTTGACCTTCAATTCTAAATGAAAGTTTTGCTGGGTAGTGTAATCTTGGTTGTAGGCTCTTGTTATTCATCACTTTGAATATTTCTTGCCACTCCCTTCTGGCCTGCATAGTTTCTGTTGAGAAATCAGCTGACAGTCGTATGGGTACTCCCTTGTAGGTAACTAACTGTTTTTCTCTTGCTGCTTGTAAGATTCTCTGTTCACATTTTAATTATGATGTGTCTTGGTGTGGTCCTCTTTGGATTCCTTTTGTTTGGGGCTCTGTGTGCTTCTTGGACTTGTAGGCTTATTTTTTCACTGGTGGGGGAAGTTTCGGTCATTATTTCTTCAAATTGGTTTTCAGTGTCTTGCTCTCTCTCTTCTTCTGGCATTCCCATAATTCTGATGTTGGTATGCTTGAAGTTGTCCAGAGGCTTCTTACACTATCTTCAACTTTCTGGATTCTCTTCTCTTCTTGCTTCTCCGGAAGAGTGTCCTTTGGCTCTTTGTATTCTAAATCTTTGACTTGATTTTTGAGATCCTCTTGTCTGCTGTTGGGTCTCTGTATAATATTTTTTTTAATTTCAGTCAGTATATGTTTAATTTCTGGTTGGTTTAATTTCTTTTTAAATTCTTGATAGTCTCATTAAGTTTATCGGCCTTTTCTAGGAAATTCTTGAATTCTATGTACAGTCGTTTGTTCTCCTCCATTTCTTTTGTTTGTAATCTGTTTCCTTGTCTCCTCATTTTCGCTGCTTCCCTGAGTTGGTAGTGTAGCTTTGTGTTCTGGGTATCCTATATGGTTCAATGGGTTAGCCTCCCAGTTGCCTGATGTGGACACTCTTGGTGCACCCCTTTGTGGACTGTGTATATAGCCTTGTTGTAGTTAAGCCTTTTTTTTTTTTTTAATATATTTTATTGATTTTTTTTTACAGAGAGGAAAGGAGAGGGATAGAGAGCTAGAAACATCTATGAGAGAGAAACATCGACCAGCCGCCTCCTGCATACCCCCTACCAGGGATGTGCCCGCACCAATGTACATGCTCTTGACTGGAATTGAACCCGGGACCTTTCAGTCCGCAGACCGATGCTCTATCCATTGAGCCAAACCGGTTTCGGCTGTTGTAATAGTTAAGTCTTGATTGTTGTTGGTGTCACTGGGAGGAATTGACCTCCAGTTCAATTGGCTGTGAGGACCCGCTGTGTCTATGACGGAAGAATTGCTGTGCTGGAGACACGTTTATGGGGGAGGATTTGTAGGGCTTTGGTGCTCACTGAGCCTGTCTCTTGAATGTGTCCCTTATGAGAGTAGTTGAAATCTGGTGTCATCTCACACCGACCACTAGATACACTAGTTTCCAGATATCCAATGGGGTGCAGTTCAGCTACATTTTGAGGCCACACTGCAGGAGCTACAGCAAGAACCTCCCTGCTTGGAGCTTGGAAGCTTTGGAACTATCTGCACCAGGTTGCAAGTTTGCTTGGTTAAACGGCCATTCATATACAAAAGCCGCTGCTTAGAGCTTGGGTGTGTTTGTAGATTGTGTGGGGCGGAGTCTCAGGGTAGAGTCTCAGGGTGTCTCTAGGCTCTGGCTTGGCAAACAGTGATGGCTGCCAGTCGGCCTTCTCTGCCTCTCTGACCATGTCCCCGTGTCTCACGCCCCAGCACAGCAAACAATTTTTCTTGCACGCAGCTCTGTAAGCAAGCAACCCTCACTTTCCGACCCGATGGCAGACAGTCTAGCTTGTCCCCAGAAACTGGATTTCAGAGAGATTGTGAGCTTGTCTCTCTTCGAGTTGAAGAAAGCAATGCCCTCTGCCAGCCAGGATCTGCTGCCAGCCCCTATACCTCAATTTTTTAGCTCTTGTGCCTGAATGCTCCTTACTCTTTCAATCTAGTTGTAGAGCTTCCTTTTAGCCAGTTTTCCCGTGGTTCTGGGTGATA
This sequence comes from Pipistrellus hanaki, assembly GCF_964339955.1. Taxonomy (NCBI): domain Eukaryota; kingdom Metazoa; phylum Chordata; class Mammalia; order Chiroptera; family Vespertilionidae; genus Pipistrellus; species Pipistrellus hanaki. Next base: position 96,261,498 of record NC_140505.1, read on the forward strand.
GACGTTTTGTTTTTACTTGTAGTTTTGAAATTGTTGTGCATGGCAGCAGTTTAGGTGTGTTTACCTAAGTCGCTATCTTGGATCTCCGACATTTTGTCTTTTATTTTTTTTTATTTTTTATTTTTTAAAATATATTTTATTGATTTTACATAGAGAGAAATTGAGAGGGATAGAGAGTTAGAAACGTCGATGAGAGAGAAACTTTGACCAGCTGCCTCTTGCACACCCCCTACTGGGGATGTGCCCGCAACCAATGTACATGCCCTTGACCGGAATCGAACCCGGGACCTTTTAATCCGCAGGCTGACGCTCTATCCACTGAGCCAAACCGGTTTTGGCGGACATTTTGTCTTTTAGTTGTAGTTTTGAAATTGTGTGAGGTGGCAGTTTAGTTGTTTACCTTTGCCACCATCTTGGTTTCTCCTCCCTGTCTTGATAGAGTGGCTTTGTGTGCTAGGTGTTCTATAGGGCCCAGTGGCTCAGCCTCCCTAATTACCTGAGGTGGACCTCTTTGTGGGCTGTGTGCACAGTCTTGTTGTAGTTAAGCCTTGATTGCTGTCGGTATCACTGGGAGGAATTGACCTCCAGGCCAGTTGGCTGTGAGGACCAGTTGTATCTACAATGGGAGAATTGCTGTGCTAGAGACACCCTTATGGGGCAGAACTTGCTTCAGTGGGGCTTTGGCACTCACTGAGTCTGCTTCCTTAGTGTGTCTCTTATGGATATGAGAGTTGTAAACTGGATGGTCTCTCTCTGATAACTGGGTACACTTGGATCTCCAAGAAGGTGCAAAGTCAGCCACTGCCTGAGGCCACCCAGCAGGAGTTACAGAGAGATCTGCAGATTCCTCCTCTTTGTTTGGCGTTTGGAGGTGCCCAGATGAGGCCCAGCTGTGAAATGATGCAAGCTGCTATTCAACCTTAGGCCTTCTTTTGGAAGCTCTGGGGCTCTCCGACCTAGCTGCAGTTTGTTAGGTTTTAGGTTGCAAAAGGCCAGGCCATTTATATGCACAAAGCCTCTGTGACAGCTTGGGTGTGGTTGTAATTTGGGTGGGGCGGGGTCTCAGGGAATCATCAGGGTGGAGCAAACAGCCCTGCCCCAAAGAGGTTCCCAGGACTCTGTGTCTCGCAGCCCTTTACAGGAACAATGATCGCTGCGAGCACCCCTATGAGAAAGCTGCCCTCGTGTTCCGGCCCGATGCCAGACAGTCCAGTTTCTCTCCATATGAGTTTGGGTCCCCATCATCTCACCCAGCACTGTAGTTCAGAGCAGTTGGGTGCTTCTGTCTCCCTCCCGATTGAAAAGACAACAGCATACCCAGTGGTCAGCCCGTTTCCGCACATGCCTCCGTATCTCAGCACTTCTGCACCTCTGCACCTCCTCCCAGTCTCAGTGAGCTTTTCTCTTTCCTTCTAGTTGTATAACTTGTACTCAACCAGCCTTCCCATGATTCTGGATGATATCGTTTTGTCTTTTAGTTGTAGTTTTGATGTGGTTGTGCAAGTCAGCAAGTTCAGGTGTTTACCTATGCTGCCATCTTGGTTCCTTCTCAAGGGCAGGACTCTTTCAAGAAGGATGATGGCATAAGGAGGTGCACATAGCATGCTGACTTCCCTCCAGAACAGTCAGTAAGAATATGGACACTGCAGAAATTTTCTCTCTGAAAGCTTGGTTTTCTGCCTGGGAATCATCCATTAATTAAAAATCCTTCTAGTGCTTATTGTCTTTAAGAAATAGACCATTTTTATAATTGTATTTATTAGTTTATGGGAAGTAACTTTCTGAGAAGCCCAATTGATGAGCAATAAAGCCCTATTGATAGTAGAGATCTTGCTGATTTATTATTTTAGAGAAATCTCTAGCCCCATTAATAGACAAGCATAATGAAAACATCAAACACATATTTAATTAAAAATAAAACAAGGATTGGAGAAAAAATGGTGACTTAATAGGCAGATATGCATGTTGTCTTGGGGCCAGACTGGAAATACAACTAAATTGGAGAACATTCACCAGAATGTACAAATTAGGCACAGCTGAAGAGGCAACCTGCAACAAGGAAGGACAGAAAATGGCTGGAGACCAGTGGAATGGTGGCCGGGCTCTGGAGCGCGCCGGCCAGTAGGCAGAGCGGGAGAGGAGGGCGCTGTGCTGTGGGAGTAGCAGTTCCCTCAGGAAAGCTGCAGCCTGGCCCCGCTGAGCACCACAGCTGCATCCCGTGGCGGCAGGCATAACATCCAACGGTGAAAAGGAAAAGAAAAGCTGCAGAGCTGCTGGCTGCCAGGGACTCTGGACCCAAGACCACAGCCTTAAAAGGCTGTGCTGTGATGGGAAAGTAGTGGTGGGAGAGAAAGCTGTGTTTTTATTGTTATTTTTGTTTTGTCTTTGTTTTTATTCTTTAAACCCAGAACCAGGACTTTTCTATTGCAATCAGTCACCCAAGGCTTTGGTCCAGGGAGGGAGGTACGGACTTGAGGTGTCTGAGGAGAGGCTGGGGAGGGAAGCAGGGCAGGGAGACATGGCCAGGGTTCCTGCATTGGGATATTCTTAGGCTTCCATACCTAAGCAGCCATTTCTCCCCAGAGGAGCTTGCCCCTCCCAGTAGCCTCAGGGTAGGTGATAAAGCCTGCCTCACCCTGCATTTTGAGTTTTACAGAGAAAACAAAGGCATAGACCAAGCTTATGTGTCTGAATATTCTCAAGGAGTCCTCAGTGACTATATTGGAAGAAGGGCCATCTGCCCAACTATTCTGGGAACCCTACTGATAAAAACTCCAGGTTGCCAACTAACTCCATTGGTCTCCATACAAGGATCTCTGTACAACCAAGGCAGAGTAATATTTTGGGCCATTTGTGGAGGAGTAGCTCTAGGTCAGGGAAAAACACCCATTTTGTTCCCTAAAAGTGAAACAGCACCAAGCCCACCTAAAGCCCTGCCAGAAACAGATGCTTGAGTGACTAAGATTGGCAACTGGCAGTCAGGCAAAGAGGGCAGATTGGCCCTACCTGCTTGCAGCCAAGGCCTGTGGAGACAGACACAAGCACAAGACCTGGTTGATCACTTGGAGCTTCAAGCAGGTTGCTAAAAGCCAAAAGACACTCATGAATTAGGGCCAGAGAGAGGCCTGAAGAGAGAAGCAGGGACTGATCATTGCCCCTGTGGCAGCTTTTGATAAGCACTTGTCTCTCTCTTTCTTGCCCAGTATGGCCAGTAGCTGTGCCTCCATTTTCCTCCAGGCCACCAGGGCTGCTGATCAGCCCCGCCCTACTGATCAGGCCTGTTTGGTAGGCCCAGAGACACTGAGTGGCACAGGAACTAACCAATCAGAACCAAATGTGGGTGCTGTGAAGAACCAGGTGGCGGAGCTTGTGACGCTGACTGGCATAGAAACCGACCAATCAGAACCAAATTGGCCAGCAGAGAAGGGCAGTTGGGGATGAGATCAGGCCTGCAGGGAAGGGCAGTTAGGAGCGAGATCAGGCCAGCAAGGGAGGGCCAATGGGGGCAAGATCAGGCTGGCTGGGGAGGGCAGTTTGGAGCAACCAGGATGGCAGGGGAGGGCAGTTGGGGCAATCAGGCAGGCAGGCCGGTGAGCAGTTAGGAGCCAGCGGTTCCAGATTGTGAGAGGGATGTCTGATAGTCAGCAGTTGGACATCCCCCAAGGAGTCCCCAATTGGAGAGGTGCAGACTGGGCTGAGGCAATCCCCCCTTTGTGCATTAATGTCATGCACCGGGCCTCTAGACTATAATAACCTTAATCATAAATTGATCAAATGCTCCAATCAAAAGACATAGGGCAGCCAAGTGGACATGAAAACAAAAATCATATGTATGTGCTGTCTACAAGCGACCCACCTCAGAACAAAGGATTCACACAGACTGAAAGTGAAGGAATGGGAAAATAATTTTCAGGCAAATAGAAATTTAAAAAAAATGCTTTCAAAATAGACCTCAAATTGAAGGTCATAACAATAAATAATAAAGGCCACTTCATAATACTACAAGGATTGACACAATAAGAGGATGTAACTCCAGTAAACAAACATGCATCCAATATAGGAGCATCAACTATATAAAAGACTTACAGAGGATATAAAGAGAGAGATTGACAGAAATATAATCATACTAGGGGACTTTAATATCACATGGAGATCACTGGATAAATCTTTTAGAAAAAAAAAAATTAACAAAGAAACAGAAAGCCTAAAATGACTCACTAAGTCAGATGGAACTAATTGATACCTTCAGAACATTTCACCCCAAAGCTACAGAATATACATTATTCTCAAGTGCACATGGGACATTTTCAAAGATAGACCACATGTTAGGATACAGGCTAAGTCTCTTCAAATTCAAGAAGATTGAAATCATATCATCTTCTCAGATTACAATGGCATAAAATTAAAATCAATTACAATAAAAAATTGGAAGCAAAATAGATGCTATTAAACAAATAGATCAAAGAAGAAATAAAAACATCCTGGATACAAATTACAATGAAGATACAACTATTGAAAATCTGTGAATCACAGTGAAAGCAGTCCTTAGAGGGAAGTTTATAGCACTACAGATCTACCTCGAAAACAAGAACAACTGGTCATAAGTTATATAACTCTACAACTTAAACAATTTGAAAGAGAACAACAAGAAAAGGCCAGAACAGGTAGAAGAAAGTAAATAATAAAGATCAGAACAGAAATAAATGACATAGAGTAAAAAAAAAAAAAAAAATCAAAATAACAAAAACCAAGAGCTGATTCTTCAAAAAGAAAACCAAGATTGATGAACCTCTAGCCAGTTTCCCCAGGAAACAAAAAAAGAGGAACCAAATAAACAAAATCAGGAATGGAATAGGTGAAGTAACAACTGACCCCACAGAAATACAAATGTTTTCAATAAAATACTATGAATCACTTTACTTCAACAAATGGGGTGACCTAGACAAAATGAACAATTTCCTAGAAATATACAACCTTTCAAAACTCAACCAGGAAGAATAAAAAAACATAAATAGGCTGATAACTACTGATGAAATTGAAGCAGTAATAATAATAATAATAATAACTCTCAACAAACAAAAGACCTGATCCAGATAGATTCACAGAGGTGTTTTACCAATTATTCAAAGAAGAACTAACACCTTTACTTGAACTATTTCAAAAAATTTAAGAGGAAGGAACACTTCTGAGCTCTTTTCTATGAGGCAAGCATCACTGTATTTTTAAAACCAGAAAAAGATATGACAAAGAGAACTATAGGCCAATATCCCTGATGAACATAGATGCTAAAGTCCTCAACATATTTTTACCAAACCGGATCCAGCAATACAGTAAAAATATCATACATCATGACTAAGTGGGATTTATTCTAGGGATGCAAGGCTTGTACAATATTCACAAATCAATAAATATGACACAGCACATAAACAGATCGCAAGACCAAAATCACATGATCATATCAATTGATGCAGAAAAAGCATTCAACAAAATCTAACACCTTTTTTTAAATTTTTATAAAAACTGTCAGCAAAGTGGGAATAGAGAGAGCATATCTCAGCATGATAAAGGCTATATATGGCAAACCTACAGCGAACATGATATTAAATGGGCATTTTCCCTAAGAATAGGAACAATGCAGGGATGTCTGCATTAATCACTCTTATTCCACAAAGTTGTAGAAGTCCTAGCCACAGCGATCAGACAAGAAGAAGAAATAAAAGGCATCCAAATTGAAAATGAGGAAGTAAAACTGTCATTATTTGAATATGACATGATTTTGAACAGAGAAAACCCTAAAGAAACCATTAAAATACAACTAAATTTAACAAATGAATTTGGCAATGTAGCAGGATACAAAATCACCCCAAAATTGATGGCTTTTTTATACACTAATAATGAATTCTCAGAAAGAGAAACTATACAAGCAATCCAATTTACCATTGCAACAATAACAACAAAAATAAAATACTTAGAAATAAACTTAACCAAGGAGGCAAAAGACCTGTACTTAGAAAACTACAGGACATTGAAAAAAGAGATAGAAGATATAAACAAGTGGAAGAATATACCGTGTTCATGGATTGGTAGAATCAAGATCATTAAAATGTACATACTACCCAAGGCAATCTACAGATTCAATGCAATCCCCATTAAAATACCAATAGTATATTTAACAGATTTAGAACAAATACTCCAAAAATTTATATGGAACCCAAAGGACCCAAAATAGCCACAGCAATCTTGAGAAATAAGGACAAAGTTGGAGGGATTAGAATAAGAGAAAACCCCTGTAATCAAAACAGCCTGGTACTGGTACAGAACGGGCATTGAGATCAATGGAACAGAACAGAGACCCCAGAAATCGACCCAAGCCATTACTCTCAATAAATATTTGACAGAATAGGCAAGAGCATACAATGCAGTCAAGATAGTCTCTTCAATAAATGGTGTTGGGAAAATTGGACAGATACTTGCAAAGAATAAGGAAGGAAGGGAGGGAAAAGGGAAGGATCTAGACCACCAACTTATACCATAAACAAGAATAAATTCAAAATGGAAAAAAAAGACTTAAATGTAAGTCATGAAACCATAAGAATCCTAGCAGAAACCATAGGCAGCAAAGTCTTAGATTTCTCATAGCGATATGTTTACTGATAGATCTCCTGGGCAAAGGAAACTACGAAGAAATGAAAAGCTTCTGCACAGGAAAAGAAACCATCAACAAAACCAAAAGGGAGTCCACTCTAATGGAGAACATATTTGGCAATGATATATCTAACAAAGGGTTAATATCCAAAATATATCAGGAACTCATACAACTTAACAGAAGGAAGACAAACCAATTTAAAAAATTGTCAAAGGACCTTCATAGACACTTCTCCAAAGTGGTCGTACAGATGACCAAGAGACTTATGAAAAAAACTAGTGACCCGGTGCATGAAATTCATGCACTGGATGGAGGAAGGGGGTTGTCCCTCAGTCCAGCCTGTACCCTCTCCAATCTGGGACCCCTTGGGAGATGTCCGACTGCCAGTTTAGGTCCAATCCTTGCGGGCAGTCGGACATCCTTCTCACAATCCAGGGCTGCTATCTCCTAACCGCTCACCTGCCTGCCTGCCTGCCTGCCCCTAACTGCTTCTGCTTGTCAGCTTGATCACCCCCTAACTGCTCCCCTGTCAGCCTGATTGATGTCTAACTGCTTCCTTGCTGACCTGATCTCCCCAACTGCCCTCTCCTGCCAGCTGATCACCCCCAACTGCCCTCCTTTGCTGGCCCGATCGCTCACAAATGCCCTCCCCTACTGCAACCTGCCTCCTCTGCTGGGACTCACCTCCTCCACATGAGGTAGCAGAGACGCCAGGACTGGCCTTCGTTCCCCTGAAGCCGTGGGACCCTCCCCCCCACCCCCAGGCCTCATTGTATGGAGCAGCCGCCAGGCCCCACCTCTGCTGTGCACGAGGCCATCTTGTGACAACTTGGCTCGTGAGGGCCACCTAGGCTTTTATTAGATGCTCAAAGTCACTGATCATCAGAGAGATATAAATTAAAACAACAATGAGCTATCAACACACACTTGTCAGAATGGCTACCATCAACTAATCAACAACTGGCAAGTGCTGGTGAGGATGTGGAGAAAAGGGAACCCTAGCACACTGCTGGTGGGAATGCAGACTGGCCAGCCATTATGGAAAACAGCATGGAGTTTCATGAAAAAATTAAATATGGAACTGCCATTTCACCCAGTGATCCCACCTCTAGGAATATATCCTACAAAACCCAAAATGCTAATCAAAAAGAATGTATGCACCCCTATGTTCATAGCAGCTCAATTTATAATAACTAGGACTTGGAAACAGCCTAGGTGCCCATCAGCAGATGACTGGATCAGAAAACTGTATGGTACATCTACACAATGGAATATTATGAGGCAATAAAAAAGAAAAAAACTCTTACCATTTGCAACAGCATGGGTTGATTTGGAGAGTATTATGCTGAGTGAAATAAGCCAGTCAGTGGAAAAGTATCACATGAACTAATGAACCAAAAAAATTGATAATCAAAAATAGACCCAGAGTCATGGAAGCATGAACAGACTGTTGAACCTCAGAGGGAAGGCAGGGGAGGGTGGGTGGGATGAGTCAAACCAATGAACTTGTATGCATATATGCATAACCTGTGGACACAGACAATGGGGAGGACAGGAGTGGGCTGGAACAAGTTAATGGGGGAGAAAGGAGGAGTTATGTAATACTTTCAACAATAAAGATTTAAAACAAAATACCTGCTTGGCCTGCCTGGGATTCCTTTAGTAGTGTTTAAAGTAAAAGCTTCTTTATTAGTATTGTAACAACAACACCAAAAAAAACCACACAAACAAACAAAAAACCCCCCACACACATACAAACACACACACAAACACACACTCACACACACACACACACACACACACACACAAACACACACACACACACACACAAAAAAAAAAAAAAAAAAAAAAAAAAAAACCTAAATGATAATGCTGTTATGCTTGACACTTGGCTAGTAATAACCACCAACAGATAATCCATCAGTGAATACAAATGATGGATTTTAGCTCCTCCAGTGTGAGTTGGAAAGTTAATAGGTAGGAGGTAATGGACCCCAGAAATCGAGGCTAGAAGGAAGGCAGGAGGGTTTTCAAGAGAAAAGGCAGAGAAGGGCAGCTACAGGTGACAGCTCACTCTGTGCAGTTTTGTTGCCTGGCCTTCTTTGCCTTTCATGCTTGGGACCTGGGACCGGAAGGCAAGAAGCCCCGCTGGAATTCTGAAGGAGGGGCCGACACAGCACAAAAACAGTGCTGTGCTTCTGTTCTTGGAATGGGGTTATACTTCTTGGTTCAGACCTCTTTGTAAAACAGAAGATGCCGCAATGAAGGGAACCTGCCCTTGCTGAACAGTGAGTGGTGCGCTACTTCATGTTCACACCAAAGGATGGGTTTCTTTTTCTGTGTTTGTTTTTAAGGTCAAGTCCTTTCCAGTTCGTTCAGAATCTATAATTCTGTTTTTCTCTCTGAAAGCATTGTTATAAGCATAGCATAGAATGAAAAACACAGTGATTGTGACTATTGGGGCCGGAAAAGCTCTGGAACATCCTGGTATTAGGACATAGTCTTTCCTCTTTTTCCCTTTCCTTTTTTGATTCATTTCTATGTAAGAGCTTTATCTGGAAGAACATTCAAAGGGAAAAGTACACTTATGTCTCCCTTACCCTAAGTCAAATGACTGTTTCTATTGAGAATACTGTCTAGTTTCTATTAAGAATACTTTTCTTGGGTTTTCATTTTTAATAGTTTCATGATATTTCATTCAGTTGATTAAAAAATATCTAATCTTGTTTTAAGGTAGCTTCAAGTTTTCCACCATGATAGTGCCTCAGTGAGCCCCTTTGCATGCACAGTCTCTTCTTCTGGAATAATTTTTTTCCGATCTCCCCATCACATTTCTACAACTTGATATATGTACCCAAAATGGCTCCAGAAGGTTCAGCCCACATCCCCTGGCCATCAGTGCAATGCATGGAATGGTCTCCCACACCCTGACCACATATGTTCCTTGTACTTCCATCTCCTCCCCCTGTGCAGCCTCTCTGAGGGTTCTGGACAGTAGATGTTCCATGGCTCTGACTCAATGTCCTGTTGCATCAGTTAAGTGTGATATTCAGGCAGCTCTTCTCATACCCCATGTCCAAGAAAACTTGTCAGCATTGGTACAAGGCTGACCAGCTCTTCAACCCTACCACAGCCTTTGAACAATACTGGACAGCACTTAGCAGTCTTTTCTGCTTATTGAAGTCTTGTATTTGCCTCACCTTTCCTGAAAGGTAGTGCAGGTGGGTTGGTTGGATTGAGTATTTTTGCTCTTGCTTGGAGCAAATTTAAGTCTATATAAATTGGGAGAGAGGACCCACAATTGTGGTTAGTTTCTCATGAGAAGAAGCATGAATCATCAAGATAGTTCTTAATTTAACTTCAAGATCTGTAACTGTAGTATCTCTGTGTTATTCACAAGGACTCCAGGCTGAGTGTTTTCCACAAAAGAAAGTCCAGCACCCCTCACTCATACGTGAGTTATTTATACACCAGTGATTACTCTTGTCCAGCCCATCTTTAAAACATTTTTGTAGATGGGGCAATCACTCAAGATTAGGTTTGTTCTGTCCTTGCTCTAACTAGAGATTTGGGGTCTCTTCCTATAGTCTTTTCTCCTTGGCCTCTGATTGTAGAGCAGAAAAAAGAACTGGACATGGAAAGATGGCATGAGGAAACATCAGAATAGTAAATAAAAATGAGGGAATGCAAAAAGCATGTGAATTGAGTAAGGAAACTTAATATAAGAATGGGGTGATTAGAGAGAAGGAAAATAATTCTATATAGCTTATAATCATACAGAAAGTATAGGAGAGTCATTCAACAAATGTCTCACCCTCAAACTCTGCAAGACTCCCCTGTCTCCCCTTTCTCTGTGTCTATCCAAAACATCAGGAACCACTGCACCCATCCACTTTTTGTCTGCTGTTAATCATTGGATGTATCTTCTGTCCTCTCACCACCCCACAGACAAGTCTAGACCCAAGATACCTGAAGGTGAGGACCATGCTTTGAACTTCTACTCTATCCCCTGTGAGGGTCTGCTTGGCTAGGCCAGAAACCCATCAGACACAAGTCTGAATGTTGCTGTAAAGGTATTTTGTGGCTATGATTAGAACCTATAATCTGTTTAATTAAAGAGGATTATTCGCAATAATCAGGACAAGCTTTATCCCATCAGTTGAAAGGCCTGAAGAGCAGAACTGAGGTTTCCACCATCAGCACCTGCCCCACATTTCAGACTTATCAATGCCTGCAATTGCCAAAGCCAATTCCTAGGAATAAATCTTCTTCCACATATATAACCTACTGGTTCTGTCTTTCTGGTAGGACCTTGACTGATAGATACTCCCCAGATGGTTAATTATACTTATAGTTTGTATCACAATAATTTAGTACTTTATTAACCATCTTGTATTTGCTCTTTACTGGTGGTTGGTAGTCTTGTGCCATCTCCCCCCGTACCTTTTCCAAAGCATGCCAGGTGCACAGTGTGTGTCCTGGCCATGCATTTGTGTTGTTTGATTGTGGTAAGTCTTAAATTTTAATTAAAGGGAGTAGAAGCTAAAAGTTTTTCAATAATGGGGATTCCTTACCACTTGGGCTGGGCTCTCCTGGCCTTGTGATTTTTTAAGATGTGATGCAACCCAGTTTTGAACTAATAGTGATCTTAGTCACTCTGTATGAGTTTCAGGAATCTTTTAACCACAGGGGGCTTTCCTTTGTGTGACTTGAAAATTTTACCACAAAATGGAGGAACTACTGATAGCTATATAAACAAATGTTGGTTGAAGCATAGACACCATGCAGTGGAGTAGGGTTTTAAACTTTAAACAGTGTGTAAGGTACTGTTTCAAAGGAATTGTTTATCAGATCCATGGGTTCAACTCAGGCACTCATTTCTGCCCTTTATACTAGCGCTGGAGGCCCAGTGCACTAGATTTGTGCACTTGACGGAGAGGGGGTCCCTCAGCCAGGCCTGTCCCCTCTTGCAGTCTGGGAACCCTCGAGGGATGTCCTACTTAGCCTCTGATTGTACTGACACTGAACAAGTCCACTGCCTGCTTCATGCCTTTCAATGTTGCATTTCATTATCTAACATTTACCTAAGCTTTGTCTGGCTTCTGTTTCCCAGCTAAGACAGTGCATCTGGTTGGGAAGGGTTGGAAGGACTTGTACATGACCTAGGTAGCAAGGCCCTGGGGTAGCAAGTCTGTGTTCTTGGTGGTGACGGCAGTGGCAAAGTTACAGCAGTATTTGCACAGAAAAACTTGAAAATTCAGGACCAAATGTGGCAAAAAGTAGAGTGAAACAAAATAGATCAAAAGCTGAGGATGAGTGAAGAAAAGAATTCAGTCGGACATCCTTAGTACTGCCACAGAGACAGGAGGGGCTCCCGTGACCGTCGCTGAACTAGCCAGTCATGAGCCCAGCTTCTGGCTGAGCAGTGCTCCCCCTGTGGGAGCTCACTGACCACCCAGGGGCAGTTCCTGCATTGAGCATCTGCCCCCTGGTGGTCAGGGCACGTCATAGCGACCGGTCATTCCACTGTTTCGTTGGTTTGCATATTAGCCTTTTATTATATAGGATGATTATTATTTATTGTAATTAATCCTGATAGTATTAACACTTAGGCCACAAATAACATTAAGGCTCTGGGTATGTTGGAGTAGAAAAGTAATTTTCCTCCCACCTTTTAAAATTCTTCTGGCTAACCTAGTAATCAAATCAACATGAGACAGGTTAATAGGAGAAAAATGACCAAATTTATTATGGATATTAATTACATGGGACTTGAAGACTCACTGGGCAATTAGGTTTATACGCCATTCTGAACCAAGGAGAGGGAGGCAGGGGTCTGGGACTCCAAAGGAGAAGCAGGCAACTCATAAGCAGATGAGAAAGTGCAAACTTGTGCTCAACAAATTCTTGCTGGGCTACCCAGAAACCATGGAGCATAGGAGGGAAGTCTGACAGTTTGTATCCTCTCTGACACTTATTTCACATCTACTGGCCTAATTTTCAAGTTGAGATGAATATGTTAGGTTCCCTTCTTAAAGCAGGTTTTCCTATCTGAATTCCTTTTGGCAGGTAAAGGAGGAGGATCAAAGTTTCTGAGTCTCCTGTTTCTTAAAAATAACCAGCTTGAAACCATCAATATCCCAAAAGGCATATTTTGGGGTGGCAAATTCTGCTCTGCTTCAGAGGAATGAAGCTCAACAACAAAATTAAGCAACTTGAGCTTCAAAACATGCTAACCAACCTGGCCAGACTGGCTCAGTTGGTTGAGCAGAGTCTGTGCACCAAAAGGTTCCTGGTTCGATTGCCTGTCAGGGCACATACCTAGGTTGTGGGTTTGATCCCCAATCAGGGAGCATGCAGAAGACAATTGATGTTTCTCTCTCACATCAATGTACCTGTCTCTCTGTCTCTCCCATCCTCTTTCTAAGCATGTCCTTGTGTGAAGATTAACCACCCCCCCAAAAAAAAAATCTTAACTGTGAACCTTTCTTTCAGTGCTGAGTGCAGCAGGAATGAACTGTTTGTCTCAGTGAGGTGAAATCCTAATGAGTTGGCATCTCAGCTGAACTGTTTTTTGACTGTTTTTTCCCCCTCTGGATTTAATTTCTGGATAAAAATGGAGACGTAGAGAAATCTACTTCAATAATGCAAATGTGGCTGGTATCTTCCCTGACAAAAGTCAATCTTTATCTTAACTAAAAATTATATGACTGCTCTTATATAACTGCACTTAGTACTTTGGAATGTCAGGATAATTTCCTTTTATCAGACCCCTTGGGAGACATAACCAATGGGAGAGGGATAGAGAACTAGAACCATCAATGAGAAACATCGATCAGCTGTCTTCCGCATTTCCCCTATTGGGGATCAAGCCTGCAACCAAGGTACATGCCCTTGACTGGAATCAAACCCAGGACCCTTCAGTCCTTGCTCGATGCTCTAGCCACTGAGCCAAACCAGTTAGGGCCATAAATCCTCTCTTTGTTATTGTTATCATGTTAATTGTTAATTGTTAACTTTCTCTTGCCTCCCTAATCTATCACCAGTGGATTTAATGTAACCCACTGTGTCTTCTTTTTGTAATGTATTAAATAAGGTGCAAAACTGCCATCCTCTGGAGCATTATCCCAATCCATTGAAATTTTGCTTCCTGACAATTGTCGACAATTTGGCTCAGATAAACTCACAAAAATTCTCTATAGATTTGAATGTTTTTTACATTGATATTACAAAAGAATGCATAGTGTTATCTATTTTGAAGATGAAAATAGATAAAAAGCACACTTTGTTATTTATGAATGTGAACATAGATGGCAAGTTTTATTTTATTTTTTATTTTTTTAATATATTTTTATTGATTTTTTACAGAGAGAAAGGGAAAGAGATAGAGAGTTAGAAACATCGATGAGAGAGAGTCATCGATCAGCTGCCTCTTGCACACCCCCTAATGGGGATGTGCCTGCAACCAAGGTACATGCCCTTGACCGGAATCAAACCTGGGATTCTTTAGTCCTCAGGCTGATGCTCTATCCACTGCGCCAAACTGGTTTCGGCAAGATGGCAAATTTTAAAACAAATAGTTATTACAAAAGTCAGATGTTTGCTATTGGGAAGGTTATGATTGGGAAGGTGGGCACCGGTGGTGGTTAGAGGGGTTGCTTTGTAATTAATTATTCTCTGTATAGTGTAGTCATGTTTTGGGCATGTCTTTGTTTATCTCTCTCACACACAAAACTAGATGGAGAATGGTTCACACAAACGAAGTTTCTCCTCACACTAAACCACGCTTGCCCCTTGTGGGTGGTTCTGTCTTCTTGGTTCTTCAGCTCCAGCATCCCCCATCCCTCCCCCAGGAGGTCCAGACACCTACATAGACCTGAGACCACTGGTATTTCTCCCTCAGCAGCTGGGCTGCAGGTCATAGAGGTTAAAGGTACAGATTCACTTTCTACCTCTTGGATGACTTTGAAGTCTGGGACGTGAGAAGTCACCTGGTTTGGAGGAGGAGGGACAGCAGTTCCTGGCCCAGGCTCCCCAAAGTCTGGAGGACAGAGGCTCCTCCCTGTTGGCCCTGGAGCCATGCTGAACCTGTGGTAAACCCCTGCCCCTCCCCAGACGCCCTCTCCAACCAGACAGCTGGCAGCCCTTCAAGGAGAGGCAAAGGCTTTGCGCTGTAACCCAGAATAACAGGCCGTGTGTGTGTGTGTGTGTGGGGGTGGGGGGTGATGTCTGAACCTGTTCTCAGGAGCTGGATGGGCACTTTGAGTGGGTGTGCCCTGGAGGTAGGGGCAGAACTGACTTTTTCACCACCAAGCCCTTCCTCGTCCCTCCCCTGGGACCACCAGCGGAGGGTTGCCTGTGGAAGAGGTATCAGAACTACAGCACCGTGAGTGGCCTCTTACAGAGGCAGTGTGGCATTGCTGCCAGGCAGGAGCTGTGTCTGTGCCCACAGTACTCTTATTTGTGAAAGAAAACACCCAGGAGATAGGGGCTGAAGGTTTCAGAGTCATTCTTCTGTTCTGACCAGTGAAGATTTGTGGAACACATGACAGCCT
The DNA here is from genome assembly GCF_964339955.1 of Pipistrellus hanaki. Lineage (NCBI taxonomy): Eukaryota > Metazoa > Chordata > Mammalia > Chiroptera > Vespertilionidae > Pipistrellus > Pipistrellus hanaki. Next base: position 96,276,699 of record NC_140505.1, read on the forward strand.
CCCCCGTCTGTCTTCCTGACAGCTGAAATGGTCAAGGTGAAAATATCTTCAGATGGAGACTGAGCTGTCAGTGAATGGCCTGATGATACAAATGTTTCTGATGCATCCCTGCTCCTTCCAGAGGATGTGAGGAACAGATCAGGGCACACCGCTGGGCAGTTTGACATACAACCTAAAAGCCTAAGAAGTGCCTCTTGCTTTGCAATTCACATTTGCAAAGATTCTAGGGCTCCACCTTTGCAAACAAACACCCTGTTCTAAGCTGCACTTCATCAAAGAATAACATTCTTTACAAACTCATTAAAAGCTAAACAAGGCCAGGCTTGCAGACAGGCACAGTCTGGAGAGCAAGTTCACAGTTCTTTTGATGGCTCCAGTCTTACGGCTCCAGTTCTTAACAAACGTGTAGAAAATCCTTCTTGCCCTTTTCCACCAGCACCTCCTTTACTTTTTCCCTTTCCTTTCATCCTCTCCCCGTTTGACAGAGCTGCAAGAGACACATAGGTTATGGGTGGGGAAGAGAAGACAGTGGAATTGGGCGCAGTACAGGAGAAGGTTGATTACAGCTGTGGGAAAAGTGAGTTGGTATTTGAGATTTCACAAATAGTCTCTTTTCAGGATCTGTTCTGACATTATAGTTTCATCATGCAAAATTCTATGAAAACACTTACAGTGTTTGGAGAGTATTTGGGGATCCTAGCCAAGTTAGGATGAAAGTGATGGTAAGAGAATGGTCTTTCCCAAGACTCACCCACGAACCACCTTCTTTCCTCATTTAGGAAGGAATAGTGTCTCCGAATGACTTGGACCTCGTCATGTCTCATGGCCTAGGCCTCCGGTATGCATTCATCGGACCCCTGGAAACCATGCATCTCAATGCAGAAGGTAGGGGCTCAGACGGGAATTTTCTGCAGTGTAGTGTTTTCATGGGTTTGGTAAATAATCAAAGGTTGTCTTTTCTTACAACTGAATAGAAATGGAATTATGTACAGGAGACAGTGGCTAGCCCTGCTCATTCTCAGGTAGGAGTAGGGCCGTCGCTGTGTCCCATGGAGCTCAGGGATCTGTGTAGAACAGCACTCGGGTGAGGACTGGAAGGAGAGGTGAGCAATGTTATGGAGATTTTGTTGCATGTCATCCAGTCTGACAGAAGATAAAGTGGTATTTTCCTGAGGAAGATAATGAAATTATTTAGAAGCAATGAAATTATTTAGAAGCAAGGGAAAAAAAATAGGAAAATAACTATATGGACCTCTGTTGGAATTACTTTCTGCCTAAAATGAGCAGTTTGCAATTGTGACTTGCTCATCTGTAGGCTTCTTCCTAAAATCTGGGGCATGAGGGAGGGGTATCTACAGGTAAAGGGGCTTGGTTGGTGGCCAGGCTAGGCCATTAGTTATCCTGGAAACCACCTCAAAGGGCTTGGAGAGGTAGGTATGACTGGTGACTCTAGAAGCAAGGTCACTTGAGATGAGTGAGAAGCTTCCAAGAATGAAACTGTCTACCAGATTTTAAGCCATTTAAAAATAAGACATCATTTGAAAAACAATAAAACCTACACCAAATTAAAAACAATGAATCAGAAGCTGATCGTGTGTGTGTGTGTGTGTGTGTGTGTGTGTGTGTGTATTTGTCCATGACTTTTGTGGGGGTGGAACCAGAATGAAAGACTGGAAATGTCAGGAAGACAGGTTTGGGGTCAGAACATGGCAGGGAGAACTTTCTAGTAAGTGGAACTGATGAGGAAGGAGAGCCATGCTGTGGGTGAGTGAGCCTCACCGCGGAAGGCTGTCCTCACCGGTGCGGATCTTCCAATGTTGACAGGAGTCTCGCAGTGAGGTCGGAAGTTGGAGCAGATGACCTCTGGAGAATCTGCGTAGACTTTATAATTCCACGAGGGTTTGGTCATACTTCAACTAATTTTTGCAACAGTAATTAATTAAATACAATTTCCAGTGGATAATCCCAAGCAGTTTTACCAGATGTGCTGCACACAGCAGATGCACACCTGGGTCCTTGGGTGGGTTGGTAGGGTGTCATGAAAATGTGGTTCAGTAAGTGACTTGGTTCTTCCTTAACACCCAGCTGCGAGCAGCTGAAGAAAGAGGGGACTCTCACTTGGCACCCCCATGTTACTTGTGTGGTAGAATAACAGTTGAACATAGGAGGGTAATGTAAAGACACAGGCTCTATTAAAGTGAAACAGGAGTTTTGAAGTATCATTAAAATAAAGTCTTGCATAGTTTTTAATTTTTTTTGTAAACCAGAACTTTAAATGTGATGAACATATTGAAACATTTGAAATGTATGTACATTACCAGATGACCACTGTGTTTTTCTTTTTCTTGAGAAAAATAAGATAATTCAGGTATCAGGAGAAACTGATAGGAGAGACCCGAGAACTGCTTTGACTCTCAAACAAGTAGAAACTAAAGCCAATGAAACCAGAAACTCGGGAGTCAAATAACATGGCAGATAGGACGGAGCCCATAACAATTTTTCACACAAAGCAGATTTGATAAGAAAACCTAATTGGTTTAATATGATAATGGTGGACGGATGTAGTTTTCAACTTCAGAGCATTCTAAGGACCAGAGTTGGACAGTTATAAGATCAGGCTCAGAACCAGTGGAAATTATTATGATTCCTCAGTGTCACCCAGGATATATAATATCAAGATTGGAATTGGGAGAGTTCTTTTTTCTAATGTTGTCTTCATAAAGCCAGGATCTCAGGTTAAGGCTAGTTATTAGTCTTAAAAGCTAGAGTTTATCTAGAAAAGGTAAAAATATTTGATGATTTGTTTTTAATCTTATAAAATGACAGCTGAAAAACAGGAGGCCAGTATGCTTCCTTCGCCTTTGGCTACTTTAAAAAAGTGACATGCATGAATGACAAGCTCTCAGAAGAGTAGATCTGGTCTGTGGAGCCAGTCAGCCTGGATCATTAGTCGACCTATAAGCTAAATAACCCTGTGCACCTCAGTATGCCCATCTGTAAAATGGAGCAACAACAGTAACAGCCTCATGAAGTCCATAATAAATAATATATTCACACAAAGTTTTGTTTAATTCCCTATTCTTCCAGTTTTAAAAAAAATTCTCCCCAAGATTCACAAGTGCATGAGAGAGATACAGAACACATACAGATTAGGGTATGTTTGCTGTGAACTCTGAAGACTTTGGTTTGTTTCCATGCTAAGCTTTTAGACTGGCAGGTCAGCAAAGGCTGGTCCCTCAGGCACCTGGCAGCCTTCTGGTGCCTGGGAACCTGGCAGCCCCTGGACATCACCTTCAGCTGAGGTGAATGTTCACCATTTCACCCCTCAAAATTTCCCTTAGTTAGATGCTTGTCCTTGTTTGTTTGCTTATCTTAAATTGAGATGCCTCTGGTTCATTTGAGTGGAGCTGTCATTTGCAGTGAAACAGGTGAGCTGATAGGGCTGTTCCTGGCAGTTTCTGTCCACCTGCTCCAGTAAGGTCTCACTCAGGTGGGAATTAATGTCCCTGGGCTTTGGGGTCTGTTTGGTCTTCTCTGATTTAAAGGCAGGCAAATTCATGTGAGTGTGAGTTAATAGGCTATGGGAAAAGCACACTTCTCTGGTGGGGTAGCAGTTAGGCTCTCCAAGAATGGACACCCAGGACGTGTCCCAGCAGCTGCCTCTACCGTGACAGAGGCCACACAGACAGGTGCCTGCTCTGTAAATGCAGACAGATGGGGTGGCTCTCCACTGCTCCATTACCTTGGGTTGTGTCTCACCTTCAGGGCTCACAGCCAAGGAATAACAAGTCCAAAAACAGCAAGAGAAGCTAAATCCAAACTCATGACAATCAATTCATTCTCCCACTTCTTAAGAAATTAGGTTCAAAGTCTTCTAAAAAGCTAAGCTCTCTGAGCGCTGTTGGAAGTACTTGGCTGACCAAAACAGAGGGCATGGAAGCATCGTAGGGAAAACATAGGGAGGCTCACTCCGTAGAATATTGAGGAGGGACAGGCTGTGGGATAGAAGGTGAAGTGGCTTTTTCTTTTCATTTCCATTGAAGTTGGTACTCTGGAACATTCCCGTTCATACTGCTCTATTGGAAGGGAAGATGTTGCAAAGAAGAGTAAGGGAATGAATTTGCTGGACACTGTAAATAATTTTGACACTAAGTCAGCATAAACTTGTACTTTGAGCTAGTGGGAGAGCTGTCCCGCGGTGTCAGGTGCTGTATCCATGAAGTGGAGGTCTGCACATGCTGGCTCTGTGGTCTCTAACCGTCTCCACAGACTCAGGCCTGCTCACCCCATGAGCCTGAATACATGCTATAGAGAGAGTTTTTATATTTGTAAGACTGAAGTTTTATATTGGTTTCTTAGAAAAGTTGGGGGTAAATTATTAATTGTATTATAAAGAATTTTACTGTATTTTCTATCCTATATAATAAAGAGGTAGTATGCAAATTGACCATCACTCCAACACACAAGATGGGCATCCCCATGTGGACACAAGATGACCAGCAGAGGAGGGCACTTGTGGGTGATCAGGCCAGCAGGGGAGGGCAATTGGGAGGGACCAAGCCTGCAAGGGAGAGCAGTTGGAGACAATCAGGCCTGCAGGGGAGGACACTTGGGGGTGACCAGGCCGGCACGGGAAAGTAGTTAGGGGCAGTCGGGCTGGCAGGGGAGCAGTTAGGCATCAATCAGGCCGGCAGGCAGAAGCAGTTAGGGGCAGTCAGGCAGGCAGGCAGGTGAGTGGTTGGGAGCCAGCAGGGAGGCAGGTGAGTGGTTGTGAAAAGAATGCCCAACTGCCAGTTTAAACAGGCAGTTGAATATCCCTCGAGGGGTTCCAGGTTGGAGAGGGTGCAGGCTGGGCTCACACACACACACACACACACACACACACACACACACGCATGAATTTCAGGCATCGGGCCTCTAGTCTTAAATAAATAAATGCTCCTTTAAAGCCACAAATTTTATAAAAGGCAGAGAAAAAGAGTTCTCAAAAGCCCCTGGGAGATTCAGATAACTTCGCAGGGACATGGAAAGATGAATGCTTGTTCAGAAAATGTGAAGTAATCCAGAGATGAAATACAGTTCTTGAATTGCATCCTTGGCTTTTTGCTATTCAAGGAGGACAGGGAGATAGAATTGGTTCACAGGAGGGTACTGCTGGGCTTCTGTTTCCCTGCACGTGGGTGAATCTCAGCTGCAGCCAGTCCTCCCATTTTCTTCTCATTTAATATCTTTCCAGCTCATTTGATTCTTATGTCTCTGCTCCCCTCTCCCCCAAAGGAGTAACTGTATTTGTGTCTAGATTTTACCACCTTTGGTTTGAATAAATAAACACTAAAGTGAAGAAAAGATTTAACTTCCAAAGGAAATAAATGTAATGGTGGTCTTCTGTGTTCTGGAAATGCTGAGTCTCTAAGATAGCTAGCTAGTGCTGGGTGTGGGGAACCTTTTTCCTGCTAGGGGCCATTTGGATATTTATAACATCATTCTCAGGCCATACAAAATTAATAACTTAAAAATTAGCCTGCTATATTTGATCAAACATTTAATCAACACACTCCTAATGCCTTGGCAAGGCCAGACCAAATGATTTCATAGGCCTTACACTGCCCAAGGGCCGGATGTTCCCACCCCTGCTTTAGGAAGTCTTCTGGAATCCTTAATTGTCAGGTTATACTTGTGTTAAATAAAATGAAACCCTTATTTTAAAAAGGAGTGTCCAGCACTTAATTGTAGGTGCTAATGTCAGAAAAGTTATTATATTTGAATATTTTATCCTTCAAAACAATTTCTCTTCTAAGAGCTATTTTGATATAATTTTAGCACACTGAAGGAGAAGGAAATCTATTTGAGGCAAATAAAATTGAAACTCAGTGAATTCAGGCTTTCACAATAGTGTGGGTCCACCAAAACTAAACCCCAAAGAAGTTTGTCTCTCTCTCTCTCTCTCTCTCTCTCTCTCTCTCTCTCTCTCTCTCTCTCTCTCTTTTAAAGAGTATCTTGTGGTGATGATTTTTATTGAAAACTACAGGCTCAGTGCACAAATTCACGCACCAGTGGGGTCCCTCAGCCTGGCCTGCGGGATTGGGCCAAAACTGGCTCTCCAACATCCCTTGAGAGGTCCCGGATTGCAAGAGGGCACAGGCCAGGCTGAGTTATCCAACCAGTGCACAACTGGGGCTGGGATGGGACATGGGAGGTTGGCCAGCAGGGGAGGGACTGCATGAGGGCTCCAGGGCATGTCCAGCCCATCTAGCTCAGTCCGGATCGGCCAGACCCCAGCAGCAAGTTAACCAACCGGTCAGAGCTTCAGCCCCCTGGTGGTCATAGTGAGTGGTTGAGTGGCCTTAGCATTCATTAGCATATTATGCTTTGATTGGTTGAATGGACGACCAGACACTTAGCAAATTAGGATTTTATTATATAGGGTTAATTAAAACTTTTTCAGTGGGTGGATAAGAACCAAGCTCAGGAATCTTTGCAAATTCTGTTATTCATTTTAAATTCTGTATTATCTTTTAGCCTGACTGCCCAACCTGTGAGTGTTTCTGGTTGTGAAAGATGTTGGACGTAGGCCAAGGTGGCACAGTGGGTGGCTCAGCCGGTGGCTCAGCCATGTCCCAAGTGGGCCCAGGACTCAGAGATGTCTTTTCTATGCATACCCAGGGGTGGCTTCAGATTGGACTTGACCCCTGCACACGCCTGCACTGGCCAAGCCCTGCTGCCTCCCAGGCAGTGAAGGGGAGGGATGCCAGGCACAGACAGGTTCCAACAGGCCAGTTCCACATGCTGGGAGGCGAGGCCGCTGGACTCTGCTTTCCTCTCTGTGCAAGTCTGACTCTTACTGAAGACCTTAGTTTCAGCCACACACATCCCAAAACTGCTTCTAAATTACTGTGCTTCTTCCTCTCTCCCATGCGGACGAGCCTCTTCTTCATGGGTTTCTGCATCAGAATTCCAGGACCCTTATCTCAGCGTCTGAGAAAGTGGTTGGGTTCCCCAGGGCCAGGAAGTGCGGAAGCAGTTGGAGAGCAGTGCAGCCGGGGTACAGAGGCACCCTGGGCCGGGGTGACAGGGCTGCTATCCACTGGCCACACTCTGAGCCTGCATTAAAGACTCTGCTGCCTTGTAGACACCCAACCAAGTGGTAACTAGAAGTCAGGGAACAAGTTAAAATGGGAAATAGATTTAAGTGACCTCTGTGGTTCTTAGAAAATGCATTCAAGCCATTTACACAAGTAACCTCATAACATTTTTGGTGAAAATAGGACTTAATAGGTTAATCAATAAATCAATGCAGGAACACAGGCTGAAGTACACTGAGGGAGGTAGAATGGCAGGCCCCAGGGGCCCCTTGATTTTCAGGATTCTGAGATCGGAGAGAAAGCTTGACAAGTGACTGACTTGTGGTGAGGACCCTTAGTCCCCAGCGCCAGCTAACCAGGTGTACTCCTCCTCCTTTTCTTCACTCACAGATGAAAGGAATGTAGTTAATCTGACCCAAGGCAAGACTCTCTGAATCGATGTCTTAGTTGGGAGTTCTCTGATGTTCTGATTTTGAGGATTCTTGTGTTCATATGGTTTCAGGCATGTTAAGCTACTGTAACAGATACGGCGAAAGCATGAAACATGTCCTCAAGACCTTCGGACCGATTCCAGAGTTTTCTGGAGCTACAGTTGAGAAGATTCACCAGGTACGTGGACTGACTGCAGAGAGTTGTGCAGGCTGAGCTGGAGGGAGCTCTGTGGACAGGGATGTCTATTGTGCAGTTAGTATCTTTGTTTCTGGTTTTCACAGTCCCTCATCTCTTAACTTCTGTCTCATGGTCCTTGGAGACCTTCAGAGCAGTGTGGCCAATGAACTTGGAGGTCACTGTGACTTAACTCTAAGGAGCTGGAGTCTCTGGGTTCAGGAAACTCGTGCTCATGGAGCGTTTACTCAGGTCCCTTCGTCCTTGAGAGCAAATTCTGTTTGCACAGTAGGACCAACAATTATGCTCCTGGTAAATTACCTCCTCTTCATGCATTTTTGTTCTTTTTTTATTTAAAAATTTTGTTCATTTACAGTTGATTTCAGTATTATTTTATATTAGTTTTAGGTATAAAGCATAGTGGTTAGACCAGTGGTTCCCAACGTGGGGCACTGCCCCACAGGGGGGCAATTTGATTTTTAACAAGAGAAATTCAAGAATGAGTTACTAACAGTGAATTTTTTTCATTTCTTATGGTTCTAAGGACCTCATATACAGTATACAAATGTATATTGTGACATATTTATGCATTTCAGTTCTCTATTACATGTTTTGGAACTTTACTTGCTATTTTTTCATATCACTTCATATTATTATTATTTTAACAATTTCTTAGTGATTTCTTCCTCAGTATTTCAACTGTCCTTTCATTCTTTTATTTTTCTCTTTAATGGATGCCATGTTCTTTGGAAGCTTGTTTAGGCCAAGTTAATGGCCTTTGGGCTTCCTTCCCGTGAATATATGTTCACTTTTTTAATAATGAGAATTATATGTCACAGAGCGGGCATCAGAATTTTAGAGATGCTTAAGTTGGGCTTGGCCAGAAAAAGGTTGAGAACCACTGGGGTTAGACATATAATTTACAAAGTGATCCCCTTTAGCCACCTGACACTATACACAGTTATTCTATCATTGACTATATCCCCTATGCTGTACCTCACATCCCTGTGACTATTTTATAACTGCCAATTTGTACTTTAAAAAAAAATCATACCCAGGCAGATATTTACAGATTTTACTGTGAGAGGAACAGGGAGAGAGAAAGAGAGAGGGAGAGAGAAACAGTGTTAGAGAAACATTGATAAATTTTGTACCTCTTATACCCAAAAACCTAGGTATGTGCCCTGGCTGGGAATTGAACCTGAGATCTTATGGTGTATGGAATAACACTTCAACTGGCCAGGGCATGTGCTTCTTTTTTTTAAGAATATTTTTATTAATTTCAGAAAAGGAAGGGAGAGGGAGAGAGAGATTGAAGCATAAATGATGAGAGAGAATCATTGATTGGCTGCCTCCTGCATCCCCCACTGGGGACTGAGCCCACAACCTGAGTATGTGCCCTGACAGGGAATCGAACTGTGACCTCTGGTTCATAGGTCATCATTCAACCATTGAACCATGCCAGCTGAGCCAGGCATGAACTTCTTTTTAAAAAAATATATTTTATTGATTTTTTTACAGAGAAGAAGAGAAAGGGAGAGGGAGAGAGAGTTAGAAACATTGATGAGAGAGAAATATCAATCAGCTGCCTCCTGTACACCCCCTACTGGGGATGTGCCCGCAACTAAGGTACATGCCCTTAATCGGAATCGAACTTGGGACCCTTGAGTCCACAAGCTGATGCTCTACCACTGAGCCAAACCGGTTAAGGCCAGGCATGAACTTCTTATCCCTTAATGATTTTCACCCATCCTCCCAAGTCCCCCTACCATCTGGCAACCATTAGTTTGTTCTCTGTATTTGTGAGTTTGGGTTTTTGTGTTTGTTTTTTTCTTATTATTATTTTGTTTTTTAGATTCCATATGTACTAGTAATTGAAATCATATGGTATTTGTCTTTCTCTGTCTGACTTATTTCATTTAGCATAATAACCTCTAAATCCATCCACATTGTCTCAAATGTGTAAGATTTCATTCTTTGTTATGGTCGAGTAGTATTCTATTGTATACATATGTACCATCTCTTCTTTACCCATTTGTCTATTGATGGGCACTTAGGTTGCTTCCTTACTTGACTGTTTTAATAATATTTCAATAGACATAAGAATGTTTTTTTTTTAATTAGTGCTTTGATTTCTCCAGATAAATACCCAGAAGTGGAATTGCTGGGTCATATGGTAGTTCAATTTTTAATTTTTTGAGGAACCTCTGTACTGATTTTCATAGTGACTGCACCAGTTTGCGGTCCCACCAATAGTGCATCAGGGTTCTTTATTCTCCACATCCTTGCCAACACATGTTTGTTGATTTATTAATGATAGGCATTCTGACAGGTGTGATTTTAATTTGCATTTCACTAATGATTAGTGATGTTGAGCAGCTTTTCATATGTCTATTGGTCATCTGTATGTCTTCGCTGGAGAAATGTCTATTCAGGTCCTCTGCCCATATTTTAATTCGATTTTTTTTGTGTGTGTGTGTTATGTTGTATGAGTTCTTTATATATTTTGGATATTGACTCCTTATTAGATGTTTCACTGGCGAATATAGTACCCCGAAAATAAGACAGTGTCTTATATTAATTTTTGCTCCCAAAGATGCGCTAGGTCTTATTTTCAGGGGATGTCTTATTTTTCCATGAAGAAGAATACTGTACACATTTATTGTTAAATGAAAATAAAGGAAATTTATGACCTGTATACGGTACGGTAGTTGTCAACACAAACCAGACAAACTGTGAATCCTACAGTATCAAGAATTTACTCATTTATTCAATGATAATCATGTCATCATCTTCTGGAACATCATCATAACAATCCAATTCCTGAATTTCCTGGTGAATTTCTTGTGACTCCATTTCTTTCAGAATCAGTGGACCAAATCTCTCATGTTTAGCAATAGCATTCTGAGACAGAGCCTAGGTGGGGCTTATTTTCGGGGGATGCCTTATATTTCACTCAGAAGGAAACCTGTAAGTAGGTCTTATTGTTGGAGGATGTTTCATTTTTGGGGAAACACGATAGGTTGTCTTTTTGTTCTATTGATAGTTTCTTTTGATGTATAAAAACTTTTAAGTTTGATGTAATTCCATTCATTTTTTTTTCTTTTTCTTTTTCTTATCTTTTCTCTTCTTTGTTCCCAGGCCATGTGTGTGAAAGTCCCAGATGATCCTGAGCACTTGGCTGCCAGAAGGCAGTGGCGGGACCAATGCCTCATGAGCATTGCCAAACTGAAAAGTCAGATGCCTTCCCAGTGAAGGGTTTTCTGTTTTTAAGATTTTAAAATTGATTTTTAGAAAGAGAGGAAGGGAGAGGGAGATAGAAAGAGAAACATCCATGTGAGATCAAAACATCAATCAGCTGCCTCCTGCACATCCCCTACCGGAGATCAAGCCCACACCTCAGGCATCTTCCCTGACTGGGAATTGAACCAGCAACTGTGCATGAGATGATGCCCAGCAAACAGAGCCACACTGGCCAGGGCCGTGACGTTTTTTATAATGCTGTCACTCCCCTCACTGACAGTCCTAGTTGGTGGAATTATAAGGACTTAATCATATATCTTGAAACAGTAGCAGCTACAGAAGTACCATACTTAGCATGCAAGTCTTGAGCTTGATCTCTGTTAACAGTAATCTAGTCATTTACAACGTGGGTGTCAAAGCAGCAGTTGGGTTCTGAGGGCTATTGATTTCTTGCCATCTGGGCAAGCCAGTCATCTCAAGATTTTCACTTTTTAGTTTTACTAGTAAGTGTGATTATGCATCCTACATTTTATAGCCAATGACTGTAGTTTCAAATCATTTTAATCTGTAGCAAAATTTTTTATAATTATTTCTAATCTCTTTCTGAGTACTCTGTGGCCCTTCATTTTTGAGACAACTAACTACCTTCATTTGCCAATGCTTATCCTATATAATAAAGAGCTAATATGCAAATGGTTGTCATGCCCTCATGTCCTCACGCCATCACTCCATTACTGCTCAAACACTCAACACTGGGGAGAAAGAAATGGGGACCAGCCAGGCACAAATGAGCTCGCAAGAGAGGAATGGGGACCAGCCAGGATGTGGCCCAGGAGAGGGACAAGCCGCCCGCCATGGTCCCCTGAGGCTGAGGCTGAACCAAGTGAAGCTGGCCTGGATCCTGGGTGCCTGTGGCCAGCCAAAGGGAGAGAAGCCCGGGTTCTGGGTGTGGGGTGAGGCAGAGGCAGTTAGGGATGATCAGGCCAGCAGGGGAGCAGTTAGGGGCAATCAGGCAGGCAGGCAAAAGTGGTCAGGGGTGATGAGGCAGGCAGGAGAGTGGTTAGGAGCCCAGATTGAGAGAGGTAGTTGGACATCCTTCGAGAGGTCCCAGATTGGAGAGGGTGAAGGCCAGCTGAGGGACCCACCCCCAACCCCAATGCACGAATTTCGTGCACCAGGCCTCTAGTTCTGAATAGTAATTTTTTTTTAATTCCATACAGGCATCTTTTCTTCTTTCTGAGAAAGACAGTGTTTAACCCTGTGATTGACATGTTTTAGAGTGACCGTGATGAATAAGAGGCAAATATTTCATTCTGAGTTCTTTGTCTTTTATTCAGTAAAAATTCACCTATTTGGACCAGTATTTCCAAAATATGTTCCACAGTGCCCTGTGGCTCTGTAGTTATCTGTATTTGGGAAACTCCATGGACTACCTGCCCTTGGACACTCACATCTGTAAGAAATTAAGGATTCCAAGTTCTATAGTAAAGATACCTGTTTAACTTCTCTCAACGCCTCATTATCTTCATTGACTTGGAGTCTATTCATAGCACTAGCTCTCCAAATACTCTGAGAAATAAAGCACAAAAATCCCTCCACCCCGTGGGGCCAGCACGTCATAATAACTTTGATCACTGGATGCCTCTGTGGGGCCCCTGACAGCTCCCAGCCCAAATGATCCTTTATCTTTCGATGACCAGGTTCCCAGCTTCATCCAATAGGAGATGTGTTCCTTGGAGCCAAGGTTGTGATGGTGCTGGAACCAGCGTCCCCAATTGGGAACCATGTGGAAGTGATATTTCCAGCTAAGTGTACATATCACTCACCCATCACATGCATTTACTTAATTTTATTTTATTCGTTTAAAATTAATTATAGCTGACATACAATATTATTTATTTCAGATGTGCAACATAGTTTTTTAGACATTTATATAACTTTTAAAGCAGTCCTCCTGGTAATTCTAGTACCCACCTGACATAGTTATTACAATATTATTGACTATAATAACATAGTTATTACAATATTATTGACTATATTCCCTCTGCTGTATTTTACATCCCTGTAACTATTTTTATAATTGGAAACTTGTACTTCTTAATTTCTTCTCCTTTTCACCCATTCCCCACACACACACACACACATTTATTTATGCAATAACATCCACTGAGCAGCTGTGATGTACTAGGCATCTCACACATGGACATTGCCTTTCAGAAGTTTACTGTAAGAAAACCAAATGTTACAGTAAAATAGGACAGTGCTCCAGAGGGTCATATACGAGTACACAGGAGATCACAACTGCCTGCCCCTGGGTGTGCCCTGGAAGGCCCCAGTGGCAACCTTTGAGTTGGGTCTAAGTAAGACAGCCTCCCTGGCTGAGGGAGCAGAGCAGGAAAGAGTTCTGGGCACCTTGGAAAAGGGAAGTGGTTCCCTGAGGCCTAAAAAAGGGAGGCTGGAGTGAGGCCAGACCCAGATAGTGGTGAAGACCCCTGGGGGCCATATTAGTAGACCTTATGTAAAGCAATGGAGAGCCTAAATGGTCTAGGTTATGAGTGGAGTGGTCATCAGGATTTCAAAAAGTTCCTTCTGACAGTGGAAGGGACTGATCTGGAAGCAGAGCCAGTTGTGGTCCACATGGGGGCTGGTAAGTGAGTGTGGAAATCATCCCGGAGGTAGGATTGAGTCCTCGGGTGACCTGGGATAGTTACATGGGAGCCTAGAGTGTCAGCTACAGCAACTGAAGATTCTATGGTTACAAGATGAGGATGTTAAGAGGAGGGCTGAAAATGTGAATGTCCCAGATAGTAAACTTCCCAGAGAGGATAATGTGGCAAGTCACAAAGGAGGTTGTCAGCCCTGAAAGGATTCATCTGATTAAGCTGTAGATTCTCCTTAAACTCTGATGCAGTCCTTCCGTCTGTGACCTGTTGAGGGGTTGTTTGGGCCACAGGCAACCCTTGCTTTTCCCAATAGCTTCTGGTTCCTGCTCCTCTTCCTTCCACATACTTGTCTTCTCAAAGTCTCTCTACTATGCTCAGAAGAGCATGTGAAGGCTACCCACAGTCCCTGTACCCAGGTTTGGGATCACTGATATGCAGATGAACTAGCCAGGAGACATGGGGTATTGGCGGGTATCACACAGACTTGACCTGATGGTTTGACCTCATTGATGAGCCACTTGGGGGTCCAGAAGGAGTGGCCAAACGAGGCTATCTGGTCCAATGCTCAGGCCAGTAGGAGAGGGAGGTAGACACATCCTGGTGTCCCCTGTGGTGGTGTGGGCGGAAAAGACAGAGTATGGACATTCATTTATATGTTTAAGTTTTGTTTCCTCACTTTTGCTGTAAAGTATTTTTGAGTAGGTATCAGACCTGTTCTGAGATACATCAGTTGAAGTGCTTCTCAGTTTTGCTTGCAGCCATCACAATGTTAATGTGGCAGTTACTGAAAGGAATGGGGTGAGAGAATGCCAGAGAGCGTGATTTGATTTTCATCTATGGGATGAAAAAATTGGTCTTTCCAAATGAAAACAGCAGAAGCATACTTGTGGCTCTGGGCGGGAGGACAGTTATGGAAATTGCTGGGTAGAGTGGGGAAAGGGTCCAACAGGGAGCTAAAGAAAGGGGTGGGTATGTGAGTGTGACTTCCCACAGACCCCATACAATCCAGTCTTGGAGATAAGTTGCAAGACAAAGGAGGCCCTTCTCCTCTTCCGTTTGTCATCCCCGGGGCCTGCTTGCTTTGATAAGTTTAGCAACTGTGTCGGGTCATGTACCAGTTTTCCCATTAATGTCCTTTTTCTGTCACAGAATCCCATCCAAGACACCACACTGCATTACATTACCAAATTTCCTATATAATTCCATCCTTTAGGGGCTGCGGGACTTCGCTGGGGCTGCGAGAAGGACCAAGCCCAGTTGAATGTTGCCCCGACTGATTTCTGTGTCCTTTTCTCAGAACTTCAAAGCTATCTATCTCCAGCCTCTGTTTGAGGCACACACAGTTTCTCTCACATTGGTCTGTGCTTCCAAGTGTCTTTTCCCCAAAGCCCCAGTCCACATCTGTATGTACAGGACCCCTGGTTTCCCTCTCTGCATGCTTCAGCTTAGCCTCTTAGTGCTCCTTCAAGACTGGAGGTGGTGCCAGCCTCCAAAAGAACAGATTGTATATTGTTTCTCTGGAAATCACAGAAAGATGTCAAGGATGGGGTTGGCGCTGGTTCAAAGACATCCCAGTGAGTTGAATGCCAGTAAGACCTCAGGCAACACTTGCCACAAGAACTGGACCTCAAGCACATCCACAACAGCTTGCACAATGAGGTCAGGATGAGCCACATAGTCAGACAACCTGTGAAGAGACTATTCATGAATGGAACAATAATATTCAAGACCCAATTACATCAGAAGAACCTAAATAACTCAAGTAGGGGCTTTCCTATAACACCCGGCTCAGGAGATCTGAGCAACTGTACCCCTGTGCCCCATGTAACACCTACTATATAGCATCACCTCCCCAAAAATCTGAATAGCAGAGAAATTTTATCTAAGATATAGAAACAATTAATACATTACAGCAAAAATGGGGAGACAAAGAACAATCCCCAAAGGAAAGAAAGTGAGGACTCACCAGAAAAAGAATGAAATGAAATGGAGGCAAATAATTTGTCAGAGAAAGAATTTAGAGTAATAGATATAAGGATGCTCTAATATCTGGATGACAAATCAACTAGAATTATAAGGAGCTGAATGAGAAATTCACCAACATAAGAATCAAGAGGAAATGAAGAATGACATAGCTGCAATAAAGAATACAATAAAATGTTTTACCAGTAGACTAGAAAAAGCTGAGGACAGAATCAGCAAGTTAGAAGACAAATTAGAAAAAACACCCACGCAAGGCATCAACAGAGAAAAAATTAAAAAGCAGGAGGAGAGTCAAAGGGAACTTTGGGACAACATGAAATGGAACAAAACATGCATAATAGTGGTACCAGAAGGAGAGGAAGCTGAACAAGAATAAAAAACCTGTTTAAAGAAATAATGAGAGAAAATGTCCCTGACTTGAGGAAGACAAAAGTCATATAAGTTCAAGAAGCACAGAGAGTCTCAAACAAGATAAACACAAAAGGACTAACACCAATGCACATCATAATTAAATTAGCAGACATTAAAGAAAGAATCTTAAAGTCTGCAAGAGAGAGATAGAAAGTTACCTACAAGAGATCTCCAATCAGACTATCAAATTATTTTTTGACAGAAACACACTAGGCCAGAAGGGAATGGACTGAAGTACACAAAGTGATTCAAAGCAAGGGACTGGATCCAAGAATACTCTAACCAGCAAAGCTATCATTCAAAATTGAAGGTGAAATCAGAAGCTTCAAGAACACACACACACACACACACAAAAAGGCTAAGGGACTTTATTACCACCAAGCCGAAAATGCAATAAATGCTAAAGGGGCTGTTTTAAGAAGAAGAAATAAGAAGGGAAAAAGGAACACAGGCATAAAGAATAAAAATGGCAACAAACAAGTACAAATAATAACCTTAAATGTAAATCGGTTAAATACTCCAATCAAAAGACATAGGGTGGCTGAATGGATAAGAAAACATTACCCATGTGTACACACTGTCTACAAGAGATCCAAAGCAATCCTGAGAGGGAAGTTTGCCTCAAAAATAGGAAAAACTTGTAACAAGTTATCTAACTCTATAACTTAAAGAATTAAAAAGAGAGCAACAAGGAAAGCCCAGAGGAAGTAGACAGAAGGAAATAATAAAGATGAGAGCAGGAAAAAAAATTACATAGAGACAAAAAAAAAAAAAAAAGAACCAGTACAAAAAAACAAGAGTTATTTATTTGCACAGATAAACTTGATGAACATCTTGCCAGACTCTCCAAGAAACAAAAAGAGAGGACCCAAATAAACAAAATCAGACGTGAAATAGGTGAAGTAACAACTGACCTCACAAAAACACAAAGGACCATTAAAAAAATACTATGAACAACTCTATTCCAACAAATTGGACAAACTTGACCAAATGGATATATTCCTGGAAAGATGCAATCTTCCAAAATTCAGTCAGGAAGAATCAGAAAACCTGAATAGACTAATAACTACTGATGAAATAGAAGCAGTAACAATAATTCCAATAAGCAAAAGCCTTAGTTTGGATGGCTTCACAGGGAAGTTTTACCAAACATTAAAAGGAGAATAAACACCTACCCTCCTCAGACATTTCCAAAAAATTCAAGAGGAAGGAACACTTCCAAACTCTTTGTATGAAGCCAGCATTACCCTAATTACAAAACCAGATAAAGACATACAAAGAAAGAGAATTACAAACCAATACCCTGTTTCCCCGAAAATAAGACAGTGTCTTATATTAATTTTTGCTCCCAAAGATGCGCTAGGTCTTATTTTCAGGGGATGTCTTATTTTTCCATGAAGAAGAATACTGTACACATTTATTGTTAAATGAAAATAAAGGAAATTTATTGCCTGTATATGGTACGGTAGTACGGTAGTTGTCAACACAAACCAGACAAACTGTGAATCCTACAGTATCAAGAATTTACTCATTTATTCAATGATAATCATGTCATCATCTTCTGGAACATCATCATAACAATTCAATTCCTGAATTTCCTGGTGAATTTCTTGTGACTCCATTTCTTTCAGAATCAGTGGACCAAATCTCTCATGTTTAGCAATAGCATTCTGAGACAGAGCCTAAGGGGGGGGGGGGCTTATTTTCAGGGGATGCCTTATATTTCACTCAGAAGGAAACCTGTAAGTAGGTCTTATATACGGAGGATGTCTTATTTTCGGGGAAACACGGCATCTTTGATGAAAGTAGATGCTAAAATCCCCACCAAATTCTAGCAAATCGGATCCAGTAATACATTAAAAAGATCATACACCATGACCAGGTGAGATTTATTCCAGGGACACAAGGCTGCTACAATATCTGCAAATCAAGAAATGTGATACATCACATAAACAATCTTAAAGATAAAAACCACATGATCATATCAATTGATGCAGAAAAAGCATTCAACAAAATCGAACACCCATTTTTGATAAAAGCTCTCAGCAATTTGATAAAACTCTCAGTATTACAGCAAGGTGGGAATAGAGGGAAAATACATCAACATAATAAAAGCCTTATCTTACAAATCTGTAGCCAACATATTCAAAGGGTAAAAAGTAAAACCATTTCCACTAAAAATAGGAATAAGACAGGGATGCCCACTTTCATCACTCGCATTCAAAATAGTATTGGAAGTTTTAGCCATAGCAATCATACAAAAAGAAGATATAAAAGGCATCCAAATTGGAAAGGAGAAAGTAATACTGTCATTGTTTGCAAATGACATATTGTACATAGAAAACCCTAAACATTCCACCAAAAAACTAGATTTAATAAATGAATTTGACAACATAGCAGGATATAAAATTAACATCCAGAAATACATGGCATTTTTATACACCAATAATGAACTCTCAGAAAGAGAAACTAAAAAATAATAATAATAAAAAAAATTCCATGTACCATTACAACAAAATATTAAGATACTTAGGAATAAACTTAACCAAGGAGGTAAAAGACCTTACTTCGAAAACTACAGGACATTGAAAAAAGAAATAGAGGAAGTTATACACAAGTGGAAGAATATACCGTGTTCATGGATTGGTAGAATCAACATCATTAAAATGGTCATACTACCAAAAGCAATCAATACATTCAATGCAATCCCTATTAAAATACCAATAGCATATTTCACAGACCTAGAACAAATATTCCAAAAATTTATATGGAATCAAAAAAGACCCTGAATAACCCCAGCAATCTTGAGAAAGAAGAACAAATTTGGAGGTATCACAATACCAGAGTTCAAGTTACACTACAAAGTCACTGTACTCAAACAGCCTGGTCCTGTCCCAAGAACAGGCATATAGATCAATAGAACAGAACAGAGAACCCAGAAACGATCCAAGCCATTATGCTCAATATTTGACAAAGGAGATGGGAGTACACATGGAGTTAAGACAATCTCTTCAATAAATGGTGCTGGAAAAATTGAACAGATACATGCAAAAGGAGAAGGAGAAGGAGAAGTTGAAGGAGAGAAAGAAACTAGACCACCAACTTACACCATATACAAAAATAAACTCAAAATGGATAAAGGACCTATACATAAGATGGGAAACCATATAAATACTAGAGGAATCAACAGCAGCAAGATCTCAGAGATATGTCAAAGCAATTTCTTCACTGATTCTGCTCCTAGGGTAATGGAAACTAGAGAGAAAATAAACAAATGAGACTACATCAAAATAAATAGCTTCTGCACAGCAAAGAAACCATTGACAAAAAGAGAGCCACTGCATAGGAGAACATGTTTGCCAATGATACATCCAATAAAGGGTTAACCTCCAAAATGTATAGGGAACTCATACCACTTAACACAAGGAAGATAAACAATCTAATTAAAAAATGGGCAAAGTACCTAAATGGACAGTTCTCCAAAGTGGACATACAGAAGCCCAAAAGGCATAAGAAAAAAATGCTCTAAGTCACTAATTATCTGAGAGATGCATATCAAAATGGCAATGAGGTACCACCTCACACCTGTCAGAATGACTTTCATCAACAAATCAACAAATGGCAAGTGCAGGTGAAGATGTGGAGAAAAGGCAACCCTAGTACTGCTGGTGGGAATGAAGACTGGTGCAGCCTCTGTGGAAAAAGTATGGGGGAAAGGGAGACATATGTAATACTTCCAACAATGAAGATTTGTAAAAAATCAATTGTACTTACACGTACAACCACAAATGGAAAATTAAACAGGAAATGTATTATTTGTCATAGAATCAAAAATGTAAAGTTTCTTTTTTAAAAAATATTTATTTTTGAGAGTATTACAGATGTCCCCCATAGAGCTTTCCTATCCTGCCCCTGGACTCCTCCCCACTCCTTCACTACCCTATTGTCTGTGTTATGCAGATATGCACATGTTCTTTGGTTAATCTTTTCTCACCATTCCCCCTTCCCTCTGAGATTGGTCAGTCTGTTCCATGTTTCTATGCCTCTGGTTTATTTTATTCATTAGATTTCTTGTTCAGGTATTTTTATTTTTAGATTTAATTGTTGACAGATATGTATTTATTTCCACTTTATTGTTATTGTAGTTGTTTTGGAGAGAATAGAAGGGAGGAGGAGAGATAGAGAAATGTCAATGTGAGAGGCACATTCATTGGCTGCCTCCCACAATCCCCGACCAAGACAGGGGATTGAGCCTGCAACCAATGTATGTGCCCTTGACTAGAATCAAACCCAGGACCCTTCAGTCCATGGGCCTACACTCTATCCACTAAACTTAACTGGCTTGGGCAGATTGTTCTTTTTTTTTTTTTTCCCCTCCCTCCCTTCCTCCCTCCCTCCCTCCCTCCCTCCCTCCCTCCCTCCCCCCCCCCTCCTCTCTCTCTCTCTCTCTCTCTCTCTCTCTCTCTTCTCTCTCTCTCTCTCTCTCTCTCTCTCTCTCTCTCTCTCTCTCTCCCTCTCTCTCTCCAAGAATACCCTTCAACATTTATGTAATACTGGTTTTGTGGTGATCATCTCCTTAAGCTTTTCTTGTCTATGAAGCTCTTTATCTGACCTTCAATTCTAAATGATAACTTTGTAAAAGGCGAAGATTTATGCGATCTTAAGAGAAACCATGCTATTAATCACTTTGAATATTTCTTGCTATTCCCTTCTGGCCTGCAAAATTTCTGCTGAGAAATCAGCTGACAGTTGTATGGGCACTTTCTTATAGGTAACTAACTGCTTTTCTCTTGCTGTTTTTGAGATTCTCTCTTTGTCTTCAACCTTTGGCACTTTAATTATGATGTGTTTTCGTGTGAGTATCTTTGGATTCATCTTGTTTGGGACTCTCTGCACTTCCTGGACTTGTAAGCCTATTTCTTTCACCAAGTAGGGGAAGTTTTCTGTCATTATTTCTTCAAATAGGTTTTCAATTTCTTATTTCCTTTATTCTCCTCTGGCAACCCTCTGATGTGAATATTGCTACACTTGAAGTTGTCCCAGAGGCTCCCTACACTATCTTCATATTTTTTAAAATCCTTTTTGCTTTTTGCTCTTCTGACAGTATGTTGTTTGCTTCCTTATATTCCAAATTGTTTATTTGATTCTTGGCATCTTCTGCTCTACTGTTGATTCTCTGTAAACTATACTTCATTTTAGTTATTGTATCCTTCATTTCCTACTTATCTTTTTCATGTCTCTGATGTTCTCTGAAATTCAGTTTCACTGAAATTCTCTGTAAGATAATTGAAATTCTCTCTAAGTTCCTTGAAGCTATCATTAATATCCTTGAGCATCCTTATAATCATTGTTTTGAACTCTGTATCTAGTACTAGAAGTTTGGTTGCTTTCATTTCATTTCGTTATTTTTCTGGATATTTCTTCTGTTATTTTATTTGTGACATGTTTCTTTGTCTCCACATTTTTCACCCTTCCTGTGTTTGTTTCTATGTACTAGGTAGAGCTGCTATGTATCTTGGAATTGGTAGAGTGGCCTTGTGTAGTAGGAGTCCTGTAGGGCCCAGTGGCTCAGCCTCTTCTGTCACCTGAGCTGGGCACTCTAGGTGTGCCCCTTTGTGGGCTGTGTGCACAGTCTTATTGTAGGTGAGCCTTTATTGCTTTTGGAGTCATTGCGAGCGATTGACCCCCAGGCCAATTGGATGTGAGGACCAGCTATGACTACAGTGAAAGAGCTGCTGTGTGGGAGACACCTCTATAGTGTAGGACTTGCTTCAGTGGGGCTTTAGTGGTCACAGAGTCTTCCCATTACATGTGTTGCTCATGGATGTATGAAGCTATAATCTGGCATGGTCTAAAGTTGTTCACTAGGTGCACTGGCTCTGGGGCCCCTCTGGAGATACAAAGTCAGTCACTGCCTATGCTCTATCTGGGGCCATCCATCAGGAGGGACAGAGTGATCTGCAGATGGCTGCTACTTATATTGGGCTTGGAAGTGTCCAGGAGAGGCCAAACTGGAAAACAATTCCAGCTGGTGCTAGTGCCAGCCTGGGGCTTCTTATTGATAGGTTTTGGACATGCTGATGCCAGCTCTGCTTGTTTGAAATATTTTAGGAAAGTCTGAAGGCTGAGCCAGAACAGGCATTCATATAGAAAAGCTGCTACAAACAGCTTGAGAGGGGCTGCAAACTGAGTGGGGTGGGATCTCAAGGAATCACCAGGGCAGAGCAAACAGTATAAGCCAGGCTTATGGAAACTCAGATATGGCACCCACCCTTCTGCTCTGTGACAGGGGAAGTCTCAGCATAGGAACAATGACCTCTGTCAGCACTTTTGTCTGGGAGAAAGCTGCCCCTGAGTTATTTCCCTATTTCCACACAATCCAGTTCCTCCTGGTATGTCCCTGAATCTCACCAAGCCACTGTCTCAATGCTAGAGCTCAAAGGGAGTGAGACAGAGTAAGTCTGTGTGCCAGCTTTTTAAGAAAAATTGCCTGGGACTCCCCCAATCTCTGTGTCACTGGGCTACAATCCCTGCTGGTTTTTATAGCCTGAAGTTATGGGGGGCTTTTCTTCACAGCACTGGAACCCTAGGCTGAGGGGTCTAGTCTGGGGCTAGGACCCCTTGCTGCTCATGGAAGGCCTCCACAGCATATCTATCCCTCTCGGTTAAAAAACACCACACTTGGAGGATCCAAGATGGCTGCACAGGTAAACACCTAACCACAGCTGCACACAACAATTTCAATAAAATACAACTAAAATATAAAATGGACATTACCCAGAACTACAGGAAAGTCGACTGACTGGAAATTCTACAACGAGAAGCAAGGAGAAAGCCAGAAGGAAGAGCGGAGGAGCTGTAAAAGCCTAAGGGGCGTGCGGAGAGGACGGAGACAGAGAGGAGGGGGAGACTGAGTGCCTGGCATTCCCTAGCGGGAAGGAGATAAAAACTCCAGACTGTACTGAACCCCAGACCCGACAGCACTGAACCCCAGTTCTAGGCCAGACCCTGGGGACCCAGGCTCAAAAAGAGGGAGCCTGGGCTGTGAGGCGGAATCCCAGGGGAGCGGTGAAAGGCAGAGCCCCCGGAGATACGCACATTGCGCGCAGAGAAGGGACGGTTGGCTGTGCCGTGGGATTGCCCTGGCGGGAAGGAGACAGGGGCTCCAGACTGCTCTGAAAGCCACCTCCAATCTCAGTTTCAACTGAACTGAACCCCAGTACTAGGCCCATTGGGGGAGAGACTAGACTGTTTGGTAGCAGGCAAAACTTGAGGGCACCTCACTCTCAGAGGTGCTTGCAGCAAGTACTGAAGGACCCCGAGGAATACTGAGACTCAGGAGCCACATAGGGTGTGGCTGACGGAAGCCAAGGCTGTAGGCTCCACCCTGAAACTCCACCCCATCAGGGAAGCTGCGAAAATGCCCAGACAAGGAAATAGATCACAAATGAAAGAAATGGAGGACAAAAAGCGACTGGATATAGAGTTCAAGACTACACTTATAAGGTTGTTCAAGAATCTTCTAGAAAAGGCCGATAAAATAAATGAGTCCTATGAGGATATAAAAAGGGATCAACTAGAAATAATAAGGGATCAACAAGAAATAATAAGGGACCAACAAGAAATAATAAGGGATCAACAAGAAATAAAGAATACATTGTCTGAAATAAAAAATATTATACAGAGTCCTAAAAACAGAATGGAAGATCGCAAGAATCAAGTCAAAAATTTGGAACATAAAGAGCCAGAAGACACTCCTCCACAGAAGCAAGAAGTCAAGAGAATCCAGAAAGTTGAAGATAATGTAAGAAAACTCTGGGACAACTTCAAGCGAACCAGCATCAGAATTATGGGGGTCCCAGAAGATGAAAGAGAGCAAGATACCGAAAACATACTGAAAGAAATAGTGACAGAAAACTTCCCACACCTGGTGAAAGAATTAGACTTACAAGTGCAGGAAGCACACAGAACCCCAAACAAAGGGAATCCAAAGAAGACCACACCAAGAAAAATCATAATTAAAATTCCAAGAGCAAAAGACAAAGAGAGAATATTAAAAGCAGCAAGAGAAAAGCAGGTAGTTACCTATAAAGGAGCACCCATACGATTGTCAGCTGATTTCTCAACAGAAACCATGCAGGCCAGACGGGAATGGCAAGAAATATTCAAGGTGATGAATAGCAAGAACCTACAGCCAAAAATACTTTACCCAGCAAAGCTATCACTCAGAATCGAAGGCCAGATAAAGAGCTTCACCAATAAAAAAAGCTAAAGGAGTTCATCACTGCCAAACCAGAATTATATGAATTGCTGAAGGGGGTTCTTTTGGAAGAGAAAGTAAATAAAAATAAAAACTATGAACAACAAATATGTAACTATCAACAAGTGAATCTAAAAACAAAAAAATTTTTAAAAAATCTGATGAACAATATTAACTGTTGAATATAATAGAATCAGAGGTATGGAAGGGGAGTGAACTGACAATTCTCGGGGAAAAGGGGAGATGGGGATGTGGGAAGAGACTGAACATAAACTGTGCACCTATGGATGAGGACAATGATAGGTGGGGAAAGGGAAGAGGGTGGGGTGGGAACCTGGTTGAGGGGAGCAACGGAGGGGGGGGGGAGAGGAACATCTGTAATAATATGAACAATAAAGATTTTTTTTTTTAATTTAAAAAAACCACACACACACACACACAAAAAAAACCACACTTGGGTGTCAGACCTGCCCCTTCCATGCCTCTGCCCCATCTACAAGTCTCCATGTGTTCTTCTGTACTTCTTTTATTTTTTTCATTTTTAAAAATTTATTTATTCATTCTTCCTCATTGTTTTTTTAAATTTTTTTAATTTTTAATTTTTATTTATCTTTATTTTTTTAATCTTTATTATTCATGTTATTACAAATGTTCCTCATTTTTTCCCGTTCATTGCTCCCCTCAACCAAGTTCGCACCCCACCCTCTGCCCTTTCCCCATCCCCCATTGTCCTCATCCATAGGTGCACAGTTTATGTTCAGTCTCTTCCCACACCCTCTCCCTCCCTTTTTCTCCGAGAATCGTCAGTCCACTCCCCTTCCATACCTCTGATTCTATTATATTCACCAGTTAATATTGTTCATCAGGTTTTTAATTCCCTTGGTTTTTAGATTCACTTGTTGATAGTTACGTATTTGTTGTTCATAATTTTTATCTTTATTTTCTTCCTCTTCCTAAAGAACCCCCTTCAGCAATTCATATAATTCTGGTTTGGCAGTGATGAACTCCTTTAGCTTTTTTTTATTGGTGAAGCTCTTTATCTGGCCTTCGATTCTGAGTGATAGCTTTGCTGGGTAGAGTATTTTTGGCTGTAGGTTCTTGCTATTCATCACCTTGAATATTTCTTGCCATTCCCGTCTGGCCTGCATGGTTTCTGTTGAGAAATCAGCTGACAATCGTATGGGTGCTCCTTTATAGGTAACTACCTGCTTTTCTCTTGCTGCTTTTAATATTCTCTCTTTGTCTTTTGCTCTTGGGATTTTAATTATGATGTGTCTTGGTGTGGTCCTCTTTGGATTCCTTTTGTTTGGGGTTCTGTGTGCTTCCTGGACTTGTAAGTCTAATTCTTTCACCAGGTGTGGGAAGTTTTCTGTCACTATTTCTTTCAGTATGTTTTCGGTATCTTGCTCTCTTTCATCTTCTGGGACCCCCATAATTCTGATGTTGGTTCACTTGAAGTTGTCCCAGAGGTTTCTTACACTATCTTCAACTTTCTGGATTCTCTTGTCTTCTTGCTTCTGTGGAGGAGTGTCCTCTGGCTCTTTGTGTTCCAAATTTTTGACTTGATTCTTGCAATCTTCCATTCTGGTTTTAGGACTCTGTATAATATTTTTTATTTCAGACAATGTATTCTTTATTTCTAGTTGATCCCTTTTTATATCCTCATAGGTCTCGTTTATTTTATTGGCCTTTTCTAGGAAATTCTTGAAAAACCTTATAAGCGTGGTTTTTAACTCTATATCCAGTCACTTGTTGTCCTCCATTTCTTTCGTTTGTGATCTGTTTCCTTGTCTCAGCATTTTTTCCGCTTCTCTGAGTTGGTAGGGTGGCTTTGTGTGTTCAGGTGTCCTATATGGTTCAGTGGGTCAGCCTGCCAGTTATCTGAGGTGGACACTCTTGGTGCACCCCTTTGTGGACTGTTTGTACAGTCTTTTGTAGTTAAGTCTTGATTGTTATTAGTATCACTGGGAGAAACTGACCTCCAGGCCAATTGGCTGTGAGGATCAGCTGTGTCTATGCCAGGAGACAGCCTTATATGACTCTGTACTTCTTTTATTATAGGATTTTTATTTAATCAGATTTCGGGCTGTTCTGAATGATGATTGTTCTGTATTTTAGTTGTAATTTTAATGTGGTTGTTGGAGGTGGTGAGGACCAGTATTTGCCTACGTTGCTCTCTTGGTTCTCAAAAAAAGTGAAGTTTCTAGGAAAAAAGCAAGCAAAAAGTGTTAAAGACCTCTGTTGTTAGAATTGTAGAACATTATTGACAGATATTAAAGAGTACTTTAGTGGCATGTGGAGACATGTACCATATTTATGTATAGAAAACTCAAGATTCTCATGATGTCAGTCCTTACCAGATAAGTCTTATGGATTTGATGCCATCCAATATTTGTGTGTGTCAGGATGTGGTGTGTGTAACATGATAAATTCTTTCAAGTGCTATTGCTAAAATGCCAAGTCACTCTCATTAAAAAATGAGGCAAGATTTGACATTTATTATAAAACTTTATTAAGGTAATATAGTTTTGACATAAAGATAGCTTACTGCAATATGATAGGGGCCCAAAACCAGAGGCAAGCAGACAAATATTTGATTTATGGCATGAAAGAATAACAGGAAATAAGAGAATTGGCAACCCTATGAAAAAAAAGGACATTGGACCCCTATTCCTACCATATACTAAACTGGCTATTGGTGGCTAATACAAGTAAATGTGAAAATAAAACAATAGCACATTTAGAAGGTAATACAGAATATTATTATATCCATGATCTTGAGGGTAGAAGTGTGTTTTATTTTATTTATTTTTAAAAAAATATATTTTATTGATTTTTTACAGAGAGGAAGAGAGAGGAAGAGAGAATCATTGATCAGCTGCCTCTTGCACAATCTCTACTAGGGATGTACATGCCCTTGACCGGAATCGAACCTGGGATATTTCAGTCTGCAGGCCGACGCTCTATCCACTGAGCCAAACCAGTTTTGGCTAGAAGTGTGTTTTAAACAAGACACCAAAAATGTTAATAATAATTGAAAAAAATTAAAGATTCAAATCTTGACTAGCCAGTGTGGCTCATGGTTGAGCATCAACCTATGATCCAGGAGGTCATGATTTGATTCCTGGTCAGGACATATGCCAAATTTGTGGCTCAATCCCCAGTGTGGGGCATGCAGAAGGGGAAAGATCAATGATTCTCTCTCATTATTAATGTTTCTCTCTCTCTCTCTCCTTTCCTCTCTGAAGTCAATACAATATATTTTAAAGATTCAAATCTTTATTACATTAACATTTCAAAATTCCTCTTCATCAAAAGACACCAAAAAAAAGAGTGAAAAGACAAGTTCCATAATGGGATAAGAGGTTTGCAAGTCAAGCAATTGCAAAAGGACTTATGTTTAGAATTATGTAACTTCTGTGAGTCATTGAAAAAAAGAATGGGGCCGAAACCGGTTTGGCTCAGTGGTAGAGTGTTGGTCTGCGGACTGAAAGATCCCGGGTTCAATTCCTGTCAGGGGCATGTACCTTGGTTGCAGGCACATCCCGGTAGGGGTTGTGCAAGAGGCGCTGGTCGATGTTTTTCTCTCATCGACGTTTCTAGCTCTCTATCTCTCTCCCTTCCTCTCTGTAAAAAATCAATAAAATATATATTTTTTTAAAAAAAGAGAGAGAATGGGGTGGGTTTTAAGATGGTGAAGCAGTAAATGGATCTTTCTCACACCTCTTCCCAGAGCCAAACTGGAAATAAAACTAAATTGAGGAACATTTACCCTGAATTACCAACTGAAGAGTACTTGAGGAGGAGACTTTTAAATAAGGAGGGGCAGATAGAACCTCGAGACTGGTAGGAAGGGTGGGATTGGGAGAGGGGCTGGCCCAGTTCCCACAAGGGGCAAGGCAAAGCCAAGAAGGGATCTCTTGGCTCGGGGTGAGGGGGTGATTCTCCCTGAGAGGAGTGAGGCCTGGACCCCAGGCCTTCCTAGCACCAGAGCTAGGGACAGACCTCCACTCAACAACCAGGACTTCTAATCACCAGGGAGGGATGGAGCCTGCTGGAGACAAAGCCATTTATTTTTATTTTATTTTTTTTAAGGGCCAGAGCTCAGGATTTTTGTTTATAACCACTCACCCTGGGCTTTGGCAGGGGGAAGGAGGTGTGTATTGGAGCTGCTTGAGAAGAGTCTAGGGTGGGAGGCATTGGGCAGAGATGTGGGAGAGTGACTACCAGGATATCTATGCTCAGTCATCCTCCCCCATACTGCAGCAGCCACTTTTCCTGAGGAGCAAGCTCTTCCCAGCAGAGGAAGTCTGGGGAAAGGTAATTACCCCACCTTCTGGGACACAGCTCATCCTATTCTCTAGAATCTTGCATTCCCAACCTGTATCTTGACCACTGATGAGGAGGCAGCAGAGAGTTTAAGCCTACAGCTCTGGGCTGTCTCTACAGCAGACCCCACCAGCCTGCCTACAATGGGCTGTGCGCTGCAAAGGTCAGGAAAATATTCTGAGACAGACAGACATTTGGCTCTAGGACAGGGAAATACACCATCTTTCCTGAAGTCTGAACAGCACCTCCCCCTCATGGGAGATCCAGAGGTCCCATCCTCCCAATTCTGCCCAAAGCCCTGTTAGTGCCAGTCTGGGAGCTGGCTGGCAGATGTAAGTAGGAGGAGATGTATTCCAGGTGTCCTGGCACGTTTGCTGACCTGCCCTCAGCCCCGTGCTGTTAAAAAGCCAACCTTGGAGTGAAGACTGGCCCCTCCTGTGCACAAGCCCAGCAGAGGCAGCCACAAACCCTGGATCACTTGAAGCTTTGAATAGGCTGCTGAGAGCCAAACGTGGGCAACTTCTGACATTGGCTAGCACCAAGGTGCCTCCTGAAAGTCCCAAAACCATCATACAAAACAGCCTCAGACAACAGAAGAGCAGGATCCAAAGAGATATCCTAGCAGGCACTAAACTCTGGCAAGACAAATTTCACATTTTTTTCTTCATCATTTCCTTTTTTATTGTGTTGTTATTATTTTTTTCTTTTTCTTTCATAATTTTATTTTTCTCTTCCCTTTTCTTGCTCAATTTTCCCTTTTTCTTTCTATTTTTTCCTTCTATAATTTTTCTTCTTTTCTTTTTTAACCATTTCCCTTTTCCTATTCTTTATTATTTTTTCTTTCCCTTCTTTCCTTTCATTTTATTTTTTCTCTCCCCCTCCCTTTCATTGGCAACCCTATGAAAAAAAAAGGTCATTGGACCTCTATTCCTACCATATACTAAACTGGCTAAAGGTGGCTAATAGAAATAAATGTGAAAGTAAAACAATAGTGCATTTAGAAGGTAATACAGAATATTTCCTTTCTTTCCTTTCATATTATTTTTCTCCCCCTCTCCTTTTCTTTTCATATTCTTCTCTCTCTCTCTCTCTCTCTCTCTCTCTCTCTCTCTCTCTCTCTCGCTCGGTATTATTCCTCTCTTCCCTAATTCTATTTTCTTTTGTGTTTGTTTTTGCTGTTGCTGTTGGGTTCCTTTGTATGTTTTTGTTTTGTTTCTTGTTTTGTTTTGTTCTGTCAGCACCTGTACACACACACCATGAGGACTGGGTTGAGCCTCATAGTTAGCCAAGGGAATACCACTCACGAACAAGACAACAACAATCAAGACCAAATTACAACAGGAGAACCAAAATAACCCATACAAGGGACATTCCTAGAGCACCCAGCTAAAGAGATCAACGAAACTGCACCACTGGGCCCCACATGGCACTTACTACATAAGCTCACCACATGAAGACTGGGAGTCATAGAAGTTCTATATAATACATAGAAACAAACACAAGGAGACAGCTAAAATTGGGAGACAAACAAACAGCCCCCAAATAAAAGGAAGAATCTCCAGAAAAAGAGCTAAATGAAATGGAGGCAAGCAATTTAGAGTTCAAATAGTTATAAGAATGCTCAAGAAGTGTAGTGAGAACTATAAAGAACTTAGTAGGAAATACATTAAAAAAATACATCATAAAAAGGGATATATAAACCATGAATGAGAACCAATTTAGAAATGAAGAATACTATATCTGACATAATACACTTGAAGAAATTAAAAGTAGGCTGGATGAAATAGAGGACTGAATCAGTGATTTGGAAGACAAGGTGGGAAAAGACACCCAATCAGAACAATAAAATGGAAAAAATTAAAATACAAATGATACTTTAAGAGAACTTTGGGACAACATGAAACATAATGGTATCTAATCGGATAAAAAACCCATTGGAAGAAATAATGACAGCAAACTTCCCTAACTCTATGAAGGGAAAAGCCAACAAGTTCAGGAAGCACAGAGTCCAAATCAAGATGAATACAAAGAGGTCCACACCAAGACACATCATAATTAAAATGGCAAAAGATGAAGAGCTAGTCTTAAAGTCAGCAACTGAGAGACAGGTAGTTAACTAGGAGTTTCCATAAGGTTGTCAGCTGATTTTCCAATGGAAACACTTCAGGCCAGAAGGGATTGGCATGATATATACAAAGTAAAATAAAAGGCAAAATAAAGACCTGCTAAAACCAAAAAATGCTAAAAGAATTAATTTCCACAAAATCAGCATTGCAAGAAATGTAAAAGGGACTGCTCTAAGAAGAAGAAATAGAGCCCTAATCGGTTTGGCTCAGTGGATAGAAGGGTTGGCCTGTGGACTGAAGGGTCCCAGGTTTGATTCCAGTCAAAGACATGTACCTTGGTTGCAGGCACATCCCCAGTAATATCCTAACTCCAAAACCAGGAGAAGACTCTACAAAGAAAGACAATTATAGGTCATTATTTCGGATAAACATAGATGCTAAAATTCTCAACAAAATATTAATAAATCAAATCCAGCAATACATTAAAAAGATCATACACCATGATCAAGTGGGATTTATTCTGGGATGCAAGGTTGGTACTATATCCACAAATCAATAAATGTGATACATCACATAAAAATGAAAGATGAAAATCATATGATCATATCAATGGATGCAGAAAAAGTATTTGCTGAAATCCAGCACCCATCCTATATAATAAAGAGCTATTATGCTAATTAGACCAGATGGTGGAACGACCTTCCAGAACAACTTTCTGGAATGACCAGTAGGCAGGGGGTGGGGCCACAGGGCCATGAGGCAGCCAGGGCTGCAAAGGCCTACTCTTGCATGAATTTTGTGCATTGGGCCTCTAGTTTATAATAATAACTCTCAGTAAGGTGGAAATTGAGGGATCATACCTGAACATAATAAAGACCATATATAAAAAACCTATAGCCAATATCATACTCAATGGGGAAAACACTGAAAAAGTTTCCCTTAAGATCTGTAACAAGACAGAGATATCTGCTTTCACCACTCTTATTCAACATAATTATAAAGATCCTAGCCACAGTAATCAGACAAGAAGAAATAAAAGGCATCCAAATTGGAAAGGATGAAGTAAAACTCATTATTTGCAGATGACATGATATTGTACATAGAAAACCAAAAAGAATCCACAAAAAAACCTACTAGATTTAATAAACAAAGTTGGCCAAGTAGCAGGATACAAAATTAATATCCAGAAATTGGTTGCATCTTTATACATCAGCAAAATGACAAGAGTCCACTGTATGGGAGAACATATTCACCAAGGATACATCTGATAAGAGGTTAATTTCCAAAATATGTAAATAATTTATACAACTCAACACCAAGAAGACAAACAATCCAATTAAAAAATGGGCAAAGGAGTCAAAACCGGTTTGGCTCAGTGGACAGAGTGTCAACCTGAGGACTGAGGGGTCCCAGGTTCAATTCCAGTCAAGGGCATGTACATTGGTTGCGGGCACATCCCCGGAGGGGGTTTTGCGGGAGGCAGCTGATCAATGTTTCTAGCTCTCTATCCCTCTCCCTTCCTTTCTTTGGAAAATCAATAAAATATATATTTTTAAAAAATGGGCAAAGGAACCGAATAGATACTTCTCCAAAGAGCACGTACAGATGGCCAATAGACATGTGAAAAAATGCTCAAGGTCACCAATCATCAGAGAGATGCAAATTAAAACAACAATGCAGTGCCATCTCACACATGTAAGAATAGCTATCATTAACAAATCAACAAATGACACATGCTGGTGAGGATGTGGAGAAAAAGGAACCCTTGTACACTGTTGGTGAGAATGCAGATTGGTGCAGCCACTGTGGAAACAGTATGAAATTTCTTCAATAAATTAAAAATGAAACTGCCTTTTGACCCAGCAACTCCACTTCTGGGTATACTAGGGGTCCAGTGCACAAATTTGTGCACCTTGAAAGGAACTGTGGGTGTTGAGGCTACACAGGCAGGTCTCAGCCCATCCTCTGCATCTCTGCCTAGCCCCACACACCATAGCTTCCAGTGGGGAGGAACCCAAGAGGCCGATATGATCGCAGCGTGGCTCCAGTTCCATGGAGCCTGTGGGTGGGAAGAGGGACCTAGAGGTCAGTCTGATGGCAGCATGGTTCCGTTCCCACAGCTCCCTCCTGCCACCACACTGTGGGCGGCTGGGACACAGAACTGACTCCAGCCACAGGTCGTCAGGAACCAGGACTGACTCCCGCCATGCTGACTCCCGCCGGGACCCTAGCCTGGTGTTCAATGTCTGTCTGGACATTTAGGTCGTGATGGACCCTAGTTCTTTATATATTAGGATAGCCTAATAATCTCCAAACTCCAATCAGAAAGAATATATGCACCCCTATTTCACAGCAGTGTTATTTACAATAGCTAAACTCTGGAAACAACCCAAGTGTTCATTAGTAGATGAGTGAATCAAAGAGCTGTGGTACATTTATACCACAGAATTCTACACAGCTGTAAAAAAGAAGGAAATATTACCTTTTGTGACAGTGAGGATGGACCTGGAGATTATTATGCTAAGTGAAATAAGCCAGTCAGAGAAAGAAAAACACCGTATGATCTCACTAATATGTGGAATCTAATGAACAAAATAAACTGAAGAACATAATAGAAGCAGAGGCATGGATACATAGAACAGACTGACAAATGTCAGAGGTAAAAGGGGTGGCACTGACTGGTTAAACTAAGGTGAAGGGATTAGCTAAAAAACTTATATACAAAGCTCATGGACACTGGTAATAGTGAGGTGAGATTCAAGGGATGGGGGAGCAGGGACTGTGGCAGAGACAGGCAAAGGGGGTATATGGAGAACATCTGCAGTAGGGTCAACAATAAACATTGAAAAAGAATGGGGTAAGTATCTAGTGCTGTCAATGTTCTATTTCTTGACTTGGGTGTTTATTATACAGGTGTGTTTACCTTTGTTATTTATTATGATAAATATGCATTTATGTTTGATGAGATATTATGTATGTAGGTTATATTTCACAAAATAAAAGATTTTAAGAGTATGTCTATGGAATTGAAACACTTTTTACTATGGAAAAATTTAAATATATACAAACAAATAATGTGATGAACTATGTGTACCTAACTTCAATACTTATAAATACTTGGACATGTTCTTAATCCTGTCTCACTAATTCTTCTCTGTGTGTGTCTCTTTCTGGTATAATCAGCCATCTGGACTCACTTGTTCAAATTTTCCCCTCCCTTCCCTTCCCCCCACTTCCTAGACTTGGTT
The DNA here is from genome assembly GCF_964339955.1 of Pipistrellus hanaki. Classification (NCBI taxonomy): domain Eukaryota; kingdom Metazoa; phylum Chordata; class Mammalia; order Chiroptera; family Vespertilionidae; genus Pipistrellus; species Pipistrellus hanaki. The sequence goes on from NC_140505.1 coordinate 96,310,590, forward strand.
GTAGCAATCATCTCTGCCTCTTCATTTCTTTCTTCCTTTGAGACTTCTCAGGTCTCTCTTCCAGCCTTAAAGAAAAATTCCTTGTATTCGCCTTTTCTGTCCACGTCCCTACCTTCAACTCAGTTTCAAATTTTGTATTCTAGTGTGTTGATAATCCATGCCCATTGCGCTTGAACGCACAAATGGACCTTGAGCCCACCCTTGGACCTGGGATGCTCCAAGACCGTGGAGGAGCCCTGAACTCAGCTCTTAGCTCTCTTCTCAATACCCTTTTCTAGATGTGTGGTGGGTTCCAGGACTCTCCCAATAACCACTGGGTAGCTATTCTAGCTCAGTGGTGGGCTGGATCTACCTCATTTTGGACCATGCGGACCAGTTGTGACCATCTCTTTTCAGTGCTATGGTCAGTAATGTCAAACTAATAGCTTGAAATTGGCCATACACTACAATGTATTACACGTATGAATATCCAAAATTTGGGAAGGCCAAAAAATTAGGTGGGTTTTGCTTTTTGTTTTTGGTGATGGTGTTAGTGGTTAAACCTTCACCAGAACTCCACAGGCTGACACCAGCCTGAAAGTCATGCCCTGCTTCCTAGTCTCATTGCTGACAAGGGCCCTCAGATGACACCACACCTTTCAGATTGGCTGTGTTGTTCATTCCCCGCCCCTCACCCTTATTACCAACCACCCACTTCAACCTTGACACACTCCAACCCTTCCGGAAGAAATGTGTAACATCAGAGTGGATTGGATTCACTAGGCACTTGTTAAAAATTGTTTTTTCCATATCCTAGACCATCTAAGTCAGAATCTCTTGGGCAGGGCCCAGGAATTTGTATTTTAAACAGGAATCCCATGTAACTTTGATGAGTAGCCAGTGATCACTCTAGTCTAACCAGCCATCTGATCTCACAAATCTCTACAGAGACAAGTTCTTACACCTCCCAGGGTGTTTATTTGATGTGTAGGTAATCTTGACCTAGGAGGTTCTTTCTCATGTTGAGTCAAGTCTGTGTCCTAGAGTCTCTGCCTTGGTTCCCAGTCAGTCCTGTAAACCCACCTGTGTCCTGCATGGTGCTTCTTGTCTGACAGACCTGAGAGTTTCCCTCCAGCAGGATTTTTAAATTTCCCAAATGCAATTGAAAGAGTAACTATGTTTCAAAAAAATGGTACTTTCTATCAGAAAGAGAGAGAGAGAGAAAGAGAGAGAGAGAGAGGGAGAGAGAGAGAGAGAGAGAGAGAGAGAGAGAGAGAGAGAGAGAGAGAGAGAGAATTCTCCACAAATGTGGGATGCCAGGACATGGAGCTCCTTTGAAACCTTGAGACATGTCATGTTAAACTTTCCACAAAAGCCTTATCCAACTGGATCCAATTCAGATTTTAGCAAAACCCTCACATCACTATTACAGGGTTTTGACAGGGTTCAGAAACCTGTCACTCGGGCCACATGATCTTAGAAGGAAACAATGTATTTCTTTCTGATTCTAGAATCTGGAAATCAGGGTCCAGGTGCCATGCTAGGAAACCTATCTTGACGAAGTGAGGAAGCCCACCTTTCACAAGAAAAGCTCCCGTAGTTTACCAGTTAACCTTTAAAAACGGAACAATTCTTCTATAATACTAGAAATTGGGAAAAGTGTCTGACATGATGTAAAAAGATATAAGCCCCCTGAACTAGGCATCCTTCCAAGGATTGGGGCCACTATTTTTTGTGTGTTTAATAAAAAATTAAAAAAAAAAACTTTAGAAAAAGGCTTAGGCACCCACTCTACAGCCAAACAAACTACTCCTTGCTGAGCACTTTGGAAAGATGCTTAGCTCTTTCAGATAGTGAAATTTAATTCAATTTTACCAATAGTTGAAGATCTCATGATATACCTATTCTATCTCTGTAATATATATATACATGTATATAAATAGACATAAAATTATATAATCCTATACTGTATAATGAAGAGGTAATATGCAAATTGACCCTCTCACCCTCATGTCACAAGATGGCCGCCCCACATTGTCACAAGATGGCTGCCACAAAAGTGGCCACCCTAACATCATCACAAGATTGCTGCTCCCACACTGTCACAAGATGGCCAATAGGAGAGGGCAGTTGGGGGCAACCAGGCTGGCAGAGGTGGGCAGTTGGGGGTCATCGGGCTGGCAGGGGAGCAGTTAGGTGTCAATCATGCCAGCAGGGGAGCAGTTAGGTATCAATCAGGATGGCAGGGGAGTGGTTAGGGATAATCAGGTAGCCAGGCAGGTGAGTGGTGAGAAGCCAGCAGTCCTGTATTGTGAGAGGGATATCCAACTGCCAGTTTAGGCCCAATCTCACTTGGGCCTAAACTGGCAGTTGGACATACCCCAAGGTGTTCCAGATTGGAGAGGGTACAGGCTGGGCTGAGGGACACATCCCCAGTGCACGAAGTTCATGCACCAGGCCTCTAGTATATAATAAATATAATACTCTATAATAAATATAATATAATTTATAAATATAAAAATATATAAAACCTATGAACATATAACTGTGTATATAACATTATGTAAATTCTATATGATATATATTATATATAAAACTATAAGTTAAAAAAACACAAGATGGTAGTGTAGGTGAGCAACTAATCTTCCTCCTCGCACAACAATTTCAAAACTATAACTAAAAGACAAAACGTCTATCACCCAAAGCCATGGGAAGGCTGGCTGAAAGAGAAAGAAGCACAAGTGCTGAAAAGCTGAAAAGCCTAGGTATGGAGGCACGCGAATCAGGCTGGTGGCGGACGACTGGGTGCACAGCTTTTTTTCAACCAGAAGGGAAACAAGCTCCGATCACTTTGAAATCCAGTTTCTGGGGTTACATGGGGGACCCAGACACCTATGGGGAGAAGCTGGTCTGTCAGCCATCGGGTCTGAAAGTGAGGGTGACTTTTTTGCAGAGGTGCGAGCAGCAATCATTGTTTACTGTACTGGAGTGCAAGGACTTGGAAACACTGAAAGGCAGAGACGAGATGGCTGACGGCAGCCATTGCTGTTTGCCACGCCCCAGCCTAGTGATGTCCTGAGACCCCACCTTACCCCATCCTGCCACACATTCTACAAACCCACCAAGGCTCAACACAACTGCTTTTGCATAAGCAGCAAAAATGCCATGAAAAGGAAGGAGATCTCAAACAAAAGAAATGGAAGAGAACAAAAGACTGGATATAGAGTTCAAAACCATGGTTACAGATTTTTCAAGAATTTCCTATAAAAGGCCGATAAATTTAATGAGAACTTTGAGAATGAAAAAGAAATTAAACCAACTGGAAATTAAATATACACTGACTGAAATTAAAAAAAAATATACAGAGACCCAACAGCAGACTAGAAGAACACAAGAATCAAGTCAAAGATTTGGAATACAAAGAGGCAATGGACACTCTTCTGGAAAAGCAAGAAGAGAAGAGAATCCAGAAAGTTGAAGATAATGTAAGAAGCCTCTGGGACAACTTCAAACATACCAACATCAGAATTATGGGAGTGCCAGAAGAAGAGAGAGCAAGACACTGAAAACCTATTTGAAGAAATAATCCAAAGAGGACCACACCAAGACACATCATAATTAAAATGCCAAGAGCCAAAGACAAAGAGAGAATCTTACAAGCAGCAAGAAAAAAAACAGTTACTTACAAGGGAGCACCTATACAATTAGCTGATTTATCAACAGAAACTATGCAGGCTAGATGGAAGTGGCAAGAAATATTCAAAGTGATGAATAGAAGAACCAAGATTACTCTACCCAGCAAAGTTATCATTCAGAATTGAAGGGCAGATAAAGAGTTTCACAGATCAGAAAAAGCTGAAGGAGTACATCACCAGCAAACCAGTATTATATGAAATGCTAAAAGGTGTTTTTTAAAAAGAGGAAAAAGAAGAAAAAAGTAAAGATAAAAATTATGAACAACAAATACATATCTATCAACAAGTGAATCTAAAAGTCAAGTGAATTAAATATCTGAGGAACAGAATAAACTGGTGAATACAATAGAATCAGGGGCATAGAATGGGAGGGGATTGATAATTCTCAGGGGGAAAGGGGTGTCTGTGTGGGGGTTATGGGAAGAGACTGGACAAAAATCATATACCTATGGATGAGGACAGCAGGGGGGAGGGGGAAAGTAAGGGCACAGGGTGGAGTGGGGACCAGGTGGAGGGGAGCTATGGAGAGAGGAAAAGGAGAGCAATTGTAATAATCTGAACAATAAAGATTTATTTAAAAAAACAAACAAACAAAACTATAAGTTATATACAACTCTATATAGTATAATCTCTCCATACATAGTATAGTATATAGACCGGCAGTTGGACATCTCTCTCACAATCCGGGACTGCTGGCTCCTAACTGCTCACCTGCTTGCCTGCCTGCCTGATCCCCCCTAACCACTCTGCTTGCCGGCCTGATCACCCCACCATTGTGGCTTTGTCAGGAAGGATGTCCAGAAGGATGTTCAGAAGTTGTCTTGTCTAATTAGCATATTACCCTTTTATTAGTATAGATAATATATAATATACCAATACTGTTATATATAATATATAACATATTCTCTGTGTGTGTTTATGTATCTGTATCATATCTCCTATCTCTTCAACATTTTTAGAATTAGGTAATAGAACTAGTTTAACTTTATTTACTTTAAATATTTTTTTATTTTTCAATTACAGATGACATACAATATTATATTAGTTTCAGGTGTATAATCCAGAGATTCAACATTTATGTGAATTATGAAATCATCCACTGATAATTATCGTATCTACCTGGCACCATAAATAGTTATTACAGTATTATTGATTATATTCCCTGTGAATATTCTGTAACTACAAATTTGCACTTCTTAATCCCTTCACCTTTTTTTCCTATTCCCTCTACCCCCTCCCACCTAGCAACCATCAAAATGTTATCTATATCTGTGAGTCTGTTTCTGTTCTGCTTGTTTGTTTATTTTGTTTTTTAGATTCCACATATAAATTAAATTATATGGTGTTTGTCTTCATCTGTCTGATTTATTTTACTCAGCATACTACTCTAGGTTCATCCAGGTTGCTGCAGACAGCAAGATTTCATCCTTTTTATGGCTGGGTCATATTCTATTGTGTGTGTGTGTGTATGTATATATATATATATATATATATATATATATATATATATCCACTTGTTCTTTATCCATTCATCTATTCATGGGCCCTTAGGTCATTTCCATATCTTGGCTATTGTAAATAATGCTGCAGTGAACACATGAATGTATACATTTTTCTGATTTAGTGTTTTGGGTTTCTTCAGATAACTACCAAGAAGTGGAATTGCTGGGTCCTTCTTTGTCTCTTGTATAGCCTTTGTTTTAAAGCCTATTTTGTCTGGTGTAAGTATTGCTACCTTAGCTTTTTGCTTGTTTGTTTTCATTTTCATGAAATATATTTTCTATTCCTTTACTTTCAGTCTACCTGTATCTTTTTATCTGAAGCGAGTATCTTGTAGACAGCATATGTAAGGTCTTGTTTTGTTATCCATTTAGCCTCCACATGTCTTTTTCTTTAAAATTTTAAAATTGATTTTAGAGAGAGAGATAAATATCTATGTGAGAGAGAAACATGGGTCAGCTGCCTCCTACATATGCCTTAACTGGCGATCAAACCCACAACCTGGGTAAGTACCAGCTGGGAATCAAACTCACATCTTTTGGTGTATGGGACAACACTTCAACCAACTGAGCCGCACTGGCCAGGGCCCTCCATATGTCTTTTGGTTGGAGCATTTAATCCAATTGCATTTAAAATAATTATTGATAGATATGTATATGTTGCCATTTTATTATATTTTTTTAATCTTTTTCTTCTTAAAGAAGACCCTTTAACATTTCTTGTAATATTGGTTTGGTAGTGATGAATTTTTAGCTTTTTCTTGTCTGGGAAGCTCTTTATCTATCCTTTGATTCTCCTAGTAAATCATAGCTTTACTGGGTAGTGTAATCTTGGTTATAGATCTTTACTTTTCATCATGTTGAATATATTGTACCAAACCCTTTTAGTCTGCAGAGTTTTTTGTTGTTTGTTTGTTTGTTTAAGTACATTTTATTGATTTTTTTACAGAGAGGAAGGGAGAGGGATAGAGAATTAGAAACATCAATCAACTACCTCCTGCACACTCCCCACCGGGTATGTGCCCGCAACCAAGGTACATGCCCTTGACCGGAATTGAACCTGGGACCCTTCAGTCCGCAGGTTGACGCTCTATCCACTGAGCCAAACCGGTCAGGGCTGGTCTGCAAAGTTTTTGTTGAGAAATCAGCTGATGGTCTTATGAGAACTCCCTTGTAGGTTACTGACTGCTTCTCTCTTGCTGCTTTTAAGATTCTCTCTTTAACCTTTGGCATTTTAATTATGCTGTGTCTTGGTGTGGGCCTCTTTGAGCTCATTTTGTTTGGGACTCTCTTCACTTCATCGGCTTGTATGTCTGTTTCCTTCATTAGGTTAGGAAAGTTTTCTGCCAGTATTTTTTTCACATAGGTTTTCAAAATCTTGCTTCCTCTCTTCTTTCTCTGGCACCTCCATAATGCGAATGTTGGTACACTTGAATTTGTCCCAAAGACTCCTTATATTACCCTAAATGTTTTGGATTCTTTTTTCTTTTTGCTTGGGTGTTTTCTGCTTTTGTATTTTCCAAATCCCTGATTTAATCATCTGCTTCATCCGCTCTACCATTGATTCCTTGTAATGTATTCTTCATTTTAGTTATATCCTTTACTTCTGATCTCTTTTTTATTTTTTCTCTCTTCATTTTTGTGTTTCTTATGTCTTTTTTAAGTTCTCACTGAATCCATTTACTCTTACACTAAGTTCACTGAGCATTATTATACCTAGTGTTTTGAACTCTGCTTATAGTAGATTGCTTATCTCCATTTTGTTTAGTTCTTTTCCTGGAGTTTTGTTCCGTTCTTTCATTTGTGACCTGTTTCTTTGTCTCCTCATTTTAGCTGCCTCCATGTGTTTGTTTATATGTATTTGATAAAGCTGCTATCTCACCCTCGCTTGGTAGAGTGGCCTTATTTAGTAGGTGTCCTGTAGAGTCCAGTGGCACAGCTTCTCCAGTCTCTCTAGCTAAGCACTCCAGGTGTGCTTCCGCATGTGGGCTATATATACCCTCCTGTTGTAGTTGAGCCTTGATTATTGTTGGAAACTCAGTGGGAGGAATTTAGCCCCAGACCACTTGGCTGTGAGGACTGGCTATGACCACAGTGGAGGATAAGCTGTGCATGGGCCGACCCCATGAAGCAGGACTTACTTCAGCAGGGCTCTGGTGCCTGCTGAATCTGTCCCTTCATTGTGTCCCTTATAGAGGAGTTTGAGTAGTGCTTTGACATGATATGAAACTCTCATGAACTGAAACTGGGTGCATCAGTCAAAGTCAGCTGCTACCTATACCCTGCCTAGGGGCCGCCTGCATGAGCTACAAAGTGTTCTGTTGGTGGCTGCTACTTGTTCTGGGCATGGAAGTCCCCACAATAAGCCAATCTGTGACCCAAAACCAACTTCACTGGTGCCGGGTCTGGGGGCCACTTAATGAGAGGTATGGGGCATGCTGTGGCCAGATGCTGCTTGTTTGAGAGATTTTAGGAATGTTTGAAGCATGAGCCAAGGCAGGCTCTTTATATGAAAAAGCCACTGGAAATGGCTTGGGTTGGGTTTGCAAATTGGGTTGGGTGGGGTCTCAGGGAATTACTAGGGCAGGGTGAATAGTGTTGGCCAGGTTGATGGAGACTCATGCAGCACCTGCCTGCAGACTGTGTGGGAGTGCCCAGAAGAGAAACAATGCCTCTATTAGCACTACTGTCTGGGAGGAAGCTGCCTGTCCAGATCTGTCCAATGGTAGATGACTCAGTTCCTTTTTCATATGTCCCCAATGTCCCAGCACTGGAGCTCAGGGCGAGTGCGTTCAAGTAATCTGTGCATGGGTCCTTTAAGAGAAACTCTGTTTCACTTAACCACAAGCTGGCTGTTTTTCACAGCTGGAAGTTATGCGGACTTTTCTTCTTGGCATTGGAAACCCTGGGCTTGGAGGCCTTGTGTGGGATAGGTACCCTTGCTTTTCAGGTGGGACCTCTTCATCTCTTCTGATTTTAGATATGAGGACATGGGACCAGCCCATAACACATCTCAGCTCTTCCTGCCACCCTTGATGTGGCTTCTTTATATTCTTAGTTATAGGACTTCTATTCAGCTAGATTTCAGGTGGTTCTGAATGATGGTTGTTCTGTAGATCAGCTGTAAATTTGATGTGGTGCTGGGAGGTTCCAAGTACCATGTTTACCTAGACTTCTATCTTGACTGGAACTCTTTCCTCTTTATTCCACTTAACCTTGTTTTTAATTCATGGTAAAAGGTTGCTGGTTTGTAGTAAGAGGGTGTTTATCAGGTTGAAAAAGCACAATATTCTGATGGTGCCCACCATTTTCTACAATAGACTTTGGGATTTTCAAAACATGCAAATCAGGAATCTTTACATTGTATTTCTATAAGTACTAGTTTTTCTAGCTTAACAGAGAGCATTAGTCCACTCTAAGGCTAGCTTTGATCCCAAACTACAGCTTTATCTCATAAAGTCTTTATCTACAATTGGAAACCCACTGGGTTATAGAAGATAATGTATATCAACATTAATATTCTTACTTCAAAAATATCAGAATTGCTGTGTCAGCTGAGATCTTATTTGTTATAATCCTCATCTGGTTCTATACCACAGCACCTTTAAGGACACCCCTTATCAGATCATAGATTATAAACTGCAAAGGTCATAATAACAGCCTGTGAGGTCTAGTGCTTTAGTTTTATTACCTATGATATAAATTGTCTTTGCCATTATTATTCCTACTTTATAATAGAATGAAGATTTTGCACCCAGAGCTGGTATGTGGCAGAGCTGGCTGCCCCAAATAATAATATATGCCATTTGATTGAGCATCTACTATGTTCCTGACACTGATAGGCTCTTTATGTATATTATCTTTGATGCAGAAATTTAAAATTCATTATAAATTTTGTAAAGGAGGTCAGAACCCAGACCTGTCCAGCTTCATAGTCTGTTCTTCCCCCTCTGTCATTCCTGGATTTTCCATCACTTTTAGGAAAAGTGTAAATGTGTTTACATCATGCAGCCTGGGGAAGGGTTAACAGCAGAGAGTTGGGGGACCGTCAAAACAGTTTCCAGTATCTCCAAGTTGTCTTCCATTTACAAATGTGTTTAACTAACTATAAGCTGGCTTCTTTCTATCAGATGAAACCTATCTTTTGTAAGTGAATTCTTTTCTAGGAATAACATCATAGCCTAATTCCCAGGAATCACTCTCAGGAATTCAGTATCCCTTTTGCTATATGTGCAACTTTCTTGCCCAGGTTCCTAAAATCAAACCTTGTTAAATAAAAATCAGTGAGGAAGGGAAAGACTGAGGTAGTGCAAGAATTTGTTCTAATGTAGCTACTTCAAAGGTTACTTATTATTGAGTCTTTGCTGTAGAATTTTTTAAAAAATCACAGTTAAGGATAAACATTTGTAGAATTCATGTTCTTGTTCTGGGAATTTTCTGTTCCCTTGTTTTATTGGGACCCTAAACTTATTTCCCATTGATGCAAAGATAAATTTAAAAGGCAACACTTTCAATATCATGCGGGATACTAGTTAAAAAGATGAAAATTCGATCACAGAATGGAAAGCACTGTCTGTCATGAGGTTACTAGGATCATAGCTTTCTCAGAGACTGGGGCATCACTGTAACTATAAGTATGAACAGTGTGACTTGATGGGCAATGCTGCAAAGGAAATGACTCCCACGGATGGTATCCTATACCCTTCACTGCAGGCAAAGTGTTCCCAGGGGGTTCTGGGTTTTACATAGTCCTGGGTTTACTTACATGTAATTGGCATCAACCAAATGAAAGTTTGGTAGGAACTGAGCTTGATATGACCATTTACTCTTCAAAGTTTAGTATTCCAAGGAGAAATACATGACACCATGGCTATGAAGAAGGAGAAGATAGTTTTGTTTTGTTTTGTTTTTTTTTAATAAGGATAGCATGAAAAGCACAAAGGAAAGTGTAAATGAAAAAATAATCACAAAATCTCACTACCCTGAATAACCAGTGTTTATATGATACTAAAGGCCTGGTTCTCTCTCTCTCTCTCTCTCTCTCTCTCTCTCTCTCTCTCTCTCTCTCTCTCTCTCTCCCTCTTTGTGTGTGTGTCTTTGTGTGAATGTGTAATTCATATGTATTTTTCTTTTTAGAAAATGAAATCATGGTCTATGTAATTTTTTTATTTTAATGTTCTTTTTGTAGCTTAGAATGTATTTGATCTTGCTCACTCATTCAACCCTTCATTTATTCATCCATATAGATATGACAAGGCTCTTCTTGCTTCTCAGACAGATACTCAGAGGAGGGTGACACCAGAAGTGCTCGAGAAGAGGCCCTATTTGTTTGGGAGGCCACGAGGCAAGTGGAAATCAATGAGCTATAATTTTATCAACCTCAGACATTAGGAGGATTGCCACAGAACACACTAGGAAGGGTTAAGACAGCCATACTTAGGGCAGTACAAGGCTAAATCCCTCTCTCTACCAGGAGACACGTTTCTTAACCACATGATATTATCTAGACACAAACCCAACAGACAATCCACTTACCTGAGTCATCCAAGCAGAGACTGACTTATCTAAGGAGATAGTTTAAATTATGAGTTTGGGGTGAAGTTAACAGATGGACTAAAATAAAGACCTCTTTCCAAAAGACCTTCTCATAGCTGTCTAGCAGGTGGGGCTTGTTATATGATTTGTCTAGTTTTCTCACTATTCATGCCAGCATGGTGAGATGGCTGCACACAGATGTTCAGATAATTTCCATTTAGTATAATGAGAGGTAGGGTTGAAGTTCAATCTACCTTTATTCTGTTTGTCTTTTATTTGTTCTAATCCTATTTGTTCTTCCTTTCCTTCCTTGTTTTGATTTTCTTCAAAATAGTTGTTAGTATTCTATTTTATCTCCATAATTGACTTTAAAGTTAAAGATCTTTGTTTTATGTATTTTAGCAGTTGCTCTAGAGATTGTACTATATATTCTCAATTTACCACAGTCAAACTTTAATATTTATATCCTATGCAAGAACCTTATAACATTACTAGAGGCTGGTGCATGGATTTGTGCATGGGGGGAGGGCAGATCCCTCAGCCTAGCTGTGCACTCTCACAATCCATGACACCTCAGGGAATGTGTCCTAAACCGGCAGTCAGACACCCCCTGAGGGATTAGCAGTGGGCCAAGCAGTAGGCAGCCAGGGAGAAGCCCAAGCTAGGGTCAGTCGCAGCACTGCTCTTGCTCATCCCGGCCTGCTGCAACTACTGCCGCAGCTGCTTAATAGTGCTGCCTCAGAGTCAGGTGAGGCTCCCGCCACCACAGTTGCACTTACCGCTTGAACCCAGCTTCTGGGTGAGCGGTGTTCCCCCTGAGAGAACGCACTGACCACCAGGGGGCAGCTCCTGCATTGAGCATCGTGGCCAGTGCACATATTACCGTTGACCAGTTGTTCCAGTCATTTGGTCATAATGACCACTTAGGCTTTTATAAATATAGGCTAGAGGCCCATTGCATGAAATTTGTGCACGTGGGTGTGTGTCCCTCATCCCAGCCTGCACCCTCTCCAATCTGGAACCCCTCGAGGGATGTCCAACTGCCCATTTAGGCCTGATCCTGCTAGATCTTTAGGATAGGGCCTAAACAGGCAGTCAGACATCCCTCTCACAATCTTTGCCAGCTCTTTGTCCTGTCCTTCTGAGTTTTAATTGCATCTGTGCTTCAGAAATTAGATAATTTCTAGTGACTTATTTTCAAGTTCATGATACTTTCTTCAGCTACATAAAGTCTTTAGTGAAGGCTAGCTGATGAAATTTTAATTTTAGCACTGCACTTTTTAATTCTATAATTTCCTTTTTTTTTTTCTTAAAATTTTCAGTTCCCTGTGGAGATTCCTTACCTCTGCTCCTTCTTTCCATCTTTCTTGCAAATCCTTAAGCATATTTATAATAGTTGTTTTAAAGTGCTCATCTGCTAAATTCAACATGTAAGTTATCTACTTCATTATCTTGATTATGGACCACATTTTCTGCGTGTGTGTTTTCATTATCTAGTGTCTTTTTAAAAATTCTTGCTTTGGGAATTGTGAATGATATGTTTTACAGACTGAATTATATTATCTTCCTCTGAGATGTGTTGAGTTTTGTTCTGGAAGGCACTGGAATTACTGGTGGATCAGCTTTTGGCTTTTCCATTGTCCTTAAACTTAGCCTTTAGACTTGGGATGCGGGTCATACTCCTAATATGTGGTCCATCTAGTTTTTCAGGGTTTTACTAAGCCCTATCTAACAAGTTGGACTTGAATTCAGAACACTAAGCACTTAGTACCTTTTATATGCAGCTCTTTGACCCCCAAGTTGCTGCTTTCTGCTGGGCTCCTGGGTATATGCTCAGTTTATAAGTTACCAAGGATCTGAGGGGAACTCAATACCAATTTTCTGGTTCCCCCTCTATTTATACAGCATTCTGGGACTTTTCAATTTCTAGCTTCCATGGCAGCTCCACACTTCAACTTCTGTCTCTTTGGCCACTTTCTACACAACTGCCTATTTTCCTTTATTTTTAGGCAGCTGGAGAATCTCCTCAAGGGACCAACTGGTTAGATGTGGAGCTCTCTTTCTGGGAAGAAGTTTCTGCCTCTTGTGATGGACTCTTGGTATGTTCAAACTGTTGGTGTTTACATTCTGGCAGAGTTAGTAATTGTTATTAGAAGGATGGTTAATCCAGTTTGAGCTATTCTTCCATAACTAGAATCAGAATCTACCTGAAGGGCTCCAAAACATCTGGACATTGAATCATCTCAGACCAGTCATATCAGAACATCAGGATGTGGAATCCAAGCATAACTACTTTAAATATATATATATATATATATATATATATATATATATATATATATATATATACATATATTGACTTCAAAGAAAAAGGGAAAGGAACAGAGAGATAGAAACATCAATGAGGAGAGAGAGGGTCATTGATTGACTGCCTCCTGCATGCCCCCCTATTGGGGATCAAGCCTGAAACCCAGGCATATGCTCTGACCAGGAATTGAACCATGACTCCCTGATTCATAGGCCAATGCTCAGCCACTGAGCCACGCCAGCTGGGCCAAGCATCACTACTTTTAAAGGACTCCAGGTGACTTCTGTATGTAACCAGCATTCCTGAAGTATATAAAAGTTAACCTTTGTAATATTTATCAAGCTGTTTTAGCACTTTTCATTAGTAATTGTTATGTATTCTGTGGTAGCCTTATTATTTACATACAAGAAAACTGAGGCTTAGTTCATTGTTTCTTGGTTACACAGAATGTTCCAGAACCGATATTTGAATGTAGCCAGTCTGCCTTCAGACCTACAATGTAAAACACCGTGCTTTACCATGGTGCACTGGGAAAGACAAGCTTAGAGAGGAAGACACAGAAGTTTAGTTTTGAATAAATATTATCAAAATAATAAAAGGCCAAGAGGCATAATGACCAAAATGACCAAACAACCTGTCACCAGGAGGTGCATGGCGCACCTCTCAGGCTGGTGCCCTGCGTGGCACCTTCTCACAGCGGCAGGAGGTGGAAGGGGGGTGCCTCATCACGCGATTTCACGTGCTGGGCCCCTGGTTATATCATATCGTCATAATTTATTTTAGAATTTCCCCTATTGGGGAATAGGATAGTTAGAATGTTATCAATATTTTTACCATTAACAAATATGTAATACCTTAACCAATAAAGAAATTAAAATGTAAAAAAAATATATTTTTACTATTATAAATTACTCTGCCTAGAATATTTTGTTCATAAAGCTAAGGAAGTCTCTATCTTATATAACAAAAGCCTAGGTGGCATCATGAGATGTTGTCACAAGATGGCCACCTCCCACATCTTCACAAGATGGCCACCACAATATGGCTGCCTCCACATTGTCACAAGATGGTCACCACAAGATAGCCACCACAAGATGGCTGGCAAGAGAGGGCAGTTTGGTGTGACCATGCCTGCAGGGAGGGCAGTTGGGGCAACCAGGCCATCAGGGAAGGGTAGTTGGAGGCCATCATGATGGCAGGAGAGAGGATTTGGGGGTGAGATCAGGCCAACAGGGGAGTGCAGTTGGGGGTGACGAGACCAGCAGGGGAGGGCTGTTAGGGGCGACAGGCCAGGAGGGATGGCACTTGGGGATGACCAGGCCTATAGAGCAGGGTAGTTGGGGATGATCAGGCCACAGGAGAGGGTAGTTGGGGGCCATCAGGCTGGCAGGGGAGAGGAGTTGGGGGTGAGATCAGCCTACAGGGGATGGCAGTTGGAGGTGACTAGGCCAGCAGGGGAGGGCAGTTGTGGATGACCAGACCTGCAGGGGAGGGCAGTTGGAGATGATCAGGTTGTCAGGGGAGGGCAGTTGGGGATGATCAGGCCGGCAGGGGAAGGCAGTTGGGGGTGATTGGGCTGGTAGATCAGTTAAGCATCAATAAGGACAGCAGGGGATCTGTTAAGGGGCTATCAGGCAGGCTGGCAGGCAGGCAGGCGAGCGATTAGGAGCCAGGAGTCCTGGATTGTGAGGGGGATGTCCAACTGCGTTTTACTGCCTGTGGGATTGGGCCTAAACCAGAAGTCAGGCATCCCGCAAGGGGTCCAAGATTGGAGAGGATGCCAACCTGGGCTGAGGTACACCACTCCTTCCTCTGTGCACCAGGCTCTAGTGCCAAATGAATTATTAGAAGAGGGATTCGGTAGTTGATAGGAACTTTTACAAATCTTTGTACATATTACCAAAGACTCCAATAAGTACATGTGAGTACATGAACACATAGCTGAAGGTAACTTTTTCACTGAGAAATAAATAGTGGAATTGTTTAAAAATTATTTTTGTTGTTGAAAGTATTACAGATGTCTCTACCCCTCTGGACCTCCCTCCTCCCAACTTCTGTCCCCTCCCAAGGCCTTCACCTCACTATTGTCTGTATCCATGGGCTGTGCATATTTGCATATTAGTTTCTTGGCTGATCTCTTCCCCTCCCACCTTTATTCCTCAGAGGATCCTCAGTCTGTTGTGTGCATCCATGTCTCTGCATATCTTGGCCATTTGAACTTGGAAATTTGATTTTTATTATGTCTGCCTTGTCAATGACATTACATTTATTGATCCTCACACCTGCCTATTGTAATGTGTATGGTCCATTGCCTGGTGGGCTTCCTGATAGGATGACCATGGCTGGGAAAAACGGAAGGGTGATGTCCCAGTCCACAGCACACAAACCCGTCTGTCCTGGAGACAAGCAGGTTCTTCTGCAGCTAAGGCGGAGTCACAGCCAGTTGTCTCTTACGAATTTCCTTGCCAAGTTACCTTTTCATAATTGTCTGATAATTCCTAGCCATGTTTGTCTGGCAGTTTGTGAGGCCTGGAGAAATAACAAAATGAGACTTAAAAATGTTACACCCTTCTGGATTGATTAATAATGGGAAAAGGATAGAAAAAAAGCAGGTGAACTGCCAGCAGGATGTGCTTCAATCTGATTTGATTAGGACATAATCAAGAGAGTTGTTTGATATTCTTAGTTCTTTTTCTAAAAAAATATGTATGACAGACTAATTATATGACATTTATAGAGATTTTCAAAGATTTGTTTCAGATAGAAAATACAATTTAATCAAGACAAAAGTTTTAACATACACAAATCTATAATGCAATGCATTGTGTGGTTTTTGTATCTTGTTTCATTATGTGCAGGTCAGGGAAGTAACTCTTTTCACACTAAAGCAGCTGAAATTTATATCAAATCCTTGCTTTAGGGCTTGTGTGTTATCTTTAACTTCTGTGAAAGTGCCAATAATAAAATGTGTACAAACTCCTTGTGGGGTGAGGATTCAACGGGGGAAGTAAAGAAGGATATGCCATGGATGAAAAATGAAAATGCCCTTTAGATTTTAATATTCAGAGCCATAATGTTTTGCTGCAATTATCGTATGTGAGGCCTGGAAATAGCAGTGATATTTACTACAATTGAGAATTTGCCCAGAAAAGGCAGGGATGATCAATCGATAGAAACTAATTTTTAAAAGTTGGCTGTTCTGGTTAAAATTCATGATAAATCACAGTTTTGTCCTAGTAAATGCCTATCAGTGAGGGGAAGGGTGGAGAAAGGGCTTATGCACCTGGTTTTGCACTTGTGTGTAGCACCGAGACCTAAGGACAGATTATCTCAAACTTCAGCCATCATGTCAAGAGTGCTCTCAATGGGTCTATGAATTTTTTATGATTTTTTTGTTTGTTAATTCTTACCCGAGGATATTTTTCCATTGATTTTTAGGGAGAGTGGAAGGGAAGGGAATGACAGTGAGAAACATCGATGTGAGAGAAATACATTAACTGTATGTGCCCTTGACCAGAATCAAACCCAGACCCTTTGATCCACAAGCTGATGCTCTATCCACTGAGCCAAACCAGCTGAGGCTGGGTCTGTGAATTTTTATCCTGTATCTTTCAGTATGTTTCTTAAGTAAGCCCACATCAGCTCTTCCAGGGAAGCAGACTTAGGGGATGTTGAATTAATTTGGGTTTATGTTGGAGATAGGTGCACACAACTCATCAAAAACCAGTTTTCCTTCTTTTTCTTTTCTTGGTGGGAGAGAATGTCTTCTCTGCTCTCCTATCTGAACCCACCATTCTCCCTCTAACGTGTGGCTGTACCATCTACATCATGCATGGCAAACTCAAACTCGCTGCATGATGCCCACAACGAATATTTTTGTGGCCAGCCAATATAACGGTATGTAAGAAACGTTTTATAAAATTTTCGTAACTTAATTTTTACAATATCCTGTTATACATAATTATTAACAACGAACTATAATGTTTGCTAATGACTGATTACTGTAATCGTGTTGCATTCTTTTCCCTACGCACCTTACGCACAGGCGCATAAATTTCTCTCCACTAATAGTAGCAGCGAATATTTTATCAGCCAGTCGCCATGTCATTAGTCGGTGTGCGCAACAGGAAATACTTCGCTTTCGGAGAACAAGGAAAATAGGTTCATTTGCGTTACGCTTATTAAATGGTGCAGTTATTCGGTGTCTGGTAAGTTAATGTTCAAGAAAAAAATATTAATTTTTTATTAAAATGTTCTATTATGTTATGTTAACGATTACTCATTTATTCCAGCCCTTTTATGTTAACGGTTACTCATTTATTCAGCATGTCTCTATTGAAATAAACCTGTTTCTATGAAAATTGAAGCTTTTGGTTTTTTTGCGGCCAACATAAACCTTGTTTATTTTGCCTATGTTAGCCTTTGAGTTTGACATGCTTGGTCTACTTGGTTGGCTTGAAACATAAAATGAAGGGACTAATGCCCATCAGGCCCTTTGCTTTTGTGGGTGACAGGACTATTCCCTTTTGTGGCTGCTGTTGGGACCTCCCTAGAGAGGAGGGAAAGGAGGACTCAGCTTCCCAATTCTGTTTGTTTTGGAGAAGGCTTTGAATTTGGGCCAACTGTTATTAATCTCTACAGTGAAGTCCAGACAACATGTCAGGTGTCTCGGCTCTGTCTCCTGCTTCATGTTCCCCTTCAGCTGCTCACTGACACGGGCTCACTGTCCTATCTTCATAGGCCTGGGAGCCTGAAAAGTGATTCGAGACCCAAGTTCCTGCTCAAGTTCTCAGGTTCGTTTTCAGTGTGGTTAGGATTAAGAGCAGCTCTGGGCGGTGGCTGTTACAGTAAAGACCACAGTGCCTTTCCTGTATGTTAGCTTTTTCTACCTTGAGTCCAACCCCACACACCGAGGAGCAGGGCTGCAGGATTATCCTTTGTAGGATGTATGATCAGAATTTCTGAGGATAGAAGTCGAGTGACTTTTCTGTTTTCAGTGCTCAGGTGTTAGGAATCTAAATTCCTTTCCCAGGAGTTCCCGCTCTAACTAGAGATTCACAGTTATCATGCAGGAGGCAACTGTAGGGCCATCAGAGGCCTCACCACTGAGAGGAATACATGCTGAATGGTTTGGAGGAGACTGAAGGGTGTAGTACCTGGCGATAGAGACCTCACAAGCACAGAGCAGTCTCAGAGGCTTCTCTGAACTTTGAAGGTTGGGTGGGACAAAATGGCAGAGAAGCAGGAGGAAATCCAGGATGGTATGTGACAGCGGCGGATACAGATGTCCCGTTGTACAGAGTGTGTGACAGAGGAGAGAAGGCTGCCTGCCAGACCAAGGGTGGGGAGGGAGTCATGGCAATGCAGGATGTCCTGGTTCCGAAGTCTGGGGCCGGTCTGAGTGTCCCCATCCTTTCGCAGCTCCCAGGGGCCTGTGTGGAGATGTAGCCTGGTGTTGGCCATTCCTTCACTGTCCTTGCCTGGTGGAAACTGAATGTGAGACCCTCATTTTCAGCCTCGTTGCAGTTCAAGATCCCTGTTCAGTTGACTTGACATCCTCAGTGGCTCTGGCGAGGATGTCAAGTGGACCCTCTGCTACGGCAGTGGGCTGCTTGCTCAGTAGCCAGAAGGAGGTGGAGAGCTGGGAGTGAACACCCACAGCTGCTGCAAGTCCCCACAGTGTGACTGGTCTGGAGTTCAGGGCTGGGCCTTCCATATTCCAGCAGGGACAGCTACCTCTTCAGTGACCAGGTTCTAAGCCTTAGGACTTGTTTATGAACCATGACTCTGTTTCTTCAACCCTTACTCAACACTGTAAGCTGTTGGACATGCCTAGAATAAATCTCCTCCTCTGAAACTAGGCTGCAGTGGATTTGTTCTCTGAAGCTGAGCCCTTGCCTTACCCTTTCTGGGCAGCTGTGCATGTCTTAACAGTGGAGGACACATGAGGCCAGACATCGAGCACATTGATCCCCTGGAAAAGAGAAGTGGTTTCGTCATGATAGCTTCTAACTGCGTTTATGACGGAGCCGGGACTTCACTGCTTAGCCAGAACTGCAGCGGCCTACGTGGCCTCTTAGTCGTGCAGCCAAGAGCTTGTGTAGAATTACTGAAACAACCCCCACTCTAGTTCCTCATAGTTGGTTTGGGGCCAACACAATGATATACTTCCCAGAAGGCAACTGTCTACGAGAGAGGGGAAATCTCTCCATCTGATAAGTAACCATATTTTCAGCATCTGACTGACCAAAGAAATAAAGCTATCCCACTGTTCGATGATCAAAGCATAGGCTGATCTGTCTGAGACTGAGGTATAGTGGATTCTGAACATGGGTGTGCGTGTGTGTGTGTGTATGTGTGTGGCATCTGGCCTCTTTTCTCTGTGTGGCCCCACAAATGAACCCTCACCCTGAGCAGGAGAAGAGAAACACAGACACACAGGTCCTGGCACATGGCCTTACTGATGTGGGAGCAGTGGGCCTCATGAGGATTAACTTCTTACTGCTCTGTCCAGAGCTCCCTACTCCCACCTCCCAGGCGAGTAAAACTGGTCATTGGTGGTGTGTCTCTGCACTTAGCCTGGAGCTTCCTGGAGCCAGGGACCACGTTTTCCTTCCTGTGTTCCACAAAATAGAAGTGTTGATAGAAGAAAAGTGAGCTGTCACACAGCTTAGATAGTAGGCAGGAGCAAGGAGAGGAAGCTGGGGGGAAATTTCATCTCAATTTCTAAAAACTCACCTTTCCCCCCTGTTTTTTACCTGTTTGCTTGCTTGTCAAACAGTGAAGTTCCATATGGAAAATCTACCTCACCACCGAACAGTAATTTCTCTGCTTAAGGGTTTGCGCAGTGATGCGATGGCAGGAGCCCTCCACACCCAGGCAGTGAGGTCACAGTTGCTCGGGCTCTTTGTGACCCACACATCCAGAGGAGGGCAGCCTCTGGAGATGCGCTTTGCTCTGTGAGCTTAGCCACTGGGTTCCTAATCTCTGCTAAGCACTGCTAACAAACAAACACGAACTCCCCGGGATGCTCCAGAGCCCCTGAAGGACCCGAGGTGGGAACATCAGTATTTTTTAAGACCTCAGGGTAATTCTTTTGTGCTGGGAAGCTTGAGAACAGTCTGATGGCAGAGGTTTTGCCGAGGACACCAGGATGAAATCAGAAGCTGGACCAGGACCCAGATTCCCTCCTCTTGGGAACTACAGGTTGAAGAGGTCAGTTGGCCCCACAGAGGCCCTGGCACCTGTCATCACAGGGGACAAGCAGGCCTGTGTGCACTTTGGTCAGTGTAGGGAGGAGGTTTAAGGGCTCACTCGGGGAGAGGAGACCACCGTGAAAAGAGACCCCTTTATGGAGGCAGATGCTGAATGTCACCACCAAGGTGTTGGAGTGTGGCCCACCTGTCAGTCACTCAGGTTCCTTCTCTGTGCATTGGGATCATCCTACTTGCTACCAAGGAAAGCATTGTGCTGTCCAGTGCAGCGTGATTCCCAGATCTTCCTCTTAGGGGTTATTAAAATAATCTATGGAAGGAAAACCAATGAATTATTTTCAAGTAATGTGCTGGAATGAAGGGTTCCAGAGTTAATCATAATAAATAATTACTTCCCTCCAGAATCAATTAGATTAGTACAAACAAGCAGTAATACAATGTGATGATTCTATCGGAAAAGTTAGCACTATGTTACATGCTCAAGTGGTGGTAAAAGTGGGGGCTGGCTTAATACAGGCTGCCTGAGCTGCCACGCCTTGTCCTGTGCCATCTCCTCCATGCCCAGTGCCCCTTGCACATATACAGCTGAGGAAGTTGCCACTCAAAGGTTGCGTTAACTTGCTGCAGTCTCAGTTAATGAGGTTTGACCCCAGTTCCATCTCCTGCTCTCCTGCAATGGCCCCATGAGAGGGAGAAAATGAGGTGAGAGTTCATGGGAGGTTCTAGAACGGAGGTGAGACTGGATGGATAAATAGGAGACACTGGGAGGAGGAGGATCTCGGGAAGAAAGGCAGAGGGGTATGGGTGGATGTCCTGTTGACTGTGGAGTCCCAGCCTCTGGCCCATGGTGGGTATTTGATGTTCGATGGGTGATTAGGTGGGAAGGACTCCGCTGAGCTTGGAACAGTGAGGACTTGTAAGAAGTCCTGTGCAAGTGGGGCTGAGCTCAGGGCGTGCCAGGCTCAAGAGACAGTTGGAGAAGCAGGTAATTAAGGGTCACATCATCACTGACCGGGAGGGCCTCAGTGTGCTAGCTTTATCCTAGAGGTGACCAACTCCACAAAGGGTTTAAAGTAAAGGGCTGACAGATGTCTAGATGGTCTTAATAGCAAATGGTAGACAGGTGCCTGGGTAGAAGATGATGGGACACTATGGGCCTGAACTGAGGCAGGGACCTGGGATGGACCAGGAGAACATAGAGTCAGCGTTAAAGAGGGAAAGGCTTTGTCTCACCACCAGCATGTCTCTCGTTAGTGCACAGTCTGCCGCTCCGTTCAGAGCGTGGAAGAGATCAGGGCACATTTTCAGAATACGTGGCTCTAACTACACGTGTGACAAGAAGGTGATAGCAGTGCTCCATTCATTTAAAAAGTTAACCTGCAATTCTATTCCTCAGTACACCTAAGAGAACTGAAAACATGCAAAAACTTGTAGACAAATGTTCATCGCAGCATGATTCATAACAGACAAAAATCAGAAACAACCCAAATGTCCATGGAATGGTGGGTATATGTCATATATTTGTCAGCCCTGCAGAATGTACAACACCAAGAGTAATACTAATTTAAACTGTGGATTTCAGCAAATAATAAGGTATCAATATTGGCTCATTGATTATAACAAAGTCACAGCCCTGATGCAAGATGTCGAGGGGAAATGTGCAGAAGCAGAGGGCATAGAGGGCTCACTGCAGTTTCTGTTTAATTTTAGAATAAACCTGAAAGTGCTCTAACAAAGTCTATTAATTAAAAAAAAATACTCCCTGACAAGATGTATCCATTTAATATTTTTAGAAACAATTTGCTGCATAGAGTGGAATCTTTGTGTAAACAAAGATGCTGAGAAAAGAGCCCTGATGCCCACTATTTAGGCAAAGCCAGTCTTTTGTAGGAGTTTTTTGTTTTTTGTTTTTTTTTAATCTTTATTGCTGAGAGTATTACAGATACCCACCCCCAGTTGCCTCCCTCCCCCTTGTCCCCTCCCCCCGGCCTTCACCACCCTATTATCTGTGTCCATTTGTAATGCATATATGCATACAAGATCTTTTCACCCTGCTTCCCACGTCCCTCTGAGATCTGTCAGTCTATTCCATGCCTCTGGTTCTATTTTATCCATCAGTTTATTTTGTTCTTTAGATTCCTTGTTAACTTATTTTGATTTTTAGAATGGGAACCCATTTCACGTCCTGTGGTTCAGGGTTCGGGTTCTGGAGGAGGCCGCACACAAATGAAAGAGACTAGAAAAATATTAATTTGGGAATATTGGGGGCCAGGCGGGACCCCACCTCTAGGGGGAGGACTACTCCTCGCTCTGGCCTTGCAATCCCTTCTATTAAGGTTTTGGATCCAACCATAGCCAGTAATAGCTAATCAGCAAGTATTTACATAAGATTGACAGGTGGGAGTTGCTTCAGCTACCAATGTCTCAATCAGAGGACAATGTTGGCTTCCAACATCAATCGTTGGTAAATATGTATTTGTTGCCATTTTATTGTTCATATTTTTTATCCCTTCTCCTCCTCCTGCTCTTCCTCTTCTTCCTCCTTCTCCTTCTTCCTCTTGAGTACCCTTCAACATTTCATGTAATACTGGTTTGGTGGTTATAGACTCCTTTAGCTTTTTCTTGTCTGTGAAGCTCTTTATCTGACTTTCAATACTAAATGAGAGCTTTCCTGGGTAGAGTAATCTTAGATCCTTGCTATTCATCACTTTGAATATTTCTTGCCACTCCCTTTTGGCCTGTTGAGAAATCAGCTGATAGTTGTATAAATGCTGCCTTATAGATAACTAACTGCTTTTCTCTTGCTGCTTTTAAGATTCTCTTTTTGTCTGTAAGATTTGGCATTTTAATTATGATGTGCCTTGCTGTGGGACTCTGAGTTCCTCTTGTTTAGGACTCTCAAGGCTTCCTAAACTTGCATTTCTACTTCTTTCACCAGATAGGGGAAATTTTCTGTATTTATTTTTAAAATAAGTTTTCAATTTTTTGCTTTCTCTCTTCTCCTTCTGGTACCCCTATGATGCAAATATTGGTAGGCTTGAAGTTGTCCCAGAGGCTCCTTACACTATCTTCATATTTTTAGATTTTTTTTTTCTTTTTGCTGTTCTTATTGGATGCTTTATGATTCCTTATATTCTAAATTGATGATTTGATTCAAATTACAACATCTCAATTTACTGTCCCAGTGGGAAAAAGCATGCAGACTCACCTTGGTTAAAACCTGGTTTACAGGGCCCGGATGGCATGGCTCAGTGATGATAGAGCATCAACCTATGAACTAGGTGGTTACAGTTCAATTTCAGTTAGGATACATGCCTGGGTTTTGGTCTCAATCCCCAGTAGGGGGCATGCAGGAGGTAGCCAATTAATAATTCTCTCTTATCATTGAAGTTTCTATTTCTCCCTCTCCCTTTCTCTCGGAAATCAATAAACAAAATTTTTAAATAATAAAAGATTTAAAAAACTGGTTCATGGTTAATGCTGACAGGTGCTGGCCATACCTGCTCCTTCCTGTAACCTCATGCCATAGCAATGCCAAAACAAAAGGAATAAAATTCAATTAAGATTATATAATGAATTGAATGGGAGCCTAACTTTTCTTGAGATACTCTACAATTTTGCTTTAAAACTTACCCTGGGCCCTAGCCAGTGTGGTTCAGTTGGCTGAACATTGTCCCATGCACTAAAGAGTTGCAGGTTCGATTTCCAGTCAGGGTAGATGTGTGGGGTTATGGCTTGATCCCCAGTAGGAGGAATATTGATTTTGGTTATAGATTATAGTAGAGGAGGCAACCCGTTGATGTTTCTCTCACATTGATGTTTCTCTATCTCTCCTTCTCTCTTCCTCTCTCTCTAAAATATCAATAAAAACATATCCTATCTAATAAAAGAGTAATATACAAATTGACTGTCACTTCAACACACAAGATAGCTGTCCCCATGTGGACATAAGCTGGCAGTTGGAAGGCAGTTGGGCGGTCTGCAAGGGAGGGCAGTTGTGGCCAATCAGGCCAGCAGGGAGGGCAGTTAGGGGTGACCAAGCTGGCAGGGGAGCAGTTAGGTATCAACCAGGCTGGCAAGGGAGTGGTTAGGGGGTGATCATGCTGGCAGGCAGAAGTGGTTAGGGACAATCAGGAAGGCAGGCAGGCAAACAGTTGGGAGCCAGCAGTCCTGGATTGTGAGAGGGATGTCTGACTGTCCATTTAGGCCTAATCTTACTGGGGTCCCAGATTGGAGAGGGTGTAGGCTGGGCTGAGGGTCACACACCCCTGTGCATGAATTTCATGCACTAGACCTCTAGTTTAAAATTAAAAAAAAACAAAAACCCACCCTGGGAAAATGATAATTAAACCTATAGCCACTATGGCTGGATGGCTCAGTTGGTTGTCCTGCACACCAAAAGGTTGCTCATTTGATTCCTAGTCAGGGCACATACCTGGGTTGCCAGTTTGATTTCTGGTAGAGGAAGGTATGAAAGAAAGGTAACTGATTGATGTTTCTCACTATGATGTTTATCACTCTCCCATTCTCTTTTCCTTCCTCTCTTTAAGCATGTCCTCATGTGAGGAATAAAAAGAAAAAATAGCCATGACTCAATGTTGCCCCATTGTGCAACATTTTTCTAATTTAATAAATTAATCTTCCTTGTATGATCAGATAGTGACATGAAAAATATTGATTTTGGTATAGATTATAGTTGGATCTTGGAACCACCTTTGTACCATGTGCAAGAGAAAACATTTTGTTTAACATCAGTTTAGGGCCAGTTTCCCTCACAGACTTGGTGAAGTTCATCAGTTTTGCAGGCTCCTGTGGACCTTCACTATGTTCTCTTGTGTCTATGTTGGGGCCCAAGCAAGATCACTGGAGAGAAGATGTTGCCCAAAGATCAGCAGGCCTGAGCCCTGACTTAGCAAACCCTGGGCAATGTGAAGATAAAGTTTGGCCTCAATCCATTGAAAGAAGAAAGGCAGATGCTATTGTGTTCTCTGGAAGGCAAGGCTCTGAGTACACAGTGTCTGATGTTTTCAAAGTGGGAAAGTTTCCACAGCTAATATTTGGATGGGACCACAGTGGTATCTTTATCCCTGAACCTTGGACCTGCCCCATCAGAGATAAAGGGCCCTTGCTGTGCACCTGCCGAGAGGAAGGCAGGGCTAGACTATTCTATGCTCTTCTTGTTTTAAGCATAGTTTTGTCAAGAGAGTTCTGGAAGAAAGTGTAACATGGGTGTCTGAGTTGGGTTGTTTTCAAATACACATCTGCTCTAGAGATCCCCTGTCACCAAGCCTCCACATACATTTATTCCATCTCTCCACCCAGGACTGCTGACACTTCCATGCTCTGCCAAAGACAACACTGGCCAGTGGAAATGAAGTATTTGCTGACCCATGAACCTGAGCCACCTGGAACTTTCACTGGTAGAGAAGGTGGGGAAATGAAAGGAAAGCACTGAGTAGGTAGCCTCCTTGAAAGTTTCATCTAGAGTAGGGGTGTCGAACTCAATCAGAGAAGGGGCCAAAATCTAAAATCCAGCCTAAATCGCGGGCCGAATGGTTTACTGAACAGTCATAAACTGACAATGTCATAAACTGACAGCGGAGTGCAGTGATGACAGCGCGGTGCAGACCACATTGCAAGGCCTGGTGGGCTGGATTTGGCCCGTGGGCCTTGTGTTTGACACATGTGAAGATTCTAGAGCCTCTAGTCTGGGACAACGAATACTTGTGAAGGCCTCAGGACTAGGCTAAGCACTGGTACCTCTCAAGGAGCTCCCCCACAATAGTGGGGGGCCAGAACACATGGAAATGTGCCTGGGATCCAAGATGCATTCTGGGGAGGAAGCACAATAGATAGAGATAGAACTGAGCAGGGTATCTGAAATAGATGCTGGGAAATGAGAGAAGCACCAAAGTGATGACCTGGTAGGACAAGAAATCACTGCATAGACAATAGGGGCAAGCAAGAGGATTGGATATGACAGCATACTAGGTTGAGGAACTAGGACAGGCAAGTGCATGGACAGGTACCATGTGATGTGTGAGCATATGCATGTTTAAGCATGAGTGGATTTGTGATCATACAGTGATCTGATGATTTGATTTGCAAAGTCCTGTGAAGATTTTAACACTTCCCCTATCAGTATTTATCACATTTTGTTAAAATAACTTCTTAATTGTTAATCTTCTTATTAGATTACTAAAGACCCGGTGCACAAAATTTGTGCACTTGGCTGGGGGCTGCCTCAGCCTGGTCCTCCCACACTCTGGGAGCTCTCAGGGGATGTTCAACTGACAACCCTGTGGGGAGTAGGCCTAAACTGTCAGTTGGACATCCCTTGCACTGCTGGAGAGGCTTCTGCCACTGCCACTGGACTCACCAGCTGTGAGCCCAGCTTCTGGCTGAGCAGTGCTCCTATAGGAACCACTGACCACCAGGGGGCAGCTCCTGCATTGAGCATCTACCCCCAGTGGTCAGTATGTGTCATAGCCACCAGTCGTTCCAGTGTTCAGTTGATTTGCATATTAGCCTTTTATCATGTAGGATAAAAGTCATACCTATCTTGATTAACTTTAAGACTTGACTAAGTGGCCAAAACCAGTTTGGCTCAGTGGTGGAGCATTGGTCTGCGGACTGAGGGGTCCCAGGTTTGATTCGGGTCAAGGGCATGTACATTGGTTGTGGGCACATCCCCGGTGGGGGTTATGCAGGAGGCAGCTGGTCGATGTTTCTCTCTCATCGATGTTTCTGGCTCTCTGTCTCTTTCCCTTCCTCTCTGTAAAAAATCAATAAAATATATTAAAAAAAAAAAAAAAAAAAAAAAGACTTGACTAAGTGGAGAGGCATATGCCATGTTCCTAGATGAAAAAAAAAAAACAACCTTAATTTTGTAAAATATAAATATCCCAAAATAACCCATAAATTTTTAATGTGATCCCAATCAAAATCCCATTGTGATGCTTTTGTAATGTGATTCTAGATTAAAATTTTACCAGTACAAGTAAATGTAAGAATATTCGTGCCAAAGTTTTAAATAAAGAATAATATTTTAGTCACTTTATAAAACTGCAACAGATGGTGACCATGTAGGACTACTAAATAAATAGTCCAAAGTTTATCTAACTAGTCCTACATGGAAATTTAGACAGAAAATTTGGGATATATGGTAATTCAGTTATTATAATGGATTAGACCAGTAATTTTCCACATGCAATACCTGACTATTTAGACAGGGACACTGACCTCTTTTCCCTATTGTCAAACAACAGCCAACATAACAATAACCATCCAGTGTGGATGAATCAAAATTATACTTATTTTTTGTGAGATTGGCAAAAAACTTAATATATTTTTGGTGTGCTGCCGAATTTTAGTAATTAGTTTAGGTGTGCCATAAGATGAGAAAGGTTGAGCATCATTGGGTTGGGTAGTTAATGGTGTTGAAATAACTGACTTGTCATTTGGAAGATCATTCTCAGCACACACAGCAAGGCCATCTGCGAGTGTACCCACGAGCATGTGGTCTTGCACAGCCAGTGATGTCACTGTGTAATGTGTCTTCTAGGTATGGCTGCCCAGCGCCGTTGAATATTCGGGGAACCTATATTTTGTCAAGGAAGTCCTGTGCTGTCATGTGGGAGTTGTGTCATCTGAGTCTCTTTTTTGAGTACATGGGGTCCACCCTCCAATGGCTGAATTTACATTTGGTGGCAGGCTGGTCCTTCTC
Source organism: Pipistrellus hanaki (assembly GCF_964339955.1). NCBI lineage: Eukaryota > Metazoa > Chordata > Mammalia > Chiroptera > Vespertilionidae > Pipistrellus > Pipistrellus hanaki. The sequence continues at coordinate 96,338,546 of NC_140505.1, forward strand.
CCAGGTGTGGGGGGAAAAAAGTCAACCAAGAACCAGTTGCACAGAGACATATTATAGGAACCACTAAAAGACATACAATGAAAATTATCTCAACTAGAAATCTGAAGATATAGGAAGGAATGAAAAATAACCAAAAAGGAAATGTGGGGCAAAATATAAATGAATACAGAATATATAAAACAGTGATAGTAATTTCTGGTGTGATTAAAGTAGATATAGAATTAAAATACATGACAACAATAGCATATATGTAAGAATGGAGGGATTTAAAGTGCTCTAAGTTCTTTTCATTTGCTAGGAAGAAATAAAAGCATTAATTTCTTAACTAAAAAAAAAAAAAAAAAAGAACCAGTTGCAAATGAAAATTTATTTACAATGAATTTATTGGTGGAATTTTAATGAAAGATTTCTAAATGAAGGATTTTTCATTGTAAATTTTTTTTAAAAACTGTACAGTGTCTTTCTTTTTGTATAGTTAACACACTACAGAATGTGTCTTTAGATAGCCCTGTCCTGGTGGTATTTTCAATAGCCACTAACCTTGCCTCGTACAATATGGGGGTTGTAAATTGACATGGAAATTTAAAGCAGGTTTTCGTTGGTGCACAGCACAAATTAGTTATATATGGGGATGGTAGTTTTTTCTTTCTTTCTTTCTTTTTTTTATTGATGTTTCTTTTTTATTTATTTATTTATTTATTTATTTATTTATTTATTTATTTATTTTTAAATAAATTTTTATTGTTCATATTATTACAAATGTTCCTTTTCTTTTTCACCCCCCAACCATTGCTCTCCTCCACCAGGTTCCCACCCCACCCTCTGCCCTTTCCCCACTCCCCATTGTCCTCATCCATAGGTGCACAGTTTATGTTCAGTCTCTTCCCACATCCTCCTCTCCCCCTTTCCCCAAGAATCGTCAGTTCACTCCCCTTCCATACCTCTGATTCTATTATATTCACCAGTTAATATTGTTCAAAAGATTTTTTTTTTAAATTTCCTTGGTTTTTAGATTCACTTGTTGATAGTTACGTATTTGTTGTTCATAATTTTTATCTTTATTTACTTTCTCTTCTGAAAGAACCCCCTTCAGCACTTCATATAATTCTGGTTTGGTTGTGATGAACTCCTTTAGCTTTTTTTTATTAGTGAAGCTCTTTATCTGACCTTCAATTCTGAGTGATAGCTTTGCAGGATAGATTATCTTTGGCTGTAGGTTCTTACTATTCATCACCTTGAATATTTCTTGCCATTCCCGTCTGGCCTGCATGGTTTCTGTTGAGAAATCAGCTGACAATCGTATGGGTGCTCCTTTATAGGTAACTACCTGCTTTTCTCTTGCTGCTTTTAATATTCTCTCTTTGTCTTTTGCTCTTGGGATTTTAATTATGATGTGTCTTGGTGTGGTCCTCTTTGGATTCCTTTTGTTTGGGGTTCTGTGTGCTTCCTGGACTTGTAAGTCTAATTCTTTCACCAGGTGTGGGAAGTTTTCTGTCACTATTTCTTTCAGTATGTTTTCGGTATCTTGCTCTCTTTCATCTTCTGGGACCCCCATAATTCTGATGTTGGTTCACTTGAAGTTGTCCCAAAGGTTTCTTACATTATCTTCAATTTTCTGGATTCTCTTGCCTTCTAGCTTCTGCGGAGGAGTGTCTTCTGGCTCTTTATGTTCCAACTCTTTGACTTGATTCTTGCGATCTTCCATTCTGTTTTTAGGACTCTGTATAATATTTTTTATTTCAGACAATGTATTCTTTATTTCTTGTTGATCCCTTATCATTTCTTGTTGATTCCTTATTAATTCTAGTTGATCCCTTTTCATATTCTCATAGGTTTTATCCATCTTTTCTAGGAAATTTTCTTGAAAAACCTATAAGCGTAGATTTGAACTCTATATCCAATCGCTTTTTGTCCTCCATTTCTTTCGTTTGTGATCTATTTCGTCTAGGCATTTTTTTCTGAGTTGGTAGCCTTAAAAGTCTCTGTGTTCTGCTTGGATGGGGCGGGGTTTCAGGGTGGAGCCTACAGCTTTGGCTTCCTTCAGCCCCACCCTATGTGGGTCCTTGCAAGCGCCTCTGAGAGAAAGGTGCCCTTGATTTTCGCCTGCTGCCAAACAGTCTATGCTCTCCCCCAATGAGCCTGGTATTGGGGTTCAGTTCAGTTGGAAGTGGAGTTGAAGGTGGCATTCAGAGCAGTCTGGAGCCCCTGTCTCCTTCCCTCAGGGGCAATCCTGCAGCACAGCCAACCGTCCCTTCTCTTCGCTAGGGAATGCCAGCCAGGCACTCAGCCTCCCTCCTCTCCGGCTCCGTCCTCTCCGCACACCGCGTGTCTCCGTACCTTAGGCTTTTACAGCTCCTCCGCACTTCCTTCTGGTTTTCTCCTTGCTTCTCCTTGTAGAATTTCCAGTCAGTCGACTTTCCTGTAGTTCTGGGTAATGTCCATTTTATATTTTAGTTGTATTTTATTGAAATTGTTGTGTGCGGCTGTGGCTAGGTGTTTACCTGTCAGCCATCTTGGAACGACTCTAGGATGGTCAAGGATTGTAAATTTATTCAGTACATTTAAGCATATAATTTTGAACAAATTCTAGTACAATTAGTTGAGTGCCTAGCAAAGAGAAAGAAAAAGACAGGAATGTTTTTTAAAAAGAAGCTGATTAAAAAATGCTGGCGGTGGAGGGTGGCAATAGTTGCACAGTAATATGAACATAGAGCCACTGAACTTTACCCTTAAAACGGAAATTTTATGTTATGTACCTTTACCACTCTGAAAAATAAAAGAAGCCCTGGGCAGGAGGCTCAGTTGGTTGGAGCATTGCCCTGTACACCAAATTTTAGTTTGAGGTTTGATCCCCAGTTGGAGCAAGTAAGAGAGGCAGCTGATCAATGTTTCTCTTTCACCTCTCTCTCTCTCTCTCTCTCTCTCTCCTTCTTTCCCTCTTTCCCTCTCTCCCTTCCTCTCTCTTCCCCTCCCTCCTTCCCTCCCTCAAATCAATTTTTAAAATGTCCTCAAATTAGGATTAAAAAGGGAAAGAGGGAAGAAAGGAGCCAGGAGAGAAAACATGGAGGCAAATGTAGCTTGGGGAGGGGCCTACTCCACTCTGCCAGGACTACCCCACCTCCTGTGACTGTCTGGGCTGCCCAGGGCTCTCCTGGTCCCATCCACATTGTCCCTGATACTGGGATGGACTGGGACATGGCACTTTCAGGTCTGTTCCATGTTCTGGGAACTCAGCTTAGTAAACACTGTTTTCTTCTTTCTCTCCTTGGTCGCTACCTCCTAGGACTTGTTTGGGTCTCTGGAAAAGCATTCTTAGACATGGGACATATCATTTGACAAAGAGACTTCTGTCTTGATGTTTACGCAATGGCATTAGTGCTCATATCTACACTTGTTGGTTAATAGAAGTGTGGGGCCTCAGACACCTAAGCAAGCACTGTTGCCCTTGGATAGCATGAGCTACTACCTCTCCTGTCCCCACTCACTGGGCCTCTGCTCTCTGGTCTGACTTAGACATCTCTGTCCTGCGTGCGTCACAGTGCATATCACAGGTATGAAAGTGCCTGAGTTGTGACTCTGCGATTAAACGTGAAGCTCTGTGAGAGCAGGGAACAGACAGTACCATCTTCAGTGCCCACACCCCTGCCAATGCCCCTCACAGGAGTGCCTCAGGCTCTTGCTCAGAGAGTAAGTGAAGCCTGAGCCTCTCCAGTGTCCTGTCGCTGAGGCAGAGCCTTTAAGTCGTACACCCAGGTCACCGTGAGCAGTGACGGACACACACACACCTGTTGACACATTGGTGTACACTGGAAAACACTACAACTGCACTGAGATCTTTCTGTTGAATCCTTGTCAAAAGTCCTGTTACTTCCTATGATAGAGTCAGATCGTGGAATCACTGAGTCAAAGCTAGGAGGCTGTCATGGCTCCAGATGAACATATCACATTGCTTTCCAGAGAACACCCACTTAATCCCCACCACAAGCTGTGGAAGCGCCTGCCCACAGCACCCTGGCAGGCTTGTCACTCATTTCCGCCTTTCTTAAACAAAGGTCATCATGTCTGTCCACCCCCTGAACTTCATTTCTTTCAGTTACAAAGTCAGCTTTTACTGAGAAACCCTCTCAGCACAAACACATGGAATCAGGATTTAAGGATTCTGAGCCCCAGTTGCTTTGTCTTCGAAAGGGGCTGAGACCAGGACACCTGCAGCTATAAACATGGTCACTCGGCAGGTGGGGTTTGTGAAAACGCATAGAACCTTCACGCGGAAGGGTCTTCGCCTCCCCCTGGTCCAATCTCCCTTTACAGATGAGGAAACACTGCAGTGCTGCGATGACCATCCGCCGGAGACCAGCTTCTCTCCCTCCCTCCGCACGGAGCTCGGCCTCAGCCCCAGCCCCAGAGCGGCCAGGAGCTCCAGCAGGTGTCCGGGATCACATGCTCGCCCCTCACACTCTAGCCCTGGTCCCAGTGGCAGGACAGACAGGCCCACACCAGCCTGACTCCAGAACTTTTGTATTGCTGGCTCAGGTGGCTGCCCCACCTCAGGGTTCGGTCCTGCCTTCCTGGTTAAAAAGGCCCTGGTTTCCTCTAATGACATCTGAATGGAGGGGTTAAGCAATTAAAGGAGTTTCTTGCAGCACTCCTGGCCTACATGTTTACCTCCTGTTTAGCATGCTGGTTTATGTTTAGGGTGATTCATTTAAAATGGTTTCCTCTTTGCCGGCTTTCCCTCTGCCCTCCCACCTAGTTTCTTGGCCAGTTCCAAGCTCTGGAAGCTTCTGGCTAAGATCAGTATGGATGGAACTGCTAAACAACAGCACACACAATGGTGAGTCCCCCAAGCGTTTGTAACTTTGGGACATTTGGGTGGGGACATTTTGAAGTTACAGTATAACATAATTTTCTTTCTTTAACAGCAGAAGAACAAGCACTATTTGACCCACTGAAGCTCCTGAGCAGAACTGTTGATGGAGTGAGTCCTGGGGGTGCGAGGGATAAGCACAGCTTTTCCTGGGGCAGCGGCAAGCCCATCCCTGTAACCAGGACGGTGATGAGAATGAATGCGGTGAGGCTAAGGTGGGCTTGTGTCCTGAATGAGCTACAACTCAGTTCACTAGGAAGGAAAGCATGAATGAGTGACATGACCTAAACATGTGCCCAGACCTACAGATGACGCAAAGCAGATAATTCTACCTTTTGTGCTCAGGTCCCCTCTATAGATCAGGAGTATGCAGTGCTTCCCTTCTAGAGGTGTTGGGAGAACTTGCAGAGAGCTCTCTTTAACGTGAGTCTGATTATGTCCCAAAGTAGTTCTTTAATTCTTTATTTCATGCAACCCAGAACCATAGGAAAAGCTTTTAACATAAAACACAGAAATACACAGAGCTACCTGAGTTTCTTCTAAACTTTAGTTTCTGCCAAACCCAGGACCCTCATGGTCGTAGATTCATAAAACTCTAAGACGCTGGAGATGACAGCCCAGTGATGACAGGAGCCTGCGTCTGTTCCTGCCCTTCATCCCTTCCCCAGATGGGCCCCCTCGTCCCAGCCGGCCAGTCTTCCCCTCTGCCTGGTCACAGCCTCAGAATCCTCAGCCAGCACCTCCATCAGCTTCCATGCACGGACTGCAAGTGGCATTTTGAATGGAAACCTTTCGCCATCCTGTTCTCGTTCAGCCCTTACCACTTAGAGTCTAGAGACACTGATAAACCAGGATGAAACCTGGACTCACCACTACTAAGTGACAGAACCAGGAATGGAGCCAGGCCTCTGACTTCCAGCTCCACATCCACATCCTTTTTATTCCTTTAAGGCTAATGAGACCCAGCTTTTCTAAATTTATTCAACAAATAGTTGAAGAGAGGCTACTACATACCAGGCAGGCATTCTGCTCAGATAAACCACTGATCCCTCTTGGTCCAGCTAGAGTGAATTTCATAAACCATAGGCCCTTTTCTTTCACTCAGCATGGACTGGATCAAAATTTAGATGATAGATAGATAGATGATAGATAGATAATTTATGGCATTCTTGTACCAAGGACTTTAGAAATATCTCTCAAAAAGAGGTTTACAAAGTCAATAATACTAAGATAATTAGTTACTACTACCCACTACCAGTTGTCTTGGATTATCTAAGGTTTGTTTTTTTCCCCTGTGCTCTTTCCTTAGGTATTGTGCTGTAAGATTTTCTTCATAGAACAAGACCATATATAGTTTTGATGGAAAAACTACTATGGGAGAAAAGTGAGCACATTGCTCGAGTCTACATCAATGTTTAGGAGAAAAAGAAGATCTAATCATCATATCTCTTGGTTACATTTAAATTATCAACCAAAAACAAAATGTCAGTTGAGGGTCAGCTGTGTCTTCCCCTGGTTATATTATAGGGAGAATAGCACTGAACCAGGTATTAGGACACCTAAGTTCTCATTATGCTCATCCCCTGGGCAGCCTGTGACACAGGTGAATCACTTTAAGATTGATGAGCCTCTCTCCTCCTTTATAACCTGCCTGACTGGCAATAATAATCCTATTATTAGGATTAGAAATAATAGTAACTCCCACTGGTATTATGACTTAATCTTTGAAACCCTCCCACAACAACCCATGAGGTGGGCAGAGCAGTTGTAATTACCACCAATTAAAGGTGAGAAACCCAAGGCTCAGGGAAGGGAAGTGACTCACAAAGGCCACCCAGGGGGAAAGTGTGGCTGTGGGAGTGAGCCTCCTGCCCTCTGCGGAATGCCTTCTTGGCTTCTTTAGGGCAGCAGGGTTGGGACTGGAAACCTCTTCACCCCTCAGAGTCCTGGGTGCACAGGGGTTGCTAGTTCTCCAGGCAGCTCTCAAGACCTTGGAAATATTGGGGCGGCTCTTGGCAGGTTTTCTGGCACAGAGATTAGGACAGGCTGTTTTCAGTGAGCGGCTTCTCTGCTGTGCGCACAGACTCCCATGTATTTGCTGCTATTGGCTCCACCTCTCTGCCACATTGTCCTTTGCTGTTTTCCTGTGAAAGGCACAAAACACACACACACACACACACACACACACACACACACTCACCACTTAATTACAAATATAAATTTTAGTGGATTGGCCTTCCATCGGAATCCTTAGACTTTTAAATAACAGCCTCTTTAAGAATTTGGTAGGTCATGTCCTGCAGACAGATTCTTGCAGCACATTGCTCAGGAAAAGACCAGAAGAAGAAACAGAAGAGGCACACCATGTGGATTTTCAGTTTCTTGTGGGGCTGGCTCTGAGGGGCAGGCAATCATGTGAGCTGAGGCAGGGACCACCACTGCTACCCCCAACCCTTCAGGAGTCTGTGCCCTGAGTGAACCTGTCCCCAGTGCAGACACTCTCATCCATGTGATTACAGACGTCACTGTGAGGTCACCCTCACCACCGCCAGGGCCTAAGGGAGGGGCTGCCAACATCCCGGCATATGGTGAGTTCTCCACTCCTGTCTACTCTAGAGTAGAGCCTGCAGACCTTAAAAATAGATGGTGAGAAGACAATAATCCATTTTAGCCTCATAAATATTTTTAAACTGAATATTGATTAAATAATATGGATAAAATAAATACTGATGAGATACCGGCTTGGGTCAGAAGATAGCCATCCACACTTCCCCCTGCTTTCTCCTGGGGCATAGTTGACCCGGGTATATCTGAACCCGCCACACTGCATAGTTTTGCTGCCAGTGTGTTATTGTGAATGTTGATTCAACATTTTCCTAGTTTTCAGTATTTTGTGGTCATTGTGTAAAATGAGGCCTACATATTCGGTTTTTCTGCTTGGGAAGCTGTCAGTGGACTGCAATAACAATATCATTTACTTTTTCTTAGAACAATGCTGAGAAAAGAAAAATTGTGATGATAATCAACACTATTACTAAAAGAACATTTACACAACTTGCATTATTAAATATGAAAAGGTAAGAGAAATAATGACACTGTTTTATAGAATGTTCTGAGGTAGTGGTGGATTTTGTTCGTTTCTTTGTTTTTAGTATTTTTGTTTAGCACTAGGAGTCAAAGTACGAATCATGGAATAGCTGCTTCCAAAGGACTAAGAGTTTTTGGCCTTTTACTTCTGTGGTTTTTAAAAAATAATCACAAACTCAGCTCTGAAATTGCTTCTTATATTTCCTTCACAAATAATGAACTTTGCATGTGGCTTCAACACTCTTTACTTAATGGGGTTCTATTCTTCAGAATGTCACCAACAGAAAATAATCTAATGTCCTAACGAGGCTAACCCCCCCCCCCCCCCTGCCAAAAACAAAACATTACAGCAAACACATGACATGAACACCGTTATGAAATGAGGACAATGACAGCACCAGGGAGGAAATGGTTCTACTCTTTGGGGGACAAATGACATCCAGGAGTTCAAACCTTTTGACTACTGAAATATTTTTGATTAATCCAAGTGATTTGAATGTACAAGGTTCCTTTCAATGGCTTTCCCATTTGTTTGTTAATTATTTATTTAGAAAAGCCATATTCTCAGATGTAAAGGGAGGAAGGAAGAATGCTTAGTAACCTCCTGTGTAGGGAAAGGGTTAAAATGGTTAAAATCTGGCTTGGCCCTCAGAGTACAGCTTAGATATCACTTTCTCCAGAATTCTTTCCTGTGTCCCAAAGACTATTAAACTAAGGTGACCAGACGTCCTGCTTTTGAACAATTTGTCCCGTGTCCCTCGGCGTTTTAAAAAAGTCCTGATTTTCGGAAAGAATGCACGACAAGCTAGGGAACGGCGGGAGAACGGGAAGGGAATATACGGTTTTCAGCGACCATGTGGATATTTATCCAAGATATGAATTTTATATTATTTTTGTTAATTTTATAATGTTAAACTTTAATAATAATAAATAATTGTTGAGAACTGATTATCGAGAACTGCTTAAGTTCGCATTGTTGATCAGTTGTTAGAATTGTGGAATACGCGCTGTCCTTACCAGGAACTAATGCTGTGACTGAACACGTTTTTTCTATGGTAAATAAAGTATGGACATCAAAAAATCACAATTAAGTGTTGAGACTTTGAAAGCCATTTTAAGTGTGAAATATAATTTAACAAACTCTTGTGAAAAATTTCATGACCTTTTAAACGACAGCAATCTACTAAAAAAAATTCACTCAAATGAGAAATATGCCAAAGAATAAAATACTATACATAATTTTTTATTTATTATATTTGTAAATTGTACTTATGTTGAAAATTTTAAAAAATATATTACAATACTATTTTTGCGTTCTATAAAAATTTTTGTTGCTCCATATAGGCCAAATTTTTAATCAAGAACACTCACACAAACACACACACACACACACACACACACACACACCCCGGTCAATGGTGTCCCGCTTTACCAATGTTAAATCTGGTCACCTTAGATTAAACACCTGGCCTGGCCCCCAGGACCTAAGAGCCCCTCCTCCCGGTCCCCCGCACCTGCTAGTGACAGTTTTGCCCACTGACCCAGGTCTGCTTTGTTCAGCCTTGAATATTAGAACTCAGTACTCAGCTGGTGCATAGAAAGAATCCATACATGTGCTGGATATAAGAGTTTTAAAATGATGTTCATAAAAGTGAAATTGGCGAGAGGCAGGAGGCAGCTGGATGACACTAAAGGCATGTTTCACGTACGTTCTCCTAGGAGACAGAGCTCCGGGAGAGAACGATTGGGCAAATATGACATGTCCGGTGTGATAGTTCTGTTTTTAAATCAGGCATTTCCACTACAATGTAACTATGTTTACAAGGGGGTTGGGAAGGCTTCATGCCTTACAGTAGTACCCAGAGCATCCGACTCAGGCAACACTAACTTCTAGCAAGATTGCTCCTTTTCACGATATTTATAATTAACTCTCCTTTGAAAAATGTATTATTTATTTGTTTGTTTTGTTAATCCTCACCTGAGAATATTTTCCCATTGATTTTTAGAGAAAGTGGAAGGGAGGGGGAGAGACAGAAAAAGAGAAAGAAGAGAAGGATCGATGTGAGAGAGACACATCCATTGGTTGCCTCCAGCACGTGCCCTGACCAGGGCTGGGGACTGAGCCTGCAACTGAGGCACAAGCCCTTGACCTGAATCAAATACAGGACCCTTCAGTCTGTGGGCCAATGCTCTCTCCACTGAGCCAAACTGGCTAGAGCTAATTAACCATACTTTTAAAAAAATGATGGAGAAATATCATTTCAGAAAGAGTGTACGAAGAGGCCTGAAAAGGCGTAGGGCACATGAGAAAATGTCCCTCCTTAAAGAGGAGCTCAGGCACGAGGAGGGAGGATGGGTAAAACACAAGACAGGACTTCAGCAAGAAAGCTCACTAGTGGGCCATGTTCCTTGGGGCAGGCGCCTGCTGGGCAGGTCTGTGTCCAGCCCTGATGTGGTATCTAGAGAACCTGATCCAAGAGGAGGGGACTGAACTAAATCCCTTGTCATGCTGGTAAAAGAATGTGAGACCATCCCAGGGCTGGGCAATAAGGAAGGGTAATGCCCTTTTCTTTAAAATATTCTGAACCACAGGTCAGAGTTTGGAAATGACTTTCTCAAGGCAGCTATCCTGGGTGTAGGAGAGGCCTGGCAGGAGACGGAGGATGGTCTACTAAGTAAGCTGAGGCCGGAGATGTTTCAGGCCCAAGGTCAGGTCAAGAGCACAGTGGAACTTTGACCCCTCAAATTGTTGCAATTAGAGCAGATCAGCAACCAGAAGTCGCCCGGCAGACACAGACATCTGGGAGAGGAAGGGCATTACAGCCAGGGCGCGATGTGTCAGGTTTGTACTTCTAGTGGGGACTGGTGATGTCACTCCATCACGTCATTTTGTAGAGTCAAGCCTGCAACCTCTTAGTGGAGATGAAAAGCAAAACACTCACACCTGTGGTTCTCATGTCTGCCTGAGATCAGAGAGGCGCTGTTTAGAAATGCAGACAACGAAGTCACCCCCAGAATTGCAGGCAGGCCAGGGAACTCTGCTGAGATGTTATGGAAACCTTATTCTGGTAAAGGGAAAAACTCCTGAGATCAGAGCATAGATACATCCCCAAACCCATGTAAGAGTGGCATTGACTTTGACATCAACACCTGGAAGGTAAAGTCTCTTGCCCTTGGAAAAGATGCTTTTCTTTGGGGCATCTTAAATACTTGTTTTATGGAAGAGGAGGTAATACAGGAACTCCATTGCTTGATATTTTTTTAAAAATTGGAAACTAATTTTGTTTTGCTTTGGGGTGAAATGAAGAGTAGTAATTGGACCTTTCTTTTGTTTTTTTAGTTTTGATGGTCCATTTTTGTAAGAAAGTGAATACCAAGCAAAATACAAATGGATGTAGAAAATTCTGCTGAATTCAGCAGTATCTGTAAAAGTAAATACAACTCTAAGAAATACCCGCCAGGCCTGCCCCAACCCCAGACACCCTTCAGGTAAAAAAGTCCCACATTACAAAACTCAGCAAGAGCCAGCCATTATTTTGCCCAATCTCTGCTTTCACATCTTTTTCTAAAAAGAGTTTTATTGAAATACAATTTACATACCAAACAATTCACCCATTTAAAGTGTACAATTCATGCCTAAACCAGTTTGGCTCAGTAGAGAGAGCGTTGGCCTGTGAACTGAAAAGCCCCAGGTTCGATTCCGGTCAAGGGCATGTACATTGGCTGCGGGCACATCTCTGGTAGGGGGTGTGCAGGAGGCAGCTGGTCGATGTTTCTAGCTCTCTATCCCTCTTCCCTCCTCTCTGTAAAAAAATCAATAAAATATTTTTTTAAAAATAAATAAAATAAAAAATAAAGTGCACAATTCAGTGGTTTGCGAAATATTATGCTATTAACTATTAAAATTGTGGTAAATATATACTTAACATAAAATTTGCTGTTTTAACTAGTTTTATGTGTATAATATTAGAGAGCACATTGCTGGAGCCTATGGTAAGATAGTTTTGTAAGAAACTGTCAAACTGTCTTCCAAAGTGACTGAACCATTTAGCATTCCTTCTAGTAATGAATGAGAGTGCTTATTGCTCCACATCTTCCCCAGCATTTGGTGTCAGAGTTTCAGATTTTGGCCATTCTTATAGTATGTAGTCCTATCTCATTGTTGATTTGATTTGCATTTCCTTGATGACTTCTGCTGAGAAGCATCTTTCAAGTGCTTATGTGCATCTGTATATCTTCTTTGGTGAGGTGTCTTATAAGGTCTTTAGCTGCTGTGGGGTACACATCCCCTGCTCCTTAGGAAAAAGATCTGTTTACATACTCTTTCCTTTGTTTTAAAGGTCCCTCCCAATGGTGGGTTACTATGCTGGGGGTGAGGTTTTGGCAAAATCAGTCTCTGTCTCTTCTACCCATCTCTACAGGCCCTTTTGTCCTTTATTGCAGAGCAAATGTTCAGTTAGTTCTCAGGTTGGTTGCAGGGAATTTTTCCATATGTAGTTGTATTTTTGTTGTTTGTTGTGTTGAGGGAAAAGGTGAGTTCCAGTTCTTTCTATGTTGCCATCTTAAATTGCTTTCTCTTATTGTTAAATTTTAAGAGTTTTATATAATTGGATAGCAGTCCTTTACCACGTCTTTTGCAAATATTTTCTCCCAATCTATTGCCTCTCTTTTTATTATCCTGACAATGTCTTTCACAGAGTAGAATTTATTATTTTAATAAAATCCAGTTTATTAGTTATTTCTTTCATGGATTGTGCCTTTAGTGTTGTATCTAAAGATACTTCAACAGCCCTAGCTGGTTTGGCTCAGTGTATAGAGCATTGGCCTGCAGACTACAAGGTCCCAGGTTCGATTCCAGTCAAGGGTCCCAGTAGGAGGTGTGCAGGAGGCAGCTGACTGATGTTTCTTACTCTCTATGCCTTTCCCTTCCTCTCTGTAAAAAATAAATAAAATACATTTTAAAAAAGTCTTCAACAAATCTTAGGCTATCTAGATTTTCTCCTATATCATCTTCTAGGCGTTTTATAGTTTAGCATTTTACATTTACATCTGTGATCCATTTCGAAATAGTTTTTGTGAGGGGTATAAAGTCTGTGTCAAGATTTCTTTTTTTGCATGTGAATGTTCAGTTGTTCCAATACCATTTGTTGAAAAGACTGTCATTTCTACATTGTATTGCCTTTGCTCCTTTTTCAAAGATCAGTTGACATACTAGTATTTACATTGGTTTATTTCTGGGCTTTCTAGTCTGTCCACTGATCTTTTTGTCTATTCTTTTGCAAATATCACACCATCTTGATTACTATATATACTAATAAAAGCCTCGGTGGCCCTTGTGTTCTTATGTCCTCACAAGATGGTTGCCCCCATGTAGTCATAAGATAGCCACCCCCATGTCATCACAAGATGGCCACCACAAGATGGCTGCCCCCATGTCATCACAAGATGGCCACCCCTGTGTTGTTACAAGATGGCCAGCAGGGGTGGGCAGTTAGCTGTAAGTGTTTTTGTGGATTTTTTTTTTTTTTTTTTTTTTTTTTTTATCAAGTTGAGGAAGTTCTCTATTTTTAGTTTGCTGAGGGTTTTTAATCATGAATGGTGTGGGATTTTGGCAAATGCTTTTTCTGCATCAATTGATATGATCATACTATTTTAATTCTTTTTAGTCTATTGATGTAATGAAATTACATTAACTGATTTCATATGCTGAACCAGCCTTGAATACCTAGGATAAATCCAAATTGATTGTGATATATTATTCTTTTTATACATTGTTGGATTTGATTTGCTAATTGTTGAAGATGTTTACATTTGTATTCATGAGAAATATTGGTCTGTAGTTTTTTCTTTTAGTGTCTATTTGATTTTGTTATTATGGTAATAGCCTCATATAATAACTTAGGAAGTATGCCCCCACTTCTGTAATTGGGAGGAGAATTTGTATAATTTCTATTTTAAATGGTTGGTAGAATTCATCAGTGAACCCTCCTGGGCCTCTGGTGTTTTATTAAATATTGAATCAATTTTGTTATTAGATATAGTCCTATTCAGATTGACTGTTTCTTTTTGTGTTAATTCTAGCAGATTGTGTCTTTCAAAGAATTGGTCCATTTCATGTAGACTATTAAATTTGTGGGCATAGAGTTATTTATAGTATTCTTTTATTATCCTTTGATGCCCTTGAGATCTTTAGTGATGTCTCCTCTTTTATTTCTGATTATTTATGACTTTAAGCAATATTGCTTAAATAAGCAATTATTATTTTAATTATTAGTAAATTTTGTGTCTTCTTTTTTTATTAGCCTGGCCAGAGGCTAATTGACTTTATTGATCTTTTGAAAGAACCAGCTTTTTGTTTTATTGATTTTCTCTTCTGATTTCTTGCTTTCAATTTCATTGATTTATGCTCAAATTCGTATTTCTTTTCTTTTGTTTACTTTAGATTTAATTGCTTTCCTTTTTCTAGATTTCTGAGAAGGAAGTTTAGGTGATTTTTAGATCTTCTTTTATAACATACTAGAGGCCTGGTGCATGAATTCATGCACTGGTTGAGTCCCTTGATCTGGTCTTTAGGAATTGGGCTGAAACTGGCAGTCCAACATCCCTTGATTGGTCCCAGAATGCAAGAGGGAACTCTACAAAGTTGCTGTTGCTCAGCAGTTCCTGCATCAAGTGCATGCCCCATGGTGGTAAGGGCACATCATAGTTACCAGCCAGCCAGTTGGTTGCTTGGCTAGTCACTTGGGCTTTTCTATATATACTAGAGGCCTGGTGCATGAAATTCATGCACGGGGGAGAGGGGTGGCAGGGGTGGTTTCTCTCAGCCCAGTCTGCACCCTCTCCAATCTGGGTCCCCTCAAGGGATGTCTGACTGCCCTCTCACAATCCAGAACTGCTGGCTCCTAACTGCTCACCTGCCTGCTTCCTGATTGCCCCTAACTACTGCTGCCTGATCACCCCCTAACCACTCCCCTGCCAGCCTGATTGATGACTAACTGCTCCCTTTCCAGCCTGTTTGCCCCTAACTCCCCTCCTCTGCTGGCCTGGTCACCCCTAACAGCCCTCTCTTGCAGGCTTCATTGCCCCCCAACTGCCCTCCCTTGCAGGCCTGGTCCCTGACAACTGCCCTCCCTTATTGGCCTGATCTCCCACAACTGCCCTCCCTTGCAGGCCTGGTCCCTACCAACTGCCCTCCCCTGCTGGCCATTTTGTGGTGGCCATCTTGTGTCCACATGGGGGCAGGATCTTTGACCACATGAGGTCAGCCATCTTGTGTTTTAGAGTTATGGTCAATCTGCATATTACTCTTTTATTAGAGAGGGTAGAGGCCTGGTGCACGGGTGGGGGCCAGCTGGTTTGTCCTGAAGGGTGTCCCAGATCAGGGTGGGGATTCCCTTAGAGTGTGCAGTGGCCTGCGTGAGGGGCCTGTGGTGGTTTGCAGGCCAGCCACACACCGTGGCTACCCAATCCCCTGGTATCTGAGATTTATTTATTTTCTAGAATTGAAACTTTGTATTCTGGAGTGGAGCCAAGCCTTCTGCTTGCTCTGTGGAGGCAGCCATTTCTGTTGGGATTTATTTACCTTCTATAATTGAAACCTTGTAGCCTTAAGTGCAGGCCTGTGTGTGGAAAGCTTGACTTCCTCCATCACCGGGGATAACCCCAGCCTCCTGCTCTTTCCAGTTCCATGGCTGCCACCATTTCTATTTAGATTCATGTATCTTCTATCATTGAAACTTGTAGCCTTGAGTAAAGGACTAGGCCAGCAAGGGCAGGCAGAAAGCTTGGCTTCTTCCATTTCCAGGGAAACCCAAGCCTTCCTCTTGCTCTCTGTGGCTGTAGCCATCTTGGATGGGTTTATCTGCATATTTGCTCCTGAATGGTTGGTGGGCATGGCTTGTGGGTGTAGTGAAGTGATAGTTAATTTGCATATTACTCTTTTATTAGATAGGATAGATGCATTCAAAGCTATAAAATTTCCTCAAAGCACTGCTTTTGCAGCATCCCACACATCTCAATAAGTTGTGTGTGTAGAATCTATAATGATTTCCCATCTTTCTTTTCTATTATTGGTAGTTGCCTCACAAGTTGACCTCCTCTACTCCACTGACTTTCACCTCACCCATCAGCCTCCTACCAGCAGTGTTACATCTTGGGTCTTGTCATCCCTTAGACCTGTTCCACCTCTGGAATCTTCCTGTTGGCCTCTCCTGACCAGAACTTATTTGACTTCTACCTCTCCCACATGCTATACCCACTGAACTTGCTCTTCTTCCTGTTATGAGTTCCTGTTCTTTTACCCCTCCCAGTTCTACCATCCCTTGTCACGCTCCTTTAAAGGCAATTACCTGACTCCCTTCCCAGTCAGAATTAGGCACTGTAAATTAAAGACACTATGAGTTGATCATAATTGCATTTAAATTATAATGAGTTAAGCTGACTATGGAATCCAAATAGTATTGTTTCTGTTTTTTAAAAGTCTCATAATTTTATGCTATAAATAAGTAAAAACGAACAGTATAAATGAAAGGACTATTGATTGTTAACACAAATTACTCATTGAGAAAGATTTTCACTGCCAAGAACTCTGAATGGAGGTGGTTAAGTGCCTGTTAATTAGTGAAGGAGTTTCAGGCTGAAGACCCTATTGCCATGACAAACCACCAGAGAACTGTCAAAACTAATGGTAGTTTATAAAACATGGCAGGAATTGGTGAAAACAGGGCAGGAGTAGATTCTAACTATGAACAGGATCAAATACCAAATAAAATTACCCGATTAAAGAATATGCTAGAGGAAATAAATTTTGAAGACGTTGGCATCAAGGATGGATATGTGCTGCATTGGCTACTCCATCCAGGGCAACGATGCTCCAACTTTAATTCTTTAAGCTATAGAATTCTTTCTTCAAACTGAAACAAAATCAGAACTATGATTAAAATAAAGTCAAGGATCTGGAGCCTTTTACCCAGTTCTACTGACTTTGGAGGTACTTCTTTAGAATAATCAATATGGAGGGTAGTTTTAAAATAATTGGCCTGGAAAATTCACCCTCTCCTCACCCAACAACCATTGGTTACTATCATAACTGGTTACTATCACAACCATTGGTTACTATCACATCAAGTAAGAGAATATTTATTAAAATATTTATACTGGACTACCTAAATATGTGTGGAGTTATAATATGTAATAAATAATGAAATCTGGGCATACCTTTCTATTTGTTACTTTTTTCCTAGGAATCATTCAAATTCTTATATTTCAAAGTTACTATGTGCCATTGCTTTTTTTTCTCCTTAACTCCAGCATCCAGATACCTAAGGTTAGGAGCTTTAATGTTATCCTCTTTAGCATCTCTCTTAATTATTCATCTAATCATTCAATAATTAACTAATTTTTAATTATACTAGAGGCCCGATGCACAAAATTCATGCAAGGGGCTCAGGCCTTGCAGTCACGGCTTCATCCCAAAGGTTGTCGTGAAGGACATCTGGAAGGTCGTTGGCTGTCCAGACTAATTATCACATTACATTTTTATTATTAAAGATATACATATGTATGCATATGATAGGCAATTGGAAAATAAATTTGAATAATGCATAATCTCTGCTCCCAAAAAACTTGGTGTCTAACAGAGATTAAAATCATTAGAAGTTTGCACAGAATGTTACTGGAGCTCAGAGAAGGGGCTATAAGTATTTTTGTAGATGTTTTTATCAATTTGAGGAAGTTCTCTACAGAAATATTTTTCAAAACTAACATTTTAAATTAAATTGGCCAAACTAAGAAGATTTTAAATTTTTAATAAGAATCAAATAAATTTTCAAAAAGAATCAAACTAATAATATCATTCAAGTATTAAAACCATTACTTAAAAACAAATTGTAGCAGAATGCAGTCAGGAAAGTAGAAAAGTCACTGTTTTGGCACCTGAATCACAGCTGCCCCTGAAAATCTGAAAAGACAAATGCAACTGAGGCAGAAGCAAGGACAACAAGTAATGAGAAGCAAGAGGAGGTTTAAAAGGCCAACATAAGGAAGCCAGATTGATAATTCAAAAATATTCTCCCAACAAAAACCATCACAGCAAAGATTTTTTTTGAAAATAGACTAAAATTGGAGAGAAACCAAGATGGTGGCATAAGTAAACATCTAAACTGCTGCCTCACACAACAATTTCAAAACTACAATTAAAAGACAAAAAAGACATCATCCAGAACCATGGAAGGCTGGCTGAGTGGAAATTCTACAACTAGAAGGAAAGAGAAAAGCATACTGAGACTTAAAGGAGCTGTGGAAGGCAGATGTATGGAGGCATATGTGGAGAGGCCTGGAAGCTGAGTACATGGCTGGCTTTCTTAAGCAGGAGGGAGACAAAAGCTCCTGACTGCTCTGAACTCCAGTTCCCAGCAAGACTCTGGGGGCCCAGACTCATACGGGAAGAAACTGGACTGTCTGATAGTGGGCAAAATTCGAGGACAGCTTTCTCTCAGAGGTGCTTGCAGCAATAACTGCGGGACACTGAGACCCGAGGGCCTGTCAGGCCAGAGCTAATGGGAAGCCATAGCTGTTTTCTCCACTTTGAGACTCCACCCCATTCAAACCAAGCAAAGAGGCTTTTGCATATGAATGACCTGGTGCTTTGAATTTTAAACTTACGTAACAAACTGCAGCTGAGTCAGTGAGACCCAGAACATCCAAAAGAAGGCCCAAGGCTCCACAGAAACTTGCATTGCTTCACAGCTGGGCCTCATCTTGGCACCTCCAAAACCCAAACGAAGAGGTGGAATCTGCAGATCTCTCCATAGCTCCTGCTGAGTGTCCTTAGCACCTCCTTGGAGATCCTAGAGCCAGTGTACCCAGGGGTCAGAGTAGAACCATCCAGATTACAACTCCTCAGATCCATAAGGTACACACTCAGGGGGCAGACTCAGTGAGCACCAAAGCCCCACTAAAGCAAGTCTGACCCATTAAGGGTATCTCCAGCATAGACATTCTCCCACTGTAGACCCAGCTGATCCTCGCAGCCAATTGGCCTGGAGGTCAATCCCTCCCAGTGATACCAACAACAATCAAGGCTTAACTACAACAAGACTGCACACAGCCCACAAAGGGGTGCACCAAGAATGTCCACCTCAGGTAACTGGGGAGGCTGAGCCACTGGGCCCTATAGGACACCTAGCACACAAAACCACTCTATCAACTTACAGAAGCAGCCAAAATGTGGTGATAAAGAAACAGGTCACAAATGACAGAAATGGAGGAAAGCAAACTACTGGATATAGAGTTCAAAATCACAGTTATAATGTTTTTCAAAAATTTTATAGAAAAGGCCGATAAATTTAGTGAGACCCATGAGGATTTGAAAAAGGATCAACTAGAAATTAAGCATACACTGACTGAAATAAAAAAAAATAATATACAGAGATCCAACAGCAGACTAGAGGATCACAAGAATCAAGTCAAAAAATTTAAAATACAAAGAAACAAAAAACACCCAACTGGAAAAACAAAAAGAATCCAAAAATATGAAGACAGTGTAAGGAGTCTCTGGAACAACTGCAAGCGAACCAACATGAGAATTATGGGGGTGCCAGAGAAGAGAAAGATCAAGATACTGAAAACCTTTTTGAAGAAATAATGACAGAAAACTTCCCCCACCTGGTGAAAGAAATAGACTTACAAGTCCAGGAAGCACAGAGAACCCCAAACAAAAGGAATCCAAAGAGGACCACACCAAGACACATCATAATTAAAATGCTAAGGGCAAAAGACAAAGAGAAAAACAGTTACCCTGTTTCCCCGAAAATAAGACAGTGTCTTATATTAATTTTTGTTCCCAAAGATGCGCTAGGTCTTATTTTCAGGGGATGTCTTATTTTTCCATGAAGAAGAATATGGTACACATTTATTGTTAAATGAAAATAAAAGAAATTTATTACCTGTATACGGTACAGTAGTACAATAGTTGTCAACACAAACCAGACAAACTGTGAATCCTACAGTATCAAGAATTTATTCAATGACAATCATGTCATCATCTTCTGGAACATCATCATAACAATCCAATTCCTGAATTTCCTGGTGAATTTCTTGTGAAATTAATTTTCATTCTGAGACAGAGCTTGGGGGGGCCTTATTTTCAGGGGATGCCTTATATTTCACTCACTCAGAAGAAAACCTGTAAGTAGGTCTTATTTTCGGAGGATGTCTTATTTTCAGGGAAACACGGTAGTTACCTACAAGGGGGCACCCATACGACTGTCAGCTGATTTCTCAATAGAAACTATCTGGCCAGAAGGGAGTGGCAAGAAATATTCAAAGTGATGAATAGCAAGAACCTACAACCAAGATTACTCTACCCAGCAAAGCTATCATTCAGAATTGGAGGTCAGATAAAAAGCTTCACAGATAAGAAAAAGCTAAAGGAGTTCATCACCGCCAAACCACAGTATTATATGAAATGCTGCAAGGTTTTCTTTAAGAGGAGGAAGAAGAAGTAAAAAGTAAAAATAAAAATTTTGAACAACAAATTCACTTGTATCTATCAACAAGTGAATCTAAAAATCAAGTGAATTAAAAATCTGATGAACAGAATAAACTGGTGAATAAAATAGAATCAGGAGCAAAGTAAGGGAGTGGATTAATAATTATCAGGGGGAAAAGAGTGCAGGGGGAGGTGCAGGAAGAGACTGGACAATAATCGTACACCTATGGATGAGGACAATGGGGGGGAGGTAAAGGCAGAGGGTGGGGTGGGAACCAGGTGGAGGGGAGCTAATGGAGGGAAAAGGAGAAACAATTGTAATAATCTGAATAATAAAGATTTATTAAAATAAAAAATAAATAAAATAAAAATCAATTGAATAAAAAATCTGATGAACAGAATAAACTGGTGAATATAATAGAATCAGGGGCATAGAAAGGTAGTGGACTGACAATACTCAGGGTTAAAGAGGTTTGGGGGGTTCAGAAAGAGACTGGACAAAAAGTGTACACTATGGATGAGGACAGTGGGGAGGTAAAGGCAGAGGGTGGGGTGGGAACTGGATGGAGCAGAGCTATGGGGGGAAAAGAGGAACAATTGTAATAATCTGAACAATAAAGATTTATTTTTCAAAAAGAAAGTAAATATAAAAAAGAAAATAGACTAAAATTCAATCCATTCATAAAAGCTATAATTTAATCTAACAGTAAAATACAAGAAGCAATACTAGGGAGTTGGTTTAGTATATTATATATTTTAGCTTTGAAAGCCATAGAAATCAGTTATCAAACTTTTTCCTACAAAAAAACCATTTTTCTAAAGCAGTATGCATAATTTTAATTAGAATATAACAGAATGACATTTTATAATTTTTATTTTTTTTCATGATTTTATTGATTTGTAAAGTAAAAGAAAGGGAAAGAGATAGAAACACTGATGAGAGTGAAAGGTCATCAATTGGCTGTCTGATGCAAGCCCACCACCGGAGATTGAGCCTGCAACTGAGTCATGTACCCTGACCTGGAATTGAGCCAGGGACCTCTTGGTTCATGGGTCAAGGTCGCTCAACCTCTGCATCACACCTGCTGAGCTATTTCATACTTTTTAAATATAAAATGAAGTCATTGAGTAAAAAAAGTTATCTGCTTTTTAAAAGTAATGAGTTTGGAGGGAAATTCCGTCATCTATAGCATTACAGATATAAAGTATAATGGCTCAACATTTTAGTGCCTGACGGGAGGAATCATGATAAAAGGGTCAATATGAAATAATTTTATTATAGTAGCAATCTCTAACTTATAAAATGCATCCATGGTCTTTTGCATAATCACATTAGAGTCACGTCTATTTATTTTCACATCTGTTATAACTTCTATTGCAAAAGAGAAATAATATTGTCTTATTTCCCAAGAGATATACACAGAGAAAATATATTTCTCAAGGGAATTTGTGCAAACCAATATAAAATCTAAATTCTTCACATAATTTATAAAACAAGGGAAGCCTTTTAAAATTTATCTTCTGAAGGCAAAGATTTTTAAAGGAGAAAAATGTTTCCCTTGGAAGCATTTCCAAGGAGTCCCCAAATATTTTATTGTCAGTTTGTTTTTGTTTTAATATATATATATTGATTGATTTTTCTTACAGAGAGGAAGAGAGAGAGATAGAGAGCTAGAAACGTCTATTAGAGAGAAACATCGACCAGCTGCCTCTTGCACACCCCCAATTGGGGATGTGCCCGCAACCAATGTACAATACATGCCCTTGGCCGGAATCGAACCTGGGACCTTTCAGTCCGCAGGCCGACTCTCCTACTGCTGAGCCAAACCGGTTTCGGCAGTTTGTTTTTGTTTTAATTGTAGAGGCAGACAGGCTCTTACAAGCCACAGAGATGAAAGCAGTGAGTATGGTTAAAGATGCTGCGATAAGAACACCCCAGACTTCGTCTTTGGAAGTATCACCATGACAGAGTAAAGGGCATTTCCCATTTAAGTCAGGAAAGAACAGTTGTAAGGCAGAGGCTCTGTATTGACCTGTCTAGTCTGCTTTTAGATTTGAGAACTAAGCAGATTTGCATCAATATGTCTGTTTCAGGAAAAGCACTGTAGTTACTAATAATAACAAGATGTTGAAAGCATTCAGTTTGCCTAAAATTAGGGGAATGGCTAAACAAATTTTGTTATAGTCATAAAATTGAATACTATTCAGCCATTAAAAATTATACTTTAAAAATATTTCACAATATAAAAATATGCTCACCTTATTATGCTAAAAAAAAAAAACAACCCAAGAATAAAGATCTACAATGCAGATTTAGGTCCCGATATGCTCAGAAAAATGACTAGGAGAAATATCACGGAATGCCAACATGGACCAACTGAAGGACAGCTCACATCCAAGAGCTTACTTCCTATAAAAAGAATATGACAAAGGGAAGCAACAAAAGAAACAAAATTCAAGATCTCACCATTGGGTGGCAGAGAGCCATGTACCTGCTTGGTGTGTTCCCTGGGTAAGTTATTAACCTCAATTTCCTCATATGTAAAAAAGGGAATTAACTCTTTTGTTGAAAGGATTAAATGAAAGAGCATAAGTAAAGCTATTTATATTGCCTTATGCAATAGGAGCTCAAAATGACACATTTAAAATAATAATAATTATTATATAATACTAGTAGTTGACATTTATTAAATGCTAACTTGAGTTCAGAACTGCATTTGGAGTATTATTTTGTTTAATCTTCAAAACCACCTTATGGAGTTAGGAACTATTATTTCCACTTTATAGAACCTGCAGGCCCAGAAGTTAACGTAACTAGACTGAGCTCAACGAAATGTGGAGGTAAAGTTGCAACTGAGACTTCACATTACACCCTCAGCTCCATGGCTCCTGAAGACCTCCTGAGCAAGGACGGCTCACTGGGTGTGAGTCTCTGCCACAAGGTTGGCAGGAACTTGCTCATCACTGAGCTTTATTGTCTAAAATAAAGGGGTTCAAGTGCCACATGCTGCAAGCTGGCACCTCCCTATTCCTCTCCCTCCTCCTCTTTGTGCATGTGTGTCTCGGTGTCTGTGTCTCTGAAAGTGTCCACAGACATTCTGTGGTGTCTACCCCTGACATTCTGTGTTAAATTAACTAAAATATGAATAAATTTGATGCCCAAGGACCTGTGGTTAACACCAAAGAGAACTTAATCTTTTATTTTATTACTTTATTTTTATTTTTTTATTAAGGTATTATATGTGTACATATCTAACCATTGCCCCCGCCCCAATCCCATACATGCCCTCCCTCCCCAGAGTTTTTCATCCATTTGTTTTGCTTATATGCATACATACAAGTCCTTCAGTTGATCTCTTATCTCCCCCATATCTCCCTACCTTCCCCGCTGTAATTTGACAGTCTATTTGTTGCTTTACTGTCTCTGTATCTATCTTTTTATTCAACAGTTTATAATGTTCTTTATTATCCATAAATGAGTGAGATCATGTTTTTTTTTTCTTTCATTGACTGGCTTGTTTCACTCAGCATGATGTTCTCCAATTTCATCCAGGTTGCTGCAAATGATAAGAATTCCTTCTTTTTTATGGCAGCATAGTATTCCATTGTGTAGATATACCATGGTTTTTTGATCCAATCGTCTGCTGATGGGCACCTTATTTCCCAAGAGATATGTTTCCAAATCCTAGCTATTGTAAATTGTGCTGCTATGAACATAGGGGTGCATATTTCCTTTTTGATTGGTATTTCTAGTCTCTTAGGATATATTCCTAGGAGTGGGATTACTGAGTCAAATGGGGGTTCCATTTTCAGTTTTTTGAGGAAACTCCATACTGTCCTCCACAGTGGTTGCACCAGTCTGCATTCCCACCAGCAGTGCACGAGGGTTCCTGTTTCTCCGCAACCTCGCCAACACTTGTCGTTTGTTGATTTGTTGATGTTGGCCATTATGACAGGTGTGAGATGGTACCGCATTGTTGTTTTGACTTGCATCTCTTGGATAATTAGTGACTTTGAGCATGTTTTCATGTGCCTCTTGGCCTTCCTTCTGTCTTCTTTTGTAAAAATATTCTATTTAGGTCCATTGCCCATTTTTTAATTGGATCATTTATCTTCCTTTTATTTAGTTGTATAAGCTGTCTATAGATGTTAGAGATTAAACCTTTATCAGTGATAACATTTGCAAATATGTTCTCCCATACAGTGGGCTTCCTTGTTGTTTTGTTGATGGTTTCTTTTGCTGTAAAAAAAAAGCTTTTTATTTTGATGTAGTCCCATTTGTTTATTTTCTCTTTAGCTTCCATTGCTCTAGGGGCAGTATCAGTGAAGAAGTTCTTTTGGCATATGTCTGAGATTTTGCTGCCTGTGGATGCCTCTAGTATTTTTATGGTTTCCCATCTTATTTTTAAGTCCTGTATCCATTTTGAGTTTATTTTTGTGTATGGTGTAAGTTGGTGATCTAGTTTCATTTTTTTGCAAGTGTCTGTCCAATTTTCCCAACACCATTTATTGAAGAGACTGTCTTGACTCCATTGTATGTTCATACCTCCTTTGTCAAATATTAATTCAGTATAGAGGTTTGGGTCGATATCCGGATTCTCTATTCTATTCCATTTATCTATATGTCTCTTCTTGTGCCAGTACCAGGCTGATTTGAGAACAGTGGCTTTGTAAAACAGCTTGAAATCTGGTATTGAGATCCCTCCTACTTTATTCTTCTTTCTCAGGATTGCTATGGCTATTTGGGGTCTATTTTTGTTCCAGATGAATTTTTGGAGAGTTCTTTCTGGGTCTGTGAAGTATACCGTTGGTATTTTAATGGGAAGTGCATTGAACCTATAGATTGCTTTGGGAAGTATGGACATTTTGATGATGTTGATTCTACCAATCCATGAACACAGTATGTTCTTCCATCTGTTTATATCTTCCTCTATCTCTTTTTTCAGTGTCGTGTAGTTTTCTGCATATAGGTCTTTTACCTCCTTATTTAAGTTTATTCCTAGGTATCTTAGTTTATTTGGTGTGATGGTAAATGGGTTTGCTTTTATAGTCTCTGTTTCTGTAAGTTCACTATTGGTGTATAGAAATGCCATAGATTTCTTGGCATTCATTTTGTATCCTGCTACATTTCCAAATTCATTTATTAAATCTATTAGTTTTTTAATGGAGTCTTTTGGGTTTTTTATGTACAATATCATGTCATCTGCAACTAAGGACAGCTTTACTTCTTCTTTTCCAATTTGGATGCCTTTTATTTCTTCTTCTTATCTAATTGCAATGGCTAGTACTTCCAGTACTATGTCAAACAGGAGTGGTGAGAATGGGCATCCCTGTCTTGTTCCTGTTCTTAGAGGAAATGGTTTTAGTTTTTTCCCATTGAGTATGATGTTTGCTGTGGGTTTATCATATATAGCTTTTATTATGTTAAGGTATGATCCTTCTATTCCCACCTATTGAGAGTTTTTATCAGGAAAGGCTGTTGGATTTTATCAAGTGCTTTTTCTGCATCAATTGATATGACTATATGATTTTTATCTCTCAATTTGTTTATGTGCTGTATCACGTTTATTGATTTGCGGATATTGTACCATCCTTGCATTCCCAGAATAAATCCTACTTGGTCATGGTGTATAATCTTTCTGAAGTGCTGCTAAAGCCGATTTGCTAGAATTTTGTTGAGGATTTTTGCATCTATATTCATGAGGGATATTGGTCTGTAATTCTCTTTCATTGTGCTGTCTTTATCTGTTTTTGGTATTAGGGTGATGCTGGCTTCATAAAAGGAGCTTGGAGGTGTTCCTTCCTCTTGAATCTTTTGGAATTGTCTGAGGAGGATAGGTTGTAATTCTTCCTTGAATGTTTGGTAAAACTCTCCTGGGAAACTGTCTGGCCCCAGGCTTTTGGTTGCTGGAAGCTTTTTGATGACTGCTTCCATTTCTTTCAAAGTTACTGGCCTATTGAGATTTTTAGATTCTTCTTGATTGAGTTTTGGAAGGTTATATTTTTAGGAATATGTCCATTTTCTCCAGGTTGTCCAGTTTGTTGGAGTAGAGTTGTTCATAGTATTTTGTAACAATCCTTTGTATTTCATCAGGTTCTGTTGTTATTTCTCCTCTTTCATTTCTGATTTTGTTTATTTGGTTCCTCTCTCTTTGTTTCTTGGTTAGCCTGGCTAGAGGTTCATCAATCTTGTTTATACTTCCAAATAACCAGCTCTTGGTTTTGTTGATCTTTTGTTTTTGGTTTTTTGTTGTTGTTGTTGTTGTTTGTTTGTTTTTTGTTTTTGTTTTTGTTTTGGTCTCTATGTCTTTTATCTCCATTCTGATTTTTATTATTTCCTTCCTTCTGCTTACACTGGGCTTTTCTTGTTGCTCTTTTTCTAACTCTTTGAGTTGTAGAGTTAGATAATTTATTACCATTTTTTCTTGTTTTTTTGCAGTATGCTTGTAGAGCTATGAACTTCCCTCTTAAGATTGCTTTTGCTGTGTCCCATAGATTTTGGATTGTTGTGTTTTCATTGTCATTTATTGCCAGGATGTTTTTTATTTCTTCCTTGATTTCTCTGGTAACCCAGTCCTTGTTTAATAGCATGTTGTTTAGTCTCCATATGTTTGACTTCTTTGGATTATTTTTTATTGTAGTTGATTTCCAGTTTTATGCCACTATGATCTGAGAAGATGTTTGATATTATTTCTATCTTCTTGAATTTGAAGAGACTTTGCCTATGTCCCATCATGGGGTCTATCTTTTAGTATGACCCATGTGCTCTTGAGAAGAATGTGTATTCTGTGGCTTTGGGGTGAAATGTTCTGAAGATGTCAATTAATTTCATCTGTTATAGAGAGTCATTTAGGATTGATGTTTCTTTGCTGATTTTTTAAGATGATTTGTCCAAAGGTGACAGTGGGGTATTAAAATCTCCTACTATGATTGTATTGCTATTAATCTCTCCCTTAATATCCTCCACCAGTTTTTTGGGGGTTTTTTTTTGTTTGTTTGTTTGTTTGTTTGTTTTTTTAATGTATTTGGGTGCTCCTGTATTGGGTGCATATATCTTTACCAGGATTATTTCTTCTTGTTGGATTGCTCCTTTCAGTATTATGAAGTGGCCTTCATTATCTCTAGTTATGTCCTTCACTTTGAGATCTAATTTGTCAGATATTAGTATTGCCACCCTAGTTTTTTTTCATTTCCATTTGCCTGGAAAACCTTTTTCCATCCCTTCACCCTCAGTCTGTGTGTGTCTTTTTTTCTGAAGTGGGTTTCTTGTAGACAGCAGATATATGGATCTTGTTTTCTTATCCAATCCATTACCCTATATCTTTTGATTGGAGCACTTAATCTATTTACATTTAAAGTTATTATTGATAGGTACTTATGTGACACCATTTTTATTCTATACCCTGTGTTCCTTCTTTGCTTTCTATTTCTTTATTTTTACAGTAGACCCTTTAGCATTTCTTGCATTGCTGGTTTGGTGGTGATAAATTCCTTTAGTCTTTTTTTGTCTGTGTAGCTCCTGATTTCAACTTCAATTTTGAGAGGGTGCAGGCTGTGCTAAGGGACACCCCCTTCCCCCCTCCCCCCCCGCACGAATTTCATGCACTGGGCCCCTAGTAATTTATATATTTCTCTATTATTTGAACTTATACTAAACATGTTGTCTATGCAACTTTTTTAAACAATAAAGAGACGAAAACTATAAGCCAGCCCAATAAATCAGTACAATGACACCTGATAGCCAGGTACTCGGTGGACAATTGGATGAACAGAAGAATGGGATGGAGTGAGAGCATACAGGTGGCTCTGCTCTTCTGGGGTCGTGGGAGTGTGCTCAGGCTCCCCCAGGAGGAGGGACCCCAGCTACCAGGCTAGTCAAGGCAGGCACCCAGGAGGAGGTGGTGCTCTGGCTGGGTCTCGGTGAGTAGGAGCCGGCCAAGTGGAGGAAGAGACATGTTCCACCAAAAGGTAGTGATATCGGGAGAGTGTTATCATACAAACCATGAGAGAAATGCCTTTGAAAAGCAAATAGCAACCCACATCAAATGCCAGAGGAAGGTAAAAATTAAGGGCAGCAAATATCCCACTGTATTTCATATCCAGGAAGAAATGGGTTGCCTTAGCAATTTCAGTTTCAATAGAGTTGTGGGGTGGAAGTCATACTGCAATGGGTCAGAAAGAAAATGAAAAGCAAGAAAAAGAAAACACACGAAATACTCTTTCAAGTAAAGCAAGACTGGGAGAAAGAGGCTGTGTAGCCAAGAGTGAAAGCTATGAAGATAAAAGCTAGAGGGAAGGGCCCTGGCTGGGTGGCCCAGCTGGTTGGAGTGTTGCTCTGTATACCAAAACGCTGTGGGTTCAATTCCCAGTCAGCGTTCAATCCCTGGTCAAGGTGCATATGGGAGGCAGCCAATTAATGGTTCTCTCTCATTCGGTCTGTTTTTTCTCTCTCTCTCTAATAATAATAATAATAATAATAATAATAATAATAATATAAAAATCAATAAACATATCCTCAGGTGAGGATTAAAAAAATTTATTTTCAACTTAGATCAATGACTCAAGATGATGTCGTATTTCTCAAATATACAGAGAAGCCAGGATGGTAGTTGGAATGTTGGAGCTTCAAACGCACAACTTAAACTTCCCTGGCCAACTTCCAGCGTCTGTCAAACACTGGCCCCTGTGGCTGCTGCCAGGATAGCAGCTGTGAACGTTACTGTGGCTCCAGGGGCTGTGTTCCTGACCTGCCACAGTCATTCTGAAACACAGATCCTCCAAATTTGTATTACCCTCTGGACACAGCTGAGACAAACCAGAATGTGATCATGAATAAATCTAGGGAAAATAGCTTTTAAGTCTGGTCAACAATGAATTGCAAAGAGGTCACTAACACCCTGGCTTTCTCGCACAGGGCGTGCTAGAGACTAGCTGCATGGGGCATCATCTCCAAGGTTGCAACTTACCACCCAAGCAGAGCACCTGAGAGAAGCTGGCAGAAGCAGTCAGAGCTGCTGTTTACTGTCTGCTCTGCGTTAGCAGCTAATGACTTGAACACTGTTTACTCCCGGGGATGGAAAGAATGAAACTGGCAGCAAGAAGATGCAGTCAGAGGCCCAGATTAATAAAAATTCGCTGAAGGACAATTCTCCCTTGCTTCTACACTGTCAAGGCCACCTCACTTCTAAACAGTAGAACTTGGTGCTTGGTAGTCTAAATAATCTGAACAGCTCCCAGCAGAACTTTCTAGGTGGATGGAAATGCTCTGTATCTTTGCTGCTCAAGATGGTAGTCACCAGCTGTGTGTGGGAGTTGGGCACTTGCAATGTGGCTACTGTGACTAAGGAAGTGGATTTTTAAATTTTATTTAATTTTAATTAAAATTTAAACTTCAATAGTCACATGTGGTAAGTGGCTATGGAATTAGAGCAGACCTAGAAAATAAAAATAAATTTTGCTTGACTGAGGAAAAATGACTATTTCCTGCAGCAGCTCGTAAAAGCTGGTTTCCTCCTCAGGATGGATCAGAGCCATGGCTCAGGTGAGGGGCAGCGGCTGTGACTTCCTGCTTACCACCTACCTGAGCGGCGTGTCCCAAGTCAGTCATGGGAAATGTTACCGATTCAAATCTTTTTGGAGTACAACAGTTAAGAAATTTGCAAAAGTATAAAACAGAAAAAAGATCCACGTTAAATACGAAGATGGGCTGTATTTATCAAATACTAAATGGAGTCATATACCCTCCTAAAGAAGCACATTGAAGTTTTTATGTATAAGTCATGAGAATGCTACAAAAAGGCGAACCTGTAGATGTGTGTCCCACCAGGAAAATGTATATGTAATGATTAACAAGCTGCAGCCCATACGGAGGAAGCATTCATGTGTAAACAGATACATGGTAGCCACGGTTATTTTGTTGTCCTCCCTTCATAAAGTGAAGGCTGATAACAGCGCACAGAGGCTCAGAGACAATGCCTGTGTACTGATCATACCCTGATATTTTTAGGTTTGACATATGGAGATGGGTAAACCAGCCTTGCTAAGACTTCTCATTATCCATTGCTGATGCTTTATACATACTCCGTATGCTCCAAAAAAGTCTGCATAGGTAAGGAGTGTCAGTTGTTCAGCAAGCAGAGCATTTCATTTGGGTGTAATGAATTGCAGAGCTTAGGGAGTAAATCTTATATAATAAAAGCCTAACATACTAAGTGTCCAGTCGTCTGTTCAACCAATCAAAGTGTAATGTGCTAATGATGTGCTAAGGTCACTCAACTGGTTGTTATGACGTGCACTGACCACCATGGGGCAGATGTTCCAACCAAGGTTAGCTTGTTACTGGGGTCCAGCCAATCAGGACTGAGCAAGATGGGCCAGACATGGCCTGAAGCCCTCCTGTGGTCCCTCCCCAGCTGGCCAACCTCCTGCATCTCTCCCCAGCCCTGATCATGCACTAGTGGGGTCCCTCAGTCTAGCCTGCATCCTCTCACAATCCAGGCTGAAGGACGCCCCTCCTTCCCCCCTCAAGTGCATGATTTTCATGCACCGGGCCTCTAGTTAATATATAAATCATTGACATTGTCCTAAATTCCAAGGCCTTTTAGGATGCATCTTTCTTCGCCTTACAAAAATAGGGTAAATACTATTTTCTCTATGTTAAGGATAATATCAGGTGCCAGACTTTCTTCTAGAATGTTAAATCTCAAGCATGTTTTTTATTTTTATTTATTTATTTTTTAAATATATTTTATTGATTTTTTACAGAGAGGAAGAGAGAGGGATAGAGAGTTAGAAACATCGATGAGAGAGAATCATCGATCAACTGCCTCTAGCACACCCCCTACTGGGGATGTGCCCGCAACCAAGATACATGCCCTTGACCAGAATCGAACCCGGGACCTTTCAGTCAGCAGGCGGACGCTCTATCCACTGAGCCACACAGGTTTTGGCTCAAGCATGTTTTTTAAAAGACCAAGTCAGAGCTTACCTTAGGTTTTTCCTCCTGGAATTGTTGTATAATGATAAAGTTTAGAAGAGATATCTGATAATGAAAGTGGATCAAACATATCTTGGAATAGATTGTTGAACACCTGTATTTTATAGGAAAAATTTTCATCCTGATTCTGTAGTTTGAAGATGTATGTGCAAATCTACACACAGACACACAGACACACAGACACACACACACACACACATGTGTACACATGACCCTACCTTTTCTGAATGTTGCCTTTGGGGAGTTAGGGGGAGATAGCAAGTAAAGGTGCAGCAACTATGAAATCTGTATGAAAATTTAAAATCTATTATTGAAGCCACCAGTTCCTAATTTCTTTGTAAATAAAACCTCCTTTGGAAAGGGCTCACAAGGGAATCACATGAGTGTCCTTGCGCCCTTCATGACCTTCTCTCAGGAAACAATGGGGCACATTGAAATAAATTCTTAAAAGTTGTTTTATACCATTTTTTAGCCTTGGGATATAAATGTTAGGAAAAGGAACAACCTGCTTTTCAACCAAATAAAACAAAAACCATTTCTGCCATCTTCCATTGTGAAATAGCCCCTGAGACTGGAACTGGGTTTTAGGGCATGTTAGTGTGGTCTCCCCCTGTGACTCCTTTCCAAGAGTAGTTACTTTAGGCACCTGTGCTGCTGACTATCTGCAGGAGCTTGCTGCACTACGGGCTGGTGGGAGCTCAGATCTGGAAACCCCCAGAATAAGTCCCGTAGCAAGAACCCAGACCCCTTCTCCCCTCCCTTCCTCCTTCCTTCTCTCCACCACTACTGAGCACACCCTAGATGTAGGGATAAAAAGATGAGTAAGAGCAGACCCTGCCCTTCAGGAAATGGCAGACTAATGAGGGAGAAATAAGCAGGACTCACACACACCTAACCAGCTGCCCTCTCTCTGTGGTGCAATAAATGAGCGTGTGGTGATAGAACCGGGCCTGGAGCCCCTGAGTTTCTGTGCAGTCACCTCCTAGCTCCTCTTCCCAGAGCTGCTGTCAACATTGCTGCATGTTCTTCCCAATGGCCACCAGACACCCTGTTACCACATGTTTAGCAGACTCTGGGCTTCTGCGTGGCACTGGGATACAAAGCTGTAGACCACAGAACCTGCCCTCAAACAGCCTACTCTGCAGCGGAAAAGAGGTGATTACATGTCATCAGTAAGCAGGACAACAGGTCAAGGGCAAAGTATTCTCAAAGCAAAGAGGTGAGGAGATGAAATACATACAGTGTGTGCTGGGGACACAGCACATCAGACATACCCATCAGGTCCCTGAAAGCTAAACTAGATCAAAGGGGACCTCCAAAAAGTTTGTTTTAATTTGAATCCTCTTTCAGGAAGAAAAACATAGCACCAACACAAAAATAGTCAGCTAAAGTCTATCTTTACTATATATTGAAATCTGAAGTTTTAAATAGAATTTAGTGGAGACCGAAAGCATCTTGCTTCTCAGAAAGAACTATAGGAAAGTTGTGGGTTGTTTATGTGTTTTGGTTTGGTTTTAGAGTTTGCTTGGAGGGATAGCTTTTGCTTGTTTGGTTTTTTAAAAGAATAATAAATAACAGTTGGCAATAGAAAATGTCAGCACTACTCTGCAGGCAAGTTCTCAAACAATCTTCAGGAGTCCTCAAAAACTGAACACAAAGTACCTTCATTGGGGAAAAGAAGATGGGAACAACCCTCCCACCCACCCCCACCCCACCCACCAAACCTCACATTTTTGCAAAAGTCCAGCATTCAGAAAAAGCTTCATTGCCCTGCCTACATCAGCTGTTGGTAATTTGTAATTCAGGTTAAAAACAAAACAGAAGTGAACATTGTTCTGACACTTGCCCAGATAACATCCCAAGAAAACTCTAGAGCTGGCAAGAGAGAAAAGCAGATAATGGTCTGGGCTGTTACTTGAATTTAAAAAGCACTGTGATTTTTCTTTTAAAGGAACATCTTCAGTTTCCATGCACACGATTTCTAAATGCAGCTCAAAATTTTCCACTGGGCTCCCCCCTGAGAACAAACACTGCTCCGTGAACAGAGCTTGATGCCATCACACATCCCGCTGCCCTAGGAGACCACAGAGCCACTCCGGCTGCACCCACATCACAAAGTCAGACTCAGCAGATTTGTTTTATCCACTCCCCTATAACAATTACTTTTTCTTTCTCCTTTGCCTATAAAAATAGGATGAATTCCTCAGACTGGCAACCCATGTCTTTTAGAAGCATAACTAGAGGCCTGATGCACAAAGATTTATGCAAGAATGGGCCTGCCTTACCCTGGCTGCTGGCACCACCTTCACTCCGTCCAGAGCTGCCTTTTCGCTCCGGCCTGAAGCTGCCTTTCCACCTTCCCATGCTGCCCAGCAGCCTAGATCGGCTGGGGCAGTGCAGAACACCTGTGTATGCAAATTAACCCTCCATCTTTGGGCTGGTTTGCATACTCATTCCTGACTGGCTGGTGGGTGTCTCAAAGGTACAGTCAATTTGCATCTCACTCTTTTATTAGTGTAGATGGCCATTCTAGGGTGATAAAAATACTTTATATTTATCAAGTACTTTAAAGATAACAAAATGTATATTTTGCATTTAAATAGGGCTCTGAAGAAGTTACCATCATCCCCATTTACAAGTGACTGCTGGTTAACTGAGCCTAAGTATCCTTATTTTTCTCCACTGCTATCTTAAATGTCAATTAAATGACAGTGAAGAAAAAAAGGTAAAAGTTTATAAGAACAAAGATAATGGGAAAGAGAAGTAGACAGGAACAGTAAGATAGATAAACTTTGGAGTAATATAAGGATTTTTTTTTTTTTTTTTTTTTACACAGAGGACACAAAAATGTACCTTGCCCACTACGTTCCCTTTCTTAGGGACCTGCTAGAAGATGTACTTCAGCAAAGTGAGGATATAAAGCACGAAAGGAGAAGATACGGAGTCCTGAATGCAGAGCTCTGACCAGGAGTGAGGCAAAGGGCACCGGGGGGACAGCTGGCGGCCACTGTCTAGGACCATCCATACTGGAGCAGCAAAGGAGGGGGACACCAAGACATAAGCAGAACAGTGTTCAAAACTAGGTCTGAGAGTTTGAAAAAATTATTCCTGGGCATGTGACAGACTTGTTGGAAAAGTAGGAAAACATTGAACAATACAGACATACAAAACTAAGCAAATATAAAACACAGTCATTGTTTACTCCAGGAGTGGGTGAAGGTTGGGAGAGAAAGGAAGTGTCAACACAGAACAAAACTTAGTTCAAAAGTGATTATGTACATGCTAAAATAACATGAGGAACGAATATTTATTTAACCAAAATATAAGCCAGTATTATGTTATGAAAATGGAGGGAAGGGATGTGTATGTTGGGTGGGAGCAGTGGGGATTAATTAAGAACGAAACCTTCAGATATCATGAAAATGTCAACAGGTCTAAAATCCATAAATCAGTAAAGAGCATAATAAGTACATTGTTTAGAAATATAGAGGCAATTATCAGAAGAATACGAGAAATTAAAGACATTGGTTGCCTCTGGGGCAAAGTATGGGAATAAGTAGAGGGACTGGGCAGAGGGCTGACGTGTTTCCTTAAAAGCCTTTGTTCTTCTTGATTGTTTAAACTGTGTCCATTTATTATTTTGATAAAAAATTTAAAATAATTAATGTTTTCAATAGTAATTAGTTAAACTATGTGAAATACAATTAAATCCTGTGTTTTACACATTTAATCATGAGATGTAGTTTTACTGCTATAACCAGCAAGTATTTGATCTTAAATGAGATAAACCTGGTCAATAGAACCTTCAAGCTGAAAAGAGCCCTGGGCATTACCTGTGACAATCCTAGAGCCTGGAGATTTAATACTGGATTGAAATTCAAGGCCTCTGAGTACTTAAAAAATTAGCTCTAAACAGTGTTTTAATGATATAGAAGAATTTAGGAAAACTTAAGAGGAAAGAAAGGTTTGTAACCTGAAATACTTGGGTAAACTGTCTGAATGGATCCCAGCCATTTGCTGGCTTACCATTTTACTTACCCTTACATAAAAAATAAAATAAAGCATCCGGTTTTGGGGAAGTCCGGAAGGTTTTTAGCTAAATTTTCTTTGTTTGTAAAATCAGCTCCTCTAGAATTGCAACATTCATCTCCTTTATTTACAGATTAGAATCCCATTCCAAACTCATACAGAATTGAATGAGATTTCAGACTTCAAACCACACCCAAGAACATGTGGTTATTATGAATGTCCTCAAAGGGCCTCACAATGGTCAAGTTTGTTTGTACAAGACAATTCTATAACACAGTTCCCAGGATTCTATGCAATCCTGGATCAAATAAAACCCCGATGACAGTCGAACATGGTTATAGGCAGTGAGTGGAGAGATGTGTGAAAGAATTCTTGACTCTAAGGAATTTATAATTAAATTTAGGACAGGTAAAGTACAAAACTAACTACAGAATGGCAGGTTGGGACAAGCGCCTTAGGAGCAATGCGAAGTCCTACAGGAGCCAGGAGAGATAGCTTTCTGCTGGAATGATAACCAAGACCCTTAGGAAGGAGGTGTGGCCAGTAGATTGGCCAGCAGTTCCCATAGTGGCTCATCTCAAGATTAAGCAAAGACTTCAATCTCTTATCAGTGTTGATCATACCCTTCCTGTCCAATCACCTGTCGTCATCACCCTGCCATCGATCTGTTGTGCAATTAGAAGAGAGATCCTCTAGATCAGGGGTGGGGAACACCCAACCCTCAAGCTGTATAAGGCCCACCAAATCATTTGGTCTGGTCCTGCCAAAGCATTAGGAGTGAGTTAATTAAATATAGCAGGCTAATTTAAAAAAAAAATAATGCTCTATTGTTGAAAGTATTACATTTGTCCCTCTTTTCCCCCCATTGACCTCCTCCAGCCCACCCTTGCCCCCCAACCCAGGCCTTCACCACCCTATTGTTTATGTCCATGGGTCATGAATATATGCTTGCATATAAGGTCCTTGGTTGATTACCTCCCACAGACCATTCTCCCCTGCCTTCCCTCTGAGATTCTGCACTCTGTTCTATGCTTCCATGTCTCTGAAACCACTCTGTTCATCAGTTTATTTTGTTACTTAGATTCCACATATGTGTGAGATCATGTGATACTTGTTTTTCTTCGACTGACTTATTTCACTTAGCATCATATTGTCCAGATCCTTCCATGCTGTCTCAAAGGGTAAGAGATTCTTTTTTCTGCTTCATAGTATTCCATGGCACAAATGTACCACAACTTTTTTAACCCCTCATTTACTGATGGGCGCTAGGGCTGTTTCCAGATCTCAGCTATTATAAATTGTGCTATAGCAGGCTAATTTTTAAGGTGATAATTTTGTGTGGCCTAAAAATAATACTATAAATATCCAAATGGCCCTTGGCAGAAAAAAAATTTACCCTCCTCTGCTCTAGATTGAATTAGAGTCATGATCAAATCCACTGAAAACACTGTCATTAACTCTCAAACCTCCTGGCCCTCCATTATCGCGTCTCCCCATCCCCAGGCATTCCCAGCATGTGCTTGCATCCGACTAACTAAAGTTGTGATATTCCTGATTGTGGTTCCTAAAACTTGCTTAAGCAAAGCAAATAGCAGCTGTTAACCACACTTTCATCATCATCAGAAAACTCTGAGAAACCATAAGATTTCAGGCAATGGCTCCTCATCATTTTAGAATACAAAAAACTAAGCTCCTTGGTACTGTGTCTATTTTGTGACCACTATATCCCAGTGCATAGAACCCAGGATAGACCTGATTAATCTTTGTTGAATCAATTAATTTGGTCCATATAATTATTAACAAACTAGAGGCCCAGAGCACCCTCTCGAAATCCGGGACTCCTCGGGAGATGTCCGACTGCCTGTTTAGGCCCAGTCTCCCAGGGATCCTTGCAGGATCAGGCCTAAACAGGCTGTTGGACATCCCTCTCACAATCCAGGACTGCTGGCTCCTAACTGCTCACCTGCCTGCTTGCCTGATTGCTCCTAACCCCTCTGCCTGCCTCCCTGCCTGATCTCCCCTTACCACTCTGTCTGCCAGGCTAATACCCGCTGGCCTGCCTTCCTGATTGCCTTTATCCACTGGCCTTCCTGCCTGATCCCCCCTAACTGCCTCTGCCTCAGCCCTTGCCCACAGTGGTAGCTGCCTCTGCCTCGGCCCCTGCAGCCACTGCTTCATCCAGAAGGTCCTTCAGCTGTCTGGTCTAATTAGCATATTATGCTTTTATTATTATAGATTCATCACAGTAAGTCACACATGAGAAGATGTCTAATCATAAAACAACTTTTATGCTGTGGAAAATACACAGAATGTTGTGAGAAAAAGTTTGAAATACTGATCTTAAGAGAGTGGTAAGCTAACATCAGCCCCATGAAAGCATTATTGTCACAAGGATGATGGTAAAACCATGTGCATTAAATAAGAAAGAAAACACTGGGCACAACAGGGGGTGAAAATAACGCTGCAATCCTTTGGGGGAAGTAGGAGCGGACGTTATTAATAACTGGGCCACAGAAGGAAATGATCAGCCTCCCCTGTAGCAGTGATGGGATGATTAGGAGAGCTAGGGGTAAGAGGCAAAGGAAGAAAAACCAAAGACACTTGTTCAGGGAGAAAAATGGAAATGATAAAAGGTTTTTGTTTCAAAGCTTTCCTCTGTGCCATAATTTTCCTGAGGTTTAGTTTGAAAACTAAAATAACTATGAACCAACAGAGTGGCAATGGTTTACCAATGCAGATGTGGAAATTTCAGAAGCAGACCAGCCTCACCTGCCACACAAGCCTCCACACACGACACTCACCAGCGTGACATGAGGCCCAGACGGGGGACTTATATTCCCTTGGGACCACATTCGTGTACCATGTACACTCAGGAGTCATTTAGAAGCCAAGCAGCAAAGTAATGAGGCAGCTTTTATACTGGCCCACATGTCCACCCTGATCAGCACCCCTCTTTTTTTTAAAATATATTTTATTGATTTTTCACAGAGAGGAAGGGAGAAGGATAGAGGTTAGAAACATCGATGAGAGAGAGTCATCGATCAGCTGCCTCCTGCACACCCTCTACTGGGGATGTGCCCGCAACCAAGGTACATGCCCTTGACCGGAATCGAACCCGGGACCTTTCAGTCCGCAGGCCCACGCTCTATCCACTGAGCCAAACCGGTTTCAGAAGCACCCCTCTTTTTATCAGCCCTTATGCAGAGTTACTTTTCAATGATTCCAAATATCCGACACCCTCCCATCAGCTTCCAAGAGCATGTGAAGGACACAGACCCCAGGGTCAGGGCACCAGTCCGACCCCTCCTTTCATTGACCATAGGACACAGGGCAAGTCCCTCTCCTGCTCAGAGATGTGGTCCTCTGAAGAGTTGAGGATATAATTGCCCCTCGGACCATGTTAGATACTTGTGCACATGTGCTTGATAAGCTCAAAATGTCATTAACGCATGCTCTGAAAGTGGGTCACCAAGATACACTGAAGATGGAGGCTGTGTTCCTGCTACTTGAGCGTTCGCTGCCCTTGTGACTCGTGGGGACCAAGTGAATGTGGCAGAGCTGACTCGGGCAGCTCCGGACCTCGCCTGAGGATTAGCTGATCTGTAAACACTCGGGCTACACTGCTAAGTTCAGAGAGAGCAATGGAGGGAGGAAGGCCATTCTGGATGTCCCTGTTCCAGCCCAGCTCCTGGCGTAAGGAAGCTGCACAGAAGACCCCACGGGGGACGGGCAGGGGCCATCCCACTGAGCCCCACTGCCCCACATGGTCATGAGAAATAACCAGTCATTGGTTTCCTAAATCATCCAGTTTTGGGGGCAGTTTGTTGCACAGCCACAAACAACGTAAATGATAACTCAGAAAGAAAAGTTGTAAAATGGTTTCCATTGTTGACCAGACTCTGTAACTTCTACTTGGTAACTCTGAGAGGACTGTCACCTCTCTAGTGTCTAAGTGCACCTTTGGGTTTATGATAACTCACAAGCGGGCCTTTTCTGGAGACGGGAAGAGGGAAAGAATGACCACCCAGGGCACCAGGGAATACTTACTGGTAGAACTGCTAGCTTAACTCACTTTCCCATCCTTCTTCCAAATTCTATAAACATTTGTCTCATTATAAATGCAAACTCAGATATTTATTCTTTTCTGTTTCTCCATTTTCAATTAATATTATCCATTTAGACTTCCATTCAACATACTAAGGAACAGGAGAGAGAAGGGCCCTGAAGATCTGAACTAAGCCTGTGTTAACTCCGAGAAGCCAGTGACTCCTTGTGTCAAGCCTTTTCCCGCTGCTCTGACCAGCCAGCCATCACCCCCTCCTGAGTGACAGCCCAGCTTAGAAAGCTGAATTTCTTGCTTCTGTCATTCTCAGACTTTCTCTGATCCTTCCTCTCTTCCATAGCTGGCCACCCACATGGTTTCTTCCCCACTGGTCTCAGGTAATTAGCTCTTAGACATCATTTGCCAGGGCATAGTTTTACTGCCAAAACATTAAGAAAATTACACCTGGGCTGTGGAATGTCAGGGTAATTTTCAAGCTCTTGTTGCCCAGGCAGGAGCAAGACAGAAGTGGTTCTCTGTGAGCACCCAAGGACGGCTGCGAATGAGGGACGCCTCAAAGGGATGGGGCGCAGAAATAAGCTGTTCTCTTACTGTGCACAGTATGTTAAAGGGAGTATAATAAAGTACAGCTTTCCAAACAGAGGAACTACTATTTCCAAGTATAAAAATATTCCAGGAAGTACAGCCTTTTATGGTTACAATCCTATGTTCAAATTTTGTGCTCCCTTCATCTGTGGCTTGGTCCACGATGTATCCCAGTTGACAAAAGACAGGACCATGATTAGAAGCATTTTATAACCAGTATCATAGAAGTCAATCGTCTGGGCAAAATTGGTCACATGATATATGGAACCTGACACTACATTTCAGAGACATCAGAAAGGCTAGACATTTAAACCAGAAAGAGTTGGTCTTCTTCAGGAGCGGACATAGATGTGAACCATAGTGGTGGGCATCATTACACAATGCTCAGCTCTGAAGCTGTGGATCTCTTGGAGACTAACGAATGCTACAGACACTCCTTAGGAAAATGAACACGAGCACATAAACAAAGTGTGTATACAATGCCATGGAGATCATGAACCAAAAATCAGGCAGGCCATGGATATCTGCACGATCACTAAGTGCCATGGACTAGCTTGCATTTCAGGCACAGCACTTCCCTGTGTTATTTTGATCACCCTGGACTGTAGAATGGGGATCACAACTTCCACTGCAAGGATTGTTGTGAAGCCTAAAATCAAATTGAGAAGATACATTTGATAGCAAGTAATTTACACACAAATGCAAAAATAATGGCTGAATATGCAAGAGAAATTGGTCTGAAAGTCCTAAGAACGTGTGACTGCAGCTAAAGGAGTGCATGCATATTTCCAACAGTTACTAATAACCACAGGCCATCACATCTGTGTAAATCTTTGTCAAACAGAGATAAATGTCATACAGGAGAGGGCTAAGGTTGAGGGAATCACCCCAGAAGCTCACCCAATTCTGCTGGGTCAGCTTGTGAAGGTGGGTAGGTGGCCTTGCAGTCCTTCCAAGAGACTCCTGGCTGTGAGAGTGAAGTGAAATAATATTATTGGTAAACTGGACCAAAAGAAAGATGCCAAAGATAACCTGACTTTGTGAAAAACTAGAAAATGGGGCTAAGCCCATAGAACTAGGGTGTTCAACAGCTGCTTTTTCGTAGTGTCAGTCAGACATAACTTCAAAATCCCTGTTCTTTCCTCCATCCCCTGTATACACCCTCCTCACCTCCAATTCATCACATCACAGTATTGCTATACTTTGTATTTTACCTCCTTCAGGAAGCCGTGACTCACTTTCTACTCCACATCTTCCCGCTTCAAAAGGCCAACACAATCAATCTAATGACTTCTGCTGACACATCTGTTGATTGCCTCTCTCTGGCTTCCCAAATGAAAACATGATGGTTTTAGGAGTAGAAACTGTGTGTAAAGTTCAACACACATTCCCAAGCACTGTGTCTGGTGTCTTCCTGTACAACTGGTACTTGTGGGGTTTGTCACCGATGTTATAATTTATAGTTATGCAAGAAGTCACTCTAGTACAACTGGTTGCTTCCATCTCACAGAGTTTAAAGACCTGAATCATAGTTATATCATAAGATACTGGTGCCAAATAAACAAATGCAATGGGTCATAATGAGCTCACAGCCGGAATACAGTCACTTGTCTGTTCCCAGTAGGTCACCAAAAGCTAAAGAAGGAACTTCATTGGTAAAGCCGTTGTGCAGTGAGGAAGCACCGCATCAGCCTCTTGATCCTGGGAGCATGTTCAAACCATCTCCACGTCCACAAAACTGTCCATTGATTGGACCACCTCAAAGCAGTCCTCACTCCTTGCTGCCTCTTGATTTACCTGCAACTAAGCCTGCTTGAAAATAGCATGTTATTCATATACTCAGCCCTTAAATCCTGTAATATTTTGTCTGTATTTCCATTTCAACATTTTTCATTCTCTGTGTTGTTATAATAGTGGGCCTTTTCTTCTGTCCCATCCCTTTCTCCTCAACAATAATTATAGTGTTCACTTATGCCAAATAACCACATGGCCCCATCGTTTCCATCGATCTTTATGGAGACTTCAGTTACCTTCAGGCATTGCTATGAGACGTACCTGAACAGGCTGAACCCACTCAGGGCTTGCGATCCTGCCTGGGTGCTGGACTTGAGTGAGAACAGGTGAGCACCACCCCTCTTGCAGATGGCTCCGGGCCAGGGCTGTGTTCCTGCAAGTGCATCTGTGACACAACACACCATCCTCAAACCAGTCAGCAATTTGCAGTGTTGCTGATTCTGCAGAGCTCCCTGTGTGCTCATGTAAGACAGGTACACAGACAACAGCACAGGAATGACGAGCAGCTCTGTCAGCGAAAACCCAGCAGATGATTTTGTGTCACCAAGCACTGCTATTTGCATCGCCCCGGAGAAAAGGGCTTACCTCTGGGTGTTGGAGACATGGGCCATACACCTAAGTCTAATTTAAGCAAGAACAGAGTGGCAGAAACATTAGCATTAGCCTAAACATTTTTTTTAAACATTTCAAGTGTGTTTATACATCCTTTTTATATTCCTCAGTTCTGAAAAAAGGAAATATTAATATCTAGGTGTTGAAGAGAATGTGGGCAAAGGATTAACAAAATCTCCCCCTTCTGTGTAAGAATGTGGCCTGTAGTTAATTTCTGGGCTTTGTTCTCCTGGAAACAGATAAAAATTGAATACGTAGCTATGCCACCAGCCAGCATCACATGGTAGAGACAACCTGACTGATACCTGCATCAGGACTAGGAGCATGTGAACACCTGACATCCTTGGCTCTGGAGTGTGGCCCTATGGGGACCCTGGAAGCTACATTAATGGCTCCTGTGAGAAGGGGCCACTCTAGTCCAACTGCCAATGAGGCTTGTCTGCCCAGAGCCGTTGTCCAGGGCAGAGACTAGCTCCTGCTGGGGAGTGAGCAGACCTGTGGACTCCCACTGAGAAGGAGGAGTCCCCTGCCACTGCCACTGTCTGGCTAGCACCCTCAGGCTTCTCCCTGTGCACTTCTGAGCAGGCCAATGTCTTTATACTATTAATCATTCTGTGCACTAGGGTTTATGAAGAGCTTTCACACACATTATCTCATTTGAAAGCAACTCTCCGAGGTAGATGAGGTAGATGTTTTCATTTTACAGAGGCAGAAGCTAAGGGTTCAGAAAGGTTCATTCATTTCTTCATTTAACAAATATTTATTGGATGTGGCTGCGCCAGCACATGAAGTAAACACTTGCTTGGGCATGTATGCATATTTGAAGCCAACCTTCTGTCTCCTTCCTTGTGCCATGCTTTTTCCATCACCCCACATGAATGGAATAAACATCAATAGAAATAATATGTCAGAGTGGGCAAGAATAACTCAATTCTGTATATTTTAGGTGTTAGAGATGACATATCTGGGGTCATACCTCACCTCTCCACTTACACTGAAAGTTGAGCTTCAAATAAAGAGGTCTCTCCTGTCTGTCTTTCAGTATTTGAAGCTCCCAGCACATGTGGAATCTTCAGCATGATCCCACAAAAATATTTCTGGGTTGAACTTTTTTGTATGCCCAGGCCCAGTCACCTATTTGAGCTACTCAAGAGCTTACTTGTTTGGATGTCTTGGTCTGTGTTTACTGGACAATTGTGTTTTTTTCTTGAGTGGATGACTAGTCAAGAATTGTATGTGAGATCTGCTTTTGGAGCAGCTTCCCTGTGACCTCAACCCTCTGAGTTGTTGATTTTTAGTTTATTTAACATTTTTCTTATTGACAGAACAAGAGTGATGATTTCCAAGGTCTCTACACATTGAACCAGAAACCAGAAGTCCCCAAAGAATGCCATTGAACCTTTTAAGCATTTCATACATTCAATGGTCATTTATGAAGGACTACTGGGCAGGGTACTGTCCCCAACCTGTCTCCCTACTACTCCAGCCTCCACTGGACCCCAGGAAGACTTGCTCTGGTGAGAACTCCTGCCAGTATTTCTAGAGACTGTGTGTGGGATTAGAAGGGAAGGAATAAACAGAAGAAGGGGAATCTTTATGGAGGAAGAATCAACCCTACATTTTCATAAAACCAACCAATCTAATGGACTGTGGAAAACTAGCTATTCAATATTAAATTTTTTCCAGTTTTCCTTTATCTTACTCTTCCACTGTACCAGAAAGAGAAAGAATTGCAATAGCACATGAGTCTGTATTTGTCTGTGATGTTCTAATATCAAGTCATTGGATCTGAGAGGAAAGAAATGATCTGCTGCCTATACACAAGAACAGGAGGAACTCAGAGTCTGGATTGTACAGGCAGATCCATGCTCCCTAAATCCACACACAGAAATAGTTACCTCTCAGTATGTGGCATAAGGGGAAGAACATTACCATCCATATATATAAAAAGTTAGAGGCTGTCACAACTGAAACAACCAGATGGACAACTGAACAGGCTGCATGGGATGACCAGGCTGGCAGGGGAGTTAGTGAGGGATGACCAAATGACTGAACAGCAGGCTGCATGGCACGACCAGGCCGGGGGCGGGGGGGCCCACAGGGGGCAGAAAGGGGCAATCAGACCGGCAGGCAGAGGTGGTTAGGGGTGATCAATCTGGCAGGGGCTAGCTAGGGGTGGTCAGGCCAGCAGA
Organism: Pipistrellus hanaki; assembly: GCF_964339955.1. Lineage (NCBI taxonomy): Eukaryota > Metazoa > Chordata > Mammalia > Chiroptera > Vespertilionidae > Pipistrellus > Pipistrellus hanaki. Next base: position 96,383,261 of record NC_140505.1, read on the forward strand.
GGGGCAGGGGACAGTTAGGGGCTACCAGGCTGGTGTGGGGGGAGGGGGCAATTGGAAGCAACCAGACCAGCAGGAGGGGGCAGTTGGGGGCAACCAGACCAGCAGGCAGAGGTAGTTAAGGGTGATCAGGCTGGCAAGTGAGAGGTTAGGAGCCAGTGGTCCAGTATTGTGAGAAGGATGTCTGACTGCTGGTTTAGGCCTGATCCTGGGTATCGGGCCTAAACCGGCAGTCAGACATCTCTCAAGGGTTCCAAATTGGAAAGGGTACAAGCTAGGTTAAGGGGACCCTCCCTGCCACACTCTGCATGAATTTCATGCACCAGGCCTCTAGTAGAATATAATAGAATGCAAAAACAATGCCATCTAATACTGATAGGAATACAAGACTATGGAGTAAAACCCCATTAGTTCTGCTGTACACAAACTCAAAATACTTTAACTGATAGATATTCCAAATAGATTAAAATTGTTATTTTTCATTCCTTCAAAGAAAAATAATGCTTAGCAGGTTATAAGAATGTAAAGCTTCTATTTGGGGGAAGTATCAAACTAGAGAACAAACTTTTAAAATAATGTTGAAGCATCTTTTAATATAAGAACAATCATTACAGAAATGTTTGCATCAATTTCCTAAGAATTTTTATTAGGCAATACATGTTTGTTTAGTCAACTTTGTCAATAGATTGTTGAAAGCAATGGCTGTAACTCTTCCTAAATGTTTTAGAAACTTTTGACTAACTCAGAATAGATGGAAAGAAAGAGGAAGAACTAGGCTAAATTGATGAGGCTTTTCTATATATTTACATTAGGAGATGAGGGCTATCTATAATAATAAAAGCATAATATGTTAATTAGACCAGACATCCTTCCAGATGACCTCTGGACAAAGCCGGGCTGCAATGGAAGCCTGGGCCTTGGGTTTCTGCCGGCAGCTGGAGGGAAGCTAGTGCTGGGGAAGGAATTTGTGCCTACTCTTGCACAAATTTCGTGCATCAAGTCCCGAGTTTCTAATAATCCTATCTAATAAAGATGGAATATGCAAATTGACCATCATTCTGTGACAAAGATGGTGGTGCCCACAGCCAATAATGAGGGAATGTGCAAATTGACGTGACAAAGATGGTCGTGGCTGGGCCAGGACACTCCAGGCCTCTAGGCAGAGTGTGCGCACAGGTGCGGAGCAGCTGGGACAAGGTGGGACACCTGCTGTGGAGGAGAGGGGGAAGGGAGCTACAGGAGTGCGGCAGGGCTGGAGCAAAGGCAGAAGGCAGCAGCCAGAGTGAAGGCCCGGGTCCCAGGTGCTGGAGGAAAGCTGGTGCTGGCAGCCAGAGGGAGAAAGGCCTATTCTTGCATGAATCTCCGTGCATTGGGCCTCTAGTTTATAATATTTCAAAATAAATAAAGTGACAGAACAAAGACCCAAACAACTTAATACCTGACTTTCCCACAGGAGCTGCCCCTAAAAACTGCTCTATCCTTTTCTTGGGTCACTTCTCAAATGGAATTGCTTTATCAAGTAGTAGAAGTAACTAACTAGTAGCAAAGCAGGATGAGTTGGGCAGGAATAACTGACTGGAAATGTTCTCCAGAATATTAAACCATCTAAATCCTTAAAGTGAGAGAAATGCAGTCAAGGCTTAGACTCCTGACTGCTTCCAAAGGTTTCCCAGCTTCTCCTTGACTGATCTCTCATGTGATCTTGGGGACATTGCAAAGTCTGTCAATCCTGTCCATGCTGCATACTTCATGCTGCATGCTTCAATCCTGGGCACATGGAGAGCAGGCAGCTGGAGCAGCCAGAAAGCTTGTTCCAGGGGCCTGCCTCAGGCTGATGCAACAGGGGGCCAGAAACAAAGGTGCCACCAAACCTCCAACAGCCCCATCAGCTGGGATTGGACATTGCCTCCTCAAACTCACATCGTGGCAGCAGCATCAAATTACAGTCTGGTGAGACTAAAGAACAGGGCTAGTTATGGGAAGGTGACACAAAGGTGGATTGTTACCTGCTGACTTTTTTTATTGAGTGAGTGAGGCATGCTGTATCAGAATAGAGTGGGGCACCCAGCTGGTATGACTCAGTGGTTGAGCACTGACCTATGAACCAGGAGGTCACAGTTTGAGTCCCTGTCAGGGCACATGTCCAGGTTGCTGGCTTGATCCCCAGTGTGGGGCATGCAAGAGGCAGCTGATCAATGATTCTCTATCATCATTGATGTTTCCATTTCTTTCTCCCTCTGCATTCCTCTCTGAAATCAATAAAAATATATGTCTATAAAAAAATAACGGAAGTGGGACAAAGACTGACACCTAATTATATTCCAGACACTGTGCCACGCCTTTTGCACACATGGTCTCATTTCAGATCCCAGCAATTTTGCAAAAGGCTTAAAACATCCCCACTTTCCGCAGGAGAAGACTGAGGAAGAGAAAACAATCGAAAGAGAAGAAAAGTGAGAAAGGGGCTTCCATGAACACCTGCTGATAGGTTAGGACTTTCACCTGTCATCACATTTCACTTTTGCCTTTTTTAAAAAACAAAGTACACCTTTATTGTTGAGAGTGTTATAGATGTCCCCTTCTTTTTCCTCCCATAACCATCCTCCACCCAGTTCCCGCCCCACCCCAGGCCTTCACCATCCTATTGTCTGTCCCCTGCTGGCCTGATTGCCCCTAACTGTTCTCCCCCAGCAGTCCTTGTCACTCCCCTGTAGGCTTGGTCACCTCTAACTGCCCTCTCCTTCAGGCCTGGTCCTCCCCAACTGCTCTCCTTTGAAGGCCTTGGTCCCCTCTCAACCACCCTTCCCTGCAGGTCCAGTCACCCCCAACTTCCCTTCTCTGCCAGCCTGGTCACCCCTAACTGCCCTCCCCTGCAGGCTTGATCACCCCTACCTGTCCTCCCCTGCTGGCATGACCCCTCCCAACTGTTGTCCCCTTCTGGCCATCTTGTGGCGGTTATCTTGTGTCCACATGGGGGCAGCCATCTTGTGTGTTGGAGTGACGGTCAATTTGCATATTACTCTTTTATTAGCTAAGCTAGAAGCCTGGTGCATGGTTGGGGGCCAGCTGGTTTGCCCTGAAGGATGTCCTGGATCAGGGTGGGGGTTCCCTTGGGGTGTGGGGTGGCCTGGGTGAGGGACCTGTGGTGGTTTGCAGGCTGGCCATGCCCCCTGGCGACCCAAGTGGAGGCCCTGGTATCTTGGATTTATGTATCTTCTATAATTGAAACTTTGTAGCCTTGAGCAGAGGCCTGGTCTGGCTAGGGCTACAGAAGCTTGGATTCCTCCATTTCCGGGAAACCCAAACCTCCAGCTTGCTCTGTGGCCACAGCCATTTTTGTTGAGATTTATGTATCTTCTATAATTGAAACTTTGTAGCCTTGAGTGAAGGCCTGGGCCAGCCAGGGTGTGCAGGAAGCTTGGCTTCCTCCATTTCTGGGGAAACCCAAGCCTCCTGTTTGCTCCGTGGCTACAGCCATCCTGGTTGGGTTAATTTGCATACTCACTCCTGATTGGCTGGTGGGCATGGCTTGTGGGTGTAGCAGAGGTATGGTCAATTTGCATGTTACTCTTTTATTAGATAGGTGTGGTTTTTTTTTTAATATATTTTATTGATTTTTTACAGAGAAGAAGAGAGAGGGATAGAGAGTTAGAAACATCTATGAGAGAGAATCATCGATCAGCTGCTTCTTGAACATCCCCAGTTACATGCACCCAAGGTACATGCCCTTGACTGGAATCAAACCTGGGACCTTTCAGTCCTCAGGCCGACGTTCTATGCACTGAGCCACACCGGTTTCGGCTAGATAGGATACTTTTTACCTTCTTCTTCTCCTTCTCCTTCTTCTTCTCCTCCTCCTCCTCCTCCTCCTTCTTCTTCTTCCAGAAAACCCTTTAACATTTCTTGTAATACTCCTTTGGTGGTGATTAGCTTTTCCTAGTCTGGAAAGCTCTTTATACAACCTTGAATTCTAAATGGTAGCTTTGCTGTGTAGAGTAATCTTGGTTGTAGGTCCTTGCTATTCATCACTTTGAATATTTCTTGCCACTCCCTTCTGGCCTACAAAGTTTCTGCCGAGAAATCAGCTGACAGTCATATGGGTGCTCCCTTGTAGGTAACTAACTGCTTTTCTCTTGCTGCTTTTAAGATTCTCTCCTTGTCTTTAACCTTGGCATTTTAATTATGATGTGTCTTTGTGTGGGACTCTGAGTTCCTCTTATTTGGGACTCTCAGGGCTTCCTGGACTTGTATGTCTACTTATTTCTGTCATTCTTTTTTCAAATAAGTTTTTAATTTCTTGCTTTCTCTCTTCTCCTTCTGTTACACCCATGATGCAAATGTTGGTATGCTTGAAGTTGTCCCAAAGGCTTCGCATGCTATCTTTATATTTTTGGATTTTTTTTTCTGTTCTGATTGGGTGTTTTTTGCTTCCTTATATCTCAAATCTTTTATTTGATTCTTTACATTCCCCACTCTACTGCTGACCCCCTGTAAATTATTCTTTATTTCAGTTAGTGTATGCTTCATTTCTGACTGGTCCTTTTTTGTGTTGTTGATGTTCCACTAAGTTCCTTGAAATTTTCCTTAAGTTCCTTGAGCATCCTTATAAACATTGCTTTGAACTCTACTGGTAGTTTGCTTGCTTTCATTTCACTTATTTCTTTTCCTGGAGATTTCACCTATTATTTCATTTGTGATATGTTTCTTTGTCTCTACATTTTGGCTGTTTCCCTGTGTTTGTTTCTGTGTATTAGATAGATCTGCTATGTCTCCCAGACTTGGTATAGTAGCCATGTGTAATAGGTGTTCTGTAGGGCCCAGTGGCTCAGCCTTCCCAGTCACCTGAACTGGGAAACCTGGGTGTGCCTCTGTGTGGGTTGTGTTCACTTTACTATTATATAATAGTTGAGACTTGATTTATGTTGGTGTCACTGGGAGGGATTGACCCCCAGGCCAATTGGTTGTGAGAACCAGCTGAAACTACGGTGGAAGAGCTGCTGGGTAGGAGCCTACCCTATGGGTCAAGACTTGCTTCAGTGGGGCTTTGGTGCTTTCCCTTGAGTGCGTCACTTGTGGAAGTGGTAAGGTTGTAATCTGGAGTAATTGAAGCCGGTCCCAGGTGCACTGGCTCTGGGGTCTCCCAGAAGGTACAAAGTCAGTCTCTGCTTGTGCCCTGCCTGGGGCCACCAAGCATGAGTTACAAAGTGATCTTCAGATGGCTACTATTTGTGTTGAGCTTGGAGGTGCTCAGGAGATGGCAAGCTGTGAACCAGGGCAGGCTGCCGCTACTGCCAGGCTTGGGACCACTTATTGAGAGGTACGAGGCATGGTGATGCCAGCTGTTGCTTGTTTGAGGTATCTTAGGAAAGTCCAAAGCATGAAGCAAGAGAGGTCATTTGTATGAAAAAGGCACTGGAAATTGCTTGAATGAACCTGCAAGTAAGGAGGGGCAGGGTCTCAGGGAATCATCAGGGTAGAGCAAAAAGTGTGACCCAGATTGATGGAGATTTAGAAATGGCCCAGCCTGTCAGTTCTATGGCAGGGATGGCTCAGAACAGGAACACTAGCCTTTGCCAGCACTTTTGTTTGGGAGAAAGCTGCCCATCCAGCTCTTACCATGATTCTAAGAAAAATAGATCCTCCCTAAATGTTCCAGGTTTCTTTCAAGCTGCTGCTCCAGCACTAAAGTTCAGAGGGAGTCTAAGTAAGTCCGCATATGGGCCCTTTAAGAGGAACTTCCTGGAACTTCCGAAGCCTCTGTGTCACTCAGCCACAATTCCCACTGATTTTTAGAGTCAGAATTTGAGGTAACTTCTCTTCTCGGCGCTTGAACCCTGGGCTAGGAGGCCTGGTGTGGGGCAGAGACCCCTCGCTCCTCGGGAACCTCCTCAGCCATATATCCTCCTGATTCCAAACTGCCACACATGGGTGTGGGACCAACCTGTTCCGCATTTCCACCTGCATTTCTGCCCCTCCTAGTTGTAGGACCTTCATTCAGCTAGAGTTTCGGTGGTTTGGAATGATAATTGTTCTGTATTTTAGTTGTAAATTTTAATGTAGTTGTGGGAGGTGGCAAGTACTGCGTTTACCTATGCCTCCATCTTAACTGGCAGTCCTCATCTTTGCCTCATTAACCCATCCAGGACTGGTCAACAAGTAAAAGCTGGGGCCACAGTTGTCATTAGGAATAGCACAGATGGGATGGCAGAGAGCACTCGGAACGCTGGAACCATCTAGCAAGTTATGCCACAGCCACACAGGAAGAGCAGAGGGGAGGGGAGGAGTTGGTTTCCAGGAGGGAGCATGCATGAGCTTGGCCTTAGCCTATACGGAATTGAACAAAGCTCAGTCTGAATTTTACCTCTGGCACTGACCAGCTGGGAGGCCTCAAAGTCACAACTGCCTCCCTATAAAATGAGGGTAGTCCTTGTGGGACTATTGAAGGGTAGAGATAATGCCTGACCCATGGTATTTATTAATAAACTAGAGGCCCAGTGCATGAAAATTCATGCACTGTGGGGGGTCCCTCAGCCTGGCATGCCCCCTCTCAGAGTCCAGGAGCCCTCAGGGGATGTACCACTGACAGTGAAGTTGCCTCTGCGGGAGGCAACTGGGCTGATCAGGGGAAGGCACAGCCGCCATCACCCTGCTGCTGCTGCCACTGTTGGCTCTCACAGCCGCTGCAGTTGCCAGCCCTTCTTGGCCCTCACAGCTGCTGCAGCTTTGTCCTGAAGGACATCTGGAAGGTTGTCTGGTCTATCAGGTCTAATTAGCATATTTCCCTTTTACTAGTATAGACTAGAAAGCAGTGTTTCCCAACCTTCTCTCATGATGAGAATCACCTGGTGGAGTTGTTAAAACACAGATTCCTGAATCCCAACTAAGAAGTGCTAAACTAGAATTTTTGAGAACATATAGGTAAAATTGCATACCTAAATTAGTGCTCTGTATATAAAATCTGTCTTAGAGCACTAGTTAAGTATACAATTTTACCTATATGTTCCCAAAAATTCTAGTTTAGCACTTCTTAGTTGGGATTCAGGAATCTGTGTTTTAACAACTCCACCAGGTGATTCTCATCATGAGAGAAGGTTGGGAAACACTGGACTAGAGGACGGGTGCACAGATTTGTGCACGGGGGCGGGAGAGTCCCCTCAGTCCAGCCTGCACCCTCTCCAATTCAGGACCCCTTGGGAGATGTCCGACTGCTGCTTTAGACTGGGCCTAAACCAATCAGACATCCCTCTCACAATCCTGGTTTGCTGGCTTCTAATCACTCACCTGCCTGCCTGCCTGGTTGCCCCTACCTGCCCCCCACCCTGCCGGCCTGATCATACCTCACTGCCTCTGCATGCCAGCCTAATCACCCCCAACTGCCCCCCCGCCCTGCTGGCCTTGTCTCCCCCAACTGCCCCGCCCCACCGGCCTGGTTGCCTCTTACTCCCCCCCCCCCCCCTTGCTGGCCTGATCACCCCTTACTGTCCCCCTGCCAGCCTGGTTGCCCCACACAGCCTGCTGCTCAATTGTTTGATCACCCCTCACTAACCCCCCCTGTTGGCCTGGTTACCTTACACAGCCTGTTGTTCAGCCATTTGGTCATCCCTCACTAACCCCCCTGAGGTTAACCTGCTGGCCTGGTCATAGGCAGCCATCTTGTGAGGGCATGACAGTCAATTTGCATATTACCTCTTTATTATATAGGATGGTGAGAACATTATTGGGGAAGGGGCGTTAAATAGCTAAAGCAGGTTAAAAGGTACAAATTTCCAGTCATAAAGTAAGTCCTGGGATGTAATGTACAGCCAGTTGACTATAGCTAACAATACTGTATTGCATACAAGAAAGTTGCTAAGAAAGTAAATCTTGAAAATTCTCATTATAGGAAAAAATATTTATAACTATATGTGGTGATAAATGTTATTTAGACTTAATGTGATGATCATTTCACAATATATACAAATATCAAATCATTATGTTGTACACCTGAACTATTATTAGATGTCAGTTATCCTATATAATAAAGAGGTAATATGCAAATTGACCATTGTGCCCTCGCACAAGATGGCTGCCCCATGTGGTCACAAGATGGCCAGCATGGGAGGGCAGTTGTGGGTGATCAGGCCAACAGAGGAAGGCAGTTAGAGGTGACCAGGCCAGCAGGGGAGGGCAGTTGGGGATGACTGGGCCTGCAGGGGAAGGAGGGAAGTTGGGGGGACCAGGCCTGCAGGGGAGGGCAGTTAGGGGCAACTGAGCCTGCAGGGGAGGGAGGGAAGTTGGGGGTGACCAGGCCTGCAGGTAGGGCATTTGGGGGCAACAAGGCTAGCAGAGGTGTCAGGGCCATAGGGGAGGGAGAAAAGTTGGGGGAAACCAGGCCTGAGGGAAGGGCAGTTGGGGGCAACCAGGCTAGCAAGGGAGGGCAGTTATGGGCAACTGGGCCAATAGGGGAGGACAGTTAGGAATGACTGGGCTGGCAGGGGAGGGCAGTTGGGGGCGACCAGACCAGCAGAGGAGCAGTTAGGCATCAATCAAGCTGGCAGGGGAGTGGTTAGAGGGTGATCAGGCAGGCAGAAGTGGTTTAGGAGCAATCAGGCATGCAGGCAGGTGAGTGGTTGGGAGCCAGCAGTCCTGGATTTTGAGAGGGATGTCTGACTGCCAGTTTAGGCCCAATCCCACTGACAGTCAGACATCCCCCAAGGGGTCCCAGATTGGAGAGGGTGCAGGCTGAGTTGAGGGACATCCCCTTTCCCCCAGTGCATGAATTTCATGCACCAGGCCTCTAGTATCTCAATAAAAAATAAAATTGTTATTATCCTTAAAGTATGGTTGGATCTGTCCAGGAAGCAGAGAGAGAAGGCATTCCTGATACTGGAGCTTTTCAGGAAGGATTTAAGGGAGCAGGAAGGCAGAGGGATCTGGAACCCCCTAGTCACCGAGCTCTTCCCTCTCTCTCTCCAGGTGGGGTCTTTCCTCCCCTCATTTTCTCTAATCTCACCCAGCACTCACAATGCTGTCTCTGAAACAATACACAAAATCCGCTGAAAGTGTGTTTAATGCAAGCTGAGTTAGGAACCACAGAGCCAAGTACTGCTGTTCCCAAATGAACTGAACACACTGAGAACAGTTTAAATGAAGTCTCAAGTTAAGTACCTTTCCTAGGGAAGGACACTGATCTTGGTCATTGTCAAGAGAGGTAGAAAGTAAGTGATTGGAAACATTCACCTGGAAACTAATAGAGAGAATTGGGAGTAGACTTAAAAATGCCATCTACTTTTAATTTACTATCCCAATTCATGTTAGTTTACTCATGTTGCATTCTCTAATATACTATGCTAAATTCCTTAACTCCTTTCTCTCTGCCCTCAACTAAAACAAAATTTTTGTTGGTAAAACACTTATGCTGAAACTATCATATCATGAAACTTAAATTTGTAGAAGGGTCAAGGAAAAAAGTAAACAATAAAATGAAATACAGTCCATTACGCTACAAAGATGCATTTTAGTTCATCTGACACCTTATTGTGGATGATTTCTTCTTTTCCAGAAGGTGCACTCACAGAACAATGTCTCCAGTACGGTCTTTGTTATTTTTTTAAAAAGAAGCAAGAAGGTCATAACCTTGAATATCCTCAGTCTCTTATAGTTTATTTTTTTATTTCTATCTTTCTTATAATAAATGTATCACACATTCATTGAGGGAATTGAAATTGCTTGTGAAATAACTTAAAACGGATAAAAACATGTGATTGTTAACATTTTGTAGCAGTTCCTTTTTAGTTGCATATCACAAAATTAGGATCTTAACAAGTCTCTTCGTTATTCCGAAAGCCCTGCTTTGTTCTTGTGTCCTTGGCCCAATTATGGTACTTCTTGCTCTGGCCCCCCTTTCACGGTCCTCACAGGAACTGCACTTGCTGTGGACTGACTGGCTCCTCAGATCCACCAAAAGCCTCTTAAAGGAAAAGTGACCTTGCACTGTGATGGCCCCAAAGCCTTGCATGTGGCAGGAATCATCAGCTAGAAAGCAGAATGAACCCACCAGTCATGGTTAATTTTATGTGTCAACTTGGCTGGATTTGGCTGGTGCGTGGATGTTTGGCCAAACACAAGTCTAGTTGTTGCTGTGAAGATATTTTTAACATGTGGTTATGAGTTAAAACAGTAGACTGAGTAAAGCATATTATTTTCCATAATGTGGGTGGGCCTCATCCAATCAGTTGAAGGCCTTATGAGAAATGACTGATGTTCCTCAAGAATGAGGGAGTGCCTGCCAGCATGGCTCAGTGGTTGAGCATTGACCTGTGAACCAAGAGGTCATGATTCAATTCCTGGTCAGGCTGTAGGCTTGATCCCCAGTATGGGATGTGCAGGAGGCAGCCAATCAATGATTTTATCTCATCATTGATGTTTCTATCTCTCTCTCCCTCTCCCTTCCTCTCTGAAGTCAATAAAGATATATATTTTTAAAAATAAAAAAGAGGGACCTCTGTATCTAGCCCAACCATGTCTTTGAGGAGGGGGAGGAGGAAGTTGTGGTAGGAAATGGCCTTTGGAGCTGCCACATAAACTCCTCCCTGAATATCCAGCCTGATGGCCAACCCTGCAGATTTTGGATTGGCCAACCATAGCAGAAAGAGAAAATGACCAAGTATGAGACAATTCCTTAAAATTTCCCAATCTCTCCCTACCTTTTCCCTCTACTGGCTCTGTTTCTCTGGATACTCTATCCCCACCCATCAGCTGCACCATCACTCTCTGTCTCTTTTCTGGGCTAGCCTTCCCCCCTTCATTCCCTTTTTCTCTCCCATTACTGGCTCCCATTCCTCTTTTCTGTAAGGCTCAGTGTTTAGACTCCCGCCTTCTCTCCTACCATGTCCTTCTTAGAGAACTTACTCCTTCAATCAGCAACTGAGTACTGACTTGACACCTCTTGAAGCTGATTGGTTTTTTCTGTCAAGTAGACAGAAGCAGGGGTTTGGCTTGTTCATAGGGTGGTGGTCCTAGGTGGGAGAAGGGACAATGGTACAAAGATAAGTAAGCTGTGAGTTCTGTCCTGAAATGTCTTAACAAATTAAGAAAATAAGTGCAGGCAAGGTAAAGCAAGTACGTATACAACTATAACTGGGTCGAGGGAGAACAGACTTGCAGAGTAGGAAAGCAGGGCCAGAGTGAGCAGAAGGAAAGGCCCTCCAGGAGCACTTGGAGCGAAGCAAGGACCAGGGAAGGACAAGCAAGTCCATGGCGGTGGGAGTGATTCTGAGCACAGCTGGGGAAAGTGCAGGGCCTGAGCACTTGAGTAGACAGGAGTGAGGGCAAATCCAGTCAGACACAAGACTGGACTCCCAGATTGAGAGTTCAATAGACATACAGTCATGTTCCACCTATGACATTTTGCTAACATCCCATGGTCAGGGTTTCCAAACATCACTTTTTTTTCAAGTCAGCTTCCTTGACCAACATCTCTTTTTGACAGTGGACAAGAAATGTGATTTTCTTTCAGGGGTCTTCAAACTACGGCCCGCGGGCCACATGCGGCCCGCAGAGGAGTCTGATCCGGCCCGCCAGGTTTTTTGGGCAGTGAGCACAGCCGAGGTGTTACAGTAGGAATTAGTAGTTCATATAGTCCGGCCCTCTAGCTCTCTGAGGGACCGTGATCTGGCCCCCACTTTAAAAAGTTTGAGGACCCCTGTATCTAGATCATTTGGATCAAAACCAAATGTCTGACTCAGCTTTTCCTCTCCTCAGTGGTGACTGTGTCATTGGTGTTTCTCAGGATTAGAAAACCACTTAGTCTAACCCATGTCTAAACAGCACCTGGTTGAAGGTCATTCAGCCTTTAGTAGACTCTTCCCCTGATAGAAACTCACTGCTTGTTCTGTCTGCATTTTGTGTCTCCCGTAGAGTTATTAAATTAATACTCAAAAAGTTAAAAGTTAGAAAAGTAAGGGGTGTAAGTGGCTCAGTAGCTTACAGCTCATACTAGGTGGGACCTGGCAGCTTAGAAAGGATGAAGGAAGCAGATTCCTCGCTGAGACACCAAACTTCTATTGACGGCACCCAAAATGGCAATGGCTGGTAGGCAGTTACATCACACTAACTCCGAATGAATGTGATTCATTAAAATTGCCAGATTCAAGTCACCTGATGCTGTTGTTCTCCCTCTCCTCATTTCTCAGCCAGTTTAAATTCCTCTTCGGGACTGAGAGTCCCCCCCTCTGGCCCTGCCTCACCACTCTGTCCCCAAAGCAAGCCCCACTCCAGCCAGGCCAGCCATCTCCCCTGTCATGGGGAATCCCTATTAATCTCAGCTGCCACTCACCTCAGAATTAATCAATAAACAAATGAATTTCATGTCACCAATCACAACCAAGACTACAAAAGTGTCCACCAACAGATGAATGGATAAGCATTATGTGATATAGACATGTCACATTTTATTCATCCATTAAAAGGAATGAAATACTGACACATGTTACAACATGGATGAACTTTGGAAGCCTCATGATAAATGAAAGAAGCCAGATACAAAAGGCCAAATATGTATGACCCCGTTTACAAAAGTATGCAGAATAGGCAAATCCATAGAGGCAGAAAGCAGAGTAGCAGCCAGGGGCTGGGAAATGGAGAGTGACTGCTTAATGGGTTTCCTTTTGGGGTGATGAAAATGTTCTAGAACTAAATAGTAGTGATGGCTACACAACTGTGAATATACCAAACAACTTAGTGCAGTGTGCAATTTAAAATGGTTAAATAGGTGAGCTTATGCTATATGTATTTTTACTATAATTAAAACTCAAAAAGCAAAGAACATCCATAACTAACATGTTTCTAAGTATGGTTCTCAGACCAACCGTATCAGCAATACTCAAGATACTACTTAATAAAAATGACAGTTCCTGGGCTCCCCTGAGCAAGACCCATGAAACTCAATGCCCAGAAACCTGTGCAGTGTTGTACTAGCCTTTCAAAGCATCTCACATGACTTTTGCACATAGATTTAAAAATCACACTAGACAGGAACTGTTTCCTTCATTTGCCCAGCCTAACATAAGCCTGCTCAATGCAGGCTTTTTTGTTGAGCAAAGAGACTGTGTTCATCTTTATTTAAGAGGAGCGCACGGTTCTCTCTTCCCACATCGCCAGGACTGTGTCGGTTACAAGGAAGTGTCCCTGTGCTGTGCTTGCAACTCGACTGTTGGTCACTGTGTGTCACTGCTAATGGGGGAGAGGTGGAGTCCCTTCATTCTTTATGTAAAGGCACTGAGAATTTATAGATTTCCAAAAGGAAATCTTACCATCATTCCTTCAAACCTCCTGGTATGGCAACGGGAAATCCACGCTTCACACATTTTGTGCTGATTAAAAGTATGGACTCAGAAATCATCCTTCAGATGCATTAGGAGGATATCAATCAAAAATAATTTAGGTCACCAATCAGAACCAGGTCAGCAAAAGCCTTGTTTCTGGAGTTATGTGATGGTGTAAGTGGGGTTGTAATAATCTCCTGAAAGTTTTTTTCATTTTTGGCACACAAGTCAATGAAGCAGTCAACAGTCTAGATGCCTTTGGATGGCATTAGCATAAAATGTTTAATTAACTTTTCAGTTTTCATATGAAGATCTCAGCATACCAGTAACTCTCACATAGCTCATCTTTAATTTCTGCTGCAACAGGACCATCTGATGCGAAGTGAATACTGAATAATGGGACTGGATGTTAAGAAACGTCTGAAAAAGTAAAAAGCCAGCACCATGGAGCTAGCATTGATAATCTGAACAGGAAAAGAGATATTTTTGCAATTTTTAGATAGTTCCTCTTTTGGACACCTGAGCAAATGCAACATATCCTCTGTGGCTACTTTGGTTCAAAGTTCTTTTCTGAACTGGTCCTACAACAATTTCCATTGTTCCAGAAGCCCACTGCTCAAGACGGTGTTGCATGGCACCAGTTGTAGGCGTGAAAACATGGGCGCTCTTGCTTCAGGAGCAAAAGTTGTTTCTAGGATTATCTGCTACGCTGGCTGGGTTTTGCCAATCAATATGCAACTACTCATGGGCATCACCTACTGTGTGCAAAGCATTTTACCTGGTGCTGTGGGAATGCAAAGGAAGGCTTCAACCGTTTATAATCCCCAGATAAGTATATACTGTAGTCTGCTCTTAAAATGCTCTTATTTTACTATGAGGCAGATATGCCAGGCTGGAGCACCTGTTTGGGAGGAGTGATGGCCAGGAGACAGGGAAGATGCCATATTGGGGCTGGGAAGAAGGGAGGGGGCGGGCAGGAGAGGACCAGTTAACCTTGAAGGCTGGCCAAGCATTCTAGGCACAGGACACAGCAAGGCAGTGAGTCTGTCAAACAAAAAAGCTTAAAGCAGGTGTTTGTGTCTCTCCACCCCTACGTGCAAGATCATTGCAGGTGCCCCTGAAAGTGTTCTGAACTGACCTGACTCAGGGGTAGTTGGCTGAGAACCTATTCTCTAATAAAACATTTCAGAAGGTGGATCTTCATGAAGTCTGGATTCTTCTTTCACGACCTGAAAGAGACATCTTAAGAACCACCACTAATCCTGTTACATGAGAAAATATGACTTAACAAGTAGCATATGGTTTAGGTAAGGACATTTTAAATGACCAACCAATTCTGTGGGAGGCAAGTTACACATCTCTTGTCAAGATAGCTTCCAATCTGTCAAGCTCGGTATCTAAATAGCTCCCCACATTTCCACCCCATCAGCCCCTGCACCAGCCCCTATGCCACCCTAGACACCAGAGCCCTGTCTGGAAAAGAGCCAGGGTCTCCACGTGGTGGCCGGTGGCGCTGAGGGAAGCCCACTCTGCTTCCCCTAGGATGGCTTCAAAGGTTGGAGATAACTCAAATAATCCCTTTAACTCCTCTAAGTGGCCATTAATTGATAGAGAAAAAGAGTCCCTGTGCCTCCACGCTGCTCTCTAGGGGAGGGCCTTGTGAGAATAGCGGGGGTCTACAGAGGATGGCGACGTACAGAAAGCAAGGACCCTGTGTCCTGGCAAAACACTGCCTGCCCTTGAACCTGACCCCAAAGGGTCCTGGGTTCGAAGCCTCTCCACAGGCAGTGGGCCCCCTAAGCCCTCTCCCCAGGACATCCGGGTTCTGGGTGAGCAGCTACCCGGCGGGAGACACGGGCCACCATACCCCGGGACCAGACCTGGCTGACCCTCTGTCTCGCGCCCCCAGGGAGGACCTGCCCTACAAGCCCCGCTCCCGGACGGAGGGGAAAGCGAGGGTCCTGTCCTGCCCGTGCACTCGGCTCCCCCAACGGAGAAGCCCGCCCAGGGCACCGGGCCCCCCAAGCCATCCTTAGTCCCAGCGCCCCCCGGGAGGCCTGGCCTGAGCCCTCTCCGGCCCCGGGCCCCGCGCCCCGCGCCCCGCGCCCCGCGCTCCCCGGGGCGGGCCGTGCTGGCCCCCGCCGCTGGCCTCGGAGCGCCCGGCGTCAGGCAGAGGCGGGGTGGGGCGCGGTTAAAAGGCGCCGAGGTGGGGGCCCCGCTGACTGCGGCTCAGACACCGCCGCTCGCCCTGCCGCCGCGAGGGCGCCGCGCGCAGAGTCGCAGGTAAGCGGGCTGGGTGGGGGCACCGCGGGGGAGCCCCCCGCCCCCAGAGGGGTGTGTGCAGCTGTCGCCCTGGCTGGCGACCACTCCGGCGGGCCCCTTGGCCTCCCAGTGGGTGCCCGCGAGTTGCCGGGGAGACCTTATCAGCCCGATCCGCATCCCGCGGCCCCTGCGAGCCGAGGAAGCAGGACGGACGGGTTTGGCTTTTACTCCAGAGTCCCCTCGGCCTGCACAACAGGTTTATGGCTGCATCACACGTGCGTCCGAGGGGCGGGCTGGGACCGGTGCCCCTTCCCCCGGTTCCTTTGCTGCGTTTGGGCTTGTCTTCGTGTTGGCGGGACTGACGAAGGCCCATTCAGATCTGGGGGACAGGAAAGCCAGGAGGCTCATGGCCAGACCTTAGGTCCCAGGCAGGACTGACCCTTATGACTGTGTGATGTGCGCCCCAGAAACTTGTGAAAAGCAGGTGACAATTACGGGACAGCAGTAATTGTCATTGGTGACACAGTTCAGTTAAAAGGTGGAGGCACTGGAAGGTACTTCCTGTCAGGTGAAGAGCAGTCAGTCCAGTGTCACTGTCATTGCTGCCTTTTGACTGGGCTGGCCCCCTTCCTGGACAGCAGGACCCTGGCCGAGGTGAGTGCGGTGGGAATGCAGCTTTTGGACCAGGAGGGGCTGGGGATGCGGCCCCTGCAGGGACATGGGCCCAGCGCCTCCCTGCCCCCTGGGTGGAACCTCGCTGTGCATTTAGGGCTTGCTTGAATTTAGGCACACACCCTGGTTCTCTTCCTCGGTGGACTTTATGCCATACAAGTGTCTTCTCGCCTCCGTTCTAACAGATCTAACTAGTGTTCTGGAAGAAAATGTCCTGACCCAGTGCAGCTCCCTTAGAATGCAGGATGCTGCTCAGAACTGCCCCTGGGAGAGCTTTGTCTGTTGTTTGGATTTGGCTGCCATTTTGGGGACGTTGTTTGAACTATGCCAAGGAGAGCAGAGGGGGCTAGGAGCCAGAATATCAACACTCCAGCCTGTAACTTAGGGGGGAGGGGGTCCAAAACCCAAAAGATCCTTATTCACCCAATTGCCTCACTGGTGGTTTTATTATAAAACAAAATCTGCTCCCAGATTGTTCTCTTTTTCTTACATTTTTTTTTCTGCTGAATTTTAAGAGCATTGGAAAGGAGCACAACTATAGTGGGAGACAGAAAATTCTAACCTGCAAATCCTCACTCACCATGTAGCTTTGACACAGTCTGATTAGTCCAGGAGCTGTGAGTGGTTTGTACTCATTAGCAAAAATGTTAAGTACAATAAAATAAAATTGTGGAAGATTAATGTTCTATCCAAGCTCGATGGTCCATGAGGCCATGACCCCTCCCATGGCAGCATTGTCATATGTGAAGGTTTCTGTTTTAATTGTTTGATCAATTAAAATGGATGGGTCCCCAAAAGGCCTTTTTTGTTTTATTCCCAAGGTCACTTTACTCTGTTTGGACTTAAATGTTTGGGAAGCACACAGGTTAACTTGAATGAACAGAGACTGCTTAAATAGAAAAAAAAAAAAAATGTTTAACTCTTTGAGTTCTTAAATGAATTAAGAAATACATGTAATTCTATGAACTGTTCATTTTTATATTTAGACCCCAAACACAAAAACATTTTCATTTTTATTGAATTAATTTTGAAGAAGTATATAAATTCTAAATCCATTTTGTCACTGGCCATTAGTTTGAAAGGACAGTTGATAAAGTTTTGAGTCATTAAACTTAAAAACCATGTATCAGCTTGTCACTTGGATGATTTAAAATTTCATGAGACAAAGTATAGATTCTTCTGGATTAAGAAGAGAATTTGAGATTTTTTTAGACTGCGTACTAATTTGGGGGGGGGATAAGGAAGCATATCCAATTCTCAAACTCCTTTTTTTTTTTTTTTTAAATGCTCAGGGAATGAACTTGAGGTTTTGGTTGGTGGTAGTATCATTATTTTGGTAAAGACAAAGAAACTATACTAAAGATTTTATTTTTATTATTTTATTGCGAATTCAAACTACAGAACATCAGTGAATTGGTAGTGTCCAGACTTTCCTCATAACAATTCTGAGGATGAAGAGAAACTACCCACAAATGTCATGCAGTAGACATGTGGGAGGAGTTAAAGGAATATGGCCACATCAACTATGTTTCCTCACCTACATCCAGAAGCTGCATAAAGATTCATACTCATGTCCATTACATTGGCTTCTAGGCAATCTCATGACGTAGAAGAAGAAAACTTGAGCTCTGAGGAGGAACCTTGCCCTGCTTCTTCTCGTGTGACAGGCTCTCAGGAGGCCTGGGAGTCAGGCTCACTTGTGTCATCACTGCCTTTATCAATTCAGACTTCTCAGCTCTCCAAACGAAGGTGGAAATCGTGAGAAATGTGTTCCGTTCTAAGTCTATCCGATATTTGCTGAATGACTTGAAAGGGTCATCCAAAGAGGATAGAAGTATCCAAAAGACCTTTGCACCTCATGGTGTGTGCTGAGGTTAACACAGCATGGCTTTAGTTTTGGTTCTGTCAGTAGTGAAACTAAAATGCCATTATTAAGCAAACTAGTTATGATTAAATTCTTAAATAAGAGATTTTGAAACAATCAATAAATTCCATTACTGAAGCAAGCAGAATGCTAATAGATTTAAATTCTTTGAATTGTAAAAGGGAAGAACAGTCTGTCTTCATAATACCATGCATATCATCAGAAGTAAGGTCAATGGTTTACTTGTTTTCAGAGGTAAATATTTGGAACTGGAGCTTTAGAAGTGAGCGTGCACTGTGGATGGTTAGATATACCACAAACCTGAATACAATTCACCTTTGTTTGTCTGAGTGGGACCACACTCTCATACATTGAAGACCATAGAATCTAATCATATCTCCATTCTTTCCTTAAAAGAGAGCCGAAAGGGGCCAGTTAAATCTCTCTGGGTTACAGAGAGAGGGTTAATATTTTACTTTTTCCTGAAAAAGCTGCTCCCAGTGGCTTCCGCCAGCCTGCCTGAAGCCTAAAAGGAAAGAGGTATTTTGTTCATTGATACCAATGGCAAAGGGTCCCAAAAAGAAAAGTTTGGAAAGCAGTTCTCAAAAAGTACTGGGCCTTCAAATGTCCTCTAGCCACACTGTTCATGACAGCTCACCCAGGCTGTGTGTTTACAGGGGAGAGGCTGAGGGCCGGCGGTAATGTGCCTCTCCTCCCCCAGCCAGGGTGCGCCTCACCCACCGAGGGGTCAGATGAGCAGGGGCAAGTGCAACCAGGGCCTCCTTTCAGATCTGCTGAGTCTTCTGCCCTCTCTCAGCCACAAGGCCTTACCTGTGACTGCAGCATTGTGTCAGGAAGTTTGGGGCGGGCCGTGCCCCTGGGTCTCTCCCCTAATACTTGTGAGAGGAGCTCTCCTCCTGCTCTTAGCCTGCACTGGGAGCATGGTGTGCTGGACGGATGCCCTGGCTTCTTGGGAAGCCCCTCAGCAACAACAGAGACTAAACAAAAGAATGGAAAGGGAAACTTTCACTGTAGAAAACGCTGGTGCTTGTTCACCAAGTGCTCTTCCTGAGGAGCAAGGAGGGCAACAGAGCGATGGAGGCTGTGAACAGCCTTTCCTGTCCAGTCATTCCCATCATGTGATAGTAATAGGGCTTGGTTGATCCTGTAGGAAGGTACTGCCAGTTAGGTGATTTGTTTTAGCCCAATTAATTGTCTGTGTGACCAGGAGATTAGACACACATACTGTGGTTTAACCACTCACTTTTTTTAGTGCTCTAGACATCTCATTTTTTCCTTCCTTTAAAAGTGCAGGTAAATTGCTGACTCAAACTCAAAAATAGTTGTATAATAGATTATTTTCTGTTCAGCTTTACTTCTTTGAGAGCGTGTGATTTGGGAACCAGAGGAGTAAAAAAAGAAATAAAGCTATTGCTGTCACTATTGCTCCTGTTTTTCAAGAAGGAGACACTCCAAGGAGTAGGGATCAAGGATCCTACTTCTTGGACCATATTCTTGTGAGGAAATCGTGACCTCCTGACCTCAACCCCTGGCCTTAACCTTTCCAAATTCATCCATTCAGCTTGATTGGTTTGCTTCCTAGTAGGGCAGGTAATAGGTGACACAAGGGGTGCCATTGTTCACGCAGGTGATAGAGAACTCAGACGCAGATAGCCTTTTCTCTTTTATAACTACAGGGGAGTTTAAATTCTGTGCACTTTCGAGGTCTTGAGAAAATGTGAACTACTCTTTGGTAAATCAAATATTTGCTGATTGGGTGCTTGGCTAACTAAACCTCAGGGGGAAATGCTTCCTAGTTAATTAGAAAACATCTCATTTTATAAACAAACAGGACTGACCTCTTAGGGGAACATCTGTTGTAGAATATATTGAAACATCAAGATATATATTTCTTCACTTCCCTACCACCCATCACATCCTGAAAGACTTCCAGAATAGAACAGCAAGAACTAGGAAAATGTATTATAATGACTTCCATGGGAGACTAAAAATTAATTGTACTAATTTATATTGTCTAAAATTAGTCTTTTAAATCAAAAGTTAATTTAATGTGGGCAGTGACATCTCTTAGGCCATGAGGTAAGTGGTATGTGAAGGCAGGGTTTAATTGTAGAACCTGAAATCACCCTCCCCGGTGAACCCTCTGCATTATCCGGCCGTGCTCACTCAGCCTCTGACTGAGTGTTTTAAGAACAAGAAGCCATAGCTTCAAAGAGTTTGTGTCTAAAGAGTTGAACCTATTTCATTTTTCTCAGCTTTTTCTTTAAAAAAAAAAAATCCTATCTCTTGGCTATTGTAAATAATGCTTCAATGAACATGGGAAGGCATATATTTTTTTAAATTGGATTTCTTCAGATAAATACTTTTAAGTGGAATTGCTGAGTCATAAGGTAGTTCTATTTTTATTTTTATTTTTTGGTTAATCCTCACCTGGGGGTGTTTTTTCCATTGATTTTTAGAGAGAGTGGAAGGTGGGGAGAGAGAAAGAGAGACTGATGTGAGAAAGACACATTGATCAGTTGCCTCCTGCATATGTCCTGACCCAGGCCAGCATCGGGCCTGCAACCCAGGTACATGCCCTTTACCGGGAATCAAACTCACACCCTTGGGTCTGTGGGCTAATGCTCTAACCACTGAGAAAACTGGCCAAGGTAAGGTATTTCTATTTTTAACTTATAAGAGCCAAGGTATGGAAAAAACTTAAGTGTCTATTGACAGATGAACAAATAAAGGAAAAAAAATATATATATATATATATATATATATATATATATATATATATATATATATATATATATATGTTATATTTGTGCACTGGGAGTGGATGTCCCATAGCCCAGTCTGCACTCTCTCCAATCTAAAACCCCTTGAGGGATGTCTGACTGCCCACCAGGATCAGGTCTAAATGGGCAGTCGGACATCCCTCTCACAATCCAAGACTGCTGGCTCCCAACCACTCACCTGCCTGCCTGATGGCCCTAACCACTTCTTGCCATGAGGTAAGTGGTATGCCAGCTTGATCACCCCCTAACCACTCCACTGCCAGCCTGATTGATGCCTATTTCCCTGCCCACCCTATTGCCCTTAATTGCCCTCCCCTGCCAACCTGGTCACCCCTAACTTCCCTCCCCTGAAGGCCTAGTTGCTCCCAACTTCCCTCCCCTGCCAGACTGGTCGCCTCTAATTGCCCTCTCCTATAGGCCTGGTTGCCCCCAACTGCCCTCCCCTACAGGTCTGGTCCCCTCCAACTGCCCTCCCCTGCTGGCCTGATCACTCACAACTACCAGTCATCTTGTGTCCACATGGAGGCAGCCATCTTTGACCACATGGGGGTAGCCATCTTGTGTATTGGAGTGACAGTCGATTTGCATATTACTCTTTTATTAGATAGGATATTTCATTTTTTCTCAGCCATAAAAAAAATAAAATCTTACCATTTGCAGCAACATGAATGGACCTAGAGGATATTTATGCTAAGTGAAGTCAGACAGAGAAAGACAAATTCATATGATTTCATTTATATATGGAATCTAAAGAACAAAACAACAAAATAAATGAACAAACAAGACGGAAATAGATTCATAGATACAGAGATCAGACTGATGGTTGCCAGAGCAGGGAGTGGTTGAGGGGGTTACTGAAATAGGTGAAGGGGATTAAGAGGTAACAAACTTCCAGTTATAAAATAAATGCCAGAATGATGTAATGTACAACATAAGGATGTATAATACCAGATGGGTACTAGACTTACTGAGAGGATCACTTTTTAAATTATATAAATGTTTAACCACTATGCTATCCACCTAAAACTAATATGAAATAATATTGAATGTCAACTGTAATTGAAAAAGAAAAGAAAAAATCCTGGCTTTCCGTTCATTCTATCTTGGATTCAATTCTTAGTCTTAGATCCTCCTGTTGCCTTGTGACTGAGAGCTGTGCTCCAGCTAAACTGCTCCAGCTCCTCAGTGTCCACTCCCAAGAGTGTTTTTCCAGGCTTTGCCACCTGGCCACACTCCAGCAGGTCATCAGCCTGCCAGTGTCTTTCTTTTCTTTTTCTTTTTTTATGTACAAAACACTTCTCTTCAATCAACAAGCAACTTCTGGAACATACTGCAAATCTCATTGTCAATATGCACTATGTTGGAAGCATCCACCACCATACAAACTTCACCTTGGACTTGGTCATGTAGCCATATACCTTGTAGTCTTCTGCAGTGTTTCCCAAACTTTTGACATATGTGTACCCCTTCTATAATTTTCCTACCACTGAGTACCCCTCGTACAGTGCATATCCCCACCAAACTCCAGTGCAACGCATACCCCCACCATGCTTAGCTGCGCCTAATTCTATGTTCTCATGAGTACGAGGGGTACGCGTACCACACTTTGGGAAACACTGCTCTATGGGGTACAGCAAGCCCAGGTAGAGCTCCCTTTTAAAAGAAAAAATCCTGGCTTTCTGTTCATTCTATCTTGGATTCAATTCTTAGTCCTAGATCCTCCTGTTGCCTTGTGACTGAGAGCTGTGCTCCAGCTAAACTGCTCCAGCTCCTCAGTGTCCACCAGGGCCTTCCCCATTGCAGAGATATTCTCATCCACCACATCCAGGGATGTGTACCATGTAGAATTTCAGCTCATTCTCCATGTTGACACTCTTTGGCTACCACCACCATGCACACTGCCATCTTGGGAGTCCCCCTGTCAGTGTCTTTCTTGATGTGATATGAACAAACACAACCCTTCAGGTGTGGGCTCCCAGAGAGCAAGCATGTTAATCTCTTCTAGCCTAACCTTGAGTTTCTTCTAGGAAGCCTTGTTATAGCAGGGGTCCTCAAACTTTTTAAAGTGGGGGCCAGATCACGGTCCCTCAGAGAGCTGGAGGGCCGGACTATATGAACTACTAATTCCTACTGTAACACCTCGGCTGCGCTCACTGCCCAAAAAACCTGGCGGGCCGGATCAGACTCCTCTGCGGGCTGCATGTGGCCCGCGGGCCATAGTTTGAAGACCCCTGTATGGCATGAATATCCTGCTTATAAGGCTATTCCTTCTGAGGGATAAAATATTCCTTAAATAAAATGTTAGGGTATGGTTATTAAATGAACTATGGAAAGACAGTTAACTTGCTGATGACATGAGAGGTGTCTGTAAACATCATTTTGACATTAACACACACTATGTCTGTGCCACTGCCATTATCATGGTGACTGCCAGCAAACTCATGGCAGGCGGGGAAGTTAGCCTGGGAAGAATCCTGACTGCAGTTCAAGAAAGTCTAAGATAGGTTGGCAGAAGGACTTTGATGACTCCCTCCTCCTCTAAAGGGTATAAAAAACTGTAAGGGTGGGTTTTTCTGAGGAGAGAGCCTTTCACTTTCAGAAGACTCTCAAAGTGTTCATTATTCATCACTTTATTTTCAAGGAAGTTGCTGACCAACTTTTTAGTTTTGTGTGGTATGTGGAAGACGTCTGCTTGAATTGTATCAAAAGTTTCTGCAAGAAGTCCTTTTCTCCCGGGACATTAAATCAGGGAGCTAAGAAGGAGTGAGGCTCGTTGTTGCAGTGGCATGAGTCCTTCACCACAACTGTTGGTGTGGTGGTACCTGCTGGGAAGGGAAGGCCATCATCAGCCTGCTTAGCACAAGGAAGAACAAGTGAGCACCTTTTAGGAAGTTACGGTTCTCTTTTAGAAGAGGCCAGCCTTAGGTTTTCTAAGAACCCCTGATAATGGCATGATATTCAGGATAGAAATAAATATAAATATATTGTGTAAGTTAACCAATATTTATTTTCTTACTTTCTCTTCCTAGTCTGTATGGTAAACCAGATTATTTCATTCCAATGAATAATATTTTTTCTTGGATAAACCATTTAATCACTATAACCTTCTATGGACCCTCTGTGCACTCTGGGCAATTAGAAACACAGTGATTTCATGGGAACTGGGGAAGGAAATTTAATTACCTGAGTTCCTGTATTCATGTTAAACAGTGACCTATTATATAATCTAAAGTCAGTTGAATGAAGATGACATTAAATCCCCTTGAAAGTTATCTCTGGTAAAATAAATAAATAAATAAATAAATAAATAAATAAATAAATACCTTTGAATGTCTTTAGGCTGGGCATTCCTCCCCAGAACACCTCCTACCAGCAGTTTAGGGGTTGAAATTATAACTATCACAACACACTTTAAGCAAAAATTGCTTCAGTCTGTAATATAACTACTATTGTATACCTTCAAAGGAACTTTCTGTTAATTCCCCTTTGTCTGTTTAGGAATAAACCAATACAATGGATTGGGGCACCCTGCACACTTTCATCGGAGGTGTGAACAAACACTCCACCAGCATCGGGAAGGTGTGGATCACTGTCATCTTCATCTTTCGTGTCATGATCCTCGTGGTGGCTGCTCAGGAAGTGTGGGGTGATGAACAGGAAGACTTTGTCTGCAACACTCTGCAACCGGGATGCAAAAATGTATGCTATGATCACTTTTTCCCAGTGTCCCACATCCGGCTGTGGGCCCTGCAACTCATCTTTGTCTCCACCCCTGCCCTACTTGTGGCGATGCACGTTGCCTACTACCGGCAGGAGGCCGCCCGCAAATTCAGACGAGGAGAGAAGAGAAATGAATTCAAAGACTTGGAAGACATTAAAAAGCAGAAGGTTCGGATCGAGGGAGCCCTGTGGTGGACGTACACCAGCAGCATATTTTTCCGAATCATCTTCGAAGCTTCCTTTATGTATGTGTTTTACTTTCTCTACAATGGGTACCACCTGCCCTGGGTGCTGAAATGTGGGATTGATCCTTGCCCCAACCTTGTTGACTGCTTCATTTCTAGACCTACGGAGAAAACCGTGTTCACCATTTTTATGATCTCTGCCTCGGTGATTTGCATGCTACTCAATGTGGCTGAGTTGTGCTACCTGCTGCTGAAAGTGTGTTTCAGGAAATCAAAAAGAGCCCAGACACAAAGAAACCACCCCAGTCATGCCCTAAAGGAGAGTAAGCAAAATGAAATGAATGAGCTGATTTCAGATAGTGGTCAAAATGCAACCACTGGTTTTCCAAGTTAGACATTTCAAAGTGCTATGTAGCCAGCTGCTAACAAAACTAGTATCTTCTCCTAAGGACCCTCTCTCTAGGCTAGAGACTGTGTTTATAAATGGCTCTCATAATGCATAGGTACCTGAATTAATGTTTTATAGAATAATTGTGCCGTTAATATGCAACATGATTACATATGTCGTCCATCTCTAAAAACTAAGACAGGTTGATAACCATGCCTTGAAGCTTCTTTCACATGTCTGTTTTACGTGGGCCATCTGACATAGTGGGTATTTCCTGAAACTTTAAGACTGTAACTTTTGTTAATAATGTTAATCTAGAAATGGATAATTTTAATAGTAAAAGGTATTTTTATAGGATTAAGTGTTTTAGTACTGACTTTGAATTTATATATTTTTATAATGACTAGTCTTCTTTACCTGGAAAAACATATGATGATAGTTTTAGAATTATACATTAAGTATTTAAATTTTGAACTTACTGTATCTTGTTGTAAATCATATTTTGCATTGTTTATCGACAAGTTTATAAACTAGCACGATGCTCTAGAAAGTGTTCATTGTACAATATATTTTTACAGCTTTGTGAATGTTGATAGAGCTATATGGAGGTCGAAAGCTTTTTAAAACTAGTCCATTTGCAGTAGTTGTGAATTGCTCCCCTCAATAAAGTTGAGCTCCACTGCTTAAGCCTTCCTATGCATTCTGGGTTTCTGTTCGGGGCACCATGATGTCAACCCCAGTGGTTTGGTGAATGGATTGGGACACTCTTGCTGGGGTAGCTGCTGGTTCAGTGGGTAGAGTTACCCTGAAGTTCACTGGGGACTCACAGCAAATGAGCAGATACCAAGTTCAGCAGCCCACTCAGTCCTCCACTGGGAGAGGAGTTTGCAGCTTTAGCACATGGAGGATGTCCTCTGAGTCAGTGCAATCTTGATAGGGAAGAGGTCGGGGAAGTTTTCAGGTGCTCAGCATCAACCTCACAAAGCTTGCCTCAACAGACTCATTACCTGAGTCCTTCAATCCATGATGACTGAGAAAAAGATCCACAGCTTTAAGGCCATAGATGGGGAAACGTTCCTCCTAAGGATTTCCTCGTTGAACACAGATGCCTTTTGTGTGGGTGTCAGTGAGTCAATCACAGACTGGTCATTCTGGAGTAATAATACACACATGCAACCTACATAGTTAGCTTACACAATGCATAGGTACACCTAATGGATAATGAATATACTTGAGGGCCTGACAGCCCCAGATTCTATAACACTAAAAAATCTAGTCAGCACTGGTAATTCCCAATTGTCCTATAATGTTATTGTTTTAAATAGCTGTTTGAATGGGTATAAAATGAAGCCCATGTATAGGAAGGGGGGGAGATATCAAGGCAGATAAAACAGCTTTGGTAGCAGGCCCAATCTGAATGGAAAAGGGACTTCTTTTCCACCTTGCTCTTGGGATTCCTGGAACCCTCATGACTGTCCCACTGGTCCCTTCTCTCTGCTCTTTAACCTGCCTAAACACACCTTTACTCTAGAGCTCCCACTGCACCATCCCTTCAAGGTCTGAGAGTATGGCACACTTGCTGCCAGCACTCTCTATCCACCTGCTTCTCATCACTGTTCCCATTGAAAACAAGCCATTATCAGCATAATGATGCTCTGAGCACAAGCCTAATGACTTCTTTTCCCATCCAAGTACTAACCAGACCCGACTCTGCTTAGCTTCCGAGATCAGACAAGATTGGGCACGTTCAGGGTGGTATGGCCTTAGACTAATGACTTCTTTTCAGCTGTCACAATTCTTTTTTAATCCTCACCTGAGGCTATGTTTATTGATTTTGAGAGAGGAAGGGGGAAATGAGAAAGGAGAGAGAGAGAGAGAGAGAGAGAGAGAGAGAGAGAGAGAGAGAGAGAGAGAGAGAGAGAGAGATATTGCCTCTGGGAACCCAGGTATGTGCCTGATCAGAAACCAAGCCCACAACCTTTGTTATACCGGACCAACTGAGCCATTTGGCCAGGGTTCAGTTGTTATAATTTTAAAACTCTTTGGGATCCTTTTCTAGATTCCAAGACACTGCCCAACTTAACCTTGGATCTCCACCTTCAACTTGGGCTCCTGCATTGTCTTCTCTCTCTCTCCCAGTCCCTTGCATGAAGACATTTTCTTCCCTCACCCAACACTCTTCCTGATGAGATATCATCTCCACTTTATGAATGTGAACACTGAGGGTTGGAGAGGTTAGGTAACTTGCCAAAGGCCCATACCTAATAAGTAGCAGAGCCAAGGTTCAAACCAGGTCCAGTTGTCTCAAAGTCAGTGGCTTAACTACTGTATCACACTGACTCCCACAGCTTGACTGCACATGTAATGTGTA
Source organism: Pipistrellus hanaki (assembly GCF_964339955.1). NCBI lineage: Eukaryota > Metazoa > Chordata > Mammalia > Chiroptera > Vespertilionidae > Pipistrellus > Pipistrellus hanaki. The sequence goes on from NC_140505.1 coordinate 96,410,828, forward strand.
CCATTCAGAAATCTCATGCACCTATTATCCAGCTCTAGCAAGCATCTTTTTATGCCTATCTGCCTTTCCCACCTCACCTGCCCATCGCCAAGTCTGGATTATCTAATGCAAATTCTAGACATTTCATCTGCAAATATTTCAGTATGAGTCCTCTTCAAGTCTAGACTACTTTTTAAAACAAAACACAATGCCACTATCCCACAAAAAAAATCCAGTCAGTGTTTATAATTCTCCTATTGTCCTATAAATGCTCCTTTAAAAAATTAAACTTGTTATTATGATATAGTTATAGATTCATATCCTAATATATAAAAACCCTGGGTCCATCACATCCACAATGACTGGGAGGCTCAGCCAACCGGAAGTCAGTCCTGCAGTCAGAGCTGGGTTGCCATAGTGACCCAGCACTGACTGCTATGGCTGTAGGCACAGTGACCCAGCACTGACTGCTGAGGGGACTGCAAATCAGGCCCAGAGAGAGGCCTGAAGAGAGAACAGGATCTGATTCATAGCCTCTGTGGCAGCTGTTGATCAGCACTTGCCTCTCTCTTTCTTTCCACTCCGGGTCAGCAGCCATGCTTCCATTTCTCTCAGGCCTCCACCAAGGCTGCTGATCAGCCCACCTTTCTGATGAGGCCCCATTGATAGGCCCAAAGATGCTGACTGGTATAAAAACTGACCAATCAGAATCAAATCTGGGTCAACTGTGAGGAGCCAATGGCTGCTTAGGAGGCAAAGCTTTTGACACTGACTGTTATAGAAACCGACCAATCAGAATCAAATTGGTCAGTGGCGGGCCTTTGGGGATGAGCTCAGGCCAGCAGGGGTGGGCCGTTGGAAGAACCAGGCCTCCAGGGGAGGGTAGTTGTGGGCCACCAGGATGGCAGGCGAGGGCAGGTGGAGGCAATCAGGCTGGCAGGGGAGCAATTAGTGTTAATCAGGCCAGCAGGGCAGCGGTTAGGGGGGATCAGGCTGGCAGGCAGAAATGTTTAGGGGCAATCAGGCTGGCAGGCAAGTGGTCAGGAACCAGCAATTCTGGATTGTGAGAGGGATGTCTGACTGCTGGTTTAGGCCTGATCCTTGTGGACATCCCCTGAGGGGTTCCAGATTGGAGAGGGTGCAGGCTTGGCTGAGGGACCCCCCACCACAAGTGCACAAATTCCATGCACCGGGCCTCTAGTGTCAGTATAAGAAACAATACAGAGGTCCCAGGTGCTCTTTGCACAGTTTTCCTCAATAGTAACATCTTTTAAAACTATAGTACAAGATTTCAACTAGGATATCGACATTGATACAGTCAAGACACATTCCATCACCATAAGAACCCCTCATGCTGCACTTCCCTACTAACCATTCCCTCCTAACCCATCCCTGCCCACCACATACACACCTCCTCAACTCCTGGCAACCATTGGTCTACTCATCACTTCTATCATTTTATGGTTTGGATTTTCCCCCCTTCCTATACCAAAGGTTTATTTCTTTTTATTACTGAGTAACATTCATGATATGGGTGTATCACCATTTGTTTAACCATCCACACATTCAAAGACATGAGGCTATTTCTAGTTCAGGGCTTACACAAAAACATAAACATTCATTTACAGGTTCCTCTGTGAATACAAGTCTTCATTTCTCTGTGATAAATATTTAGGAATTCAATTGCTGGGCACGTTTTACTTTTTTTAAGAAACTGCCAAGCTGTTTTCCAAAATAGCTTGTCCCACCAGCATGTTTGAGGGACCCGTTTTTTCCTCATCCTTGCCAGCACTGGGTGTTGTCACTATTTTTTATTTTAGGTATTTTGCTAGATGTGTTTAATTTGCATCTCCCTAATGGCTAAAGAGGTTGAACATCTTTTCATATGTTTATTTGCCATCTCTATATCCTCTTCATGTCTTTTGCCTGTTTTCTAATTGGATTGTTTTTCTACTGTTGAGTTTTGAGAATACTTTATATACTAGTATTCTAGATACTAGTCCCTGGACAGAGATATTTGGTTTGTAAATTCCCTGCCCCCTTCACACACACACACTCTGTAGCTTTGTTTTTGTCATCATTTTAATAGGGTCATTTGCAGAGCAATTGTATTTCATTTTAATGAAGTCAAATTTATCAAATTTTTTTTATAAATTAAGGTTTTGGTATCAAGTCTAAGAATTCTTTGCCTAGCCCTAGGTCTTGAAGATTTTTCTCCTACATTTTTCCCCAAAAGCAGTATAGTTTTACACTTCAATCTGTGGTCTATTTTGTGTTTAATTTTGTAAAAGGCCTGAGACTTTTGAGGTTTATTTATTTATTTGGCCTGTTTAGCATCATTTGATAAAAATACTTTTTCCTCCAGTGAATTGCTTTTGCAACTTTTCCATAAATCAACTGGGCACATTTGTATGAGGCCATTTTAGGGTTCTCTGTTCCAATCCATTGAGCTGTGTGTCTATCCTTCCACCAACACTAAATAGCCTTGATTAAGGTACTATATAAGTCTTGAAATATGTTAAAGTGATCTCTCCCACTTTATTATTTTTATAAATTATTTAAGCTATTCTAATTCTTTTGCCTTTCCATATAAATTTAGAATAATTTTATCTATATTTACAAAAATATTGGTGGGTTTTAGATAAGAGTGGCATTAAACCTGTATATTAATTTGGGGAGAACTGACATCTTTATAATGTCAAGTCTCTTATCCATATACACAGAATGCCTATGTATTTATACCTTCTTTGATTTTCTTTATCAGCATTGTGAGATTTTAGTGTATAAGTCATAAAAGTTTTGTTAGATTTACTTCTAAGTATTTACTTTTCTCTGAGTGATTATAAGTAGCATTGTATTTTAATTCTATAAAATACACTGTCCACATATGCATTGCTAATATATGGACATAAATGTTATTTTGTTTGCTTATTTGCTTATGTCCTGTGATCTAGCTGAACTCACTTATTGGTTCTAGATTTTTGTAGATTCCTTAAGATTTTCTGCATAACAATCATATCATCTGCAAATAGGGATAGTTGTAGCTCTTCCTTTATTATCTATTCTTGCCATATTGCACTAGATAGAACTTCTAGCACTAAACTGTGTTAAATAGAAATAGTAAACACTGAATTCCTGATCTTATTTCCTATTTAAATGGAAAAGACTCAATCTTTCACCATTAAGTTTTTTTTGGATGCTCTTTATCAAGTTGAGAAAATTCTCCTTTCTTCCTGTTTTTCTGAGAGTTTTATCATGCATGGGTGTTGAATTTTATGGGGGGGGAAAAAGTTTAAAGTTAATGATATGATAATGTGACTTTTTTCATTAGCCCCTTAATATGATGGATTACACTGATTGGTTTTCAAATATAAAACCAACTTGCATTCCTGGAATAAACTTGGTCACAACATATATTATATATTTTATATATATTACTGAATTCCATTTCTTGATATTTTATTAAAGGATTTTTACATCTACATTCATGGGGATATTGGTCTGTAGATTTCCTTTTTTGTATTATCTTTGATTTGGGTATCAGGATAATACTAGAATCACGAAATGAATTCTGAAGTGCTCTTAACTCCTCTATTTTCTTTTCTTTTTTAATTAAATTTAGGGGAGAACACTAGTCAATAACATTATATAAATTTCAGGTGTACACTTTATGATAGAACATCTCAATACTTTATTGTGAACTCACCACTCAAAGTACAGTCTCCTCCTGTCACCATATCTTTTACCCTCTTTACCCTATTCATTCACTCCCCCCCCACACACACACATTCCCTTCCACTCTAGTAATCAACATTCTGTTGTTTGCATCTATGAGTGTGTTGTTTGTTTTTATTTTCTAGACTAGAAAATGTGAAATAGATGGTAATCTTTCTTTAAACATTTGAAAGAATCCCCCAGTGAAACTATTTGGGCCTATATATTCTTTGAGATTTATTTTTTACAAATTCAATGCCCTTAAGACTTATAGGACTATTGAAATTATCTATTTCATATTGGGTGAGTTATGGTAGATTGTATTTCTTGAGTAAGTGATCCATTTCATCTAAATTGCAAATTAGTGTAAGTTTTTAATATTTCCTTATTATCCTTTGAATGTCTACAGGGCCTTACTCCCCCCCCCCCTCTCTCTCTCTCTCTCTCTCTCTCTCTCTCTCTCTCTCTCTCTCTCTCTCTTTCTCTCTCTTTCTCTCCCTCTCTCTTTGCCTTTGTCAGTCTTCCTAGAAGTTCATCAATTTTATTAATTACTTCAGAGACCAGCTCTTGTTTCATCAATTTCCTCTCCTCTTCTTTTTCTGTTTTCAACTTAATTGATTTCTGATCTTACCTTATTATGTTCTTCCTTCTGTTTTCTTTAGGTTGATTTTTCACTTCTTTTTCAAGATTCTTGAAGTGGAAACTTAGATTATTGATTAAAGTCTTTTCCTCTTTTCTAATGTATGCATTCAGTGCTATACATTCCTATGTCAGCATGCCAGTAGCTATGTCCCACAAATTTTGATATGTTCTTTTTCTTACTTTCATTCAATCCAATGGTTTATTTAGAAGTGTGTTTTAGTTTCCAAGTGTTTGGAGATCTTCTTGCTATTTTTCTGTTATTGATTTCTTTTTTAAAACAAAATAAATCTTTATTATTGAAAATATTACATATGGGAGGGTGGGAGGGGGGCAAAAAAAATCAATAAAATATATTTTAAAAAAAAAAGAAAGAAAGAAAATATTACATATGTCTCCTTTTTCCTCCATTGACCCCTACTTTGATTTTATTGTGATCAGAGAACACACTCTTTATTATTTCAACTATTTTAAATTGTTCTTATGGCCCATGTCTTTTTATTCTGCTGTGTTGACTTCTGTGGCCTTACTAACCCTGGGGGAACTGGTCCTCCTGTGGCTAATTCCTGGAGGTAGCAAATGACTCATCCATGAGTACTCCTTTCATGTGCACAATAACCAATCCAAAACCCACACCCCCACCACTCCTTTACCAGGCTCTCATGGGGAGCCTGATACAATCTGCCATAACTCACCCAATATGAAATAGATAATTTCAATAGTCCTATAAGTCTTAAGGGCATTGAATTTGTAAAAAGGAAATCTCAAAGAACATTTAGGCCCAAATAGTTTCACTGGGGGATTCTTTCAAATGTTTAAAGAAAGATTACCATCTATTTCACATTTTCTATTCTAGAAAATACAAATCTCACATTCTGGGCCACTATTCACCTGCCCTAATCATCCCAAGGCCGGGTACCAGACTACTTGCTAAAATATTTCAAGCTAGCCAATGGAAACCTCTTTACCCTGTCTTGCCTTGCCTTTTCCAGACACAATATAGAGTTTTGCCCACATTTTCCTCTCACTCCTTCTGCCTATTGACTAACCCAGGTGCTTCCCTGTGTGACCCAGTCTGGTATGCTGTACCTCCTTCTAGAGAACTATGAATAAAAACATCTTCCTTCATGACAATCATGTCCACATTTGTCTCTCTTACTCTACCTGATTAAAACAAATCCTACGTACATTTTTTAATAGCTCAGAATATGGTCTATTTTGGTATAAGTTCCATGGGTACTTGAAAAGAATATATATTCTGTTGTCAAAAATGTCAATTAGATCCTGTTGGTTGATGGTTGCTGACTTTGTTTTATTGCTTATTTTCTGACTAGTTGTTAGGTCCATTGTTGAGTGAGAGGTGTTTAGGTATCCAACTACAATTGTGAATATGTCTATTTCTCCTTCCAGTTCTATCTTTGCATCACTTAGTTGTGTTCTTTAGTGCATACATATTTTGGATTACTATGTCTTCTTTTTATCATAATGATATGATGCCCTTATGTCTGGTGGTTTTCTTTGCTCTAAAGTCTACTTTATCTGATATCAATATAGCGATTACTGCTTTCCTTTTATTAATGTTTGCCTGCATTTTCCACCCTTTTGCTTATAACTTATGTCATTATATTTGAAGTTAATTTCTTGTAGACAGTATATGTGGGTCATGTTTTATAACCCATTCTGTCAATCCAGTTTTTTGTTTGGTATATTTGGACTCTTTATATCCCTTAAGGCTTGAGTCTGCCATTTTACTTTTTGTTTCCTGTTTATGTCTGCTTTTTATTTCTATTTTCTTTTTCCTGCCTTCATAAGGTTTGCTTAAATATTTTTTATAATACCATTTTTATGCATCTAGAATTTTTGTGTTTATCTAATGTTAACTTTTCTAGTGTTTTCTCCAGATATTACATTATATATGCACAACTTATTGTCTGCTAATATTCTCATCTTACCAATTTGGATGAAATATAAAAATTTTACCTCTCTTTACATTTCTTTATTCTCTTCTATTTAGAATTGTCTTAAATATTTCTTCTATGTACATTTAGAACCACATCAGTGTTATTTTTGTTTCAACTGTCATACATAATTTAGAAAACTCAAGAAAATAAGAAAAGCCTGTATTTTTGCTTACCATTATTTTCCTTCCTTCCTTTTTCCCTTCATTCCTTCCTTCCTTCCAAAGTACCTTTTCTGACCATTTATTTTCCTGCATGTAATTGGTCTCCACTGACACCACAGGGTAAGGAGGCCTTGTTACCATCCAGTGGGGTGAAAGCCCCAGCTTTATCTTTACCTTCTCTGCCATCACCTCATGATAACCTCACTAAGGCATGTCACCAATGGTCACTGGTGCCAATTTAACGCCAACAAGAATCACCAATTTGGGGTGCAGTGAAGAAGAAAACTTTCTTCAGTGTAAAACAGCTCAGTTGTGGTACAGCACAGCTTCAGGACAACTCTGGGGCCAGGCCCCTCTCAGGCTACATGAGTCCACTCTACTACTTGATGAACTGCTCTGCTCCATACTTTGCATTGTGCTGGTCTGCTCCACTGCAGGATGGTCTGCTTCACTCTGCTCTGCTCCACTCTGCACCAGTCTGACCCAGTCTGCTTCACTCTGCTCTGGTAGAAAGGGAAAGTGCTCTACCCAAGCCAGAGGGGAGCTGGCTTATATGGACAGAAATCCCCCCTAAGAAACTCTCATGCACTGCTGGTAAAAATGCAGACTGGTGCAGCCACTGTGGAAAACAGTATGACATTTCCTCAAATAATTAAAAATGGAATTTCTATTTGACCCAGTAATCCCACTTCTAGAAATATAGCCCAAGAAATCAGAAACACCAATCAGAAAGGACATATGTACCCTTTGCTCATAGCTGCACAATTTACAATAGCCAAGATTTGGAAACAGCCTAACGGTCCATCAGCAGATGAGTGGATTAAAAAATTTGACATTGAATTGGGTCTCAAAAGAACTGTTGCCTCAGAAAGAAACTCACTACAGACTGATTCATTTGCCCTTCAGCATAACCATTATTACTTGCCTTATTTTTGACTCTTATAAGTATATTTCCAGTAGGACATGATCTAGGGGAAATGGTGAACAACATAGACTGATGAACAAGAACAGACCCAGAGATAAGGAGGTCAGACTGTTGGACCTCAGAGGGAAGGTGCGGATAAAAGGGAGAGATCAACCAAAGGACTTATGTGCATACGTATGAACCTAATCAGTGGTCAAGGACAATAGGGGGTTGGGGGCATGAGTGAGGAGGGGTGGGGGATTGGAATGGGGGGATTGAGGACAAATATGTGATACCTTAATCAATAAAGAAATTAAAATAAAATAAAATAAAATAAATTGTGGTATGTCTATACAATTGAATACTACGCTCCTATAAAAAAAAAAAAGAAAGAACTCTTACCATTCACAACAGCATGGATGAACATGGAGAGCATTATGCTAAGTGAAATAAGCCAGTCAGAGAAAGATAAATATCACATTTTTATCCTCATTTGTGTAATATAATGAACAACATAAACTGATAAACAAAAATAGATTCAGAGACAGAGAAACATCAAACAGAGTGTCAAACTTCAGAGGGGAAGGCTGGGGAGGGAGAAAGGGGGTAAGAAATCAACCAAAGGACTTGTATGTATGCACATGAGCACAACCAATGGACACAGACACTAGGCAGGTGAGGGCATGTGCTGAGGTGTGGGGGTGGCTGGGGAGAGGTCAATGGGGGAAAAAGGAGACATATGTAATACTTTAAACAATAAAGAATTTCTTTAAAAAAAGAAGTCCCCACCCATGGTTCCTGATTGGTTTGTCCTCATGCAAATGAGGATGCCAAATCTTCATAGTTGGATGATCCAAAAGACAGTGCCCTGAATGGTCAGAGCTGCAATGCTCTTGTTGGATTGGGAAGCCGCAGTCCTATTAGTTGAAACAGGATTATAGGAACTCTTTTATAAGGGCCGGCGCACATGGCAGAAACACAGTGCAGACAGGCAGTGCAGCAAGAGGTAAGAAGTTCGGTGCAGGCTTTTCCTTAAAGTGAGTTTAGCATGAGAGACGCCTGTGAAAAAAAGGCTGCTAGGCCTCTGCTTTATAAACTGGAGCCCGGTTAGCCACCAGGAGCCCTTCTTCTAGCTCCCCCTCCTCAGGGTTCACAGTGGTCTAGGTTTCCTCTGCTATTGTTGAGTGAAGACATATTTTTCTATTATGTTTAACTGGTACAGAGCAGTTATTATCTAAAACTTTTCTGAGTTTCTAGGCTTCCCTTTTCCTGGTTCTTTGGCTGGAGACAGCAGGCTTTTCTTGTGTTGTTTGAGTTTTTTTTGTTTTTGTCTGTACCCATTGGTGTTTTGGGTTACTGCCTTCTTCAGTTTGGAATTACGAGACAAAAACAACAGGCAACTGGTCCCCCACCTGAGGTCTCTACATTGTCTGCCTCCTTGTTTTCAACTTTCAGACTTCTTACGTTTGTTTTTATAAAATTTCCAGGATTTTAGTTCTACTTAACTGGAAGTATAGGGGAAAGTACATCAAGCAGCTTCCCAGAGCAAAATTTTCCTTTCTTTTTAAATAGTAGTTTGAATAGAAATCAGTGAAATCCATATATTGTAATTGGTCTCTTAAATCTCTTTAATCTATTGGTTTTCTTCCACTTCTTTTTATTTTTTTTACAACTTTTTTTTCCCCCCTCTCAGAATCTGGGTCATTTGTCTCCCAGTTTCTCATAACCTAGACTTTGCTGATTGCATATTTCTAGTGTTACTTAATATGTTCTTCCATCCTTTTTTATTTTTATAAACTGATAGATAGTATGACATCAAGTCCTCTAACATGAGCACATATGCTCAAATTTCTCACTGTTTCCCATGGGCTGCTCACTTACCCCACCTCTAGGTTCTCTCCTGCCTGAATGCCCCTCTGCCTGCCCCTCCTCCAGCCTGTTCTTCTACTACTGGACTAGTTCAAAGCCTTCATTCCCAAAACACTCCCTGCCTCCCCCCAGGCAGAACTTCTTCCTCCTCACCGCCCCGCCCATAGGGTCACTCTGCAGGCATTTATGCTTGAATGATCTCCTCACTTCTCTACTAGGATGGGGGCTGCTGGACAGAGGAGAGCCAGTCCCCTTTTCTCCCGAAACATCCCTTCTCATGGTGAGGATCAATAAACATATGTTGAATTAATTTGAATCCTGAATATTAATCCTTTCTTCCCACTTTGTGGCATAGCCATTGGGACAGGAAGAAGGCTCATTTGCTTACCATCTTGAGGGGGGCCTGATGGTAGCTTTCTGAAGCCTAATTGCCAGCACTGCTGTTGCCATGGTTTCTCTCACCCACTGGAGTCCTTATGTGAATGCTGAGGGAAGAACTGAGCATTGCCAGCCAAGGCCTTTTGAGGTCATTCTAAGAGGGGAAAAAGTTGAAGTGACAGAATGCCTTGAAACTATTTAGATGTCATAGTGCAGTGGGAAAAACTCACCAAGATGAGGAATTAAATTGATTATAAAACTATGGCCAAGAATCTTTTTAAAGATAAACACTTTAGACCTCAGAGATTCCATCACTAATCAACCTCAGAAACATGAAGGTACTTTTTCACCTAAGTTGTTTCTGGGTATGATTTATTAGGTAGGTACTAAAATAATTTATTTCTATCTTTTCTGCTAAAATAACTTTTATATTTATAGACTCAGGATTACTGTGGTATTAATTATAGTTAGCACTAAGCTATAAGTAATTATTTCTTTGTATGTTGTTGCCCTCAATAATCTCTTAGTATCCTATTCAAAACATATTATTACAACTTGAGACCATCTCTTTTGACTGGTTATCAATGTTCAGAGAATGGGAGGCATACTGGAGAGAGAATTGAGTTTTCTGCTTGAACTTCAGCCCTAACTAAGACCTATGAATGATCTATATTATGATCATAAAAGGGGGTGCCAAACACTGGATTTAGCACTAAGACCAAAGAGATTCTCTAGCCTACTTACCAGATACTTGGAACTTGAAATTGTCATATTATGCCTCTTCTCCATCCACCACAGGTATAATCCTAGCAAAAGATGGACACCCTCAAACTGAAGTTAACATTAATAGGGTCAATATCTTAAGTCTCCCTAAAACACATCTGTAAAAATAGTGCTAATAGCATGGTTATAAAATCATAAGGACCAAATTAATATAAACTACAGACCATGATTTCCCAAACCTACTTAATCAGACTCTGGTCCCACAGCCCAAGAATCTGTATTTTTAACAGAATTCTGAGTTGGTTTTTATATAGCCAGCTTTGTTCAGGTTCCCATGGAGCAGGAAAACTTGTTAAATTTCAGCATGCCCAGGAATCACTTGGTGAAATCATAGAATGCTCATTCCAAGGCCCACTCCAAAGGGTCTAATTCAGTCACCTGGAAGGGTAACAGAGAACCTGCATCCAGGCATTCCCTTCAGTTAGCCTCACACTGGTCTCCAGAAACAGATGCCTGGCATTTCAAACAGGGTCCTTGAAAACAGGTGTATCTCTGAAATATGTCCACTCTGGAAATGCATCTGTAGAAGGCTGTCACGTTCAGTCACAGGATAATAAAAATGGTTACATTAACACTATATGTTGATTCACCTCTCTTCAGCCTTATGGACTCAAAACATGAGTTTGTCCTTCCAGCAACTTGTCCTACATGGGGAAGGGGCTGGCTTAGTCAATCACACCCTCCCGTCTCCCTCCCTGTCGTGGCCTGTTCTGCCCAGCCCTGGCCTCTGCTGTCCACAAAGGGCGCTCCATGGTCAGTCAGCCTGGTCTCCAGGCTTCAGATAAGCGGTTCTCTCTAACACCCTGAAGTCACTCATCACTCTCCTCACAAATAAAACCACATTAAAGACTTCTTTTTAGGATCTGCTTTCTGTCTTTATCCTACTTAGTTTATCCATTTCTGCTTCCTTTGGTGCCACAGACCTCACTTCTTTTTCTGCCAGCTCCTTTGCTTTGTTTTTCTGTGGCTATCTTCTTTCTCCTTTCTTTCAAACTGTTCTCCCTTATCTTCTCTGATACAGACAAAAGGTCAGAAGCCAAGCCCATCACACGGTGAGGACCCAGTGTCCCCATTTGCTCTGTATCAGAATGGCTGTACCTCCTGGACTGACAGAGAGCCTTGGGCACAGATACAATGCGAACCCAGGGCAGAGTGCAACTATTTCAATGAAGGGAGTTGTCTAGATCCCGTCTTCCTCTGAAGATGGAGGTAAGTAGATTTCTGGCTCTAGCTACGTCTTCATCCAATTCTCACTTTTTCCTTCATACAAAGTGAATCTTTTTAAATTGAAGGTCCTAACTTCTCAAACATCTCCTTCAAACCTGGTGCCAGACTAGACATTACACATGGTGGAAGTACTGACCCTCATCTTACAGAAGAGAGAACAGACTTCAAGGAAAAGAGCAAAGCCTCAAATTCAGGTGTCACTGACCCTCTGTCCTGTTACACTGCCTCGGCGTGATAGAGAAATGGAAGGATGGGCACCAAGTCTCGGGTCTTTTTGACAGCATTTGCCTCATTTTCTGCCCTCAGACACTAAATCCAGGGCCTACACTTGGTGGAAGGAAGGTAGGAAGAAGGTCAAAAAGGCAAGAGTAAAAATGACCAGGGTGGTTTGACATGAATCAAAGTAGTGGCTTATTATGGATAAAAATTATGTTCAAAAGTCCTATCTTTAAAAGTTGAAAGTATAAACATCTATGAAAGTTGGAAGTACTATGATATTTTGTTGAGAATTATTATATTGGAAGGGGGAAAGGGAAAGTTCTAGAATAGGCCTTACTGGTGTGTTGCCAGATATCAAAGTCACCTGGACAAATCTTTTAACTCAGTTCTAAGTCTCTTTAAATTCAAGATCTATGTATTCTTTAAAAAAGTCTTTCCTAAGTAAACTCAAAGCTATCGTTATTTCTATTTGCTGGAAGATTTTACAAAACATCTGGATTTCTAACCCAGGGTTCAGGAAACTTCTCCCACATACTTCTCTCCCTCATCTTGATTTCCCTTCTTTTATTCCTGACAATTATGATTTGTTTTTCTCCTTTTTTCCTTAATTAGTCTTGCTAGAAATTTTATGGACTGAATTGTATTGTCCCTCCTCCCCCACCAATTCATATATTGAAACCCTAATCCCCAATGTGATGATATTTGGAAATAGGGCCTCTGGGAGGTAATTAGGTTGAGATGAGATCATGGGGGTGGGATCCTCATGATGGGATTAGTATCCTTAAAAGAAGAAATACCAGAGAGCTTTTCATCTCCATCTGCCAGGCCATGCCAGGCACAGCAAGAAGGTAGCCATCTGCAAGCCAAGAAAAGAGTCCTCACCATTATCCTGGACCCTGATTTTAAACTTCTAATCTCCATAACTGTGAGGAAAATAAATGTCTGTTGTTTAAACCACTCAGGCTATGACATTTTGTTATAGCTACTCAAGCTCACAAAGATAAGGAATATATACATTTAATTAATATTTTCAAAGAACTAAGCTTGACCTTATTTGATTTTCTCTGCTATTTGTCTTCTAGCTCATTTTATTATTTCCTTGTTCAATAAACATATATTGAGCTTCATTTATTTTTTTTTTAAGCTTCTTAAGGTAGAAATGTAGAAAATCCATTTTAAACCTTTCTTTTTTTTTATTATTAAAAATTTACTTTTCCACACTGCTTCAGGTACACCCTACAAATTTTGATGTTTGATTTTATTTCCATTTATTTTAAATGTTTTTTGTGATTTTTCTCTTTTATTCACACGTTATTTGTTGTTTTATTTATGGGTATTAAATTGTTGTCTTCTTCATGAAATAAACAAAAGGTTTGGCATATTTCAAGACATCAAGTAGTTGTGGGTAAATAATTAACACAGTGATGTTTGCATTGGGTTATACCTAGAGATGACTTTATTTATGCTTTTTGAGTTTTTGTGTGTCAGTTACACAATCTAAATTAGTCATTCAAATATGCTACTTCTACAACAGTCTATTTTTTTCCTTTGGTAAATTGTAAGTAAGGACTGTGTCTTCCCAAGGCCTACTGACCTAATAATCTAGTATGCAATGTCATGTAGCCTGAAAGAAAAAATGAATGTTTCCCACCAGATGGTGATTGAGATGATCATATCATGATCCTCCAGATTGACAAATACCATCTCCACCAACATTGCACAATATGGACAGGAGTCCCCATATCACAAAAAAAGAGTAGTCTAAAGCCATCACTTATTTATTTCAAAGGCAATAAAGAAAAAATAAAAGGCATTGTATTTACTCTCTCCTCTTTTCCAAAGCACAATCATCCAATCTATACTTTTGACTTTAAAAGTCTCTATCTGGTTCTTTAAATAAAAACAAAAAAAAATTAAAGTCTCCATTTGGTCCATTAAAATGGCTAATCCATGACTTTTAAGCACAGATCATACTAGACATCAAACCAATCTACCTAATAAAAGAGTAACATGCTAATGGATTATGCTATCATGACACCCACCAGGCAATCAGCAGTTAGTATGCAAATTAACCCAACAAAGATGGCGGGTTAACTTAAATATATAGGCGCTGAGCAGCAGGGAGCAGGTGGGACGCTTGGAACTTCGCCATGGCAATGACGCATGCATTCTGCACCACCCAGCTGCTCCAGGCCTGTGGGCAGTGTGGGAAGGTGGAAAAGTGACTCCAGCCAGAGCGAAGGCAGTGCCAGCAGTCAGGGGAAGAAGGCCCATTCTTTCATGAATCTTCATGCATTGGACTTCTAGTCTACACTAATAAAAGAGAAACATGCAAATTAACCATCACTCCACAACACCCACAAGCCATGCCCACCAGCTAATTAGGAGCAAGTATGCAAATTAACCCAGTCAAGGTGGCGACTGGCCACAGAGTGAGCAGGAGGCTTGGGTTTTCCCAGTGATGGAGGAAGCCAAGCTTCCACAGCTCTGGCCTGCCTTGGCCTCTGCTCAAGGCTACAAAGTTTCAATTATAGAAGATAAATAAATTCCAGACCCTAGGGCCTCCACTTGGGTCGACAAGGGGCATGGCCAGCCTGCAAACCACCACAAGCCTCTCCCCAAGGCCACCCCATACCCCAAGGGAACCCCCACCCTGATCCGGGACACACTTCCAGGCAAACCAGTTGGCCCCCACCTGTGCACCATATTAATTAAAGAGTAATATGCAAATTGATCACCATTCCAACACACAAGATGGCTGCCTCCATGTGGTCAAAGATCCTGCTCCCATGTGGACACAAGATGGCTGCCACAAGATGGCCAGCAGGGGAGGACAGTTGGGAGGGACCAGGCCTGCCAGGGAGGGCAGTTGGGGGCAATCAAGCCTTCAGAGGAGGATGGTTGGGAGGGCAGTTGTGGGTGTCCAGGCCTGCAGGGGAGGGCAGTTAGATGCAAAAAGGCTGTCAGGGGAGCGGTTAGGGACCAATCAGGCTGGCAGGGGAGTGGTTAGTGGATGATCAGGCTGGCAGGCAGAAGTGGTTAGGGGCAATCAAGCAGGCAGGTGAGCAGTTGGGAGTCAGCAATCCTGGATTGTGAGAGGGATCCCAGATTGGAGAGGGTGCAGGCTGGGCTGAGGGACACACACCCCCATGCACAAATTTCATGCACTGGGCCTCTAGTGTGTATATATATATATATATATATATATATATATATATATATACATTTAACAAATAATTTCATTAAGGGGCTATAAAGCTATTGCTTCTCATGAATCCAACATCCTCAGATCCCAGAGAAGCACTGGATAATGGAAGTCTAATGGATAAATTAAGATTATTAAGCAACCTAACCATCAATAAATTCCACCAGCTTGCAGTTTCTGGGATCACTGTGCTGTGAGCTCAAAAAAGTCACAGCAGAGCAAACAGCTGCCCTGAGAGCCTTCATGTCTGACCTCTCAGTAGCAGCACCATTTCACCTGGACCCACTGTGATATGCCCTGAGGATGGACTAGAACAGTGGCTTTCTGACCTTTTGTGATAGAGATCTATACAAAGAAGTACACTTTACATTAGGTTCAGCACACAAATGAGTAAGAAAAAAAAAAAACACACACACACACCCAAAAAAAAAACATTTCAAAAAACATTACTAACCCTTACTAAGAACAATGCTTTCTGACATTTTCTAATTTATTATATTTCATTTAATTTTGAGTGGGGGGATAGAAATCTGTGTCCCAGCCTACTAATGAGGTGGAGACAAGCAACTAGAAGAAAATATTTTCCATTTTTATCCCACTATCTTCCAAGGATGTGCATTTTACAAAGCAAGTCTGACCAGTGCCATCTACTGTACCCTCAGGATATTGCAAGTATGTTTTTTGTTTGTTTTGTGGGTTTTTGTTTTTCCTGGCAAAGAGATTTATTTAGGGATAAGATTAGATCAGAGAATTCTCCACACCAATATGTATTTCTTCCCTCAAAGCAAAAACAGCTCTGAAACAATTTAAGGAGAAGTTTACATGAATAGCAAACACACAACCTCATTTCTGAATTCTAAGACTTCATATCCAAGTCAGAGAACATCCATATGACTGGAGCCTCAAGAGCAAAACTGACCTTGTAATTGGTGGTTTCCAGAGAATGAAAAATTTAAATTCAGAACATTTTAGATGATCACGTCATGAAAAGCTGCTGTCATCTATCAAAAACTATAACCTGGGAATCATTGCTAAACTTACGTCTGTAATTATTTTTATACTAAAGCAGCTCAAAACGTAGATATTTACTATTCTCCAACTTATCTGGACAGTTCTTCAAGAAGACATATGGCACAATATTGTTGTAACACAAGCTAAAATGTAGAAATCTCTTTTGTAATTTGTGAAGGATACAGAGTTTCCATTTTGACAAGCCACCATAGCTTACAGAATTTAATTTTTATATTCAATGAAAGTGAATTTTCCCTACCAGTTTGCCTGGGAGTTACAGCTTTGTATTCATTTCTGGCTAAACTGTGCTTTTGATACGAACACATTCAGAAGAAACTTTGTGGTTTCTTTTTTTTATTTATTTAAATATATTTTATTGATTTTTTTTTTTACAGAGAGGAAGAGAGAGGGATACAGAGTTAGAAATATCAATGAGAGAGAGTCATCGATCAGCTGCCTCTTGCATACCCCCACCGGGGATGTGCCCACAACCAAGATACATGCCTTTGACCAGAATGGAACCCGGGACCTTTCAGTCCGCAGGCCGACGCTCTATCCACTGAGCCAAACTGGTTTCGGCGAAACATTGTGGTTTCTTCACAATCTGCTTAAATGGTCGTAAAAGAGCATATACAGTAAAGTCAAGGAAATAGACTTATTTTACCCTTGGCTTGCAACTGAAACATGTCCAGCAACTCGAATTTCCCAAAAATATTTTATGTGTGAATATAAAATTAGAATGGTAAAAATGGAAAGCCTTGTAACAGTTTTAGTCGTGATTCAAAAGGTGGCTATTTTTTGTTTTTTTTTAATTTCTTTTTTGATTAAGGTATCACATATTTGTCCTCATCCCCCCATTCCCATCCCAAATCCCTCCTCACGTATGCCCACCCCGCTGTTGTCTGTGACCACTGGTTAGGCTTATATGCATGCATACAAATCTTTTGGTTGATCTCTCCCCTTCCTCCCTCCAAGTGGGGTTTTTTGAGGTTTTTTTTTTATGAGATACCTTTAATTTATAAGTGAAGAGGACAATTAAATGTTTGAAGTTTAAGAGTTGTTGTTTTTTATTTTTTTTAATTTCTTTATTGATTAAGGTATTACATATTTGTCCTCATCCCCCCATTCCCATCCCAAACCCCTCCCCACTCTTACCCTCACCCCCCTGTTGTCTGTGACCATGTTGTTGTTTTTTAATTCTGTGACTATAACACTTGTGTGTGCTTTTCCCCAAGTGACTTGATATTAACAATTTCAGAATCCGTAAGTGAGGATGTGGGTCAATGATGAAGAGAGAAATCATAGTGAAATACTGTTTTTCTGTCAAAATAATCACAAAAGTGAGCAAGCGTCACACGTGGGCCACGCCTGCTTTCTCCGTCGTGTGTAAGCTGTTACTAATCACTCAGAGATCCAGCGCTCATTCCACTTTGTCTCCACTGCTCTTTTGGAGGGGCTAAATTTTTTTTGATCCATTATATTTATTTGATTAATAGTACAGCAGCAAAGTCAAGAAGGTGAGTGTAGACCAATTGCTAATGGTGTTAATAACTAACAGCTAAGAGAGATTCAAAGGATCTAACTTGCTCCTAAACTGCCAAGTGTTTGAACAGGTCCTCCATACTCTCACGAGTCTCTTCTTGTCTCGAGACATTTTATGCTCTCACCTGCATGATCTGTGTGTCAGACATGTAACTAAGACATTTTAATGTCCAGATAGAGCACCCTTCCTGGGGGAATGAAAGGGGTTGCCTTATTACGCAGCTAAAAAGCAATCATTCATTAAAATGTGTTAAGAAATTGTATTTGTCTCCCACTAACTTCTTGCACCATAGCAACTTCTTTCTTTTGGGGTTTATTTATAACACAACTATCAAAATAAAATACCAAATAGCTTATAACTTGACAATGCATCACTTTAAATATCTGCATGAAAGTTCAGCTCACTTATACACACCTGGGATTTACCTGCTTGCTACTATGAATGTGCATGAAAATAGTAGTCAGGCGTACCTCTGACACTCTGAAATGACCAGGTGTGGCTGTAACAGATCCTCTTTAGGTAACCATCAATATTCATTTGATAACTTTTCAATCTCCCCTGGGGATTAACAATCCTCTGTCAGTTTCATTCACTACCTCCCCGGGAGACACCAGAATTGGTTTTTTTGCTTTGTTTTGTTTTTCACCATAAAGCCAAGTCAAAAACTCTAAGTTGTTCAGTGCCTACGAGTTAATAAGACAAAGGTATGTCAATCAGGCAGCAGGCAGCCCTGAGCACCGCAGGGTTGTGGTGCTAGAACCGCTGGAAGGAGCACAGCAGAGCTGGGCAGTGCCTCCTCTAGGAGCTGCATGCTAAAAGATGAAGATGTGTGGAAACAAAGTGACAAAATTAAGGCTAATTCTCAATGTTTATATTTAATAAATACTGCCTTTAACCAAAACAGTGCTCCTCACAAAAATAATTACAAGATTTATAAAAATATTAATTTGTTCTGTAATTTGTGTAACTGTGTATATGTCTAAGCTTATTTGCAGATAACTTCAAATTTCCAAGCTTGAGACCCCTTTTCTATTTACCTCTTTCTCCTCTACTCTTGAGGACACACACACACACACACACACACACACAAGATTTTCTGCCCTACAAGAATCCAGATCTGGTTAGGAAGAAAACACCAGTACAGAACAACAGAAACACACACAACAAAATAAAAGTAAGTGCTGAATTGTAGAGCTGTATATCCTAAAATACAGAATGGCTAAATATACAATTAGCCAATAACACATACTAGTTATGCAAATCAGGCGAGTAAGTTAGAAGAAACAAGGAAAGGGCAGTTGAACAGCACCCTGCAATCACGGTAAAGACATTAAGACCTAAAGTGAGATTTGTCAATGGGAAAGTGAGTCAACTTTCAATTTGCAAACCATCTTCATCAGCTGGGTTCCTACAGTGGTTCTGGACCCTCCCTTCCCTCCCACCCACCAGGACTCTAACAGATTCCAGAACAGTCCTGTCTTGGAAACTAAAGGGAGAGCCCCATAGCTAGCCCCTCTCTCCCCTCTTAATCTCCCCCCAGTCCATGTAGCCCCGTCTCACAGCATCCCACGGTGTGCCCAGACCAGGGTGTCTGAACTCCACCCGGCTTGGCCTGTCATTCCTAACCAGTCGAGTCAGCATATCTCTTGGTTGGGCCAAGCAGGGCTGAGCAGCTGTGGGGCTTTGTCTCTTCAGGAACAGATACGCCCTTAAGACTAAGACTTAAAGCTGGGAGGTGGGGTGGTGACCTCAGGACAAGGCTCCTGTGCACCAGTGCGAGGCAGCTCAGGCCGGCCCATGCAAATGGGTGCCAGTTTTACAAAGAAAAGTCAAAACCCTCAAGCTCATGGTGACAATGATGGAAATTCACTTCTGAGACCAGATCTGCTCAGTCAGGATGAATCACCATCATCTTTTGCCTAACACAGAACTGGACCCAAGTAAAGGCAAGTCGGTTGTGCCTCCACTCCGGTGCTCTGTGCGGGGACAGGGTTCCACTGTGGCCAGGCGCAATGTCCCCAACGTGACCTGCTCTTGCAACTTCAGTTCTCCATCCACTTGCTTTGTGAATATCCACTCTGTCACCTGCATCTCAAAACCTAAAAATCCCAACCAGATGTGAGCCATGATGCCTTGCTCTCTCCGAGTCCAGTCTTGAGGAGAAGAACCCAGCTGGCGGCCGTCTTCTCCAGAAGCTGGGGGGCGTGTGCAGGGCCAGGAGGGTCACAGGCTTCACTTGTTCTCTTTCTTTCCTTTCGGAGTAATCTGGGCTTCCCCCACCCCAAGTTGAGTCACCATCCCGCCTGTGGGAGGAGGAAGCAGCAGGAACAGGAGGGGCAGCTCCAGTAGCGCCAGAGGGCAGGCCTCGCTTCTCCGGGGCCCTGGGCAAAGCCGGGCTTGACCCCCACTTCCACCCTGGGCATATTGTTGAAAGTGACCTAATGAAATGGAGAAATCATGCAGGCGGTTGGTAAGCTCGTCTGCGGGGTTTTGGGGAGAACGAAGTGGAGACTTGGCCAGTGGCGATGCCACCTCCTCACCCTCTGTCCCCAGACTCCTACGCGGGAACCTGCCCGGGGCAGCTCTGCAGGGACCAGGACCCTCCGAGGCCTGAACTGAAACCTTCGCATGGCTGGTTAGCCCGGCCGGTTTGGCTCATGGGGTAGAGTGAGGGTGTGCGGACCCAGGGGTCCCAGGTTGGGTTCCGGTCAAGGACATGTACATACCTCGGTTGCAGGCTCCTCCCCGGCCAGGGCGTGCAATCAATGCGTTTCTCTCACATCCATGTATACCCTCAGCTGAGGATTACAGAACTAAATAAACCTTCACATGGTTGGAAATGCCTGTTACTCTAATAATATTTTTTAACATAAAGCCCAGCTTCAAATATATTACTGAGAGACACAGTAGTAATAACAACAGCAAGAACTATCCTTTGTCCCCACCCCCTGAACGCGGGGGGCCGAGCCCGGAGTTCTGCATCCTCCTGAGGGTCTGGCCCTGCCCCCCGCGGGGCTGGCGGGGAGACCTGCGGGCCGGGGGCGCTGGGGACCCTGGGGTCCCGGGGTCGCGGGCCTCGGAGACGAGGGGGGACTCAGGGACCCAGGAGCTCCGGCACCCGACCCGGTGGCCCCGCCCGAGCTGGGGGGCCGGGCGCGGGGTGCCGCCCCTCCGGGGCTCTCTCGGGGGCGGGCGGGGCCGCCGTCCCGGTTAAAAGGCGCCGCCGGCCCTCAGGTGCGGCAGAGCCGGCCGAGGTCTGCGCTCCCCCGAGCAGGCGGCCAGGCCGGACCCTCAGGACCGCACGGGACCCCCAGCCCTGCCCGGACCCACCGAGCCCGCCGCCGCCGACCCGCCGAGGCCCCCGCCGCCGGTGAGCCAGCCCGCGGAGCCCGCAGCGGGCGGCCGGACCGTCCCGGACCCGAGCTGCGGTGCCGGCGGGAGGGACGGCGCGGGCTGAGGACCGGGACCCCGGGGACTGGGGAGCCGGGGGGCGGGGGGGTCCCCGGGGCTGTCGCTCTGGGACCGTCACGGAGAAGTGACCCGGACGGCGGGGCAGTGGGCACGGGTCAGTGCCGGGTGGACCCCGCTCGCACCGAGGCCCCTGCTGGGTCTTTGTCGGCGGCCGGGCCGGCGCCCCGCAGCGGGTCTGGCGGCACAGGGTCCGAGGGAATTCGCTGGGAGGGACTGCCCTCGCCGAGTTCCGAAACTGGAATCGGGCCGCTGCGGGGAGCGGACGTTGGACACCAGCGCCCGAGTGCCCGGGAGGAGGGGCCGGCCGCGTGTGCCAACGCGCTTTGGCGATCTAGTTAGTAAGGTTCCTGGGGAAGTCTGTCTGACGCCATGGGGAGTGTTAAAGTACCGGAGCCTCTGCTTAGAAGGAAGGCTGGCTTCCATTTGTAGAGCAGGAGTCCTGCCTGGAGGAGGTGATCTTTGCAAACCGGGCGCTCCCATCACCGTCTGCGGAGAGGAGCCAGGACTCTGGGCCCAGCCCTGTGAGCAGGCACCGCAGCCTAAACTTGAGACACGGGTTTCCTTGTTCCTCTTTCCTGAACAATCGGAGCGCCTTCATTTCCAGGTGGCATTTTCTAGCAAGGGGTTGAGAACAATGTTCTTTCAGGCAGTGACATAAACCCTCTGCTCCTGCAGGAGGGACATAAGCCTCATCAGTGTGTCCGCTCCCTGAAGTTGGACGACCATTTAGTTGGGAATCTGTCTCAGATGTGTGGCAACAGACATTTCCCTGCTTGCTCTTTGAACCAAAACTCAGGTGCTAAGTCACAATTAGACACCTGTGAGAAAGGTGGGCCACTCTGTGGAGGCAGATGGTCAGGTCTGTCGGGGGGGAAAAGGGATTGAGAAGAAATTAGGGTAAAGATTGCTTTTACCTTTTCTCACATCGTTCCTTCCCTAAAGAACAGAAGCTTCTCTGCCAGAGTTCCACGCAGTGGCAGGGTGGTGTGGGCCAGGTCAGGAGGGCAGCACAGCAGCTCCCCAATGGTTTCACCCTGGGTTAGCCCACCTTGACCTGTTACCCCATCCCACTTGTGGGTTACAATTTTATTTGCTCCTTTTCCTGAAAGGATCCACAAACAGGTGGTTGCAGCTATAACAGCGATAAGGACTCACTGTCGTTTTCTCAGCTGATGGTGGTTGGACTGGTTTGTAGAAGAGTGTGGGTCTGTGTTTGGTACTTTGGAAGAGGACAAAGGCATAATGCTCCCCATTTCAGCCAGGTGGACAGCTTATTTCTGTAAGGGCCCTGCTCCCACTTAGTAAATGCCGGTGAAGAACTGGACTGTCTAGTTCCATAAAATAGTTTGATTAAACTATGAATTTTGGTTTTGCTGTTGGACAGGACTAAACTGTCCACCCCTAAGAGGACCGCCAGACAGTCTGTATTTAAAGGGTCAGGACTGAACTACTGTTTTTTTCCAGTGGTATTTGTCTTTTTTAAGCTAAGTAAGGCTAAATGATTTTGAAGTGCATTTCAAGTTTTGTGTCCATGATGGGTCTCTATGTCTCGCCTGCTTGATCTGACCAAGGTGGCACTGGATGGCTTCAGCCATACCTTGTGACCCACCTGAGATGGGGCTAAGTGATGAGCCTGCTCTCCACAGGGAGACAGGAACCAACTTGCTCAAAATGAGGAGAGCGTTATGCTTTTAAGTAAGAAAAGAGAGCGTTCACTGCCAGCACAGAAGGGGTGGAAACAGACGCTCGTCAGGAGTGTGGGGAAGTGGGATCTCGTTAGCAGAGCGCTGATTGAGACAGATTGGGTGTAACGATGATTAAATGAAGAGAAGGCCACTGGCTCATGGCAGGTTGACCCACAGGTTTCAAGTCCCATTTCATTAAGATGTACATACCCCACCGAGTTTTCTAAACTTCCGTATTCAATTCAGTGACATCGCCCTGAAGGGCATCACTAGGAAATCACTCTCATTTTGCTTCATTTATTGTCTTTTTTTTTTTTTTTTTCCATAATGTGCCTCTTTAGAAACACGGGTAGCCATCAGTTTCGCATGATGGTGAAGACCACCAGTCCATACTCAAAACATTCACAAACATCTATGCACATAGTGGCTTTTCTCCATGAACAGAAAGTTTCCAACCTGTTCTTTTTCATATAGAAAAAGGAAGTGAGGCCCTTTTGTGAAATTTTAACATATGGTGCCCCAGATGTCAACTTCACCATCCGTAACATATATTTCACTTCTACATACCAAAACCATGACAGTTCATTGAAACCGTTTAAGGAAAAGGGCTCTGTAGGGAGACATGGCCTGCCGACCTTTACAGCAGGTTGGTGGGACTAGACTCAGTCCCAGGAGTGCTGTGAGGCTAACAAGCAAGCGCACAGTTGAAATCTGCACTTTGAGTTCCCGGGGAGTGCCTGCTGAGGGATCAGTCAGCCCTAATTATGCCTCTAAGTTAGGAGCCCTTTTTTATTATGTGTTAAAGACCGGGTGAATTACTCAGGTGAATAAGTATACACTGCTCTTTATTGGAAAACACATAAACAGGTTCAAGGTGGTTTGGGAACCATCCTTTTTATCCTATGGCAAATTAAGTTGGTTTGGTTCTCACCTTTTGGGTGAAGTTCAGTAAGAGTTGGTGTTTGCTCAGGAAGAGACTTAAGGGTGAATTCTTCCAGATTGTATCCTGGTGAGTCATTCCTCTATTGTGTTCGTCTTGTCTTTTCCAGAGCGAACTGCCCGCAGAAGATGGATTGGGGCACTTTGCAGACTATTCTGGGGGGTGTCAATAAACACTCCACCAGTATTGGAAAAATCTGGCTCACCGTCCTCTTCATTTTTCGAATTATGATCCTGGTTGTAGCTGCAAAGGAAGTGTGGGGAGATGAGCAGGCTGACTTTGTCTGCAACACTCTGCAGCCTGGGTGCAAAAACGTGTGCTATGATCACTACTTCCCCATCTCTCACATACGGCTCTGGGCCCTCCAGCTGATCTTCGTGTCCACACCAGCTCTCTTGGTGGCCATGCATGTGGCCTACCACAGGCATGAGAAGAAAAGAAAGTTCATTAAGGGAGAGATAAAGAGTGAATATAAAGACATCGAAGAGATCAAAAACCAGAAGGTCCGAATAGAAGGGTCCCTGTGGTGGACCTACACCAGCAGCATCTTCTTCCGGGTCATCTTTGAAGCTGTCTTCATGTATGTCTTCTACATCATGTATGACGGGTTCTCCATGCAGCGTTTGGTGAAATGTAATGCCTGGCCTTGTCCCAATACCGTGGACTGCTTTGTTTCCAGGCCCACAGAAAAGACTGTCTTCACAGTATTCATGATTGCAGTGTCTGGAATTTGCATACTGCTGAATGTCACTGAATTGTGTTATTTGCTAATCAGATATTGTTCTGGAAAGTCAAAAAAACCAGTTTAAAACATTATCCAACTATTAGATAAAAATTAGACAGCAGGAAAAGAATGAGGCAATCAGTGCTTAGTTGTCAAGGCCGAGTCACCAGCATTTCCCAAGGTCAAGATTTTTATCTTAAATGTATCCGATTGAAATTTCTGTAGCTCTCACGTAAAACTCCAAGTGCCTCTACTGGCACACTTCTCTCCTAAACCTAAAACACAAAGACTTGATCCTATGCCTATATTGATTTTTACTCAGATTAGTTCCAATGAAACCCTGTGCTGGTAGGGGATATTTGTGCAGGGTAATTTCATATTTTGAAGAAAGAATGTTGGCATTTGTTTCTATTTCTTTGAGGAAAGGAGAGAAGCACCAGGTCCTAAAGAGAATGCTAAGAAGAGTGAGTGGGTTGCTCTTCTTATGGTTCTTTTTGCCATTTTCCCATTAATTAAAGGTACACATAGATAACCTTGGTTCTTTTATTCACTTTGGAAGTTCTAGTCTCTTACGATGGACAAGGTTACCTAATGCTTCAAACTGTCTTTTTTTTTTTTTTTTTTTAAGTGAACACTTGAAAATATATCCTTTTGGTCTACAAGACATTCTGAAAACCATTATACTTTCCTCCTATTTCAACGGCTCTGATAATGATATGTAAATGTTGTGTAACTAGATACTATCGTTGCATTTAAAATGTGGCCTCTCAGTTATGAATAATTTGCAGGGCCACTGTATTAACTGTGGTATGTAGTCCACAAAAGCATTACGACCTCTCTCACATGAGATAAACTAGAAGTTCTTAGTGATGGCTTGACAGCCAATGGCCTCATTTCACAACTTTAGGTGTAATTTTGGAGGAGAAATATAGACAATGTATCACCAATTGCCACCAACTACAGCTGGCTCAAGACACCCTATCTTTTCAACATTTGCCTTTTCCATGACTTGGTAAAGGGTGGAAACACTGATTTAAAGCAGTTTTTTAGGACTATTTTGTTGCCACAGTTCAAAACAAAGTGGGGGTGGGGTAGGGGTAGGGGTGGGGGGGAAGTAAGGGTGGGAAGTTCTATTTTTAAAGAACAGATGAAAAGACTAGACTCTAAATTCTGGTGATTAAAATATGAGTTTCCTCTATTTTAAAAGTTTGCTTGCTTTCCTCTTCAGCTTTCAATTTTTTAAAAGTGAAAATAGAATTAATAGACATTTTAAAAAATAGACACTATGGTTTAGATATATTTAGCAGTTCTCTAGGACACATTGAACCTTAGTATTATTATCATGATGCTTGACCTGGTTTCCAAAAAATTGTACTCAACATTTTTCAATGAGGGTAAACATTTTTCTTTTGCCAAGAATAGCATTATAAAAATATTTTTGTAATAATAAATAATAGCTTTAAGTACATGCTTGTAATTAAATAATTTTGTAATGTCTCAAATATTTAAAATCTTAAAATATAAATTTGTATACAGTAATAGTTATTTAAAATTTATTAGTTTTTAATATAATAGCACATTTTAATGTCATCTATGGTCAATTTTGTATAAGGAGTTTCATATTTTAAGTGTAATGACACCAAAAAGGTAAGTTTCCAGGTTGTCTGTCACCATCCTCAGATCTTCTGCCCAGTTACAGAAAGGCTCTGTCACTAGAAAGCTTGGCAGGGAAGGGAGGAAGAAGATGGTTTGTGCCCAACGCCCTGCTGACCACACAGTTTTTTTACAAACACACTCACAGTGTGGTGTGCAGATTGGGTTTGCAGCTTGGAGGATGTCAGGCTGGGTTCACATGACCAATGTGGCTCCTAGAATCCTGGGAACAACACTTTAAAATGATATTCATGCTAAAGGTTGGCTGAGGCATGAGAAAGATTCTATCAGAAGTCTTTTCTGCAAGATTGTCTTTCTGTGTGTTTGTATGTGATCCAAGCTAGTTTTGGAAACTTCTTTTTACTTCTTGGTACCCACTTCCATGGGAAATAAAACCAACGCTTCAGCTGTCCCTTTGTGAGTGTCCCTCAGGCACTCTCCCCAACACAGCAGTGCCAGCCCTGTCCTTAGACTAAGGCCTTCAGGGCATTCTATACAGCAATAATTATAAGTATTTCTACTGATAATTACTGAATAGAAATACTTTTTAAATTAATTTAATAGGACCCGAACCAGCCAGCTTTCATCCAGGTGACGGGAGAGCAGTAAGAAGTAGTTCCTGCCTTCCAAGAAGCTCTGCACACAGCCTGTTAAAACAACACATGGATTTTAAATAGCTATGTTCACTCTTACAAGCCATGAAGACTATTACTCTCAAGGTCTTAAAGACTGGACCAGATAATTACAGAGGACTCTGACCACTTTTAAGGACTTAAAAATAGATCTGGCCACAGGCCTAAAAATTAGAGCTTGAACTCTGAAAATAGTAATCCTAAATATGTATTTCAAATCACTAATTTAAAAAGGAAAAGCTATGCTGTTTGTTTTTTAAGATTCCACCAAAGGACTCTATCAGGTTAGCTGTGTTGAGGCCTCCTTACTAGAGCATCGTAAGTTTAGGACATGGGTACGGCTCCACTGCTAATGCTGTCTTGTACAAGGTATGTTAATAATGGGAATTGTGATCTCAAGCAACTCTCTGTACATGTGCAACTGCCAAAAGGTGCATCACAATTGTTATGAGTGGATCAGGGACAACTCAGAGGACAATTGTATTCTCCAGGGTGGCTTGGGTCTGAGTTGCCAGTCATTGCTATCATCGGCCTCATGTTCACCTGCAGACCAGCAGGTACTGTGCGAGAGGGCCTACCGTGGGGAGAGCACCTCCCTCATTTCTCCAGATTTCAGATTCCTAAGGTTAATGGCAATCAGGTAAGACAATTTGTGCAAAAACCCTCTACAGAGGAAATTGTTGAGTAAACAATTGCCATCTGTTTTCCATTAGATAGATCCCAAGTTGGAAAGATGTTGGATAGCATTTCAGGTAGGAATGACTCAAGCAAAACTTGATATACTGGGAGCTTGAAAAAAATGCACACTTACATCAAGCCTGAAATAAGTGCAATACAGGAGAGAAGACACTAGCCACATAGATGGGAGAAGAATAATTGATTGCCCATGTAACAGCAAAAAAGCTCAGGTGGTGACAGCTATGACACTGAAATTACAGAAAAATCAACAGAATACTACAGAAAGCTTTGGTTCACCTAGTTAGGGTCTCTAAATACCTTCCATATATGGTACAAAATACTTTTTCTCTCAATCCTCCAGATAGGACTACTCCTTTGGCATGGACCCGGGAGGTGAGCTCAGGCAGAGACCATCATGCTCAAAGGTCAATTGCAAATGTTATCACACAAAGGATGTCAACTGGACTTCTAGAATTTCCCTAGTGCGTTTCTTTCCTGCAGCTTGTAACTGGCACCATAGGGACTCCCCATCTTCCCAGTGCTGACGGAGTTAAGGTAGTCTTCCCTATTGTGAGATGCCTGCCCCTCCATTCCTATACAGCTCTAATTATTCATTTACTCAACCAATATCTAATGAGTACAACTGAATGCCAAAGCAAAACTTGGTCTTCATGTTGAAGGAGGTAGACTGTACATGCACACCCTTAGGTTATATATGCTGCAGATGTGCAATGGAGGAAAACAAACCAGCAGAAGGGAACTAGGATCTGCCAGGGATTGCTATTTACTATTGGGTGCTCAGGGAGGGCCATTCTGCCAAAAGACCTGACGGAAACGAGGAAGCAGAATAAATAGTGTCTTAGGGAACGTTGTCCAGTGAGAGAGGGAAGGGCCAGACACCAGAGTCAAGGGGACAGCGAGAGGAATGAGGCTGAAGAGGGGCAGGCAGTGCAGATGGACTCAGGATGGCTGTGTTCAAATGTCCAGCACCTACTCTGCTTTCTACTGGACCCTAGTATGTCTCTTAAATAGCTGGGAAAAGATCAAGTTCTGACACAGCATTAATACTAATGTAGTCTGAGCTTGAGTTAGCCTTTTAACAGCTTCATCATCTTTCCTCATCTTCAATTAAAAGGCCACCAATGTAATTATGTAATAATAGAATTGATATATAAATATTTTATATTTATATAAATATAAATATTATGCGGAAAAGTAAATACAGAAGGATATAAAGTCAAAACTGGAAGTCTCATTTCTTTCCCCTATTTTAAAGTATCAGCATGAACATCCCAGTGTCTATCCTTCCAGTCTTTTCTATGCCATCACAGCTACTTATATGCACAGTCACACAGAACCATTTTGGTTTGCATTCTTACATAATTCTTTTTTGTGGTAGTTTCTCATTTAATAACATGCCTTGGAGATATTTCCTGGTTGATATGTATAGCTCTAACTTGCTCTTTTTGGAAAATGTACAGTATTCCATAGAATCACTGAGTCATAAGCTATGTAACCATCCCTTGTTAGTGAACAGTTACATGGTCTCCAATTTTCAGAGTTCTCTCCTCCCCTTCTCTTCCTATTAAAGAGATTTTCCCTTTGTCCTGAATGTTACATGACATTTTCCAGTCTATTAAAGGCTTTACATTTCCTTGTTGAATCTCATTGCTGATTTGGGCTCATCTATCTGGCCCATCCAGATCTATCTATGCCTCGTATTCAGTCCATTAGCAATTCCTTCCAACTTTATGACATCAGTCAGTTAAAATAGCCTGCTTTCTCTACAGTCATTGAAGCCAATAAAAATATTGACAATAGAATGCCACCAAGAATTGCCTTTGAGCTTAACATCCATGCATTTACCAACATGGTATGAGTTGAAATGCTGAAAATAAACGCACTTTTACACTTCACTGCATCTGGTTCACAAGTTTTCAATATATTATAGACTAGGAGTCCATACTGGAACCCTCTGTGATGGGGAGCTGCTCGCTGCTGCCACCTGCTGTCTGCAAGGGTCACTGCAGGGCACTGCTTCCAGGCCCCTGGGGCTCCCTCAGGATGGCAGGGCCCGGCCAGCACCAGCCTCTTTGGGACCCTCCTGCACCTGCACTGGCATACCCTCCCCTCCACAAAACCTCACCATTGCCCTGGAGTATTTCCAAATGTAGCCATTGTTGCTTTGTTAGGGAAACCATGAAAATGAAAAACAAAAAAACATACATAAACATATACTACTTCCTCTCAAAAGAGGTATAGTGAGCGATATTAGCTGTAATCTGGTTACAGTGAATGGCCTGTCACCAGGTTCCAAGGTAGGTTTTGTCCTTGGGTTTCTATAAGCACTTCTGTCACCTGGGTTTTGGAATCTCACCATCTAGGCCTGTAAATGCCACAGTCCGATGATTTCTTGGTCATCACTCATCTGTGTGTGTGGGGGGAGATGACTTATTTTTAAAAGCATTTTAAATCATCTTATATAGCACAGCAACTCTTTAAAGAGTCAGTGTTAGAGGGGAAATAACCTGATATATTCAATTCAAAAATTTCAGATTCCTTATTAACTGTGATATCTACTTTTCTAAAGAAAATATATAGGTTTAGGGAAATTTTGAATCACAATAACTCAAGAAAGTGTGAATTTTCTCTGCTTTTTCCAAAAGTGAGAGATCTCAAAGTGAACAGATATTTTCAAACCCAAGTTCACAACATTATTAGTCACAATGTCTAAACCTATAAATAACCTAAGTTGTCCATTGATGGATGATGGGATAAACAAAATGTGATCTATACATACAACAGCATATTATTCAGCCTTAAAAGGGAAGGAAATTCTGTCACATGCTGCAACATAGATGAGCCTCGGTGGAATAAGCTGGTCACAAAAGGACAAGTATTGTAAGGTTTCACATATATATATGGCACCCCAATTTATGGAGACAGAAAGTTGGTGGTGGGTGCCAGGGACTGGGGTGGGAAAGATGGAGAATTAGTGTTTAATGGCTACAGTTTCAGCTTGGGAAGATAAAAAGTTCTGGAAATGAATGGTGGTGATTGCATAATAATGTGAATGTACTTAAGAATGTACACTTTAATTTAATTAATATGATACATTTTATGTTATGTATAGTTTACCATAATTTTATAGTGGGGGGAAAAGATAGATTTCTTAACATTGAAAGACACTGACTGATCACAAACAGGTTAAAAAGTGTTCTGGACTTAAGCTTATATCAAATACTGTTAATGTCTTGACCCTATTTTATTAGAGCTATAATGCACCAAAATAAATTCCTAAGCTTATCTATATATATAAAAGCCTAAGCGACCCTCACAAGTGAAACAACCAAACAGATGAACAAACAGGCTGCCTGGGCGACCAGGCCAGCAGGGGGGCAGTTAGGGGTGACCAGGCCAGTGGGGGGGGGGCATTTGGGGGTGATTAGGCCAGCAGTGGGGGCAGTTAGGGTGATCAGGCAGGCAGGCAGGTGAGCAGTTAGGAGTGGTCCCGGATTGTGAGAGAGATGTCTGACTGCCGGTTTAGGCCCAATCTCCAAAGATTGGGCCTAAACTGGCAGTCAGACATTCCCCGAGGGGTCCCAGATTAGAGAGGGTACAGGCTGGGCCCAGGGGACAACCATCCTCCCCATGCACAAATTTCGTTCATCGGGCCTCTAGTACATCTATAATAATAAAAGCATAATTTGCTAATTAGATCGGACAGTGAAAGACCTTCCAAACCTCCTTGTAGACAACCTTCTGGACGAAGCCCATGCTGTGAGGGCTGAGGCAAGCTGCAACAGCTGAGCCCGTGCACGAATTTCATGCATTAGGCCTCTAGTATTGACCATAAACATTAACTAATCAGGCAAGTCTGAGCACACAGCTGTCTTTTCCTGCCCCATGAAAAAGAGTCATGTTCAAGACTGGTCAAGTCATTGAGGAAAGAATAGCAGAAAATCACTGCCTCAATCTGGTGGCACGTTTGAAGTGAACTTTGATAATTTTGAAAATATTTAGAGTGCCCTCTGTAGCCCATATCAAGTAGGAAAAAGAAAAAAGGACACACACTTCTGTGTAGTCCCAAACTATGCCACTGCCCTACACCCACTTAGTACGATCTCGGATTACCCAGGTGGCAGCCCCAGCAGTGGACAGGGACTCTGGGGCCAGGATGAAGGCCCGTTTGAAGACAGGAAGTGGTGGCAGCTGGCAGTCGGCATGTGTATGAAGCACCTTTCGGCTGAGTGAGACCCAGGGTCCGGAGGAGGCTGGTTTTTGTAGCCAAGACTGGGAGGAAGTTTCCCACAGGAGCCCCTCTCCCGGACTCCCTCTCTGGAGCGCTGTGGCTCCTCCTTCCCTGCCGGCCCTCTCCCTCCCTCCTCCTTCATTCCTCTTCCTCAGCTGGATAGGAGGCCTCCCCTGCTGCCAGCTCGCAGGTTTGCTGAGAAAATCCGGAATTTCCTGAGCTGACTTCATGTGGCACAAACTACGCCCTGAGGAATGAATAATAAAACAGCGGTTACTTTCACAAGGATTAGGACTCTCCAGACAAGAGATCCCAAAGCATGTTTTGTCTTAAAAACCAAAGCAAAGCCCTAGCCGGTTTTGCTCAGTAGATAGAGCATCAGCATGTGGATCGAAGGGTCTCAGGTTCGATTCCAGTCAAGGGCATATGCCCGGATTATGAAATCTATTCCCAGTGGAAGGTGTGCAGGAGGCAGCCGATCAATAATTCTCTCTCATCATTGATGTTTCTATCTCTCTATCTCTCTCCCTTTCTCTCTGAAAACAATAAAAAAAAAAAAATCTATTTTTTAAAAATATTTTTAAGAAAGCAAAAAACCATGAAAAACCATTCAGGCCTATTTTCACAGAAGACCTCCACCTACAGATGAGGGATGACAACCCCAGGGGCCCAGGATAGCACTGGTTCTGACTCTGAGCCTTTTAAAATTGATAGCGCAATCTAAGCAGAGGGTGTACTTAGAGTCTGGGTTGGATAAAAAGATACTTAGATCTTCTGTCATTAACTATATCATTAAGGATGCCACTGCCCAGACTGGTGTAGTCCTTTAGGAAGACTGTGGAGGTTATTCTCAAGCAGCAATTTCAAAATATATTATCAACATCAATACTAATCTACTCTCTGTAAGCTTCTACCCAGCACCTTTACCTCTGAGAATTCAAGTAAGTCTTACACAACGCTTTGAGTTTGCTGGGATTATTTCAGGTTCACAGATAAACAAATTAAGTTCCGAGCAATTAAGAAACTTTCCACACAATTTATAATAAAAAATCAACATTGCATAACTTCGTAAGTATTCAGGCTAATTTTAAAAGATATCAGTATGAGACAGCACTTGGCAGAGTAACTGGCACGGAGGCGGCCTCCGTAGATTCCAGTGTCCCTTCTCCAGCACATCCTGTCATCTTTATGAGGCTATTTAAACTGGAGTGGTCACCTGGCTGGTGTTGCTCAATGATTAGAGTGTTGGCTCATGGACCAAATGGTCATAGGTTCTATTCCAGTCAAGGACACAGTACCTCGTTGTTGCAGCCTTAATCCCCACCCCACCCCTACCCCTGCCCCTGGGGCATGTGTGGGAGGCAGCCAATAGATGATTCTCTCTTATATTGATCCTCATGGTGAAGATTAAAAACCAAAAAACAAAGTCGAAGTGATCTTCTCCAATATCATGTATGAGCAAATGAGGCTTCAAAGACCCAACAGGCTGACCAAAGTAACACAACTAATGAGTGGCCATATCAGAGTTCAAAAGACCTGGACCCTATTATGACCTTGAAATGCATAATTCAGTTTTAATATATACCCAAGAGAGCTTTCATGTAACTGCTTAATTATTTTAAACTTCCCTAGTATTTCAACAACTGACTCACAATGTAAGTACATTCTCTGTTTTGGAAGGACTGTAGGACCAGTGACTTGAACTAGAGCTAGTTTGAGAGGGAAGTATTTTCCAAAAACCTCCCCGTTGCAGGGTCAGTCAAAACTGCATGTGTTTGAATACGAGACACTTGTGCTGACACAAACAGGAGGAGGATGACCATGGCACAGGCGCACGCCTCCTGCTGTCTGGAGGAGGCAGCCCCGGGGACAGAGCAGGCAGGGATGGGCCCGTGTTCTGAGCTCACAAAGAAGGGACTAAGCTGTGCTCCTTCCATGCCCCTGGCGCCTGGGTGTGCCCTCATTTCTGATCTCAGGCTGGCGATTCACCACGTGGACTGGAGGCCTTAATTAATGGAGATCCTGGGTGTTGTAGGAAGTGGTGGTGACTCAGCAGGCATTTTCCTTCACCTGAGTCAGTC
Source organism: Pipistrellus hanaki (assembly GCF_964339955.1). NCBI lineage: Eukaryota > Metazoa > Chordata > Mammalia > Chiroptera > Vespertilionidae > Pipistrellus > Pipistrellus hanaki. The sequence goes on from NC_140505.1 coordinate 96,444,537, forward strand.
CAAATCACAGCCACTTCAGGTAGGACAGGCTTGTAAAAGGGCGTGGGGCCTCATCCTCAGCCACCAGTGAAGAAGCAGATGAGTCCTCAGTGAAGAAGAAATGACTTGTTGGTGCCTTGAACTCAGCGTAGGCGTGACTGGGGAAACTAAGATGATGGTGCCAGGCCCTGAGAAGCTGGCAGGAATAAGACGCCCCAGTCCCTGCTGGGACCTGACCTGCAGGTCACTATGCCTTGACCTGCAGGCTGGACTAGATACCAGGTCCAGGCCACGTGGAGCTCAGTTGGAAATAGGTCTGGCCAGAGGCCGTGAGACTCCCTGGGAAACCGGAAACTCTTGTCACCCACGTTTTGGGTGTTAAAAAATACTAGGAACATCTCTATTCAACACACTGGACAACCTGGAGGAAATAGACATATTCCTAGAAAAATACAACCTTCCAAAACTCAATCAGGAAGAATCTAAACATCTCAATAGGCCAATAACTATGGAAGAAATTGAAGCAATCATCAAAAAGCTTCCAGCAAACAAAAGCCTGAGGCCAGACAGCTTCACAGGAGAGTTTTACCAAACATTCAAGGAATAACTAAAACCTAACCTCCTCAGACTATTCAAAAAAATTCAAGATGGAAACAAGCCAGTCAATGAAAGAGAAACACAACATGACCTCACTTACTTATGGATGATAAAGAACATTATAAACTGAAGAACCAAAAGATAGATATAGAGACAGTAAAGCAACAAGCAGACTGTCAAATTACAGCGGGGAGGGTAGGGAGATCTGGGGGAGATAAGAGATCAACCGAAGGACTTATATACATGCATGTAAGTACAACCAATGGACACAAAACTCTGGAGAGGGAGGGCATGTATGGAGGGGGTGGGGGGGGGGGCAATGGTATATGTACAAAGATAATAATTTAATTTAAAAAATTAAAAAAAATTCAAGATGAAGTAACACTTCCAAGCTTCTTCTATGAAGCCAACATCACCCTAATACCAAAACCAGATAAAGACAACACAATGAAAGAGAATTACAGGCCAATATCCCTCATGAACATAGATGCCAAAATCCTCAACAAAATTCTACCCTGTTTCCCCGAAAATAAGAGAGTGTCTTATATTAAGTTTTGCTCCCAAAGATGCGCTAGGTCTTATTTTCAGGGGATGTCTTATTTTTCCATGAAGAAGAATACGGGACACATTTATTGTTAAATGAAAATAAAGGAAATTTATTACCTGTATACGGTACGGTAGTACGGTAGTTGTCAACACAAACCAGACAAACTGTGAATCCTACAGTATCAAGAATTTACTCATTTATTCAATGACAATCATGTCATCATCTTCTGGAACATCATCATAACAATCCAATTCCTGAATTTCCTGGTGAATTTCTTGTGACTCCATTTCTTTCAGAATCAGTGGACCAAATCTCTCATGTTTAGCAATAGCACTGTCTTTAAATGAGTACTTCTTGTCAAGGTAGCCTGCTCGCAGTGCATTTGCAATGCAACTGTCAGTGATTTTCTCCCATGAATTCTTCACCCAAGTCACAACTTCTTGCAGTTTAGGTTTCACAAAGTTTGCACGCTGATTTCTCTCCATTCTATTTTCAATGTAGTCATTAATTTCCATGCGCAAATTGTCTTTGAATGGCTTGTTTATTGCAATATCAAGAGTCTGGAGATAGGCCGTCATTCCTGTGGGAATCATTATCTGATCTATTTTTCTTTCGTGAAGAAATGTCTTCATGTCTTTAGCGCAGTGAGTGCTGGCTGCTTCCCAGACTAGCAGACCTCTTTGGCTCCCTCGCATAACAAGCGGCAGCATTAAATTGACCCACTTCCTTATAACTGCTTGTGTGGCCCAGGCTTTTTCAGTTTCAAGAATAAAAATGCCCAAAACACGTTCAATCTTTTCCTTCTTGCCCTTAGAAATGATTAAAGGTGGAATTTTAGTGCCATCCAGATGAATTGCCAAAATACAGGAAACATGTGCACTTTCGTAAGCAGTGGAGGGAATGTACACTGAGGAGGCACCCTGCTGTTCAATTGTTGTTGAGATGATTGGCCCATAAACACTGAAGTTTCATCCATAGCAATCATGTTGGAAAGATTGTATTTAGAGAAGTCAGAGCCCAGAGGGGTCTTATTTTCGGGGGGATGCCTTATATTTCACTCAGAAGGAAACCTGTAAGTAGGTCTTATTTTCGGAGGATGTTTTATTTTCGGGGAAACACGGTAGCAAATTGGATCCAGCTGTATATCAGAAAGATCATACACCATGACCAAGCAGCATTTATCCCACGAATGCAAGGATGGTACAATATCTGTAAATCAATAAACTTGATACATCACATAAACCAATTGAAAGATAAAAATCACATAGTCATATCTATTGATGCAAAAAAAGCATTCAACAAAATCTAACACCCATTTTTGATAAAAATTTTCCACAAGGTGGGAATAGAAGGATCATACCTCAACATAATAAAAGCCATATATGACAAACCCACAGCCAACATCATATTCAATGGGCAAAAACTAAAACCATTTCCCCTAAAAGCAAGAACAAAACAGGGATGCCCACTCTCACCACTCCTGTTTGACACAGAACTGGAAGTATTAGCCATTGCAATCAGACAAAAAAAAAAAAAAAAAAAAAAAGAAAGAAAGAAAAAGAAAGAAAGAAAGAAAGAAAGAAAGAAAGAAAGAAAGAAAGAAAAGGCATCCAAATTGGAAAAGAAGAAGTAAAGCTGTCCTTATTTGCATATGACATCATATTGTACATAAAAAAAACTGATGAACTTAATAAATGAATTCGGCAATGTAGCAGGATACAAAATTAATGCCAAGAAATCTATGGCATTTCTATACACCAATAGTGAACTTACAGAAACAGAGACTAAAAAAGCAATACCATTTACCATTGCACCAAAAAAATTAAGATACCTAGGAATAAACTTAACTAAGGAGGTAAAAGACCTATACGCGGAAAACTACAGGACACTGAAAAAAAACATAAACCGATGGAAGAACATACCATGTTCATGGATTATTAGGATCAACATAATTAAAATGTCCATACTACCCAAAGCAATCTATAGATTCAATGCATTCCCCATTAAAATACCAACAGCATATTTCACAGACCTAGAAAGAACTCTCCAAAAATTCATCTGGAATAAAAAAAGACCCTGAATAGCCTCAGCAATTTTGAGAAAGAACTAAGTAGATGGGAAACACCAGATTTCAAACCATATTACAAAGCCACTGTTCTCAAAACAGCCTGGTACTGGCACAAGAACAGACATATAGACCAATGGAATAGAATACAGAACCCAGATATCAACCTAAACCACTATGCTCAATTAATATTTGACAAAGGAGGCTTGAACATACAATGGAGTCAAGACAGTGTCTTCAATAAATGGTGTTGGGAAAATTGGACAGATACATGCAAAAAATGAAACTAGACCACCAACTTATACCATACACAAAAATAAACTCAAAATGGATAAAGATCTTAAACATAAGATGGGAAACCATAAAAATACTAGAAGGAATCCAGAGGCAGAGAAGTCTCAGACATATGCCAAAGCAATTTCTTCACCGATACGGCTCTTGGGGCAATGGAAAGATTGAGAAAATAAAGAGAAAATAAACAAATGGGACCACATCAAAATAAAAAGCTTCTTTATAGCAAAAGAAACCATCAACAAAACAACAAGGAAGCCCACTGTATGGGAGAACATATTTCCAAATGTTATCGCTGATAAAGGTTTAATCTCCAACTTTTACAGGGAACTCATACAACTTAACAAAAGGAAGATAAATGATCCATTAAAAAAAGGGCAACGGACCTAAATAGAATCTTTTTGAAAAAAGACAGAAGGAAGGCCAAGAGACATATGAAAACATGCTCAAAGTCACTAGTTATCGGAGAGATGCAAATCAAAATGGCAATACAGTACCATCTTACACCTGTTAGAACGGCAATCATCAACAAATCAACAAACGACAAGTGCTGTAGAGGATGCACTGCTGGTAGGAATGCAGACTGGTGCAGCCACTGTGGAGAACAGTATGGAGTTTCCTCAAAAAACTGAAAATGGAACTCCCATTTGACCCAGTAATCCCACTTCTATGAATATATCCCAGGAAACTAGAAACACCAATCAGAAAGAATATATGCACCCCTATGTTCATAGCAGCACAGTTCACCATAGCTATGATTTGGAAACAGCCTAAATGCCCATCAGCAGATGAGTGGGTTAGAAAACTATGGTACATCTACACAATGGAATACTACGCTGCTAAAAAAAAAAAAAAAAAAAAAAAAAAAAGGAATTCTTACCATTTGAAGCAGCATGGGTGGAATTAGAGAGCATTATGTTAAGTGAAATAAGCCAGGCAATGAAAAAAAAACAAAACAAAAACCACACGAGCCGAAGCCGGTTTGGCTCAGTGGTAGAGCGTCGGTCTGCGGACTGTAAGGTCCCGGGTTCGATTCCGGTCAAGGGCATGTACATTGGTTGCAGGCACATCCCCGGTAGGGGGTGTGCAAGAGGCAGCTGGTCTGTTTCTCTCTCATCGTGTTTCTAGCTCTCTATCTCTCTCCCTTCCTCTCTGTAAAAAATCAATAAAATATATTTAAAAAAAAAAAAAAAAACCACACGATCTCACTCATTTATGGAAAATAAAGAACATTATAAGCTGATAAACCAAAAGATAGGTAGAGATAGTAAAGCACTGAGAAGACTGTCAAATTACAGCAGGAACGCTGGGGAGTGTTGGGAAGAGGGGGGGTGGGGAAAGAGATCAACCAAAGGACTTGTATGTGTGCATATAAGCACAACTAATGGACACAAGACACTGGGGGAAGGTCAATGAGGAAAAAAAGGAGATATATGTAATACTTTAAACAATAAAAAAAATTTTAAATAAAAATCAAGTGAATAAAAAAATCTGATGAACAGAATAAACTGGTGAATATAATAGAATCTGGGGCATAGAAAGGGAGTGGACTGACAATTCTCGGGGTGGGGAAAGGGTGTGGGGGGGGGGGGGCCGGTGGGAAGAGACCGGACAAAAATCGTACACCTAGGAATGAGGACAGTGGGGGGGGGGGGGGGGTAAGGGCAGAGGGTAGGGTGGAAACTGGGTAGAGGGGAGCTATGGTGGGGAAAAGAGGAACAACTGTAATAATCTGAACAATAAAGATTAATTTAAAAATTAATTAAGTAAGTAAAAAATTTATATAGTCAGTGTAGATATTTTTCTACATTTATTTAGAAATTGTGTGAATGCCCAACAGTTGAAGATCTTCCACATACATGTAAAAAGGTAATATTTATATAAGAACAGTTTTCCACAAAACCTCAGGAACCGTGAATATTTCCCTTTTCCTGTTACTTCCTCTTATAAATGAGAGAAAAGGATCCAAAGAGGGCAACCAAGTCGTTAGTGTGAGTCTGCTAGGGGCCTGTTTGGTGCTCCCTTTTGAATGGGCAGAAATGGGCCTTGGTCCAGCTTTTGTTCAAACATTTTTTGCTGGAAACTTTTCCACCACCTGAGACCTTCCTACCAACGTTTTAAATTTCTGTCCCTGTATGTTTGGGCTGCTTCACATTTTCTGGCCTTTCTAAAGAAAGAAGTGGACTGGAGAAAGTTGCCATACCTCATCCTCTGCACCTTCATAGCTTCATTTCAGGTGGACGAATGACCCCTCTCTTTTACAGAGATTACTTGGTGAGAGTTTTAACTCTCAAATCCCCAGTAAAGGAGCCCAGAAGGCCCCTGAGATGCTAGTGTCCTGTCTCAGGCTCTATACATCTCAGTCCCATGGAGCCTCTAACTCTGATGCTTCTGATGAGACCGGCTCAGCACCTGTTTGCTCAGACAGTTTACCAAGGGTGAGCACCTGGATCTCCACTCTCAGGGGCCTAGAAACTGAAGGGGGGGGGGGGGGGGGCGCAGAGCAGTGGTGATTGTGGAGAAGGAAGAAAACTTGGGCAGACCCACGTTTTCCACATGTTGCCAGTAAGCCACTGGCCATCCATGCTTTGGCCCAGGGACTGATGAACTGGTGATTTCCGTGAGCTGCTAAGAAAGGATAAATGTGGAAAAGAAGAAGGCAAAAGCAGACTCCAGGTGAGAGAGATTTTCCTATCACATTTCCAGGGCTCAAACCCCAGTGCGGGGCGTGCAGGAGGCAGCCTATCAATGACCAATTGCTTTTGGGCCTGGGGTCTTTTCCCCATAGTCAGCAGTTTAAACAGCCTGAACAGCAGTGGGAATGGTCAAGATGGCCATGGAGGTCAAGCTGCTGATGGGGAAGGTCCCTTGGTGGGCAGGTAAGCCGGGACACATCAGTCAAAGAAGTGTTAAATTTGTCCTGCTTAAGGTTCCTGTCGACTCAGGGAACTGAGGAGGAGGTCAGGGCAGCTCTCAGGGTTGGTGATCAGGGCTAAAATATGGTAGGGATATCCCCCTACTGCCCACTTATGTTGCCTCTGCCTCCCACTGGCACCTGGGGAAATAAACAGTTTTTTCAAAGGAACAAATGAGGTAAAAATGTATGAAAGTAGAAATTAAAAGTAAAATAAGTGTTAAAATATGGGTAGAAAAGGCTAACCGAAGAAATGGAGAAAACAAACTGGTATGCAAATACGTTATGCAAAGATTATTTTATGCCGATGAATATGGGATTAAGTGAATAAGATGAAGTTTGTCATTTCTGAACTTTCAGGTTAAATCATCACAAGAAAATAAAAAAATGATAGGATAGTATTAAGAAAATGTACACAAAGCCCACCAGCATGGGCATAGACATGTGAATCAGGAAGTCACAGTTTGATTTCCTGGTCAGGGCATGTGCCCAGGTTGCAAGCTCAATCTTCAGGGCTGCATGTAAGAGGCAATCCTTCAACTATTCTCTTTACTGATATCAATAAAAAAAAAAAAAAAAAAAAAAAAAAAGAACCATTAAATTCTTCTCTCGCATGACCTCAGAGAAGATGACTGCATTTACTCTGGGCTGCCACATGTAGGAAAGACACAGGTATTCAACAAATATTTCTTGGACTTGCATCTTATTTACAAAGCATAGAGATACTATTCAGATCGTGTGGCCCTGAGTAGCAGTTCCAGAAATAACCACAAGGGGGCGCTCTCGGTAAGCATATCATAGTGGTTGATAAAAAGAAGAAAGTTTGAGAGTAGTGCCTCTGTACCTGTTGGAGAGGCACCTGGCTCAGAGAGTAGCAAGGTGGCCTGCCTTTTTTTTTTTTTTTTTTTTTTCCCTAGAGATCTTACTAGAACACAGACATGGCTCCTACAATTGAGATTTCAGCTCTAAAAAGCTTCACATATGTGTATATACATATATTTTCCTCTGAAATTATCCTCAACATTATATTTCTTGAAGTCAAATAAGAAGCAGGCAATCTTGTCAACTAAAAATTTAACGATGTGATAAGTATCTTAGTTGTCTTAGTTGTATCTAGAAAATACAAATTATGACAAGTGTAAAAAAATAATTTTCTTTTTAAAAAAATATATTTTTTAATTGATTTCAGAAAGGAAGGACCAGAAAGGGAGAAACATCAATGCTGAGAGAGAATCATTGATTGGCTGCCTCCTGCACACCCCCTACTGGGAATCGAACCATGACCTCCTGTTTCACAGGTTGATGCTCAACCATGCTGGCTGGGCGAAAGAGTTGTTTTCTTAATTTTCCTAGTCTTTACACAATATCATTATCAAACTTTTTATTGTAGAAAGATATGCATAACGTAAATTTTACTATTTTTTGTTTTATGGTTCTGGTGCATTTTGTACATTCACATTGTTCTGCCACCATTACTACCGTCTGTCTCCAAGCCTTTTCATCTTCTCAAACTGAAACTTTGTCCTCACTCAACACTAAACCCCACCCCCCTTTCTCAGCCCTGACACCCACCATCTAATTTCTGTTTCTATGAATCTGACTCCTCTGGGTACCTCATATAAGTGGCATTGGTTGTTTTGTGACTGGCTTATTATTCTTAGTACAATGTCCTCAAGGTTCAAGCATGTTGTAGAGTGTGTCTGAATTCCCTTTAAAAAAAATTATTCATTGGTTTTAGAGAGAAGAACAAGAAGGAGTAGAAGGAATAAGAGGAGGAGGAGGAAGAAGAGGAGGAGGAAGAGGAGAAAGGAAAATATAGACTTGCTGTTGCACTCATTTATGCATTCATTGGTTGCTTCTTGTATGTGCCCTGACTGGGGATTGAACCTACAACCCTGGGGAATTGGGATAACACTTTAACCAACTGAGCCATCTGGCTAGGGCTCCCTCCCTTTTTAAGGTTGAATAACATGCCACTTACATATAGACCATGTTTTGTTTATCCTTTCATTAATGATGGACACTTTCATTGTTTCCACCTTTAATCAATGTAAACATGGGTGTGCAAATATCTGTTCATATTGAGGTCTCTCTCTTGAAAAACGCAGGGAAAATGGGAAAATTCACACTTTCTTGAGTTATTGTGATTCAAAATTGCCCTAAATATATATATATTGTGATTCAAAATTGCCCTAAATATATATATAAATATATATAAAGTAGATATCACAGTTAATAAGGAACCTGAAATTTTTGAATTGAATATATTAGGTTATTTTCCCCCTAACAATTAAGAGAAGTAAAGCCAAATAACACTGACTCTTTAAAGAGTTGCTGTGCTATATAAGATGATTTAAAATGCTTTTAAAAATAAGTCATCTCCCCCCACACACACAGATGAGTGATGACCAAGAAATCATCGGACTGTGGCATTTACAGGCCTAGATGGTGAGATTCCAAAACCCAGGTGACAGAAGTGCTTATAGAAACCCGAGGACAAAACCTACCTTGGAACCTGGTGACAGGTTACAGCTAATATCACTCACTATACCTCTTTTGAGAGAAAGTAGTGTATGTTTATGTGTGTTTTTTGTTTTTCATTTTTATGGTTACCCTAACAAAGCAACAATGGCTAGATAGCTACATTTGGAAAAATGGTGAGGTTTTGTGGAGGGGGGGGGGGGTGCCATGCAGGTGCAGGAGGGTCCCAAAGAGGCTGGTGCTGGCTGGGCCCTGCCATCCTGAGGGAGCCCCAGGGGCCTGGGAGCAGGCAGCACCTGCGGTGACCCTTGCTGACAGCAGGTGGCAGCAGTGAGCAGCTCCCCATCTTTCTGGGTTCCACTCTGGCCCTTAAGTCTGAGAGACTGGTTACCTATTCACATGACCAGTGGCTTATATCCCTGGATGGGTTACTCAACTTCTCAAAGAAACGGAAGAGGCCAAACTAACCACTAGTCTCCGGTATTTTCCTAGCAAAAGCCTGCCACATTTCATGAGTTAGCTTTGTGTTCCTGAAGACCCTCAGAAGAAACTATTTCAATGGCATAGAAAAGATTGGAAGAAAATTCACTGAGGTTTCATGCTGATACTTCCAAGCAGAGCTGAGAAATGGGACTCCCACTTTTGACTTTATATGCTTCTGTATTTACTTCTTAATGCAAATAATTTTAACTCTATATATTAAAGAAAAGTGAAAGATGATGGTAATATTCTACAATATTTCCATTTATTATCCAAGAAATACCATAAACAGACTGAAAGTATTATGAACTTTTAGTTCTTTTGTGATCAAAAATATAAACAGGCGGGCCGGCATGGCTCAGTGGTTGAGCACCAACTTATGAACCAGAAGGTCACAGTTAATTCCCAGTCAGGGTTTATGCCTGGGGTTGTGGGCTCGATCCCCAGTGTGGGGCGTGAGGGAGATAGCCAATCAATAATTCTCTTTCTCGCTGAAACCGGTTTGGCTCAGCGGTAGAGCGTGGGTCTGCGGACTGAAAGGTCCCAGGTTCGATTCTGGTCAAGGGCATGTACATTGGTTGCGGGCACATCCCCAGTAGGGGGTGTGCAAGAGGCAGCTGGTCGATGTTTCTCTCTCATTGACGTTTCTAGCTCTCTATCTCTCTCCTTTCCTCTCTGTAAGAAAAATCAATAAAATATTTTTTAAAAAAAATAATAATTCTCTTTCTCATCACTGATGTTTCTATCTCCTTCTCCCTTTCTCTTAAAAATCCATTAAAAAATTTAAAATATATACTATATTTATATATATAAATATAAATATATAAACAGAATCTACGCCTATGCTTCTCATAGACAATAAAAAATATTTGAAGGCCTTCTCTAGTGATATTTTTCAATTAAAAAAAATAGTCTACAAAACTACCACCTGAACAGATAAACTCTCCAGGGCAGGCAGACTGCTAATCTGAACAGATCTCAGCCCTGATGAAAGCAGCCCGTGGAGACTGCTCCATGGGGATTTTAAAGCAACCAGGCACTCCAGTTTTGCCCCATTCCTGCAATAAATCACCACTCATAAAGGGAGCTCTGAACTCGTTTTCAGCTTTTAGAATGGCCACCAAAGCTCAATCCCCTAATACCTGCGAGAGAGCCTGCGGCCAGGCCCGTGCTGGGCCCTGGGGAGCCAAGCAATGCAGAGGGGCCTTAGCTGAGCCAGTGGAGCTGGCAGAGCCAAGCAGACCCTTCCTTGATCTTGGCCTGTGCGCAGGTTCCCTGTGAACATGGATGGACCTGGAGAGTATTACGCTGAGCAAAATAAGCCAGTCAGAGAAAGATAAGTATCAGATAATATCACTCATATGTGGAATCTAATGAACTAAATAAACTGATGATCAAAAATAGACCCAGAGTCATAGAAGCATGTTAAACCTCAGAGGGAAGGCAGGGGAGGGTGGGTAGGAAGAGATCAACCAAGGACTTTTCATGCATATATTCATAGCCCATGGACATAGACAATGGGGAGGTGAGGTGCTGGGATGAGGCGTGAGGGTAAACTGGAGGGAGTAAATGGGGGGGAAAGGAGACATATGTAATACTTTCAATAATAAAAATTTAAAAAATAAAATTGCATTTTATTCCTATACTAGAGGCCTGGTGCATGAATTCATGCATGGGTGGGGTCCTAATGGGGGCCGGTCAGGGTTTGGTTGATGGGGGTAGGGGTTGTGGGAGGTTGGCCGGCCAGGCTTTCCCCTGATCAGGGAGGGGGCTGGGGGGGCAACTGGGGAAACAGGCCCGGGGGGGGGGGGGGGGGGGGAGATGGGAAATTGGAAGCTAATCAGGGCCCTGATCAGGACAGTTGGCCACCAGAGTGTGCATCATAGCGACTGGTTGTTCCAGTCATTTCGGTCATTCCATCATTCTGGTCATTTGGCAGATAGATAGATAGATAGATAGATAGATAGATAGATAGATAGATAGATGTCATGAAGAGGCCAGTATTATGCAGTTGACCAGAATCTACTTGGCCCACGTAGAGCCTGGGTAGGATGTAAAATTAGATTCACTTTCCTGAAAACCCGTCATTTAAACAGAAATTAAATTCTGCAGTAGTGCCTATTGCAGGGGTCCTCAAACTTTTTAAAGTGGGGGCCAGATCACGGTCCCTCAGAGAGCTGGAGGGCCGGACTATATGAACTACTAATTCCTACTGTAACACCTCGGCTGCGCTCACTGCCCAAAAAACCTGGCGGGCCGGATCAGACTCCTCTGCGGGCCGCATGTGGCCCGCGGGCCGTAGTTTGAAGACCCCTGGGCCCTATGGGATTTCTGCAGGTGGATGTTCTGATTTCAATTTTTATGAAAAATGAAAGCTCATCTTACAAAGCTCATCTTTGAGGGATCCGTGACCCTGAAGTGGGGCTCCTTCTCCCTCCCACTGAGAAGGTCAATCCATCATTGTAAATGTCCAAATGTCAAGAGAAACAGAGATCACCTCTCCCTTTGGGCCAAATTCCAGATATTATTTTTTCTAACCTGTTAATTATTTGCAAATTTCACTGAAATGATTCACTTCTCAATTTAATAGATTTTCTTTACATCCCTAAGCTTATTTTTGAACTCTCATGCCTTACCTATTAACTTCACACACGTTATTTTTTATCTACAGTATATGAGACATTTATTTTCTTCCATCCCTGAGTATAGAAGCCCAGGCATCCAGATGGCATTGCACACTGTGCAATAGTTAATATCACCACATTCATAGTACCCAAATCCATTTTCTAAATTTTAAATAATATTTATAGACTCACTTTTTATTTATTTTTTAAAATGTATTTTTATTAATTTCAGGGATGAAGAAAAAAGGGTGAGAGGGATAGAAACATCAATGATGAGAGAGAATCATTGATTGGCTGCCTCCTGCACACTCCTCATTGGGGATCTAGTCCACAACCTGGGCATGTGCCCTTGATGGGAATCAAACCTGGGACCCTTGAGTCTGCAAATCAATGCTCTATCCACTGAGCCAAACCAGCTAGGGTTCACTTTTTTAAAAAACACCTGTATTTTTACTGATATATTATTTTTCTCCCCATGAAATTGACAGGAAAAAGACACCTTAAGTTTAAAAGGAAAAGGAAAAGAGAAAGCCAGACTATTCTGATATTCCCTGACTTTCTTTAATCTTTAAGTAAATGAGCATAGATTTTTCACCTAAGAACACCTAGAATAAGAACTATGGATACAATTCAGACATACTTTTAAGAAATTAACCTAACAAGATTAGATATCTTTTCAGTTTAGGCTTTTCTCTCTCCTGTTAACACTTCCTTTGATTCTCTAGTACTACTGAATAAAATCCTTCTTCTAAAATTTTTTCTTTTAAGCTTTTTCTTCAGATATTTGTAACATTAATTTATGAGAGTATGGCAAGATTTCAATGGGTAAATGTTTCTGCAAATACACTTACAATACATTCCTGTCTTTGCCTCATTCCAGGGATAGTCTAAGTAACTTTAAAATATCAGTTGTAAACATTAAAGTTAGAAAATGTACTTCTCTGACTAATTTTACATGATACCACAAAAGCTTAGGTTTACTTGTGCGAATATTTCTTATTGCCCAGAGGATTTTTCCCCTTTGCATTATAGAACGTCCTAACAAAACTTTTTATAGTCAGTTAGGAATTGGAAACATACTAAAAGTAGTGGCCTCTCTCTGGTACTATATTTAAAGATGTTTGGTACATAAATGTTAACTTAGATTATAATATTTACAAAACTCTTACTAAAATGTTATGTTTGTGCTATAACAGTATCTTTCCTAGACTAAATTATTACTTAAAATAACCATTTTAGCCCTAGTCAATTTGCCTCAGTGGATGGAGCGTCGCCTATGGACTGAAGGGTCCCAGGTTGGATGTGGGCCAGGGCACAGGCCCGGGTTGCGGGCTTAATTCCCAGAGGGCAGTGTTCAGGAGGCAGCCAACCAATGATCCTCTCTCATCGTTGATGTTTTTGTCTCTCTACCTTTTCTTTCCTCTCTGAAATCAATAAGGAAATATTTTTAAAATAACCATTTTATAAGATAAGTAATAAAAAGTGTCCTTAAATTTAAATCACTAGTTCTGTGGTTGGTTAATTGTTTTTATTGACAGAATCACTAAGTGGATTTTCAGAATAACAATTTTTTAAAAATATATTTTATTGATTTTTTACAGAGAGGAAAAGAGAGGGATAGAGAGTTAGAATCATCGATGAGAGAGAATCATCGATCAGCTGCCTCTTGCACACCCCCTACTGGGGATGTGCCCGGAATCAAGGTACATGCCCTTGACTGGAATCAAACCTGGGACCTTTCAGTCTGCAGGCTGATGCTCTATCCATTGAGCCAAACCGGTTTCGGCAGAATAACAATTTTTATTATTTCAGATATAATGAGCAAACGTGGCCATTCTGTCTTTTCACAGTGGTTGGCAGGATGGAGAACTGTCACCAGTAACTAGGAAGAGTTTTAGTTTTGCAAGATGAAATTTCTGGAGATGAATGCTGGTGATGGTTGCACAGCCATGTAAATATACTTAGAGCAACTGAATTGTACCCTTAATATGATGAAGATAGTAAATTTTATATTGTGCGCATTTTACCCCAATTAGAAATATATATATATATATATATATATATATATATGTATTTCACACACACACAAACAAAAAAATTTTAAATAGATGCATAAAAGGACTCAACACCTGTGTACAGCTTAGTGAATTAAAACACACCTAGATAAGCAATGCCCAGAACAAAAAATTGAACATTTATATATATATATATATATGTATATATATATATATATATATATATATATATATATATAATTTTTTTTTTTACAGAGAGGAAGAGAGGTATAGAGAGAGTTAGAAACATCCATGAGGGAGAATCATCCATGAGATCCCCTACTGGGGATGTGCCCACAACCAAGGTATATGCCCTTGACTGAAATCGAACCTGGGACCCTCAGTCCGCAGGCCAATGCTCTATCCACTAAGCCAAACTGGTTTCAGCAAAAAAATTGACCATTTCTTTACTCCAAAGACCCGTCTTCTTTTCTACGCCCACCCTTTTTTCGATTGTATTACTCACTCCAAAATTGTTCCTGTGGAAATGATGGAGACCATTGAGAGGGAGAAGCGAGGGAAATGAGGAAGGAAGCAGTTTGTGTTGTGCTAGACCTATGATGGAATTTCAGAGCCAAGCCTAGGCTAAAGAGGATGAAAAGTGGTCCCAATGCAGGCATATAAATGGAGAAGGATTTGGTCTGTATAAGGCATGCAAAATCATTTGGTCTGGCCCTGCCAAGGCTTTAGGGGTGAATTAATTAAATGTTTGACCAAATATAGCAGGCCATTTTTTTTTATCTGTGCATATTTTACACTTTAATATAAATTTCAAAAGATAAAATATAACAATTTTGTCTATGTTCAAATCCACTTAATTTTATCTGAAACACAACATCCTATATAATAAAGAGGTAATATGCAAATTGGCCATCACTCCAACACAAGATTGCTGCCCCCATGTGGACACAAGACTGCTGCCATGCATGAATTTTGTGCACTGGGCCTCTGTTTATAAAATAAACAGCTTCTGCAACAAAATCAACATTAAGAGAGTTGTTTTCTTAAATTATTTTTTAATGGTTATAGTGGAGCCAATTTTCCTCATAAAGTACTTATTGGGACTTAGCACACTCTTTAGGCTGATAATCTTTTATTCCTAGAAAAGCTTGTGGCTTTATATAGGAAATGTAAAAAGCCTGTTTAACCTCATTCACAGTTGTTCTCAAGGTCACTACATTAATTCAGTGTCTCATCTCTGAAGGATTACTCTGGGATTCTTCTCTACAGTCTCTCTCACTTTGTTGTTGTTGTTGTTAACCCTCATATGAAGATATTTTTCCATTAACTTTTAAAGACAGTGGAAGGGAGAGGGAGAGACAAAGAAACATGAATGTGAGAAAGACACATTGATTGGTTGCCTCCTGAGTGTACCTTGACCAGGGCAGTGTATTGAGCCTTTAACTGGATACATGCCTTTGACTGGAATAGAACCCTTTAGTCCGTAGGCCCATGTTCTATCCACTGAGCCAAACTGGCTAGGGCTTCTCACACTTTTTAAATTCATTTTCCACAAAGCCACCAGCACAGTCTCCCCAAAACAAAATTCTGATCACATGTTTCACTGACTTGAAATCCCTCTTTGTCTTGCATTTTCAGTTAATAACAATTGCCAGACTTTTGGTTAGCACATGCTTAAAGCTGACACCCTACTTCAAACGTTACAAAACATGGAGGCCAGGTAAAATATAGGTTTTCAGAACTTCTTCTCTAATCAAATAAAAGGAGGAAGCCGGGGAGATTTTGTTCTTTTTGCCCCAGAAATGGAAAAGAGGAAAGAGAGGAAGGGGCCAGCAGAGGACTGAGGGGGAAGACTAAGTTCACCTAGAGGTGGGTTTCATGCGAGGGTGGCATCTCCCTGGGCCCGCTTGCTCTGCCTTTCCCCAGGACTAGAGGCACCTTCCTCCCACAACTTGTCCTGCTGCCAGAGTTCCTTCTGCTTGTCCTTTTGCAACCCTGGCCTTGGTGTTGACTTCTGCTACTGCTGGCTTTCCTCTGTAGGACCCGAAAGCTCCTTCCTCTCCTTGTCCTTCTCATCCTTCCCATCCTTCCGCGGCCGGATCAAGCCCCGGAGGTCCATTACTGGTGAATAG
Organism: Pipistrellus hanaki; assembly: GCF_964339955.1. NCBI lineage: Eukaryota > Metazoa > Chordata > Mammalia > Chiroptera > Vespertilionidae > Pipistrellus > Pipistrellus hanaki. The sequence goes on from NC_140505.1 coordinate 96,460,662, forward strand.
AGGTCCCAGGCTGGTAGGGGTGCCTTGGGGTCCCTGCATCCCCAAAAAGAGCAGCTGCACAGGGTGAGAGGGCCCAGCGAGCACTGCACAGACCTGTCCACAGGTGGGCTCACCTGCACGCCCACCTCCTTGGTGTTGGCCTTGCACAGCAGCAGGCCCAGGCTGGGGTCCATCTGGGAGAGAATGGCCTTAAGCTGGACCCTCTTGTAAGGTTCACTGCAGTAGGCCCAGGCATTGGTGGGCACCACCAGCCCCGTCCTGGCCAGGAAAGTGGGGGCACCAGTGTTTTGCCTCCAGTGAGGCTGTTGGTGGTCAGAGTCCAGGCTGGCCCAAAGGCAGTGTGTTCCCATAGTGTGTTTCCTGGTACAGGCCTGAGGAACTTGGACAAAGTGCTCCATCTGCTGTCCAGGCTTAGTGCAATATCCTGATTTAGTTTACATCTGTCCTTGTTCTGTCTTCTACTTTCATCTGACCCTTTTATCTCAAGTTCAAGTTGGCTCAGGTTCATCCCTATATTTTCCACTTATTTCAGATTCTGGTGGGAGCTGTGTATTACCCTAATTGAAGGGAGTGGTGGGAGGAGAGCTACCTACCTACAGAGGCCTAATTACCATCTGATTCAAATTGCTCTTATCTTTTCAATTCACTGCTCCTGAATCTTTTTTCAAAGCTGTTTTTCATTGCTGACTTATTCACACTCATGATATAGTTAGCCATTCATTTATTTATTCCGATAGTAATGTACCATTTTAGAGATCCTGTTTTAAAGCATATAGTAAAACAAATACAAGGAGTACAGTAAATTGTTTGAACAGCCTTATACTAGAAGAGTGTAAAGAAGAAAATACATTATTATGGCAGGGCACAGGGACCATAAAGTTATGGAGGGGTGGGTAAGTGTATATAGTGAGAGAAAATATATTTCAGAGGGTTGTATGACATGCGCCCTTCCCTGCCTTCCCATCTGCCATATGCATGTGAGAGTGAGCAAATTGTTCTGATTTAGAGGGTAAACACAGATCTAATAGCAGGATATTATCTAACATCTAACCCACTTGAATTAAAACCTGGGCCTTTGTACCATGCAAGTTACTTAAGTTATTGTTTCCTTATGACAATACTGTTAGGGTCATTGAAGGAGGAACACACGAGGCCAAAAGGGGTGAAGAATTATGAATTAGGTCATCTAGAAACCCAGATGGGCTGAGCCCCAAAGTGGCACCAGCACCCAAAGACTGGCAGTCAGAGGTTTTTAAAGGACTCCATACAGACTTTTTCTGGGTCGAGAATTCTCTGTGCAGGCCTGGATTCCAGGAAAATCTGGAGGGGAGAGATAATGGTTTTAGCAAGTGGAATGTGGTCTAAGCAAGTAGAATGTGGTCTACAGGTCAGTTCCCAGGGGAGAGGGTATCGATTCAATTATTTGATCAGACCTATCAAGTACCTGTACTAACTAATTTATAGGATTATTGTAAGATTAAAATGTGCTATTGCATATGAAGCACAAAGCAGACTCACCTGTTCAATAAGTGCAACTATTGTTAGATAAGTGTTTTTACTGTTCAGACCTAGGTGATCATAAGCTCTGGTATTTCTCTGTATTGGTCAGCTTCCTGCTATAGCTGAGGTTATGATCAAACTGAAATGACACCTACAGAGCCCACCCTTTTTAATTTTTAATCTTTATTGTTGAAAGTATTACAGATGTCCTCCCCCACCCCCATCCCTTCTAGCCCACACCTGACCCTGACCCTAGACCTTCACACTATTGTCTATGTCCATGGGTTATACATATATGCATACAAGTTCTTTGGTTAATCTCTTGTCAACCACCCACTCTTCCCCATCTTGCCTCTGAAATTCCACATTCTGTTCCATGCTCCCACGTCTCTAGAAACACTTTGTTCATCCATTTATTTTGTTCATTAGATTCCACATATGAGTGAGATCATGTGATATTTGTCTTTCTCTGACTGGCTTACTTTGCTTTAGCACTGTGGTTGGCAAACTGTGGCTCGCAAGCCACATGCAGCTCTTTGGCCCCTTGAGTGTGGCTCTTCCACAAAATACCACGGCCTGGGCGAGTCTATTTTGAAGAAGTGGCGTTAGAAGAAATTTAAGTTTAAAAAGTTTGGCTCTCAAAAGAAATTTCAGAGAAACCAAAATGGCAGCATAAGGTAAACACCTATACTGTGGCTCGGACAACAATTTTAAAACTGCAACTGGAAGACAGAGCGGACATTGTCAAAACCACCGGGAAGCTGGCTGAGTGGAAATTCTACAACTAGAAGGAAAGAGAAAAGGACACTGAAACTCAGAGGAACTCTGGAGGTGCAGAGACCCGTGTACGTGGAAAGGGTGGGCAGCTGAATATGCGGCTGGCTTACTTGCAGCTCATGGAGAGGGCGAGCAGCAAACACTTTGGCTAGCTTTCTTGTTTGTGAGGAAAACAAAACCTCCTGACTGCACTGAAATCCAGCTCCGGGTGAAACTTTGGGTACCAGACTCATTCAGGGAGAAACTGGACTGTCTGGAAGCAGGTGAAACTCGAGAGCAGGCTTCTCTCAGAGGTGCGCACAGCCATTGCCGCGGGACACGGAGACATAGGGCACTCGTAGACTGGGGCTGATGGGGAAACCAAAGCTGTTTGCTCCATCCTGAGACTCCGTACCATCCAAGTTGAACACAAGCCCTCCCAGTGGCTAGCTTTCTCGGAAGGGAAACAAAACCTACCCATTGTACTGAAATCCAGCTCTGGGTTAGACTTTGGGTACCACACTCACTCGGGGAGAAACTGGACTGTCTGGCAGCGGGTGAATCTCAAGAGCACCCTTCTCTCAGAGGTATGAGCAGCCATTAGAACGGGGATGACAGGAAACCAAGGCTGTCTGCACCGCACTGTCACCACCCCATCCAAGCTGAGCACAAAAGCCCTCCCATCGGAGACACTGCTGATCCTCACAGCCAATTGGCCTGGAGATCAACTCCCCCTAATAATACCAACAACAATTAAGGCTTAATCACAACAAGACTACACACACAGCCCACAAAGGACTGCACAAGAATGTCCATCTCAGGTAACCGGGGAGGCTGAGCTACTGGGCCCAAAGGACACTTTGCATAAAAAGCAACTCCATCAACTCAGGGAAGCAGCTAAAATGCAGAGACAAAGAGGTAGGCCACAAATGAAGGAAATGGAGAAAGCAAAAGAATGGACATAGAGTTCAAAATCACAGTTATAAGGTTTTTCAAGAATTTCCTAGAAAAGGCTGATAAATTTAAGACCCTCAAGGATATGAAAAAAAACCAACTAGAAATTAAACATACACTGACTGAAATAAAAATATTATACAGAGATCTAAAAGCAGACCAGAGGATTGCAAGAATCAAGTCAAAAATTTGAAATACCAAGAAGCAAAAAAACATTCAACCGGAAAAGAAAAAAGAAAAAAGAATCCAAAAATTTGAAGATAGTGTAAGAAGCCTCTGGGACAACTTCAAGTGTACCAACATCAGAATTATGGGGGTGCCAGAAGAAGAGAGAGAGAGCAAGATACTGAAAACCTATTTGAAAAAATAATTACTGGAAACTTCCCCCACCTTTTGAAAGAAATAGACTTACAAATCCAGGAAGTGCACAGAGCCCCAAACAAAAGGAATCCAAAGAGGACCACACCAAGACACATCATAATTAAAATGCCAAGAGCAAAAGACAAAGAGAGAATCTTACAAGCAGCAAGAGAAAAACAGTTACCTAAAAGGGAGCACCCATACGATTGTCAGCTAATTTCTCAAAAGAAACTATGCAGGCCAGATGGGAATGGCAAGAAATATTCAAAGTGATGAAAGGTATTCTTTAAGAAGAGGAAGAAGGACAGATAAAGATAAATATTATGAACAACAAATACATATCTATCAACAGTGAATCTAAAAACCAGGGGAATAAAAAATCTGATGAACAGAATAAACTGGTGAATATAATAGAATCAGGGGCATAGAAAGGGAGGGGACTGACAATTCTCAAGGGAAAAGGGGAATGGGGGGTGCAGGAAGAGACTGAACAAAAAGCGTACACCTATGGATGAGGACATTGTGGGGGAGAGGGGAAGGTGGGATAAGAACCTGGTGGAGGGGAGATATGGGGGAAGAAGAGGAACAATTGTAGTAATCTGAATAATAAAGATTTAATAAATTTAAAAAAAAGAAATTTCAATCATGATACTGTTGATATTTGGCTCTGTTTAATGAGTTTGCCAACCAGTGGCTTAGCATAATACTCTCCAGGTCCCTCCCATGTTGTCTCAAAGAGTAAGAGACCCTTTTTTTTTTTTTTTTTACTACTGCATAGTATTCCATGATACAAATGTACCACAGCTTTTTTATCCACTCATTTGCTGATGGACACTTGGAGCCCACCCTTTTTCGAATCTAAGGCTGCTTCTGCTGTTTACTGCCCAAGAGCCTTCCAGAAGCAGCAGGGCCCAAGGGCAGCTCCCACCTCCAGAGCCCAGTGGAAGGCGTACCAGGCCATAAACAAACCCGAATTAAGCCTTGTGGGCAGGTCAGACCCTGTGCATGAGGAGGACAGGGCCTTGCCTTCCAGGGAAGTTTGAGGGGGAGGACAGGCTCACACAGGGTGGTCAATACCCTAACAGTGTAAAGGGCTCCAGCGCAGCCTGCAGAGGGGAGCAGCTCACAGCACAGGAAGTTACAGTGGATTCCCCATTTCTCAGGCAGGGAGACAGACTCCAAGTTCTTGAACCTGCTAAGAGCATCACAGGAGGAGAGCTTCACCTGTCAGCCCGCCCACTCCACAGGGAGCAGGCCCAAAACCGGCCATCCTCCAGGGGCCACACGGGGTTTCCAAGGTTGGCGACTGCTGGGCGGGAACAGATGCCTGTCAGAGACAACAGGCCGGGAGAGACCCCTCAACGTGAGACAAGCTAAGCTAAGGCGATCGAGTCGCGGAGTGTCCAGAGGGCGGCCCTCCGAAGGCTCCGGGAGAACCGCCGCCTCCCACAGCTCCAGGCGTCCACCAGGCCCGGCCGCTCGCAGACCGAGCCGGGGGCGTGGCTGCCGGACTTCCGGGCGGCGCGCGCTGCGGAGGGCGTCGTGACGTCACTGGGAGGCGTGCGGCGCGCGGCTTTGGCGCCCTCGGTTGAAAGCCCGGCGGGACCAGCTGCGGGGAGGAGGGTCGTCGCCAGGAGAGTCTGCGGAGCCCGGGAGCGGCGTCTGTGGAGGCGGTTAGTGCTGCGGGGGGCGCCGCCGGCCCCGCGCGGGTGGGCACGACGGCCGGTTCTCTGGGCCGGAGGCTGGGCTCCTCTCCGGGGACGCGGCCGCGCCACCCGCCGGGGTGGGCTCTGGCCGCGGGGTCCCAGGCTGAGCCTCCCTGCACACCAGTCTCCTCCCGCCACTTCCCTCACTGTCCGCCCCGCTCACCGCAGCTGGTGCTGGTGCGATGGAACGTCCTGATTTGAAATGGCGTTTACCTCTAATGGGAGCCCACGCAACACGTGACTAGTTAACGTAATTAAAATTAATGTCAAAAATGCTGTTTCTGAGTTGCACTTGCCACATTTGCAATGCCTGACATGGCCGGCAGGCACGGTATGGGCAGCACAAATGCGATGCTCCCACCGTTGCAGGAGTCCATTGCAGTCCCAGAAGACGGACCGAGACCAACCGTCAGTGTCCCTTGAGGCAACTGTAACCTCACAGCCCCTTAAGGACCGCACCCCGTGAAGTGTGTTCTGTTCTCTTTTACAGACTCGTTTTCCAAGTGTCGGAGTAATATCGTAGAGAAAAATGCCTATTGGGTGCAAAGAGAGACCAACTTTTTTTGAAATTTTTGAGACGCAATGCAGCCAAGCAGGTACTGGTGGATTTTATATAGATTAATTGCAGTGAGCAATGTTTTCAGAAAAATATGTAAATGCCTAGGCCTTTTTGTTTACATAGTTAAGAGAATAAACATTTACAGTTACCAAATAGTAAGAAACCAATTTCTTACCGTTTAATCCTGGTGATTAAAGAGGAGACTGGCCCTTGATTGGCAGTAGGACGAATTGTTTTTAAAGCACAGAACCTCCAGCAAACGAGAATCATTGGCAATTTCACTTTATAGGAGAAGTCATAGTTTTTATTCTCAGTACTCCTTACACTCTTAAAAATGATTGAGGGTCTCAAAGAGCTCTTAATGTAAGTTGCCATATTAGAAGTTAAAAATATGAACTTTAAAAATATTTAGTAATTCACAACAAAAATTAAATCAATGCATATTAACATGAATAACATTTTTATGAAAAATACCTATATTTCGGCCTGTGGACTAAAGGGTTCCAGGTTCGATTCCAGTCAAGGGCATGTACCTTGGTTTCTGGCACATCCCTAGTGGGAGGTGTGTAGGAGGCAGCTGATCTGATGTTTCTCATCGATGTTTCTAACTCTCACTATCTTCCTTCCTCTCTATAAAAATCAATAAAATATATTTTAAAAAAAGATTGGGAGGATGTCAAGCTGACGGAGCCTGGTAAAGTTTAACAAAATTCTAATTCTCATTTGAAAGCTCACATTGTTTCATTGGCTCTTGTTTTCCCTCAGTGACAGGCTCACTTCATTCGTTTTTTTAAAAAATGTCTCCCAAATCATCTAACTCAGAATGAGTTAGTCATTCTTCCTATTAAAAATGGCTTTCTGGGGAAAAAGTGATAATTTACCTCAGACTCATCACATGAGTGCTTTTATCAAGAACTATTGTAGTTAAATATGCAGAAATGCTTTATGCATACTTTTCATTTTGTCACAGGAAATATTAAAACAACATGTTTTATAATATTAGTATTGGGCTTTAATAAAACTAATTTTTACTACTTCATTAAGGACATTTTAAATTAAACTGGCTTTCTGGTTTTGGATGTCTTGTTTTAACAAGTGCATAGTGATGAAGAATACAGTGACTGCTAGTACAGTTTGTTGCCACTGCCTTGGCTCATGCAAAGGTGTCATCAGTGTCACCAGTGGTACAATGTCAGCATTGTGAAAAAGACAAATGTATTATAATGAAAATAGTTTTGACCTTATGGACCTCTTGAAAATGACTTGGGGAACTTTCAAAAGGTCCCTAATCAGAAAGAAACTTGTACCACCATTTAGAACAGCTACTTTAGGAGTGGATAGATTAGAGTAGAAGTTTTGCCATTTCTCTTTAGCAGATAATCTTTTTATTCCCTTTTATTTGTGAGTCTACATGTTCCTTATACCTATAGATTTTTCACATCTACTTATGTGGTCTCTATAAACAATTTGAATTGTGTCTGTGGAATGTATTCTTACTATGGTTTTTGTTTCTGAATTGTGAATATAAAATAAAGAAAACTTTAGAAGAGTTAATAGAGTTAGGAGCGATCTCCTTGTAACTTTTGTAAACTTGTTATACCTCGCTACAGATTCATAAGAGAACAAGTGATCCTATTTAATTAATATGCTTTAACAAAAGTCATCCACAGCCCAAATTTCAAGTCATCCACAGTCCAAATCTCAAGCATCCTTTTCTATGTTATGATCTTGACTGGCTCATGAATTTTTCCCTGTCTCTGATTAAAACCAACATGAGATTTTTATTTTTCTTACAGATTTAGGACCAATAAGCATTAATTGGTTTGAAGAACTTTCTTCAGAAGCTCCCCCATATAATTCTGAAACTGCAGAAGAATCTGAATATAAGTCCAGCAGTTATGAACCAAACCTATTTAAAACACCACAAAGGAAACCTTATCATCAGTTGGCTTCTACTCCAGTAATATTCAAAGAGCAAGGTCTAACTCTGCCACTGTATCAGTCTCCTTTAAAAGAATTAGATGCGGGCAGATTAGATTTAGGTAAGTAAAGTGTAGACTAGAGAAAAATATGAAGTAGGAAATTAGACAAACCTGTATTAAATGTCTCTGCTGTCATTAACTGTGTCATATTGGTCAAATCAGCCTCTCCGGCTGCACTTACCCACCTAAAAAATGGAGATGATGAAAATAATATCTTGGTAAATTGGATTAAGTAATTTTTTTTACTGAATAAACTGCATTAGAGAAGGCCATTCATATGCAGAAGCCTGGGTGTGTTTGTAGATTGTGTGGGGCGGAGTCTCAGTGCGTCACTAGGCTAGGGCGTGGCCAACGGCGATGGCTGCCAGTCCGCCTGCTCTGCCTCTGACTGCGGCCCTGAGTCTCTCGCCCCAGCACAGCAAACAGTTATTCTCTCTCTCCCCCTGTCCTTCCTCTCTGGAATCAATAAAAATATATTTTTACAAAAGAATTATATTTAGTTTTGTAAGAAAGTGCAAACCTCCAAAGTGGCTATACCATTTTGCATTTCCACCAACAATGAAGGAGAGTTCCTCTTGCTCCACATCCTCACCAGCATTTGGTTTTCTGTTTTCTATTTTCATTCTAATAGGTATGTGGTAGTATCTCCTTTGTTTTATTTTTTAAGTCCATTTTTTTTTTCCTTTCTGATTAGGACCTTTTTAAAGTGAATAGGAAGGTGAAATTTCAAAATACAGGTTTAGCTACTTTTTAACATCTTTAAAACTTTCATAAGAGGAGGTGCGATATTTTGTTGAAGTGGGGTGTTTAACTTACACATTTGGCTTATAGTGATTATTGTACTCCCTGTTACTTGAGAAATGAGGATATAATACAATGTTTTATGTATACTACTACAAATAGTTTTTAGTTTCTCTTTGCTTAGTTTATTAACACTAATATGGCTTATTTTCCCCAAAATATCTCTAAGTTAGAGATGGTAGGATCAGTTAAAGTAACTATTTTTAAAAGCAACTTTTAAGAGTAATAATAAGTGCTTCAAGTGCCCAATTTGTGATACAAAAAAATAGGAATGCTGAAAGACAGTAGATTGGATTTGCTAGAGTCATATATAAGTTTGGAAACCCCGCCTGAGCAGTATTGTCTGAGAATGTAGAATGAAAGCATTATGTGTTGCTGTCTACAACCCCCTTTTCTAATCCTTGCTAATTCATTCAGCTAGTATTGGTGTATAGTATCTACAACATATCAGGCAATTATTGTGTTGTGGTTGCTAAGGATGCTGTGATAAGTAAGATAAGATATCTCCCTCAGGGAACTCATAGTCTAACTGGGGAAATGGCGACAGTGTATGGTGAACTCCGCCGGGAACACACAGGAGGGCACTCACTTAGTCTTACCTTAGGGATGACTAAAGTTTTCTGGAGAATATAATTTCAAAATAGGAGCCTAAAAGAGGATGTGCTAGTCAGGGGTCTTCAAACTTTTTAAAGTGGGGGCCAGATCACGGTCCCTCAGAGAGCTGGAGGGCCGGACTATATGAACTACTAATCCCTACTGTAACACCTTGGCTGCGCTCACTGCCCAAAAAACCTGGCGGGCCGGATCAGACTCCTCTGCGGGCCGAATGTGGCCCGCGGGCCGTAGTTTGAAGACCCCTAGAGAGAAAGGCCCAGGCTGAGAGAAACCATTCTTGCAGGATATGCAGGTGGTTGTGTGCAGCTGAAAAGAGTATGAAAAATGTCGTCATAGAAATTAAATCATTAGTTCTTAAAGGCCTTGTCACCAGGGACTTTTGTTAGGAAGTTTGAACTTGTTATTGAGAACAGGTCTTGAAAGGTTTTCAGCAGAAAAGTCGTATGGTCAGATTTAGTACCGTGGTGATTTTCAGTAAGTCTTTTCCTTTATCCTTATTCTCCATGATAACTTAGTACTGTCTGTAACTTAATAATAGGACATAGCACATTCCACTTTGTCTTCTATTGGTGCACATTTCAAAAAATTTTCCACTATATTCTGAACTCCTTGAGGTTAAAGTTGTATCTTGATTACATTATTTAAAATGCCTTATGTATATTATATACTTTTAATAAGGTTGTTTAAATGGGATCAGACATCCCTTTGAGGGATGAATCAGCAAACTGAGATGCCAATTCAGACTGAATTCCCCATATGTTTTCCTTTCCGGCATAGATGAGACTATTTTAAATACATCCAGAGAATGAAAATTCACAATATAGAGCATATATATCCTCACTGAATTATTGTACTCTTTCAGGAAAGCATATTACCAATAGTAAATATAAAAGTTGTTGCACAATGAAGGCTAAAATGGATCAAGCAAATGATGTTATCATCCCACCTCTAAATTCTTGCCTTAGTGAAAGGTATGATGAAGCTATTATATTAAAATCTTAAATGAAGCATTTACCTACATATATTTGTTTTATAGAAATGCATCTAATTTTCACACATATTTTAGCTAAGAGCCTGATAGAAGATCTTCTATTTTTAAATAACCTACTTTTAGGTTATTTAATAATTTGAATATTAGGAATATTTACTTTGTTTTCATATCATATTGAATTCACTGACTTTTCTATATATTCTATGAAGTTTTTAAGTAACAAAAATACTGATGATAAAAATAATGCCTTTGGGGGGTGGTGGAAATAATGCCTTTGAAGTAACAGTTTAAATTATTTGCATACTTTGAATCACTGGAGAGAATATGATGCTATTATCAATTCATCTTAATAATTTTTTACTCAAAATTCCTTGCCGCTGAAATTTATGAGAACTTTACATATTACTTCAAATGGGCATTTGAAACAATTTATTATTTATTTAATTCTTCATGAAATAATACTTTTTAAAAAGTAATATAAAATATTACAAAGTGGTATAATTTTAATAATTGATATGACTGAGACTTTATTTTTTCTATGAGATTAGTATTCCCCCTGTCCCCCATTTCTGTTCTCTCTTAAATAATCTGAGTAATTTGCTTTGTTTTGTTTTAGTCCTGGTGTTCTACAATGTACACATGTGACACCACAAAGAGAAAAGTCAGGTATGATTAAAACTAAGGCTTTTTATTTTTTAAATATTCTAAATTTTAATAAAAATGAAATAGTAATTTTTTCCTTGTTTTACCCCCAGTGCTATGTGGAAGTTTATTTCATACACCAAAGCTTATGAAGGTAAATATTCTGCCTAGTTTATTTTTATGTAGTGACAACAGTGATATACCTTTGCCCTGAGATTTACAGATATATACCTATGATCTCACAGAGGCATTCAATAAATGATAAATGGTAAAAAAAAAATAAATAAATAAATAAGTGAATGAAAACTATTCTTAAAAAATATTAATCACTGTCTTTGTATGAAATAAACTATTTTTTTTTATTTCCAGGGTCAGACACGGAAACATATTTCCGAAAGTCTAGGAGCTGAAGTAGACTCTGATATGTCTTGGTCAAGTTCTTTAGCCACACCACCAACCCTTAGTGCTACTGTACTCATAGGTAATTCTGTCAAATATTTTTATAAGAAGGTAGATGACGTTGATATATCATCTCTAATGCTTTCTGTTAAAAAGAAAATATGAAAAAAATAACTAAATAGTAATTAGATTAGATAGTTCTGTCTGATAAATGTAAAAGTTCAAAATAGTTTTGTTCTATTTAGTGAAGACTTATAAGTCAGAAGTACATTAGATGGTATTCTATAGGACTAAGATTAATTTATATGCAAACCAGGAAATTTTTTTTATTCTAACAAAAATGCATTCCATTTTGATTCATCTTTAGCTGGAAATTTAACTTTGCTCTGTTGTTGCTCAGATACAATAATACACGTAAAATCATGTTGAAAATTAAAAAGTGTTTAACATGTAACATGCCTTTACGCTGTATTATTGTCTAAATAAATGCTAAAGTCTACACTCATTAGCTTTCAAGTCATGACCCCACAGTTTCATCTGATTGTCAAAGTCTTTGCAGACAGTGTTATCTTGAAGTCAGTATCACCAAACCATAATTCCTTACCTCCTTGTGAATGGTACTAGGAAAGTGAGTATAGCTTATTCACTATGTTGCTTGACCTTTCTAAATACTATATTTTAGGTCAGTTAATTCTGTTTCAAGTGTGTCATTTAATTCAATAATGTATGTGTCTTTTGATGTCTGTCCAAAAAATATGTAAGTTTTTGTATGAACTTTAGTGTATGATATACAATATGATACAGGTCAATTGAATTTTTTCTTTTACAGTCAGAGATGAAGAAGCATCTTCAGCTGTATTTCCTAATGATACTACTGATGTATGTAAATATGACAAATTGATTATGCTGTTGCAATTGCTTATTTTAGGATGCCTTGAAAAATTATCTTGCATTTTTTATTCCTTAATTTATAATTTATCTAAACCTTTGAGAAAGTCTCTAAATCTATTTCTATTGTACATGTGATTTTCTTTGACTTCCTATGAAAAACTCTGCTGTCTCTCTGTTTAAGAAGAAGCTGAATATTTATGGATAATAAGAGTTTATGTATTAGTAATTTTAAAATGTAACTTTCACCTGGCCAGTGTGGCGGCTCAGTGGTTGAGCATTGACCTATGAACCACAAGGTCATAGTTCAATTCCCAGTCAGGGCACATGCCTGGGTTGTGGGCACAATCCCCAGTGGGGGGAGGAGGGAATATAGGAGGCGGCCAATCAATGATTCTCACTCATCATTGATGTTTCTCTCTCTCTCCCTTTCCCTTCCTCTCTGAAATCAATAAAATGTATATATATAAAATTTTTTAGATTTTGAAAAGCTATTTTTCTGACCACGATGAAAGTTTGAAGAAAAATGATAGGTTTATCCCTTCCGGGCCAAACAGTGAAATAAAAAGTCAGAGAGAAGCTAAAAGTCATGGTAAGCTTTTATTTTATTTGAATTACTGTTTTTAATTGACATCATTGAAGTATTGTTCCTCTTAAAGAAAAAACACATTACTTCTCCTTTCTTGATCATTGAAGGTATTGAGGGAAAAACTAACTTGATTTACATGAAATTGTTAAAGCATCTAAGACGACTATTTAAGATACTGTTTTGACATAAAAACAAAACAAAAGCCATTATTCAAAACTCAGAAAGATGAAGATTAATACTTATAATTAACAAAATGTGAAGGCCTTGTTTTCTAGTTAGAGAGTTACTGTGGTTACAGATATACCAAAAATTACTTAATCATTCATTGCAATATTGCATTTTTCTTAGTATGTGTGTATGTCTGTATAAATGTATAGAATTGGATATCTCTGTGAGTGTGTGTGTGTGTGTGTGTGTGTGTAAAATCAGATTCTGCTCTCAGTTGTTATAGGACCACAAATTTAAATTTAATTTGGACCATCTGATTTGATAAATCTTAGAACATTAAACTGTGTATATATAGTAAGATTGGGTGAATTTTAGTTGTGTAATCCTTGTTAAAAAAAAATGGTTATTGGTGATTGGAGTATGAATTAAAATCTGAGTACATCGGAATGTATCTTTATCAGAAGAACAGGAGAAGGGTGGGTGCTACCCCAAAATAGGGAGCACTCAGGAAAACCACTTAAAGGTTCAATTACATGTTACACAATACATACTATTTCTATGAGGGTTGTGACAATCAAATACATTATATGGTTGTATTATAAAATGCTATTAATATGCTTCTGTTTTAAATTTTAACAGAATTGGGGAATCCATTGGGAAAAGTAAGTAGCTGCAAAGACCATTTTGGAAATGTCCCAGAAGATGAAGTACATGAAAAGGTTGGAGATATTTCTGAAGAAGATAGTTTTTCATTATGTGTTTCTAAATATAAAAAAAGAAATCTACAAAAAATAAAAACTAACAAGACTAGGAAAAATATTTTCAATGAAACAAAAACCGATGAATGTGAAGAATCTAAAAAACAAATAAAAGATAATAAACAGTCGTTTTTATCCAAAATGGACCCAAATGACAGTGTTCCATTAGATTCAAAATTAAGGAGTCAAAAGCACTTGGGGAATGGATGTGACAGAATCTCTGAGGAGAGTGTACAGTCTCCAGTCTTTGAATGGTCTCAGCTAACTCTCTCAGATATAAATGGAACCCAAATAGGGAAAATACTGCATAATTCTTCTTGTGACCAAAATAATTCTGAAAAAAATCTCATAGGCACAGAAAAAGAATGTACCAACTTTATTACTTTAGAAAGTTCTTTGCCACCTATTTCAAGTGTACCAAAGACAGAGAAGATATTAAAAGAGGAAATAATCGTGAATAAGAGAGAGAAAGGACAGTGTCTTGAATTGCATGAAGATTCCACTCTTGAGTTAAAACACACAGTAGCTTCTCCTCTTCAGGGTATCAAAAAGTCTCGAGTCAGGATAAGAGAATCACCTGAAGAGACACCAAGTGCAGTTTTCTCAAATAACATGACTGATCCAAACTTTAAAAAAGATCCAGAAGCCTCTGAAAGTAGATTGGAAATAAGTACTATTTTCTCCCAGAAAGAAAGTTCTTTATGTACAAGTTCAATTAATAATGGAAGCTGTCCAGTCACTATCAAACATACTTCTGTAGCTTTGAAGAATACAGGTTTAATATCCACTTTGAGAAAGAAAACTAAAAAGTTTATTTATACTATAAATGATGAAACATCTTATCAAGGACTAAAAATGCAGAAAGATCAAGAATCAGGACTAACTAACTATTCTGCCCAATTTGAAGAAAACTCTTTTGAAGCACCATCTACAATTATAAATGCTGATTCAGGTACCCTTTTGTGTGTTTGTGTGAATAATACAGTTATATGGATGGTAACAAGTTCGCCTATTTGAATATGTGAATCTCTTTAACCTTTTTTTTAATCCTAGTCCAATGATATAGTATTATTGACTTTAGAGAGAGAGGAAAGAGAAACATTGATGTGAGAGAGAAACATCAGTTGGTTGTCTCCTATATGCACCTGACCAGAGATTGAACCCACAACCTGGGTATATGCCCTGACCAGGAATCAAACCCACAACCTTTCAGTGTAAGGGACAATGCTCTAACCAACTGAGCCACACTGGCCAGGCCTCTTTCATCTTTTTAAAAAGCATACTGCCTGTTTTCCTTCTGTAGTCTTTTTTAAATCTTTATATCTTGTATAGTTGACCCTGAATAACACAGAAGTTAGAGATGCCAATCCCCATGCAGTTGGAAATTCAAGTACAACTTTTTACTTCCCCAAAACTCAGTCATCCTTGATACCTGCAGGGAATATGGGGATGGGGGAAAGGGAAGGGGCAACACGGGAGCGCAGGGGTTAGTTCCAGGATACCAAAATCTTCAGATTCTCAAGTCAGTACCTTATAGGAAACTAGTGGCCCAGTTCATGAAATTGGTGCACATTAAAAGAGAATTAGAGGAAATATTTTACTATTGCTATTTTCCCTTTCTCTACAATAGAAGTGTCAGAGATTAAAGAAAATTAGTAAAATTTATATGAAAATCTCCTTCCTGTCAGAGTCTGAGGTTCATTAGGGGACCCAGAGTCAAGTCCCCACCACCCCTATGTGCCTCAAAATTGCACCAGACCAAGACCTGGGCGGTCCCACCGCCGTCAAGCCCCCCTGGGTGAGGCCGCAGCTTCAGGTCCCCCATCTCAGCCTAGCACCACACAGCCTCAGGTCCCTGCTGATTGGTTGTTACAGTGTCACGGTGTTACAACCATTTACATATTAACCTTTTATTATTAGCATGGTATAGAACCGTGGTTGGCAAACTACAGCTCACGAGCCATATGCGGCTCTTTGGCCCTTTGAGTGTGGCTCTTCCACAAAAACACCACAGCCTGGGTGAGTCTATTTTGAAGAAGTGGTGTTAGAAGAAGTTTAAAAAATTTGGCTCTCAAAAGAAATTTCAATCATTGTACTGTTGATATTTGGCTCTGTTGACTAATGAGTTTGCCGACCACTGGTATAGAACAATGCATACACTTAGCCCTCTGCATCTGTGGATTCCCAACCACAGATGGAAAATATTGTTTTCCATCCATAGTTTATTATCTGTGGATGCAAAACCCAGAGAAATGGAGGACCAATGGTATGTTTATTGAAAAAAAAATCCACATATAAGTGGGCCTGCTCGGTTCAAACCAGTTTTGTTCACAGGTCAATTGTATTCTATATCAGACAATGTTAATATATATTATTTTTTTATTGAAGTTTTTATCAGTTATAATTTTCTATCTTAAACATTAATACCAATGTTCAAAACCATTTCATCAAACTTATTGGATCTGTTTGCATGGTATGTGTATAATCATCACTCTTAAGACAGACCATGTGATTTATAAGCATCGAGATCACCTGCATAATTCCTGCTTTAATTTCCAATGTTTATTATATTCAAATTGGGCAATTCTGTAAAAAATGTGCTATTTGTATTTTCACTAAAGCTACTGAAAAAAAATAGGAAAAATGCTAAGTTGAATAAAGTAGTGATTTTTATTTTTATTGCTACATAATTTTCTCAAATATTTTGGGATTGCTGAGATTTATTGCCATCTCTCTATGTACCCAGAGTGTGTACAGTAAAACTTTTTTATTTCAACAACAGTTTGTTTAATTATTAGCTAAACTCTAATAAAAGGCAATTTTAGTTCCATATGAAAAGATTTTACTGGGTTGGAATATCTCAGCAAGTGATAGGTTGGGTAGAACTAGAATACAAAGGAACTGCTTGATATTTGGGTTAATTTTTTAAAATATATATTTTATTGATTTAACAGTGAGTCAGGGAGAGGGATAGAGAGTTAGAAACATCAATGAGAGAGAAACATCGATCAGCTGCCTCCTGCACAGCTCCTGCTGGGGATGTGCCCGCAACCGAGGTACATGCCCTTGATTGAAATCGAACCCAGGACTCTTCAGTTCGCAGGCCAATGATTCATCCACTGAGCCAAACTGGCTAGGGCATATTTGGGTTAATTTTTATTTTAAAAGCCTTTAATGCTGAGTTAAAACCAATAAAACAGCTAATATGTAGTAGTGATCTGTAATGAACAAAAATGAGATTAATAATTTTGACTTGTTAATAGGAAATTCAGAGAGCCTTTAAAATTAACTGAACAGCTAATGGCTGGTGTGGCTCAGTAGTTGAGCATTTACCTACGAATCAGGATGTCACAATTCAATTCCTAGTCAGGGCACATTCCTGTGTTGTGGGCTTGATTCCCAGTGGAGAACTTCCAGGAGGCAGCCGATCAATGATTCTCTCTAATTATTTAGATTTCTCTTCCTCCCCCTTTCCCTTCCTCTCTGAATTAATAAAAATATATTAAAAAAATAAAATTAACTGAACCAAGCAGTTTAACTCATTTGCTTTTATAATTGACACTATGTCATCTTTCAGAACCTTTATATCCAGAACTTGGTTTTAAAAATTGACTTTTTGGTCTGACCAATGTGGCTCAATGGTTGAGCATCACCCTATGAACCACGGGGTCAAGGTTCTATTCCTAGTCAGGGCACATGTCCAGGTTTCTTTTTTCTTTTTTAATAAATCTTTATTGTTCTGATTATTACAATTGTTTCTCCTTCCCTCGCCCCCATAGATCCCCTCCACCCGGCCCCCACCCCATCCTCTGCCCTTATCTCCCCCCCCTGCTGTCCTCATCCATAGATATATGATTTTTGTCCAGTCTCTTCCCGTACCCCCCACACAGACACCCCTTTCCCCCTGAGAATTATCAGTCCTCTCCCATTTTATGCCTCTGATTCTATTATATTCACCAGTTTATTCTGTTCCTCAGATTTTTAATTCACTTGATTTTTAGATTCACTTGTTGATAGATATGTATTTGTTGTTCAGAATTTTTGTCTTTACTTTTTTCTTCTTTTTCCTCTTATCATTTCATATAATACTGGTTTGGTGGTGATGTACTCCTTTAGCTTTTCCTGATCTGTGAAGCTTTTTAGCTGCCCTTCAATTCTGAATGATAACTTTGCTGGGTAGAGTAATCTTGGTTGTAGGTTCTTGCTGTTCATCACTTTGAATATTTCTTTTTTAATATATTTTATTGATGTTGTACAGAGAGGAAGGGAGAGAGATAGAGAGCTAGAAACGTCGATGAGAGAGAAACATCGACCAGCTGCCTCTTGCACACCCCCTACTGGGGTTATGCCCGCAACCAAGGTACATGCCCTTGACCGGAATTGAACCCGGGACCTTTCAGTCCCCAAGCCAATGCTCTATCCATTGAGCCAAACCAGTTTCGGCACTTTGAATATTTCTTGCCATTCCCATATGCCATGCATAGTTTCTGTTGAGAAATCAGCTGATAGTCATATGGGTGCTGCCTTGTAGGTAACTGTTTTTCTTTTGCTGCTTGTGAGATTCTCTCTTTGTCTTTTGCTCTTGGCATTTTAATTATGATGTGTCTTGGTGTAGTCCTCTTTGGGTTCCTTTTGTTTGCGGCTCTGTGCGCTTCCTGAATTTGTAAGTCTATTTCTTTCACAAGGTGGGGGAAGTTTTCTGTCATTATTACTTCAGATAGGTTTTCAGTGTCTTGCTCTCTCTCTTCTTCTGGCACCCCCATAATTCTGATGTTGGTACGCTTGAAGTTGTACAGAGGCTTCTTACACTGTCTTCAACTTTCTGGATTCTCTTCTTGCTTCTCCAGAAGAGTGTCCTTTGCCTCTTTGTATTCCAAACCTTTGACTTGATTCTTGAGTTCTTCTAGTCTGTTTTTGGGTCTCTGTATAATATTTTTTTATTTCAGTCAGTGTATGTTTAATTTCTAGTTGTTCCTTTTTCATATCCTCGAGGGTCTCACTAAATGTATCGGCCTTGCCAAAGCCAGTTTGGTTCAGTGGATAGAGCATTGGCCTGCGGACTGAAGGGTCCCGGGTTCAATTCCGGTCAAGGGCATGTACCTTGGTTGCGGGCATATCCCCAGTGGGGGTGTGCAGAAGGCAGCTGATTGATGGTTCTCTCTCATCAATGTTTCCAACTCTCTGTCCCTCTCTCTTCCTCTCTGTAAAAAATTAATAAAATCTATTTAAAAAATAAAATAAATGTATCGGCCTTTTCTAGAAAATTCTTGAAAAACCTTATAACCTTGGTTTTGAACTCTATATCCAGTCTTTTGTTCTCCTCCATTTCTTTCGTTTGAGATCTATTTCCTTTTCTTGGCATTTTTACTGCTTCCCTGAGTTGGTAGGGTAGCTTTGTGGGCCTGGGTGTCCTGTATGGTTCAATGTGTCAGCCTCCCAGTTGCCTGATGTGGACACTCTTGATGCACCCCTTTGTGGACTGTGTGTACACCCTTGTTGTAGTTTAGTCTTGATTGTTGTTGGTGTCACTGGGAGGAATTGACCTCCAGGCCAATTGGCTGTGAGGACCCGCTGTGTCCTTCCATTCTGTAATGGAAGAATTGCTGTGCTGAAGACAGTTGTGGGGGAATGACTTGTTCCCATAGGGCTTTGGTGCTCACTGAATCTACAATATCTCTTGAATGTGTCCCTTATGAGAGTAGTTGAAATCCGGTGTCGTCTCACACCGACCACTAGATACACTAGTTTCCGGATCACCAATGGGGTGCAGTTCAGCTACTGTCTGAGGCCACCCAGCAGGAGCTACTGCAAGAACTACAGTTTTCTCCTCTTTGCTTGGAATTTGGTGGTTTTGGAGCTAGAGCTGCAGTTTATTTCGTTCACATGCCCAGGTTTCATCCTTCAATGCCACATTCAGAAATGGAATGTAGTGGTATTCACAGGCTCAATCCCCATTGTGGATCATGCAGAAAGCAATTGATCTATGATTCTCTCTCATCATTTATGTTTCTACCTCTTCCTCTCCCTTCCTCTCTGAAATCAATTTTTAAAGTTATTTTTAAATTTTTACTTTTTGTGTTTTTCAATATGAAAGACTGAATTAATCCTGGTGCTTGCTTTTCTATCTTTTATTACACCAATATTAATAGTGAGTATTTCTACAATTTTATTTTCCAATAAAATTACTTTGAATTTTACTTGTGAAACTACTTGCTTTTTGGAACTATGTGCTAATTTTGATTAAGTTTATATATATTACAAAAAATAGCTCCTATTTATCTTTAATTGGAATATGTAATAACTTCAAATAGAGAATATTTGTAATTCTGTTTTAAACTGACATTCATTTATTGCTTTCTGTGTAATTCTTGTTTTAGGTACTACCTTTTTAACTTTGTAGAAAATATTTAATGAATGTGATTGATGGTACTTTAATTTCATTTTGTCACTTTTTCTCGTTATGCATAGGTTTATTGCATTCTTCTGTAGAAAAAAACTGCTTACAGAATGATTCTGAAGAACCAACTTTGTCTTTTACGAGCTCTTTTGGAAGAATTCTGAGAAAATGTTCTAATAATGAAAGCAGTTTTAATAAAATAATATCTCAGGATCTTGATTATAAAGAAGCAAAAATTAATAAAGAAAAGCTGCAGTCATTTATAACCACAGAAACTGATTATCTGTCATGCTTACAGGAAAAATATTGTGAAGAAGATCCAGAACACCAAATTTTAGACATAAAAGAAAAGGTCTTACCTGTAGCGTTTCACCCTACAATGCCAAATTCAGAAATTGAAAGTGGTAGTCACTTTCAATCCCAGGAAAACATTTTATATAACCTTGATAACACCAACATTTTAACTTCTGGCTCCAAGGTTCCTCCATCAAACCCAGGTGTGATTTCTAGAGGAAAAGAATCATATAAAACATCAGAGAAAGTAAAATTTAAAAATGAAGCTGGTTTTAATTTAACCAAAAATATTCCCATGGATAATCAAATATGTGCTTTAAATGAAAATTCTAAAAAATCTGAGCTGTTGTCACCTGAAAAATACATAATAGCATCACCTTCTCTGAAGTTACAATTAAACCAAACTACTAATCTCACAGTAACCCAAAAAGTCCAGGAAAAGACTACTTCAATTTCAAAAATAACTGTGAATTCAAACTCTGAAGAACTTTTCCAAGATAATAAGAAGGATTTTGTCTTTGAAGTAACGGATGAATGGAATATTCCTTTGTTAGAAAATAATGAGGAACTTAAAGAGGCAGATGTCAGTTGTATCAGAGAACCTATTATCAAGCACTCTATCATGGTAGTAGATACAGCAGGCACCAATGACAAACAAGTAGCCAAAGTGTCAATTACAAAAGATTTTGATTCATCAAATGTAGCCCATGATCTTACAGAGAACAGAAAAAATGTAATGCAGCAAATGATTCTAGGTGAAGATTCAAAGTCAGACATGACCTTCGATATAGATAAGAAATCAAACCAAAATGATTACATGGACACATTGCCAAAATTTTCAGATACCATTTCAAATCACAGTTTTGGACAGGGCTTCAGAACAGCTTCTAATAAAGACATAAAACCCTCTGAATACAACATTAAGAAAAGCAAAGTGTTCTTCAAAGATATTGAAGAACATTTTACTACTACCTTAGCCTGTATAGAAATTGTAAGTAACTCATTGTCAGAAAATCAAAAGAAACTAAGCAAACCTCACTCACTCGATGGCCAGTCAAGTGATACTGCATCTGGGTGTGAGCAGAGTAGTGCACTTGTGTCTGATAGTGAAAATAGTCACACAACACCTCCAACTTTGTCTTTGAAGCAAGATTTTAATTCAAACCATAGCTTAACACCTAGCCAAAAGGCAGAAATTAAAGAACTTTCTACTATATTGGAAGAATCAGGAAGTCAGTTTGAATTTACGCAATTTAGAAAACCAAGCTACATAATGCGGAATAATCCACTTGAAATACCTGAAAACCAGATGCCTGCTTTGCATACCACTTCTGAGGAATGGGAAGGCGTTGATCCTCCTCTCATGGATAGCAGGAGGAAGTTTGAAGATAAGCAAAACTCTGCTTGCTCACTAAAAACAAGCTTTAACAAAAATGTTGCTGGGTATTTAACAGATAAAAATGAAGTGGAGTTTAAAGGCTTTTACTCTGCTCGTGGTGCAAAACTGAACGTTTCTAGTGAAGCACTGCAAAGAGTGGTGAGGCTGTTCAGTGACATTGAGAATATTAGTGAGGGAACTTCTGCAGAAGTAGATCCAATAAATTTCTCTTCAAGTAAATGTAATGATACTGTTTCAATGTTTCAGATGGAAGATTGTAACAATGATAAAATTTGTAATGAAAAAAACAAATACCAACCAATACAACAAAATAATATTGAGATGGCTGCTGGCATCTTTGTTGAGGAAAATACTGAAGACCAGAAGAAAAATACAGAAAGTGAAGATAATTCTATTGGAGCCCATAGAAATATTTATAACTTAGGAAAATCTGATAGCAATGATTTAAATAAAAATGATACATTTTGTGTTTATAAAGATGAAAATGGCTTGCCATGTGTTATTGATCAGCACAACAGCACAAAATCATCTGGCCAGTTTATGAATGGAGGAAACACTCAAGTCAAAGAAGGTGTATCAGATTTAACTTGTTTGGAAGTTGTGAAAGCTGAAGAAATATGTCATATTCATACATCAAATAAACAACAGTTAACTGCTAGTAAGATGGGGCAAAACATAGAAGATTTTGACATTTTTGATGTATCCTTTAAGACTGCAAGTGGGAAAAATGTCAGAGTCTCTAAAGATTCATTAAATAAAGCTATGAATTTCTTTCATCAAAAATGTGCAGAAGAAGAATTGAATAATTTTTCAGATTCCTTGAATTCTGAATTACTTTCTGGAGTAAATGTCAACAAAATAGATATTTCAAGTTATAGGGACACAGATATGGTTAAAAACAAAACATTGAAAGAAAGTGATTTGGTTGGTATTGAAAATCAATTGCTGACTCTCCAAACAGAACCAGAATGTGAAATCGAAAAGGTCAAAGAACCTATGTTGGGTTTTCATACAGCTAGTGGGAAAAAGGTAAAAATTGCAAAGGAATGTCTGGAAAAAGTTAAAAATATTTTTGATGAAAAAAATCAGGTTAGTGAAACCACTGATTATAGTCATAGAAGAGCAAAGGTGCCAAAGGATAGAGAAGAATATAAAGTAGGGTTTCCATTAGCATGTGAGACTGATGAAATAACTGCTCCAATGTATGAAGAAACGCATAATTCTCTAAAGGAGAAAAATCTTGTGTCTAATGAGTTTGCTATGTTATCCAGGCTCTTAAGTGACAATTTATACAGGCAAACTGGAAATTTCAAAATGTCAAATAGTGTTGATCTGAAAATTGGAAACATAGAAAAAGAAACAGCAAAAAGTCCAACTTGTTACAGAAGTCAATTCACTTGTTCAGCCATTAAAAATTCTGTAGCTTTTTACACAGGACATGGTAGAAAATTTTCTGTGAATCAGGCTTCACTACTTGAAGAAGAATTGGATGATCAACCAGAAAAAATAAATGCTGCCAAAGTTACATGTTTAAAAGACAATCCTGAGGATTATGTAGAAAATCCTTCATGTGGAAATCACGCAAACAGTATTGTAATTGAAAATGACAAAAATCATCTCTCTGAAAAACAAGATCCAACTTATTTAAGTGACAGTAGCATGTCTAATTGCAATTCAGATGACTCTGATTTTTGTCATTCCAATGAGATATGTGATAAATTAAAATCACTTTCTAAAAGTAAAATGGATAATTTTGGTATTGAGCCAATAGTGAAGAATGTTAAAGAAAAAACCCCCACTAGTTCTTCTGAAGTAATAGCCACCATAAGAGAAGCAAACACATACCGGGGACAAACTGTAAATGAAGATACTTGTGTTCAGAAATTTTTGACTAACTCTTCATGTAAAAACACAGCCCTGGAAGAGGTCGTGTCTGATTCAAATAATTTTGAGATACAGCCTCCTGCATCCAGTACAGCAAGTTGTGAAATGGTCTCTGTTTCACATGGAATGAAAGTGAGAGAGAGATTTGCAGACAACTGCACCAAGGTTATTAGGATAAACACAGAGAATAAATCAGGCACTGGCCATATGAAAACTTTGACAGATTATCCTGAGGTGGTGGATGATTCGGATGATTTTATTTTTCTTAACTCTCTGGATAGTGAAGAGCATAGCATGCATTCATATAAGGTTTGTTCTGGCATTCAGAGTGAACAAATTCTACAACATGGCCAAAGTATGTCTAGATCAGAGACAGTTTCTGAAATGTTACCTTGTCAGAGTAATTTGAAAGCTTCTGCTACTTGTAAATTTAATACAGTCTCTAATGCTTTTGGGATTTTTAGCACAGCAAGTGGGAAATGTGTACAAGTGTCAGATGCTGCCTTACAGAAAACCAGATGCATCTTTTCTAAGCTAGAAGAGAGTGCTGAGCAGCTCTTTTCCAAAGTATCATTTGAACCTAATAAAGAAAATTCAGATAGGCTCACAAGAGAAGAAAATACTATGATACATATCCCCCCAAATTTGCCATCATCTGCTTTCTCTGGATTTAGGACAGCAAGTGGAAAACAGGTTCCAGTTTCAGAGAGTTCCTTAAACAAAGTTAAGGGGATGTTGGAGGACTTTGATTCACTCAGAACTGAATATGGTCTTCAGAATTCACCTACATCTGGACAAGATGTGTCAAAAGTACTTCCTCTCTCCTGTATTGATAAGAAAACTCTAAGACACTCTGCAAGCTGCAAAATGGAAAAGGCCTGCAATAAAGAATTTAAATTATCAAATAACTATAACATTAGAAGTGATTTTTCAGAAAATACTCACTCTCTTGAAACTTCTCCATGTTTCTCTCAGTTTAAGCAGGATGAACAACCATTGGTATTAGGGAACAAAGTATCACTTGTTGGGAGCAGTCATATTTTGGGACAAGATCAAGCTTCACCTAAAAATATAAAAATGGAAATTGTGAAACCTGAAACTTATCCTAATCTTCCCATGACAACAAATACAGAAATTTGTTCTACTTATTCCCAAGATCCAGGAAACTATTTTGAAACAGAAGCAGTGGAGATTGCCAAAGCTTTTATGGAAGATGGTGATCTGACAGATTCTGAACTGCTAAGTCATCCCAAACACTTACTTCTCACCTGCCAAAACAAGGAAATGGCTTTGTTAAATTCAGGAATTGGGAAAAGAAGAGGAAATGTACTTTTGAGTGGTAAGTATCTGTTTTTCCCTTTTGGTTTGCCACTTTTAAAATTAAATTTTTTATTAATCCTGGTGTCCTAGCTTATAGCAATTAGGGTATTATGCACTAAACATGTTTTTCCAGACTTTTAAGTGTAGTTTGGGGAGATGTGACTTTACTCTTGATATCTTTGAGTTTATATACTAATTGTGTTTTGAAGTTCTTGGTATATTTTTAGACATTATTAATCTTACCTAATAAAAGAGTAATATGCAAGTTGACTGCACCTTTTCTACTCCCAAGCCCACCCACCAGCCAATCAGGGTGAGGATGTAAATTAAACCAACCAAGATGGCAGTTAATTTGCATATCAAGACAGCATAGAAAGAAGCCAAGCGCTGAAGAAGGGAACAAAGCTGCAGAGAAGCAAGCAAGTGGGGCAGGGGAGAGGGAAGGGAAGCAGGTGGGCTGGGGGAGAAGGAAGAGAAGCAGGCGGGGCGGGGAGAGCGCAAAAGGAAGCACTATTGCAGGAATCTTCCTGCAACAGGCTACTACTATAGTTATAATTGAGAAATTACTGTTAAAAGTTTGAATTTCTCTAGTAAAGTTGAAGCTTTTATTAAATGTTTTTATTGATTTCAGAGAGGAAGGTAGAGGGAGAGAGAAACGTCAATGATGAGAAAGAATTATTGATTCATTGCCTTCTGCATGCCCCCTACTGAGGATTGAGCCTGCAACCCAAGCATGTGCTTTTTAATGGAATCGAACCCAGGTCCCTTCAGTTTGCAGGCCAATGCTCTATCCACTGAATCAAACCAGCTAGGGCTAAAACTCTTATCTTCATGTTATAACAGCCTGTATAATACAACTTATTAACTGTTTTCATAAATAGATAGCAGAAGTTCAGATTCTGGCTATTATTAACTTAAAAGATGGGTTTGCAGGCCTGTTCCCCTGAGTCTCTTATAGTGTCCCATGCCAGGGCAAACTGGCCTCGAACCATTGCCTGGCATCAGCCCCCAGACTGCAAGCATTGAGACATGTTGCACACTTGGGGGAAAGCGGGGGACTGGTTTCTAGATATAGGTGTTAGCTTGCCTTTTTTTTTTTTTTTTTTTTTTTAATCTAGGAAGTGTTCTAAAATCAGTATTTTGTTCTTAGTGGCGTTTGGACTATATTCTAACTTATAACAAGCTTGTTTAACTATCAGGATAATTAGATATGATTTTTTTCTGTTAGTATCTCTGACTAAGAATAATATTAAGTAATTTAATCTCTTGATCACTTTAAGTAGTTGATCTTCAATAACTAGCTCCTTTAAAAAACAAACAAACCTATAGACTCAGAATAGTTACCACAAGGCTTTTTGTCCAGTATCTCCATACAAAGAATGACACTAAAGCCAGTAAGTTTATTCTTCTCCTTGGTGCCTTTTGACCCTCGTTATCTTAGTGGATACAGATTTGCTTAATCAAGAGTTATCCAGACCTCTTTCTACATCAAGTTTATGTTATGGGCAGAGTGTTACGTTTATAATACTTACCTTGAACTATTGCTCTTGTCTAATGCAGAATGCTAAAGTGCAGAGATGATTAAAGATACTCATAATTCTTTTATGGAAAATAATGGCTTTATTTATTGGAACCCATTTTGTTCATGTGTATACTGAAATGGGTTGGCCTTCAGCTCAGGAGAAAAAAAAACAACTTTGAATAAATATTCTCAACAGCATCACTGTTTAATTTCCCTTACCTCTGTTATATATTTACTAGAGGCCCGGTGCACAAAATTTGTGTATGGGGGTAGGGGGTTCCCTCAGCCCAGCCTGTACCCTCTCCATTCCGGGACCCCTTGAGGGATGTCTGACGATCAAGCCTAAACTGACAGTCAGATATCCCTCTCACAATCTTGGACTGCTGGCTCCTAATCGCTCACCTGCCTCCTGCATGGTCACCCCTAATTTCCCATCCTCACCGGCCCAGTCGCTCCCAACTTCCCTCTCCCTGTCGATCTGGTCCCCGCTTCAACTCCCTCCCCCCCCTCCCCACTGACCTAGTCACCCCTCATTGCCCCTCCTGCCCCCGCCAGCCTAATTGCCCCCAACTGCCCCTCTGCCGGCTGGTCGCCCCTAACTGCCCTCACCACTGGCCTGGTCACCTCTTATTGTCCCCCTTGTCAACCTGGTTGTCCCCAACTGCCCCCTCTTCCAGCCTGGTTGCCCCCAACTGCTCCCCACATCGACCTGGTCACCCCTCACAGCCCCACCGCCGACCTGGTCACCCCATGCAGGCTGCTGTTTATTCGTTTGGTTGTCCCTCACTAACTTCCCTGCCAGACCAGTCGCCCCCCTGCTAGCCTTGTCGTAGGCAGCAATCTTGTGAGGGCATGATGGTCAATTTGCATATTACCTCTTTTTTATTATTATAGGATATGCAAATATATACAGCTTAATCAGCTTCTGGTTATTTGACTAATACAGATACCTGTTAAACAATTAAATCACATTATAATCTAACATTTGGTAAAGCCCTGAATGGATATTGTTACTTATTAAGTACTACAAATTCATTCCCTTTAATAAAGCATCAAAAATCAAAGCATCTTGCCGAGACCGGTTTGGCTCAATGGATAGAGCATCGGCTTGGGGACTGAAGGGTCCCGGGTTCGCTTCCAGTCAAGGGCATGTACCTTGGTTGCGGGCATATCCCCAGTAGGGGGTGTGCAAGAGGCAGCTGATCGATGACTCTCTCATCAATGTTTCTAACTCTCTATCTCTCTCCCTTCCTCTCTGTACAAAATCAATAAAATATATTTTTTAAAAAAAAATCAAAGCATCTGTTACCACATATTATCCATATTTCATGGAAATGCATATCTAGGATCATGGTTTAATTTTACTTTCAGTCTTTGTAGAATTTTTAATAAGAGGTATTCTAATATTTTAACATAATTTTGGTAAATTAAAAAATCTTTTTTCCTGCTCACTGATTCAATGACCTATGTAATAAATTCTTCTTGAGTTTAATGCAGGAAAAAAAACATCTATTTGAAGAGATTTTGTTTGTCTTTATTGCCAGTAAACCTAGAATTACATTCAGTTTTAGTTTATTAAAAGGTAGTTTATCTGTGTTATTGGGTAATGTCTATTTATCTCTAGACCCAATTAAAAAGTAGTATTTTAAATGGTCAAAAAATAATAGAAATTAAATTGATATTGAAAAATGAATATTCTCTTTCAAAATAGAATGGTGGTTTTTAAATTATAATTATGTGAGTTTTTTTCTGAATATATTGTAAGAGTTAGTACTTTAGCTTTTAAAAATGGACAGTAGACTTTTTTATTATTTGCTTTTGAAAACCTGTATGGAAATTTATTTTAGGGGAGCCTCCAGCCAAAAGGAGCTTGCTAAGTGAATTTGACGGGAAATCGGAAAATCAGGAAAAACCCTTAAAGGCTTCCAGAAGCACTCCCGATGGTAACATTCGCTTTTTTCCGTATTTTTCCTCTGTAGGTCCTATCCATAATATTCTTATATTTTTTCAACTCTTTTGATTATATAGATAATTGGACAAGACCTTACAGTTTGTTTGTTAAACTTATATCTTTTTAACTTTTTGTTCTATTCCCTATTTGGATCAAAGACTTAATTAGGATTGGGTTATGCATTTTTTGGCAAGAATGCCTCATAGAAGTTCTGTGTACATGTTTGCATTAGGGGCACACTGTGTCAGATAATTTGATCACTTGATTAAGATGCTAACCACCAGATCACTTCATTAAAATGGTCTGTTTTCCCACTTGCAATTAGCAGGTAATCTGTGGGACAATTTTTTGGGCTGTGAAAATATCCAGTTTACCAGTCTTTCACAAACAATTTTAACATCAATTGATATTTACTTGAATCAATTATTTAATTAGAGGTTAGGAAATAGTGTTTTTCAATTTATGTTATTTCTTATACATTCAGTAGCTGGGATTCTTCAGCCAGGAAGGACTTTTCCTTAACAACTGTGGGGGGGGGGGGAGGGGGGGACGGGACTATAGTTCTTTCTTTAAAAACTGGGTAAAAGTTTAATTCTTTCTTTTTAATTATCATCTTCTCAGAGTAGGGAGCAGTAGTATAATTCTGCTAGTGGTAGAAATGAATTTTTTTCCTCTGTTGAATAAAATTGATTTTTATTTATAATGCATGTGTAAAGTCTAAAAGTTAAATATATATAATGTACATTTTCACAAAAAGAAAATATTCTTTTTTTATTTAAATCATCCTAAATTTAAAAGTGGAAACCTCTTTACAGTATTTCACAAGGTTTATTTTTTTTATTTTTTTAACATGCCTTTATTAACCTTTAAGTACTTACGTGCGTTTTATTATCATAAAAAGATTTCCTAGGGTGTCCTTGTAATTCCCTGCTCTACTGCTAGAATCACTGTTTTTCCAATGATCCTTTCAGTGGTTAGTTTTTAAAAAACAAGATTTGTGTTCTAACCTCACTGCTGGTGTCATTGTTTTTTCAAGTTATAATTCTTGGTTCATAATAACAGTACCATAGTTGTTTTTCCTTCACTGGTGGTTCTCAAACTTTTTGGTATGGAGACCTTTTTATACTCTTAAAAATTATTGAGGATCCCAAAGAAGGTCTGTGCATGTGGATTACATGTATTTGTATTTATCATATTAGAAATTAAAAATTTTTGTACATTGTGCATTGGTCGTTTTTGAAAATATTAGTTCATTTAGTTATGTGGTTCTTTCAAATATTGGCACAAATATTTACACAATATTAAATAATTGCTTTTTGTCATCACTGTGATAAAATGTGAAAAAAATTTTAAGTATTTGGAAGCTGTCAGGCTAACAGAGCCAGATAAAAGCCTTCTAAAATTCTAATTTTGTTTAAAAGCTTACATTTTACCACTGGAAACAAATACTGTCACTTTTTTTTCCTGTAGTGACAAGTTCATTTCATTCATTTCAGAAAATATCTCCTGAATATCCAAGTCTGGATAACTAATTGTTTTGGTTATTCTTTTAAGTAACAGTGGTAGAGTATGAAAAGTTTGCATAAGTACATTTCTTTGAGACCGTCATCATACTAAGTCTGCAATAGGACACAAGAGCAATGCAGATGTCATAATTACTCAAAATGTTAACACAATGAAAGACGGGGGTGGGAGTGGTGGTGAGGGGACCAATCAGGGAAAAAGGACACATATGTAATACTTTAAACAAACAAACAAAAAAACATATATGACTTTATTAGCATTATTATTGTTATTAACAAGACAGCTTTGACAGCTTGGATTCCCTACTAGAGTTGTGGGTATCCCTCCCCTAGTAATCACCCTTTGAGGTTCACTGTCTTACATAATAGTTTTAAATTTATTACACATACCCACAACATACACACACACACACACACACACTCTTTCTTACAAAGTATCTATATATATATTTTTTTTTTTTTAAATATATTTTTATTGACTTCAGAAAGGAAAGGAGAGAGAGAGAGATAGAAGCATCAATAATGAGGATAATTGATTGGCTGCCTCCTGCATGCCCCATACTGGGGATCGAGCCAATAACCCAGGCATATACCCTTGACCAGAATTCGAACCAAGGACTCTTCAGTCCGCACACTGACACTCTGTCAACTGAGCCAAACCGGCTAGGGCAAGGTATCAGTATATTATATACTGTTTAATACCTTCTTTGTTTGTTGGTGTTGTTTACTTTAGAACATCATTCCTAATGAGTATGTAGAGATCTTCCTCATTCTTTTCATGATTATGTAGTACTTGTGATCAAATGGCTCTATCTATAAAGTTTAGTTTTTTCAACTGTTCCCTTTCCAAAGGACTACTTGGAAATATAAGAAGTACAAGTTACATACTGAGAATAATACCTAAAGTTTAGCTTCTAAACCTTTACAAGACTAAAGCTTAAATTAGATATTTTCATTGGCTAACATCTTTGAGTTACAATTAACATTGGCTGACTGAATTTATACTGATTTATTTTATATGTTTGAACTGTGAGTTATTTGGAATACAGTCATCAGTGTGAATCAAACATTTCTTTTTTAGTCATTACTGAGCATGCATTATATGCATTGAAAATGTAAAAATCAATAATTATATCAAATTTTATGTGTAAATATTTAAAAGAATTTGTAATAAGTAGACATAGTAAATAAAATACCTATGAGACTTTCATTAATAACTAATAAAAATGCATTTTCATTGAAACAAAATGTAAAATATTTTTCTAGGCACAATAAAAGATAGAAGATTGTTTATGCATCACATTTCTTTAGAGCCAGTTACTTGTGGACCCTTATGGTAAGACATGTTTAAATTTTTTTTAACTTCTACTAATACAGTGTAGGGAAAGTGGGTATTTTTTTTCATAAATATTTCTAAAATCAGTGGCACTAACATGCATATAGAATTTAATCCTTCCCTTTTGAAGTCTGCTTTAGGGTTAAATCTTGGTGTACTTGGGTCATACTTTATAGTGCTATCCATATACAAGCGCATTTTTTAGTCATAACTTTATAAAGTAGTCAAACAGATTTTATTCCCATTTTATGGATAAGGTACTGAGGTTGAGTGGAGTTAAGGAAATTACTCAACATTTTTTTTTTTAATGGAATATATGGAAAATATTTTATCTCCTTAAAATCCTTCTAAAATTACTAAGATTTTTAAAAATACATATTTTTATTGATTTCAGAGAGGAAGGGAGAGAGAGAGAAACATCAATGATGTGTGTGTGTGTGTGTGTGTGTGTGTGTGAGTGTGAGAGAGAGAGAGAGAGAGAGAGAGAGAGAGAGAGAGAGAGAGAGGCATCAATGATGAGAGTGAGAGCCTCCTTCCTATATTTGGTTTCCATTGCTGGCAGCCAGGCCTCCAGTTAGAAGACTGAAAGATTTTTTTTTTCTTGGGAATATGACCAGCTCAGTAGAAAAAACCAAAATACTGACAGTTGTGGGTACTCATGTGAAACAGCATAGCCAGATCACCAGACAGTGAAGTCAACAATGAGCAAACTCATACCACACATCTTCCTGTTGACTTTTCAGCATCTCACTATGAAATAAGAACAGCTATTCAAGAACATCTGTCATTGGAAGAAAGCCTCTGTGAAAGATAGTGTCCAAAGTACAAAAATAAAAGAAGCAAAAGAAAGAAAAGAGAAAGTAAGGAACTTAGAGGATACAGATTGTGCAAGGAGAAGAATACTTTAAAAAATTAATATTAGGAAAGAGAACATATTACATCCTTAAAATGTGTACAAAAGAGCTCTTAGAAATTAAAAATATGATAGTACAAATAAGTTAACTCAGTAGAAGTAATAGAAGATCAAAGTTATGAACACTACCAGAATGTAGAACAAAACGAGAAGAGATGAAAAGGGGACTGAAAAGATAATCAGAAAAGTCTGAAAATTTGGAGTTTGATAAAGAAAGAATAGGAAAAATTAAGACATTTCAAAGAAAAAGTTTATCAGTACTGAAGGACGAGTTTCCATAATTTAAAGGGTCCTCAGTACAATGAAGATAACGTTCAGCAGACTAACAGTGATGAGCAATGTTGTCTTCCCTCCTATCTGTTGCATCTGGGGGAGGAGAGGATAAATAAATAAAATATCAAGTGTGAGCATAGACTTTTTTCAGATGCTAATTACCA
The DNA here is from genome assembly GCF_964339955.1 of Pipistrellus hanaki. NCBI lineage: Eukaryota > Metazoa > Chordata > Mammalia > Chiroptera > Vespertilionidae > Pipistrellus > Pipistrellus hanaki. The sequence goes on from NC_140505.1 coordinate 96,493,306, forward strand.
GAAAGTTTATCTCTATAGCATTTACTACCATGTGACATATTGTTTTTTTCCCTCCACTAGAATGTAAACTATAATTTTGTTTTGTTCATCACTCTGTCCTTCAGCCAGACAGTGCCTGGCACATATTAGGACCCCATTAAATATTTGATGGATAGATAAATGGGTAGCTAAATTAATTCCAGGGGTTTAGGGTTGGGTATATAGGGTTTTTAACAAAATATCAAACATTAGGAAGAATGAATATGCTAAGGAAGATGATAAATTTAGTTTGGGCCTTGTGTCCTATGCAGTTCAAAGTGTGGGAATAACATCTAGGAGAAAGTTGGGCATGAGTTGCAGGTTAATATTTGAATTGTTAGGTAGATGGTAATTTAAGCAATCGATATACCGTATTTTTCGGACCATAAGACGCACCAGACCATAAGACGCACCAGTTTTTAGAGAAGGGAAATGAAGAAAAGAAGATTCTGAAACAAATAGTGTCCTAAAATATTTTATGTGCATTAAAACCCAACATCACAGTCATAAACACATGTAATCAACCCTGTAAAGTAAACAGCAGCATTTAGAACCATTTTAGAGCCGGGCAAGCACACAGAGCCGGGCAAGTAAAAAAACTTTTTTTTTACAGTATATGTGTAGGCCATATTTGGACCATAAGACGCAGGGACTTTTTCCCCCCACTTCTGGGGGGGAAAAAGTGCGTCTTATGGTCCGAAAAATACGGTAACTTACCTTGCCCAGGAAGGGGCTAGGAAAGAAATCCAGCTTTGGAGACTGGAATATTTTTAAGAGTCTGAAAGAATAAAAACAAAAAGGGGGGTGGGGGGGAGGGGAGAAAGAAATAAAAGGACAACATTGGGGTAGATATTAATGGTAAGAATTTTAAGAGGGAAAAAGTCAACTGTCGCAGCTGCCAAAAGTCTAGTAGAAAGAGTGTATATCTGAAGCAATATTTTTTTTGACATTTGGGAGGTTATGAATAACTTTATGAGAACAATTTTTATAGAGTAGTGGGGAAATGAGAATTCAATGAATAGAAATCAAGGGTTATCTATTTAGGAAGGTTTGGCCATGAGGGGTAAGTAACAGAGTATGAACTTGAAGGGGAGACAAGTTTGGGCAAGATTTTCTGGCTAAATGAAAGGAGCACTAAAAATAAAGATATCAACAGGTGATAGAGAAAGAAAAAAAGTAGGTGGAATAATAACTGAAAGATTGAGACTCCTGAAAAGACAGAGTTATTAGTTGGAGGTAGGAGTACAGGTGAAGCTGTTAGCCAGGAGAAGATAGCTCTTTCTCTGGCTAAAGAGGTGAGTAAGGAGATAGACCTGGAGGACAGAGGCACAAAGATCTGTGTTTGACAGACTCTTCCTATTGTGGGTAAAGTCAAAGACTGGTGTGCTTGTATGAGAAGTTGTAATGGACTTGACGGTGGGTGGTATTGTTTTGGTTGGTAACCATGATGAAATGGAAAACAGTAGCATAGTACCATGTAGCAGTAAAGGTCTCCCCAAAAATGCATATTCCATAATTTTGATGTGTGTGTTTGCATATATAATTATTGATAACTAATAAAACAATTTTTCCCCCCCATTGTAGCACAACTAAGAAAAGGCAAAAAATACAGACTCCAAGTTTTACTGAACCTGGTCAAGAATTTCTGTCCAAATCTCATTTTTATGAACAGCCAACTTTGGAAAAATCTTCAAGCGATTCATCAATTTTGGAACAGCCATTTTATAAGGTTCCTGCTACACAAAGTAAAAAAAGGAGATACTCAATTACTACAGGCAAACCAATGAAAGTTTTTGTCCCACCTTTTAAAACTAAATCACATTTTCACAGAGATAATCAGTGTCTTGGCAGCAATAATGATTTGGAAGAAAACAAACAAAAACAAAACATAGGTGAACATGGCTCTGGTGGTAGTAAAAATAATGTTAATGACAGTAAAGTTCATCAGCCCAACAAAGATAACTCCAATCAAGTAGCAACTGTAATCTCCACAAAGTGTGAAGAAGAACCTTTAGGTATTTTGTGAAAATTTGTGTTGGCATAATTTTGCCTTTCAACTAGATATTTCTTATATTAAATAATGCTTTGAGGATTTCCCACCTTTGTAATGATTAATAATTTCAAAACCTTCTTTAATGCTTTAGATTTTTCCAAGTCCAGATATTAGATTTAAATTACTCTAATATTGTCTTTCAAAAGCAACTACTTGTGGATTTTCTTGTTTTAAGAAAAGTAATTAGACACACACATAGGATTGTTATTACTGGAATATATTTTTTCCTAGGCTACTTATTTTCTTCTAAATCTGAAATAAAAATAATAGACATATTTCTATTCTTTAGAATTTGAAACCTTTTTCATGCCTGAAGATTTAAAATTAGAGCTAATTGATAATGTATAATTTTATAAAGCAAGGGATGTGCTTTTTAAATTTAATACTCAAGTATTATTTTTTGCTTCTTATTTCTTAATAGATTTCAATACAAATCTTCAGAATGCCAGAGATATACAGGATATGCGTATTAAAAAGAAATATAGCCAACAAATTTTTCCACAGCCAGGAAGTCTGTATCTTGCAAAAACATCCACTGTGCCTAGAATCTCTCTGAAAGTAGCAGTAGAAGGCAAAGTTCCCTCTGCATGTTCCCATAAACAGGTATGCTTTTGTTGACAATGCTAATAGCTTTTATAGAACCAGTTGAGGCAACAATGAATGGATGAATGAAATCATCATGTTCCTAATCCACCTACAGGGGCAGCCTTCTCTTCCTCTCCTGCCTTAATCCTACAGAGTCATCTATACTTCAGAATTACTAGTAGTATTTCTCTTCCCCTTTCAAAATGTATTTTATTACTATAAGTGCTCTTGGCTAGGTATTTAGAGGAAAGTAGTCTCATTGAATTTAAATTGTGAATAACTCATAGTCCTGAACTCACTAAGAGTTATTCACAGTTTTAAAAGAGGATTCTTAGAAAGCTACTAGAGGCCCAATGCACGAAATTCATGCAAGAGCAGGCCTTCCTTTCCGGGCTGCTGGCACTGGCTTCCCTCTGGCCAACCACAGGCACTAAGAACCGGGCTTCCCTCAAAGCCCCAGCTTCATCCAGAGGATATCTGGTCTAATTAGCATATTATGCTTTTATTATTATAGACTAGAGGCCCATTTGCATGAAAATTCATGCACTGGAGCGGGGTGTCACTCAGCCCAGCCTGCCCCTTCTCACAGTCCGTCCGGGAGCCCTTAGGGGCAGGAGGCAACCAGCAATCGGGAAGGCGACGCTCCCATCACACCTCTGCTTCTGCTTCTGCCACTGCTGCAGTGCAAGCCTTAGCCAGCCCTGGTTACCTGAGCCTCGGGCAGCCCTGGGCAGCTGGGCAGCCACCGTCTGAGACTTGCCTGCACCTCAGGCCAGCTCTGGGCAGCTGGGGGGCTCAGGGAACTGAGGGACTTCGGAGGCAGGCGCCCTGGGCGGCTGAGGGGACTAGACGCCACCATCTTGTGATTGTGGGCACCACCATCTTTGAGGGCATGGCAGTCAGTTAGCATATCCACTCCTTATTTGCTGTGGGTGCCACAGTCTTTGTGATGGCGTGAGGGCCAATTAGCATATTTCCTCTTTGCTAGATAGGATTTCTATATAGTTAGCATTTTAGGCACTGGAAAAGTGAAAATGATATTGGTAATATTAATAGGTGACATTGATTGAGCATTTTCTATGTGCTAGGCACTCTTCTAAGCACTGTGCCTGCTGGTTATATCTTATTTAATCTTCATAAGCACCTAAAAGAAAGGCACCATTATTTTGTTCATTTTATGGATGAAAGAACTGAAGCACAGAGAAGGTTAAGTAACTGCCCCCAAGTCACTTAACTAAGCAAGTAAAAGAGCCACAATTCCAAAGTAAGAGTCTGACTCCAGAGTGAAGTCTGAATGAAGGAAAAGATTCTCTGGGATCAGGCCTCTGGGGTGAAAGTGAGCACCTTGAGATAGTCAGGCCTATGTAGAAATCTGACCTCCTGAGATCAGACTCCCTGAAATACACTTTTTACTATTCTCTCCCTTCTAAATTTTTTACTTAAGAGATTTTGTAAAACATTGTAACTTTTTTTACCCCCACAATGACTTCTAATGGCAGATAAAGCAGGAGGCATTTACACAGGGGAATGAAAAAGGTGCAACAGACTCTCGAAATGGGGGTGGGGGGAGGGGTCATTTCAAGTATATCAGCATTTTAGCTTCTGGTAAATAAGATAACATTTTTATAGTGAATATTTTAATATTTAAATGAAAATTTTGAGTAAATTCAGTTTCAGTTTATTATAATTGTTTCTATTCTGTGAAACATGCTTTTTTGTTTGATTTGTTTTTCATTCGTTATCAAATTTTTCTATTTCTTTTGTCCAGCTGTATATGTATGGCATCTCTAAACATTGCCTAACAATTAACAGCAAAAATGCAGAGTCTTTTCAGTTTCACACTCAGGATTATTTTGGTAAGGAAGGCTCCTGGGCTGGAAAGGGAGCACAGCTGGCTGACGGTGGATGGCTTGTACCCTCCAATGATGGGAAGGCTGGAAAAGAAGAATTTTATAGGTATTCTGTGCAAAAAGATGTATTAACTTTTATATATTCTTTAATCATTCTTCCTCACAAGCTCTTCTTTCTTCTCTTTCCTTATTTCTCTTGAACCTTAAAAAGTTGGCTAGGAATCAAATTTTTACATCAAATCATTTTTTTATTACTATTTTTTAATAAAATCCTCACCTGTGGATGTTTTCCATTGATTTTTAGAGAGAGTAGAAGAGAGAGGGAAAGACAGAGAGAAATATCAGTGCGAGAGAAACACATCGATTGGTTGCCCCCTGCACATCCCTGACCAGTGCCGAGGCTGGGGAGGAGTGTGCAATCGAGGTACGTGCCCTTGACCAGAATTGAACCCAGGACCCTTTGGTCTGCAGGCTGATGCTCTATCCACTGAGCCAAATCAGCAAGAGTTACATCAAATCATTTTAAACGCATTATGGTTCAATTGACATTTTGCTGAAATCTCTTAAAAAGTGAATTATGGTTTGTCTTAGCATTTAATGAATTGATTTTCTTAAATTGGGACATTTTCTTATACATTTACAAAATAAAGACTGATAAGAAAAGTTAAATTTGAAATGGCCTTATCATAGACCACCATACATGTACACTTGTGTCATATTCTCTTTCACTGTGTATTTCAATAAATATGAAATAGAATTGCTAAAAATTAAACATAAGTACTTAAATATCAGTAGTGCCAAAAATTAGTAAACATTACTGCCCTAACACAACAATTTAGAAACTATATAACTTCTTATGATTCTAATGTTTATATAAACATAACTTAAACTTTTTGCTATCAGAGATTTATAACCTTAAGGCTTAAGCCAATGGAAAGAGACACAGAAGCGTTTGATAAGCTGTAACATCCATTTATGATTAAAACACTCAATAAAATAGGAATAGAAGGAAAGTACCTCAACATAATAAAGGTCATATATGATACTCAGCTAATACCATATTCAATGATGAAAAATGGAAAGTTTTTTCTCAGCAACAAGACAAGGAGGTCTACTCTCACCACTCCTATTCTTGATAAGATCATATGATTTTTATCCTTTTGTTAATGTGTTGTATTACATTGATTGATTTGTTGAACCACTCCGTGTGTCCCTGGAAAGAACCCCACTTGGTCATGATGTATCTTTTTTTTTTTAATGTACTGTTGCATTTAATTTGCTAGTATTTCGTTTAGGATATTCACATCTGTATTCATCAGAGAGATTGGTTTATAGTTTTCTTTTTTTGTGAATTCTTTGTCAGGTATTGGTATCAGGTTTATATTGACCTCATAGAATGTGATAGGAAGTATTGGCTCTTCAATTTTTGGGGAGAGTTTGAGGATAGGTTTTAAATCTTTGAATGTTGGTAGAATTCACTGGGGAAGTCATCTGGTCTGAACTTTTATTTGTTGGAAGATTTCAATTTCCTCACTACTGATCAGTTTATTTAGAATTTCCAATTCTTCATGATTTTGTCTAGGAATTGGAATTTATCTATTCTAGGTTATTGAATTTGGTGACAGTCTTTCATAATATTCTCGTATGATCCTTTGTATATCTGCGATGTCTGTGGTGACTTCTCTCATTCCTGATTTTATTTATATGGGTCTTTTTTCTTTTCTCCTTAGTGAACCTAGCCAGGGTTTTGTCCATTTTATTAACCTTTTCCAAGAACCAGCTCTTTGTTCTATTAATTTTTTGTATAATCTTTTTGTTATCTATTTCATTCACTTTTGCTCAATTTTTATTATTTACTTTTTTCGGCTGACATTGGGTTGCTTTTGTTCTTCTTTTTCTAGTTATTTAAGATGCAATGTTAGGTTGTTTACTTGGGATTTCTCTTGTTTCTTAAGATAAGCCTGGAATGATGTAAACTTCCCTCATATTAGTTCTTTCACTACATCCCAGAAGTTTTGGTATGTTGCATTGTCATTCTCATTTGTCTCTCTATATATTTTTATTTCATCTTTTACTTTTTCTTTGATCCACTCTTTTTTTAAAAAATATATTTTTTTTTATTGATTTTTTACAGAGAGGAAGGGAGAGAGAGAGAGAGAGTTAGAAACATCAATGAGAGAGTCATCGATCAGCTGCCTCTTGCACACACCCTACTGGGGATATGCCCGCAACCAAGGTACATGCCCCTGACCAGAATCGAACCCAGGACCCTTGAGTCCGCAGGCCGACGCTCTATCCACTGAGCCAAAACGGTTTCGGCTCCACTCGTTTTTTTTAATAGTTTGTTGTTTAATCTCCATGTGTTTGTGGGTTTCTTTACTTACCTTTTGCAGTTGAATTCTAATTTTAACCTGTTAACCGAGCAGGACCCATAAAAACGTCAAACGTGAACAATATCGGGAATGGGTAGGACGTATGAATACGTCCTTGAAATATATGTTGCGCCCCGAGAGGGACGGTATATATTTTTTGTAATCTTTTTTTTTTTTAATATTTTATTGATTTTTTACAGAGAGGAAGGAAAGGGGAGGGATAGAGAGTTAGAAATATCGATGAGATGAGAGAGAAACATCGATCAGCTGCCTCTTGCACACCTCCCCCCCCCACTGGGGATGTGCCGGCAACCAAGGTACATGCCCTTGACCGGAATCCAACCCGGGACCTTTAGGTCCGAAGGACGACGCTCTATCCGGTTTCGGCTATTTTTTGTAATCTTTATCATTGTTTGTAAAATTTATAATTTTTTAATTCGACGTGTCCATTTTTTTGTCGGTATTCTTTTCTATTTTTTTTCTGTAATTTTGTATTTTCCTTTGTGCTTTATATATATATATATATATATATATATATATATATATATATATATATATAAACAAAAATATATATATATTTCATTTATTTTCATTAAGTATAAATAAAAAGAAAATAATATGAAATTACGTCCTCCGGGTGTGACGTACTGACACGTCCTAGTGAAAGAGTACGTGCCCGTTACAGGTTGCGTCATTAAAAAGGGAACTCCCCGGTTAAGGAATTGTGGTCAGAGAATATGGTTGGTATAATTTCAGTCTTCTTTAATTTGTTGATGCTAGTTTTTTGACCCAACATATGGTCTATCCTTGTGAATGTTTCATGTGCACTAGAATGTATAAGGTTGATATTTCTTTATTGATTTTTTTGTTTGGTTGATGTGTATAGAGATGTCAATGGAATATTAAGGTCCCCAGCTATGATTGTATTTTGGTCTGTTTCTTCCTTTACTTCTATGAGTAGTTGTTTTATATACTTCAGGACTCCTTGGTTGGGTGCAGATATATTAAGAAGTGTTATGTTTTCTTGAGGTAGTATTCCCTTTTTCATTATAAAGTGTCCATCTTTGTCTCTTATTATTTTTGTTATCTTGAATTCTATTTTGTCAGATATAAGTATGACTATACCTGCTTTTCTAATGGTGTTATTTGCTTGGAGAATCATTTTCCACGTTTTACTTTGAATCTACCTTTATCTTGGCAGCTTAGATGTGTGTCTTGTAGGCAGCATATGGTTGGGTTTTGTTTTTTATCCACTCTGCACTCTGGGCCTCTTTATTGGTGAATTCAGACCTTTTACATTTAGGATAATTATTTATGTTTCAGGATTTTCTATAGACATTTAATCTTTTGTTTTCTGGGAGTTTTATGCTTCCATTTGGTTCTTTTCTTTTGTGTTTCTGTCATTTTTCTTTGGTGGTATTCCATACTTCTTTTCTTTGTTTTCTCTCTTTTTAAGCTATGTGTCCTGGTTTGGGGATTTTTATGTGTGGTTACCAATAGGTTTATAAAAAATGAAGTTGCATATATACCATAGTTTTGTGTTTTTTTTCTTTTGAGTGCATCTGATCTTCATTTTCCTTTGCTAGTTCAGATTTCTCCTTTTTATGTTTTTGTTGTCACAGATTATACCTGTTTATGCTGTAAGTTTTTTGGTGCTCTTCCTCTTAGTGTTGTGACCTTATTTCTTTGTTTCATGTATAATAGAAGAACTCCCTTGTGTATTTCTTGAAATGGATGCTTTTCTGGTGATAAAATCCCTTAGCTTCTGTATGTCTGGGAACGTCTTTATTTCTCCTTCATATTTAAAGGATAATTTTTCTGAATATATTATTCATGGCTGGTAATTTCTTTCTTTCAGATGTTTGAATATTTGGTTCCACTCTCCTCTGGCTATAGAGTTTCTGCTGAGAAGTCAGATGACATTCTAATAGGTTTTCCTTTGTAGGTCACTTCCTTCTTTTCCCTGGTTCCTTTGAGAATGTTTTCTTTGTCATTGATTTTCGACAGTTTTATTACCAACTGCCTTGAAGAGGACCTCTTTGGATTCGTTGCTTTTTCAGGTGGAGTCAGATAATTATCATAGTGCTCTTTCATATTTACTTATGCTCATGTCTCTTCTCTTTCCCTCTGTGTCATTTCTTGATTTCTATTTTCTATATCACTAATTCTTTCTTCCATCCGGTTAGCTCTATTTCTATCCTTAGTAGTTTACTCTTAATTTCCTTAATTGTATGCTTCATTTACAGGATTGCTGATTGGTGTTTTTTTGTTGTTTTGTTTTGTTTTTGTTTTGTTTTTAAATGTTTCAATCTCTTTGGTAATGTATTCATTTTGTTTGTTGACTTGTTTTCTGAGTGCATTGAATTGCCTGAGTGCATTGAATTGCCTGTTGAGTATTTTCAGAACTGCAATCTTGAAATCTCTGTCATTTACATCACATTTTTCCATATCTTCCAGCTTATTTTCTGGGGATTTTTCATTTTCTTTCTGATCATCCTTGTTACGGTAGTGATTCATGCTATCTGCTATTCTCCTTTTTCTAGGCATGTAGCTTTCTCTGAAGAGGTCTTTCTACTATTTTCTAGTAGTTGACACAGATTCATAAGATTTTTTTTTTTACCTCTGTGATCTCCCAGATTTAACCTCCAAGGCTTCCATGGTGGTGACCCCTGAGGTCCCATGGAGTCCCAACCAAAGCACTCCACCTGGGGATCAGTCACCGAGGGAAACGGTGGTTCTACTGCAACACTGTTTATAGATAATCTTGTTTTATAGATAATATACTTCTATACCTGACTTCAAGGGCAATGGGAGGTGAGTTTTGGGAGTTCAAGTGGCAGCAGGGCTCTGTGGTTCTGTTTCTTTGTCTGAAACACCACTGCCAGCTTGACAGTGGGGAGGTCCATGCTCTGTCAGTCCTGTCTGATTCAGACACTGTTCACTCCCTTGGCTCTCGCCCTGCAACTTTCTGTTCCTCCCAGCCGAAGGAAGAGCCTGCTCCTGTCTGCAGGGCTGCGTCTGTGGGCCATCTGCACTGTACCCCCTGCTTGTCTCCCTATTTATTCCTGGTTGCACTCCTTTAGATGTTTCATACCTGGGTCTCTCAGGCGTGCATCTGTGTTGAGCAGGGATATCTTTGTTGAATTATAGTTGGTTAACTTATTTAAATTTCAGGGGTGGAGGACAAGGTATGCTTACACTGCCGTTCCTCTGGCATCCTAGTGTGGATTTCTGTTATGTTATTTTAAAACATAAATGTTAATTACATCTTTACTTGTCTCCTATAACAAATAATCTATCAATTCTAATTGGAAAAGTATGTAAGTAGTTGTATTCTTTTGTTGTATAAAGTAGACTCTAGAAGAGGTTAAAAGTAATGACCCTCTCACCCTAGGGGGTTCCTCATTTGGTTGAAGCATCTTTCCACACACCAAAAGGTTGATTCCTGCTCAGGGCATTTACCTGTGTTGGGGGTACAGTCCCCTGGCAGGACATGTACGAGCGGCAACCAATCAACCAATTGATGTTTCTCTCTCACATCTATCTTTCTCTCTCTCTGTCTCTCTCACACCCTCTTTCTCTCTCCCTCCCTCTCTCTCCGTCCGTGTGTCTGTCTGTCTCTCTCTCTCTCTCTCTCTCTCTCTCTCTCTCTCTCTCTCTCTCTCATCAATAAAAACATCCTCGGGTAAGGATTTTTAAGAAAGGATGACCCTGTAATCAGGTAGATATGTTCAGAATGTTTGAGTGTTGAGACTCAAGTAGTTTTTTTTGGATCATTCAATATTGAGAACCTACTATGTGCCAGATACTATTTTGACTATTACTAATAAAAAATAAAGAAAATCTTTGCCCTAAAAGTCTTACATTTCAGTGGCTTGGTCTGGAGTGGGGAAATAATTTTTTTTAATTAAGTAAATTGTATAGTTTATTAAATGGTGATAAATACTATGATAGTAAAGCTAGAAAGGTGGCTTAGGGAGGGATGGAGAAAGGTGCATTTTTTAAAATCAAGTGTCAGGGAGGCTTCACTGCATCTGTGACATTTAATCAATGACCTAAAGGAGGTCAAGGAAGTGGGGACTACATCCTGGCTCTAATAGGGGAGCATGGTTATTTGAGGAACAGGAGGAAGTTTAGATAGCTGGAGTAGACTTTGTAGCAGGAGCAGGTGGAGAGGTAGGACCTTAAAGACCTTTGTAAGAATGTTGGCTTTTACTCTGAATAATCATTTTCACTTATAATTTTATATAATAAAAGTCTAATATGTAAATTGACCAAGCGGCAGAATGACCTGTGGAACAACTGGTCACTTTGTCGTGCACTGACCACCAGGGGGCAGATGCTCAACACAGCAGCTGCCTCTAGCCAGCAGGCCCCAGGCTGACCAAGGCAGGTGCCAGTGTAGGGGGTCCCCTTCCCCTTATCCCCGATCGCCCCACCAGTCGCCCCACAGATTGGCTCTGATCGCTGGCCAGGTCTAGGAACCCTATACATGCATGAATTTTGTGCACCAGGCCTCTAGTGTTTCATATTGAAATGTTTAAAGTAGAAGGTGACATGATCTGGCTTATTTTTGAAAGAAGACTCTGGCTACTTGTTGGAATCAGACTGTAGGGAGGGGCAAGGGTAAAAGCAGAGAGACCACTTACGAAGCTATTACAGTAATCCAGGTGAAAAATAGTTGATTGGACCAAGGAGGTACAGTTGAGTTGGTGAAAAACAGTTGGATTCTGGGTATATTTTGAAGATGGCATCTTCAAAATATAGTCAAGGATGGATGAAGAGCATGAGGGTGGCTCCAAAAATTTTGGCAGCAGTTGGAAGGATAATTACCAGGTGCAGAAAATTGAGAAGACCAAGGATGGAATGGAAATTGAGAGTTTCAATTTGGGACATTTGAAGTTTGGGGTATCAGTAGACATGTAGGTGGAGATGTTGAATAGGCATTTGGAGTTCATAGGTAAAGTATAGGCCAAAGAAATCAATTTTAGAATTGTTGGGATATAGATGGAATTTAAAGCCATGAAAAAGAGACTGAGAAAGAGCAATCTCAAGTTAGGAATAAATGCTAAAGAGTATGGTGTGTTGCAAGCCAAGTGTTGATGGTGCTTCAGGAAATAAAGAATGACCAGCTATGTCAGTGCTGTTGATAGGTAAAGTAAGATGGAACTGAGATTGTTGGCTAGGTTTAGCAACATGGAGGTCATCACTGATCTTAATAAAATCAGTAATTTGGTGGGACAATGGCCTGATCAGGATGCAGTAATAGGGTAGTGGAAGAAGAGGAATCAGAGAAAGAAACTGTAGTCATTCTTTCAGTCATTGCCAAAAGGAGAAGTAGAGAAGAGCAGTAGCTAGAGAAGGAAGTAGGTGGTGTTAGTTTCATTGTGTTTGTTTGTTTTAAGGTAGAACAACTGTTTCTTATGCACTGGAATAAAATTGATGATTCAGGAGCGAGAGAAGGCATTTTTTAGGTCAGTATCCTTGACTAGTCAAGGAAGGTTGGAAGCTTGTGTACAAAAGGCAGGAGAAGGCAAAGTGAAGGATACAGATGTTGGTGGGTTGGTATATGTAAGAGTGGAAGCTTATGGAAGTTTTCTCTTGATTATTTCTGCTCCTTAGTGAGAATGGGTGAAGAAGAAGAGTTTGAGATTTGAGCAGATAGAGGAGCACCAGGACTAGAGAAGGAAGTTCTTAAGTGATTTCTAAAAACAGTCTCTTTAATAAGAAAAATAATCTCAAATATAAGTATTTTAAGTTAAGGATTTCATTTTCCAGTTGAAATAATTGTATTGACTAGTATGTTTAGTGACTTTTTATAAGTATATTTTGATAGATAACAAATCGTTTTCTAAAATTATATTGCTATTGATTATATATTAACTCATAAAAATTTGTTAAATGATCTTGTCAAATATAGATTTTTGCCAAGAATAGTCATTGTTACCAAATTTAATATTACCTTACGTGGAGTTTTTTGTTGTTGTTTTGTTTTGTTTTGTTTTGCTATTTTATTCTATCTTCCTTTGTTCAGGGCTCTGTGTGACACCCCAGGTGTGGATCCAAAGCTTATTTCTAGAGGTTGGGTCTATAATCACTATAGATGGATTATATGGAAACTGGCAGCTATGGAATTTGCCTTTCCTAAGGAATTTGCTAATAGATGCCTAAGCCCAGAAAGGGTGCTTCTTCAACTAAAATACAGGCAAGTTTAAAGCATTATATTATGTAATCATATCTTGGGTACAATTCAGACATCTGTGCAGTCTGTGATTCATGTCATAGTGCAGGGGTGGGGAACCACTTTTCTGCCAAGGGCCATTTTGATATAATATCACTTGCAGGCCATACAAAATTATGAACTTAAAAATTAGTCTTCTATAATTTGGTCAAACATTGAATTAACTCACCCCTAATGCCTTGGCAGGGCCAGACCAAATGATTTCAAGGGCCTTATATGGCCTGCGTGCTGGACATTCCCTACTTGTGTGGTAGAGGAACACAAGCCACCTGCCTGGCAGTGACAGTCGCTATCCCATACTGCTGGTCAGTTGTATGGAGTAGTTAGTTCTCTTGTCATCCCCCAGGCCCTACTTAAGAGAAATTACACATTCATACACCTCTTGCTTCCCTCTTCCTCCACCCCCTCCATAACTTCTTAGAATATGAATTACCAGTTTGATCCACTTTATGGGGATTGCTAATTAATAAAGCATCTTTGCATTTGGGAGGCTTTAATATTTAATTCAGATTTTAATGGCATAACACGTAATATATTGCTAGCTACCGAATTTTAAATTCTCTTGTCTCAGTATTTCTTCAATAAAGTTATTGAAGTTTTATTTTCAACTAGAGGCCCGGTGCATGGACCGGTGAGGTCTTTCAGGCTGGCCTGAGCCCTCTCGCAATTTAGGACCCCTTGGGGAATGTAATAGTGCACGAAGCAGCAGGTGGCTCCTGCTCATTCCAGCCCCACTGAGTGCTACCGGGGAGGCGGGAGAGGCCCACGCTGCCACAGCTGCGCCCAGCAACCGTGAGCCCAGCGTCTGGTGCCCATCACTGAGCAGCCCTCCCACTGTGGGAGCGCACTGACCACCAGGGGGCAGCTCCTTCTTTGAGCGTGTGCCCTGGTGGTCAGTGCATACCATAGCAACCGGTCAACTGGTCATTTGGTTGCTAGGCAAATATATATATTATTCATTGACTGTTTTTACATTGAAATTGTACTCACAATTCCTAAAATAACAATTTTATTTTTAGATATGATATGGAAATTGATAGAAGTCAAAGATCCGCTATAAAAAAGATAACAGAAAGGGATGATACAGCTGCAAAAACACTTGTTCTCTGTGTTTCTGAAATACTTTCACCAAGCACAAGTCTAACTGAAACTTCTAACAGCAAAACTGGTGGTGTGGATACCAGCAAAACAGCTATTGTGGAACTGACTGATGGATGGTATGCTGCGAAGGCCCAGCTGGACCCTCCTCTCTCAGCTCTTGTGCAGAAAGGTAGACTGGCTGTCGGTCAGAAGATCATCACTCACGGAGCAGAACTGGTGGGCTCTCCTGATGCCTGTGCACCTCTTGAAGCCCCAGAATCTCTTATGCTAAAGGTAAGTTAAATTAATGCACTTTCAGTTAAATTCTAAAAAAGTTTTTACATTTGGAATGTTAAATATACTTATACCTGTTAAGGCTATTCTGTTTCTTGAAAATATACTGATAATCTCAGTATAAAATGGCAGATTCCTCAGATACACTTCTCATAACATATCTCCATCATTAAGTGGCACGCGATTTTATAAGGCTCATGACCCCAAAAAACATTGACTGATGCAACCCTGCCTGATCTTCTATTCATGCCCCACAGAGGCAACCACTGTAAATCCCTTTGGCTGTTTCTTTGCTTATATGCTGAATTTTCTTCTCTCCTTCAGTTTAGACCTTTATTAGCTTCTTACTGTGAAAGAGGGGTGACATTTTTATTCAATGTTTACATTATAATGACTATGAAAAATATTTTTTGCAACTCAGAAATATACTATGAGTACATTTCATTTCTTTTTTTAAATATATTTTTATTGATTTCAGAGAGGAAGAGAGAGGGATGTGGGGAGAGAGAGAGAAAATGAGAGAGGATCATTGATTGACTTTCTCCTGCATGCCCTCACAGGGAATCGAGCTCACAACCTGGGCATGTGCTCTGACTGAGAATCAGACCTTGACCTCCTAGTTCGTAGGTCAGTGCTCAGTCACTGAGCCATGCAGGCCAGGTTACACTTACTTTCTTTACAACTTACTGCTTTCCCTGGAGTTACTGACTATCTTGCTTTTTGTTTTTGTTTTTCTTAATTTTCTGTGTTCTTACTACCAATTCATTCCCACACAGGAGCTATGTAAAACTCATCTCAATGTGATAAAATACCTTTATTGGTTCCATTTATTTTTCTTGATGATTCTTGAACTTCTCCATATTCCTTCTTTATCCTTAAATGGTTATTTTCTATCTATGCTGCACAGGTATCATCCTAAACAGTATTTTCACCTCTTTTCTATGTCAGTAGCCCTGTTTTCTGGATTTTATTCTAAATTCCTATGTTTATTCTTTTTTTTTTTTTTTTTTTTTTTTTTTTTTACCTCTCATTACACTTACTTGGTCCTATGTTTATTCTTTAGTTTTAAGGACACACAGCCTCCAGAGCCTTTTTGAGAAGGGAGCATGCAGCTCTTTTGATTATATTGTAAGGTTGGCCAAATATAGAATTTGCAGTTGAAATAATTTCTTTTAATGTTGAAGACATTTCTTCTATTACCTTCTTGCTTCTAGTATAGCTTCTGCTATGTTCAGTGCTATTCTTATTCCCAGTCCTTCACTATGGGATCTGTTTCTAAGACATTTTCAACATCATTTGTCTCCAGTATTCTGAAATTTCATAATAAGTACTTTGGTATCGGCCTTATTTTGTAATTATTGTCCTGGGTACACAGTGGCAATCAGTCTATAAACATATGTCCTTCATTGATTTCTGAGAAATTTTCTTGAAGTCGTTCTTCTTTTAATAAAATATGTTTTTATTGATTTTAGGGAGAGAGGAAGAGAGAGGGAGAGAAAGATTGAGACATCAATGAGAAACATCGATCCACTTCCTCCTGCATGCCCCCTCCTGGGGATCGAGCCCACAACCCGGGCATGTGCCCTGACCGGAAATGGGGCTGGTACCCTCTTGGCCCTGACACACTTGCCGATGCAGGATTGCCACCAACCCTCAGCTGTAAAATACACAGTATCTGTGAAGTGTAATAAAACATAGTGCAATGAAACAAGATATGCCAGAAGTCAGATTTATATAACATTAAGACTCCATGGCAGTATGAACAATTTTGGGGGGGAAAACACAGTTTTATTGAAGTATAATTCACACACCATGCAATTTACCCACTGAAAGTGACAATATTGTGATTCAACTCTAACCATTACCACAATCAGTTTTAGAGCATTTTCATCACCAGCCCACTCATCTGTTGGCAGTGCCCATCCTCCTGAGCTATCAAACTCCCACAAGTCTTCCTCAACCTAAAAAGAAAAGAAAAAAGCCTTACCTCTGCTATGCACTCTTTGGACATTGTGTAATAGGTTTCCCTCTTTCCATGACTAAATCTCTCTCTTTAAAAAAATTTTTTTTTTTACTTTACAATTATAGTTGACATTCAATGTTATATTATTGTTAGGTGTATAAAACAATGGTTAGACAATCATAAACTTCACCAAATGTTTCCCCTAATATTTCCAGTACCCACCTGGCACCATACATAGTTATTATGTTATTATTGACTGTATTCCCTATACTGTATTTTATACCACCATAACTATTTCATAACTACCAATTTGTACCTCTTAATCCTTTCCTTTTTAAGATATTATACTTTGGCCGAGACTGGTTTGGCTCAGTGGATAGAGCGTCGGCCTGCAGACTGAAAGGTCCCGGGTTCAATTCTGGTCAAGGGCATGTACCTTGGTTGCGGGCACATCCCCAGTGCGGGGTGTGCAAGAGGCAGCTGGTCGATGTTTCTCTCTCATCGACTTTTCTAGCTCTCTATCTCTCTCCCTTCTTCTCTGTAAAATATCAATGAAATATATTTAAAAAAAAAAAAAAAAAAAAAAAGTACTAGAGGCCCAGTGCACGGATTCATGCACATTGAAAGAAATTTAATTAGAAGAAATATTTTAGAGGCCAGAGAGGGACCACGGGAGATTGGCTCCAGGGCATGTCCAGCCCGTCTCGCCAAGTCCCCATTGGGGCCAATCAGGGCCAGCCACCCAGCCAGCCGGGGAGGGAACACAGGAATCTCCACGGTGTGTCCGGCTCATCTCTCCCAGTCCTGATAGAAGTCACTTGGCTGTGGAGGGATCGAAGGAGGGCTCCAGACATGTCCAGCCCATCTTGTCCAGTCTCAATCGGGGCCAATTGGGGCTGGCTGGCTAGGAAGGGACCAAAGGTGGTTGGCCAGCCAGGGAGGGACTATGGAAGGGCTCCAGGGCGTGTCCAGCCTGTCTCACCCAGTCCTGATCAGGGCTGATCAGGGCCAGGGAGAGACTATGGAAGGGCTCCAGTGCGTGTCCAGCCTGTCTCGCCAAATCCTGATCGTCTGGACCCCGAGGAGCAAGCTAAACTACTGGTCAGAGCATCTGTCCCCTGGTGGTCAGTGCACCTCGTAGCAACTGGCCAAACGTCGAATGAACAGTTGGACACAGCATATTAGGCTTTTATTATATAGGATAATATTTTTAAAGCAATCCTAAAAGAATGAAAATATTGTGAAATCTGAAATAGAATGGAATATTATTTACTTAACTTATAAATCCATGTATTCCTTAATTTGTCCAGATTTCTGCAAACAGTACCCGGCCTGCTTGCTGGTATGCCAAGCTTGGATTCTCTCCAGACCCTAGACCTTTTCCTCTCCCCTTGTCATCACTTTTCAGTGATGGAGGAAATGTTGGCTGTGTTGATGTAGTTATTCAAAGAGCATACCCTATGCAGGTATGACATATTCTTGAAACTTACTCTATATTACTCTTTTGAGACAGTTAATTTGAATGATTCCTCCTTACCATGTATTTCTGTTTGATGTATTATTACAGTGGATGGAGAAGACGTCGTCTGGATTATACATATTTCGCAATGAAAGAGAAGAGGAAAAGGAAGCAGCAAAATATGCAGAGGCTCAACAAAGGAAACTAGAAGCCTTATTCACTAAAATTCAAACAGAATTTGAAGAGCATGAAGGTAAAGTGAGTTGTATATTACAAGTTTATTTGTATGAAAAGTGTTTTTATTAGAATTTTTGGAGGCTTCTAATTTAATTTTATAATTAGATCGATTGTCTTTATTTTAAGTAATAGTTTGTTTTTAATTCTGAATCAATTTTTTTCTGTTTTAAAAAAATATTGTTACATAGATATATAGCTAAACATTGAACTGACCCCAAATTATTACATTTTTATTCAACACACCGAGCTTTTAGATACTTGTAATTGTCATTAGATAATAATGCATGACATATCCATAGCACTATTCAGAAGTCTTAAACTCCCTCTTAAGCTTCAGTACTAAAGCATTTATAGTCCCTTTTTTGGAATTAGAGGGGGGAAAAAAAATAGCAGCAAGGGAAAGAACTATTAAATTATTTTTCCCTAGATAAATCCTGTATTATATCACTTATATGTGAAGTGTATGAAAAAGGCAAACTGGTAAAAAAAAAAAAAAAAAAAAAAAAAGGAGAGTGTAATGGTTGTTACCAAGAAATGGGGTGGGGCAATAATACTGATGGTGTCTAAGGTACAAAATTGAAATAAGGAGTAAATAAGCCAGAGATCTAGTGCACAGTACCTAAACTGATAAAAGCGTAATATGCTAATTAGACTGGATATTCTTTTGGACGACCTTCTGGTCAAAGCCGGGGCTATGAGGGAAGCCCGGGTCCTGGTGCAGAGGGAAGCCAGGAAAGGAAGGCCTACTCTTGCACGAATTTTGTGTATCAGGCCTCTAATAGTGAATATAAAGAACAATATTGTACAATAGTTATCCAATGTGATAAGTATTCGTACAAAGGCTATCATATTATAGTGTGTGTGTCCAAGTAACATGTTGTATACCTTAAATTACCACAGGGTTACATGTCAAATACATTCAATATAAAAAAAGAAAAACGCTCAAAAAATTATTTTCCCCTAAGCCATTGTCATTCTCTTTTTTTCCAGTGTCCTTATGTTTACTACTAGAGGCCAGCTACACAAAATTCATGCACGGGGTGAGGGGAGGGAGGGTGTCCCTCATCTCAGCCTGCACTCTCACCAATCTGTGACTCCTTGAGGGATGTCTGACTGCCCATTTAGGCCCAATCCCAGTGGGATCACTACCCTCTGGTGGTCAGTGCACTCCCACAGCCAACCTCCTGCAGCTCCTCTTCCCCTCCCCCCCCCCCACTCCCAACTGCTTGCCTGCCTGCTTGCCTGATTGCCCCTAACTGTTTGTGTCTGCCAGCCTGATCATCCCCTAATCACTCCCCTGCCAGCCTGATCAATGCCTAACTGCTCCCCTGCAGGCCTGGTTGCCCCTAACTGTCCTCTCTTGCCAGCCTGGATGCCCCCAACTGCCCTCCCCTGTAGGCCTGGTTGCTCCCAACTGCCCTCCCCTGCTGGCCCGATCACACCTAACTTCCCTCCCTTGCCGGCCTGGTTGCCTCTAACTGTCCTCCCCTACTAGCCCAATTGCCCCTAACTACCCTTCCCTGCTGACCTGGGAGGGAAGTTAGGTGTGATCAGGCCAGCCTGGTCACCCCCAACTCCCCTCCCCTGCTGGCCTGGTTCCCCCAAACTGCCCTCCCTTTCAGGCCTGGTCTCTCCCAACTGCCCTCCCCTGCTGGCCTGATAGCCCACACTGCCCTCCCCTTGCTGGCCATCTTGTGGTGGCCATCTTGTGTCCACATGGGGTGGCCATCTTATGTGTTGGAGTAATGGTCAATTTGCATATTACCTCTTTATTAGATAGGATATAACTTTTGCACTTTTTGATATTGTAGTTGTTGGACTTTACATTATTATACTTGGAGCCAGAACTTATTTTCCCAGTGGCATCAATTTTAATTGTAAAAATCATAGTGTTTTTTGCTTACAAGACATGAAATTTACTTTTTTACTATCTTCTTTATTGCTGTAACTTTATGTTCTGCTTTTCTTCATGATTTTTCTATATTATTTAGCGTCATATATATAAATCTCAAAAAACGTAGACTCAAAATTTGATGTGCGTAACATATTACTAGCTCATGCTGTTTTCATGATTAAGTAAATCATGAAATTATTTATAATTTACAAATTACTCTAATCAAGTAAACTCTTTGATAATTTTTTAAACCATGAACATAGCAGCTTCACATTTTCCTAGAAAACTTTTAGCAGATAAATTGTTTCTTATTTTTTAATCTCCCTTCTTTGTGTGTTTTTTGCTTGGTGGTCTTGTTTTCAGCACTGTTAAGTTTGTGGTTTAGCTAATTAGTGATTTTTTTTTCTAGAAAATATAACAAAACAATGTACACCATCACGTGCACTAACCAGGCAACAAGTCTGTGCTCTGCAGGATGGAGCAGAGCTCTATGAAGCAGTAAAAACTGTGCCAGACCCCAGTTACCTTGAGGTGAGAGAGGAAGAGGGCATAACAGTAAGCTTTAAGGTGAAAGGTGTGGGCACTCTGGCTGGCCATCATGGGAAGCAGGGTGTTGAAATGCTGTTTCTCAAAGGGGGCATGTGCATATTCGGGTTTGCAATGAGGAGCCAAACCACAGTGATATATTTTCAATTCTGTATCAAATAGAAGATAGGAGTGTTAAATAATATTATATATTAAATTAGAGGCCCAGTGCACAACATTCATGCACTATCGGGGGTCCGCAGCCTAGGACCCCTTGGGGGATGTCCACCTGCTGGCTTATGCCCGATCCCCCGGACATGCCTCTTGCAGTCTGGGGCTCCTTATTGCCCGCCTGCAGCAGAGGCAGGAGAGGTTCCCACCACTGCAGCTGCACTCACCAGCTGTGAGTCCAGCTTCCGGCTGAGTGGCGCTCCCCCTGTGGGAGTTTGCTGACCACCACTAGGCAGCTCCTGTGTTGAGCATCTGCCTCCTGATAGTCAGTGCACGTCATAGTGACCGGTTGTTCCACTGATGGGTCAATTTGCATATTAGCCTTTTATTTTATAGGATAAATGTGGCTTAAAATGCAGGCAAAACTTGTTTACTTTTAAGATGAAATAAGTATCTTAATTTCCATGTTCTCAGCTCTTCTCAGATCTTTCTCAGAGTGTTTTATAATTCGCTGTTTCAAGGGTATTTAAATGGACAAGTGCAGAAGTACTGAACTGTGTTAGAAATACCACAGGCTTTAGAATCAGGGCTCTGCCATTTACTAGCCAAGCAAATTAGGCATAAAATAGCTATACAATGATCGTAAAATAATTTGTTTTAGGATCAAATTAGGTAATATATATAAAAGTGTATTGTTATTAAAGTTTCTTATAAATGTTAATTGCTGTTAGAACATCATTTCATATATGAAGATAAGATACCTTCTAAATTTTTAGACACCAGGAATCTAATTAATGCAAGCATTAGTTTGCTAGATAGGAAACAGGTGAGAAATTCTAGGAAAACTATTTTTGTTTATTGATTAATCTCATTTATTTGATGACAATAAATCTTGTATGTAGCTTTAAGTTTCTTAAACATTGGGACTACAAAATAAACAATACTCCATTAGGAGAGTAAGCAGTGCTATTCTGAATAGAATTGCCTCACATTCCCAAAGGGTACTTAAATTCTCCAGGTAAAAAGTGAGTTCAGTTTGAAAGCCTGTGAGTGTACTTCCTACAAGTCTATAAATTAAGGCTTTATTTTACTTTCCTGAAACATTTTTTGTGTCTATCACTTATATTAATTATATATGTTGAAGCTTGTGCTTTCTCTGAGTTATCATTAAGATAGTTTTTTTTTAATTTCTTTATTGATTATGGTATCATATAATTGTCCTTATTCCCCCATTCCTATCCCAAACCCCTCTCCACGTATGCTCACACACACACACACACACACCCCTTCCCCCCCCCCCCTGTGTCCATGACCACTGGTTAGGCTTATATGCATGCTCACAAGTTCTTTGGTTGATTAAAATTTGTGGATGAAATTAAAACTATCTTCATGAGAATGAAGATAGTTTTAATTTCATCCACAAATTTTAATGAAATATTTATTAGGCTGGTATCCTTTTATATAATTTATTTATAAAGAGGAAGTAATGAGCAGAATAAGAGTTGGAAGACTAAGTTCTAGACCTAGTCCTGATTTTTGTAACTGGACAAGCGATGTATCTCTTAGGCTTTCTTTCTACCTTCTATCAGGGGATGCCTGAGAGGAGCTTATCTATCAGGTTCTGATTTATGATTCTGAGGTTTCACTCAGATCAACTGATCACTATAATTCTTACAGGGAAAAATAGGCATCAATTTATAAAATACCCTGTTAAAAGGATTTGTTTTCTGTGACAATGCTAATGTTGTGGGACTTTGGAAATCACAGATTTATTTTTAATTCATGTTTTAAACATTGTTTTCATTTTTAGCCCCTTTGCAGGGTACAGAGAGTTCAAGTGTCCCTTCCCCATGTAGATCAGATTAACATTTATAAGGCAGTAGTAGTCTAGTGCATTATGTGTTAGATTCTATTTCCTGTTTTATTTTATTTTTTTTATTCATTCTTGTTAACACTGGGTGAGATTTTCAAGAAGTAGAACAGTTTGGTGAAGTGATTAAAGAAAAGTGTGGAGGCAGCAAGAAGTGTTTGTAGCACGTGTCTGTTTGGTTTTGCTTTGTTTTTTCATTGACTTTGAGAGAGAGACATTGATTTGTTGTTCCACTTGTTTATGCATTCGTTGGTTTATTCTTGTATGTGCCCTGACCAGAGATTGATCCTGCAACCTTGGCGCATTGTGACCGTGCTGTAACCAGCTGAGCTGGCCAGGGCTCGGACGTGTCTGTTTTAAGTTGTTCTGTTCCAGGGAGTTCATGAAATTACACTATGGGGGCCAAAAATGAGGGTTCTTGAGCTAACCCTACTTGTGTGCCTCCGCAGTTATTTATTCTCTGCACCTCAGTTTCATCATCTACAACATGGAAACGATAACAATATCTACCCCATAGGATTATAATACAGATCAAATAAATTAATACATTTATCACACATAGATCCATTTCTCAAATAGAGTGAGCCTTTACATGTTAGCCATTTATAATGTCACCCATATTGATAGATATGATTATTAGAGTACATTTATAAAAAGGGGAAATTTGTAACAAAGATTAGGAAACAGTTTAAGACACCAGAACATATTTGTTATGTGATGAGTATATTAATCTCAATTTTTATATTGTCACACTCTTTTTTAAAAAATATCTTATTGATTTTTTTACAGAGAGGAATAGAGAGTTAGAAACATTTTTTACAGAGAGGGATAGAGAACCAGAAACATTGATAAGAGAGAAACATCGATCAGCTGCCTCCTGCACATGCACTACTGGAGATGTGCCCACAACCAAGGTACTTGCCCTTTACCGGAATCAAACCCGGGACCCTTAAGTCCGCAGGCCGACGCTCTATTCATTGAGCCAAACCGGTTTCGGCTATATTGTCACACTCTTAAAGTGACCTCAACTTTGTATTTTATCCCCATTTAAAGGGATTCATTTACAATAGATGAGATGTTTTGTTTGCTTTTTATTCTAACCTTATCTGCCTTCATATATTAAATAATCACAGGGTTATATTAGTGATGAGCAGTTAAGAGCCTTGAATAATCACAGACAGATGTTGAATGATAAGAAGCAAGCACAGATCCAATTGGAATTCCGGAAGGCTGTGGAATCTGCTGAGAAAGGGGAGCAAATGTTATCAAGGGACGTTACAACTGTGTGGAAGCTGCGTATCATAAGCTATGCGAAAAAAGAAAAAGATTCTGGTCAGTATTGTTTTTTATTAGTTTTAAGTTAAAGTATTATCTTAATAAAGTGATTTTAAGTGCTAGAAAAGTGTAAAGTTAGTGCAATAGTGGAGCAAAAATTGTCTATCGGTGCCCACAAAATGATAATGGAATCCTTAGACATTAGTTGTTATTAGTATCCTTTTTTTTTAAGGCAGAAGATTTTATTTTGAATTTAGAATAAAATTTTAACAAAGTTACATATGCCCCAAAGCTTTTCTGTGTTTCTCTACTTGGCAGTGATCTCCAAGGGAACCAGTGGGATTCCAGCCTTGGCTTCCACTCACATGGAAACCAACATAACCCACCTTATCTCTCCTTGCAAACTGGGAATGAAACTACAGGAACAAATGCCTGGCCAGCAGCTTTATAATTCCTAGTGGACCTGGATTCTGGGGCCAGATCAGTAAAAAGTGGGAGCAGTCAAAGTGAGAAGCTGTGGTCTCTAGGCCCATAGACTGAAACCCAGCTCCTCTCCCTTCAATCCCCTACTTTCTCCCTTTTTCTTTATCATTCTCTGCTCATTCCTGTCTCTCTCTCTCTTTTGGCTATTTCCTCAAGCCTCACATCTCTGTTTTCACATCCTCCAAACTGGCCCTCCAAAAAAATAGCTGTGTTTCTCAGTCCTTTTGTAACTGCTAAGTTCCAAAATATCAAAATCAAAGAGATGCTCCTTAACAAGCAGAGGTGGATGTTTTCACTAGTTTTATGGTCCTTCATAACTCGTGACCAAATTTTTCTACCAAGCAGAAGAGAAGGAGCCTGCATCCACTGGGTCCGGTCCTAAAGCGGCCTCGGGGTTAGAGCACAGTCAGGCAGGAAAAAGGGGGCACTACAGGTCTCACCTTCACTCCCAAAGGACCCTGGGTCCCCCTGGTCTCCACAGATGCTGAATTGGCCTGGGTCCTTCTTTCAGGCTGAGCTTGGGAACAAAAATGGAGATTACCTGGAGTCAAGTTACCAAACTTAGTGTGACTGTTGCTTTAGTGTGCAATTCTAAATAAAATGTTCTGGCTGGTCCACTGGGGAAAGACCAAATCCTTTTGGGGAATCAGTGACAGGGAAGCGCTTTTAGGCCTTCCAATCCACCTGCTTGGATCACTGGCTTTTTCTGTCCTGGGTAAAATTCATTTGTTAATCTCACAGTTCTGTAGATCAGAAGTCTGGAAGGAACTGGCTGGGCTCTCTACTCAGTGTCTCATGAGGCTGAAATCCAGGTGTCAGGTGGCTGCATTATCTCATGTTCAGGTTCCTCTTCCAAGCTCACTACAGTTCTTAGCAGAATTCATTCCGTTTCTTGTGCTGCATGTCACAAGAGGCCACTCTGCTTTAACGGCCTCCTGCATTCTTACGCGGTGGCCTTCATTGTCAGACCAGTAACAGTGCATTGTGTCCTTCTCATGCTTGACTCTGTGATTTTATTCCCCTTCAGTATTTACTTTTAAGCAAGAATTTAATGATTATCAATTTTTCCATTGTGTCTTTTTTCTCTTTATCTGAATAGTTATATTAAGTATCTGGCGTCCATCATCAGATTTATATTCCCTGCTAACAGAGGGAAAGAGATATAGAATCTATCATCTTGCAACATCAAAATCTAAAACTAAATCTGGAAGAGCAAATATACAGTTAACAGCAACCAAAAGCACTCAATTTCAGGAAATACCAGTAAGTACTTCTTATTGTAATTTTTTAATTTTGATAAATGTATGAGTTTATAGAATCTACTCATGCTGGTGTGTTGTTTTTTTCTTGTAGGCTTCAGATGAAATCCTGTTCAAAGTTTATCAGCCAAGGCATCCACTTCCCTTCAGCCAATTACTAAATCCAGACTTCCAGCCACATTGTTCTGAGGTGGACTTAATAGGATTGGTAGTTTCTGTTGTGAAAAAAATAGGTAATGTACAGTGTTTTTAGTTGTAGCTTTTTAATGATGCTTTTGAAAAAAATTACCTTTTAAAATTTATCTTAGGATTAATTGGAGCTACAAACCAGCAAATTTGATAACTACTGACTTGAAAGTTAGGCCTGTTTTAACCTCAGTTTTTTTGTTTTTGTTTTTGTTTTTAATAGAGGAAGAGAGAGGGAGAGAGAGATATAAATATCAATGGTGAGAGAGAATCATTGATTGGCTGCCTCCTGTATGCCCCCTACTATGGATGAAGCTTGCAACCTGGGCATGTACCCTTGACCATAATCAAACTGGAGCCCTCAGTTGGCAGGCTGACACTTTATCCACTGAGCCAAACCAGCTAGGGCTTAACCTCAATTCTTAATAAAAAGCAACTCTACAATATTACAAGGAAAAAACTTACATCCCATTCTGAGCTACTTAATTTTAAAGAAATTGCTAGAAAAGTTTCTGTAGCATTTTAGTGATTACTATTAGACAAATCCTATATAATAAAAGGCTGATATGCAAATAGACCGAACAGTGGAACAACCGAACAACCAGTCGCTATGATGTGCACTAACCACCAGGGGAGAATGCGGAACATGGCGGGCATTGGTCGTGGTGGGATGGTGGAGCAGGTGAGCGCGGGTGCCAGACCAAGGTGGGGCACTGGTCGCTGTCATTGGGGCAAGCCTCTGGTGGTTACTGAAAATTCTTTGCTCCGGCGTGCTGCAGTCCTGCCCGGCGCTCGCACCTGCAGCCGGCACCAGAGCCGCTGCTTGCATCCGCTACTGGCGCTGGCCCAATTCGCTCCACGCCATCAGTGGTATGAGCAGGGCCAGTGCTGTGAATGTGAGGGAGCGGTATCGGCAGGAGCGGGGCTGCAAGCAGACATGGGGCCGGGGCTGTGGCAGGAGGGGCCAGGCAGGGGCATGGAGGGTGGGCCAAAACTTGCTCCTGTGCCTACCTCAGGCTCTCACCCCACATTTCTTTCAAGGTGCACAAATTCGTGCACTGGGCCCCTAGTAAATTATAATTTCCCTGTGCAGTTAACTGAGCTTTCAAGCCTCTGTCTCCAGCTTTGGTTTTGGATGTGTGTTTTTTTCCTTTGCAGTATCTCTTATTATCCCTAATGATATCCATTGTTCTAAAAATCACTTTTTTAATAGAGCTATTCCAACTTTTTTCTGTTAGTGTTGGTTTGCATGGTATATATCTCTTTTCATTCCTTTATTTTTAACCTATTGATGTCTTTATATTTAAAGTCTGTTTCTGCTAAATGGTATGGTTGGATCTTTCTTATCTAGTCTAACAGTCTCTATCTTTGTTTAATCTGGTCATCTTTAATGTGATTATTGGTAAGACTAGATTAAAATTTACCATCTTGCTGGCTGTTTTCTGTTTGTCCCATCCATTCTCATGATATGTTTACGTGTGTGGCAGCATTGTCTCAGTCTGTCTTTTCAGGAATGTACAGCAGAGAGGCCTGGAGGACAGAGGGCAGATTTCCTTCCTGCACAGGAAGTCTGGTCTCTTTTCCTACGAGTTTTTGTTTCTGTTTCTGGTTTTTGTTTTTGAGATTCAACATATAAATGAGGTTATTCAGTATTGGTCTTTCTCTCTCTGACTTATTTCACTTGTCATAATGCCCTCAAGATCCATCTATATTGTTGCAGATGGCAGGGTTTCCTTTTGTATACACCCCATTTTTAAAAAATATATATTTTATTGATTTATTTACAGAGAGGAGGAGAGAGGGATAGAGAGCTAGAAACATCGATAAGAGAGAAACATCAACCAGCTGCCTCTTGCACACCCCCTACTGGGGATGTGCCCGCAACCAATGTACATGCCCTTGACCGGAATCGAACCTGGGACCTTTCAGTCCGCAGACCGACACTCTACCACTGAGCCAAACCGGTTTCGGCTACACCACATATTTTTTATTCTTTTTTTGTATCTGTTCACCCTTCAACAGACACTTAGGTTGTTTCCCTGTCTTGGCTGCTGTGACTAATGTTGCAATGAACATAGAGTTATAGATATCTCTTTAGCATAGTGATTTTATTTCTTTCTGGTGTATACCCAGAAATGGAAATGATGGATCATATGGTATTTTTATCTTTTATTTTTTGAGGAATAAATAATTTTTATATTGATTTTAGAGAGATGGAAGGGGAGAGGGATAGAAAGATAGAAACATCAATAACAGAAAGAAACATCAACATCTATAGACTGCCTCTTGCACATCACCTGCTGGGGATGGAGCTCGAAATTGCAACCAGGACACGTACCCTGACTGGGGATTGAACTGGCAACCTCCTGGTACATGTGTCAGTGCTCAACCACTGAATCACACTGGGCAGGGCAAGAAATAAATGATTTTAAATGACAAAGAAATACCTTTGCACTGTCAGATTCCATTTTTACTACTCCCAACATCTCAACCAAGTTCATCTATATTTTATTCCTTAATTATGACATTGCACACTTCTCTTTCCTTACCTCTTCCCATATATCCTATCTATAATACAAAGCCATACTCTTTATCTCTCTAAGTACTATGAGGTGTCAGGGACCAGCTAAGCTCTGAGTTGATGCACAGAGTCTTCTGTTTATGAATGATAATGTGCCAAGTGCCCCAGTCTCCTCCCCTAGCAGTCTGTCCCCATTCCACTTCAGTTTTGTTGGCATCTTCCTTGCTGTTCTTGAGCCCGTGGAGCTCACTTTCATCAATGGAACCTTTATACTCATTGTTGCTTTTCCCAGAAGCTTACCCCTAATAGCCACTTGGCTGGCTCCTTTGTCTCCTCCAATGTCTGGTCAAATGCAGCCTTCTAAGAGGCCTTTCTCTGACCACCATTTGTAAAAAAGCAGTACTCTCTTCACTCCCCAACCTAGTTTTAAATTGTTCATAGCACTCAACAACATATATTTATGCTTTTTTGTCTCCCTCCTTCAGAATATTAGCTCTATAAGGGCAGAGACTTTGTTACTGCTGTATCCTCATCTCCTAAAGCAGTGCCTGGTACAGGGTATGGTCTCAGTTATTTGGTAGATTCCTTGCTTTTCAACTGCCCTGTCATGGATTCTCCCTTCCTCTGCTCTTTGACTAAGGTTTATTGTCCATCTCCTTTTCGAGAAGGCCTCTATATTCCCTGAGTTCTTCATATTTCGCTAAATGTACTTATGCCTTATTTCTAAAACTATATCTTGGCTAGGCATAATATTATGGGATCATTTTTTTCTTCCTTAAGAGCTTTGTAGAAATTACTCTTCAGGCATTGAACAGTCTGGGAATGGCATAATTCTCTCTTCCTCTCCTCCCCCTCCCCCTCCCCCATTTAGGTGATTTTCTTTTTTATGTCTGGATATCTGAAGAATGTTTTGTGTTGTACTCCAAAAGTTTGACTGTGTCTTAGTGAAAGCATTCTATATACAGTTCTCCTGGGACACAGGATGCTCTTTGCTCTATAAACTCAGTGCTTTCTTTATTTCATGGGAATTCTGTAATTTATTTGAACATATCTGCTGTTCCATTGATTAGGATTTCTACTTCGAGGAAATCAGTTAGCCTTATGTTGCATTTTTGTTGTTGTTGTTGTTGTTCTTATTTTTATCTATTCTTTCATTGCTTTATTTTTTTGTCTTTTTTTTTTTTAATATATATTTTATTGATTTTTACAGAGAGGAAGAGAGAAGGATAGAGAGTTAGAAACATCAATGAGAGAGAATCATCGATCAGCTGCCTCCTGCACACCCCCTACTGGAGATGTGTCCGCAACCAAGGTACATGCCCTTGACCAAAATCAAACCTGCGACCCTTCAGTCCACAGGCCGACGCTCTATCCACTGAGCCAAACCGGTCTCAGCTGTCTTTTTTTTTTTTTTTTTAATCTATGTTCACCATTATATCCAGACTTGATGTTTGTAATTTTATTTTATGCAATGTATTTTATTTCTTGCTATTTTTGATGCATGTACTGACCATTATGACCATATATTTGTGTCCTTAATTTACTTCTTTGGTCCTGCACTCTCCTTATCATCTTATAAGGCTACTTATCATCCCATATTCAAGTTTTTATTTTATTGAATATATGTTATTAAGTTAAATAGCATGAATCAGTTTTGAAGAATTTAGAAACTGTCTTCTTTTATTTCAGTTTTATTTTCTTTTGGGCCGTGCTCTTTGCTATGTTCTTCGTTCTATATATATATATATATATATATATATCTATATATATATATATATATGTATGTATATGTATATGTATATGTATATGTATATATATATGTGTGTGTGTGTGTGTGTGTGTGTATATATATATATATATATATATATATATATATATATATCTTTAAGATTTCAGAGAGGAAGGGAGAAAGAGAGGGAAATAGAAGCATCAGTGATGAGAGAGAATCATTGATTGGCTGCCTCCTGCACACTCCACATTGGGGATAGAGCCCACAACCTGGGCATGTGCCTTGCCGGGAATTGATGCCGGGACCCTTCAGTGCACAGGCCAATGCTCTATCCCAGGGGTCTTCAAACTACGGCCCGCGGGCCACATGCGGCCCGCAGAGGAGTCTGATCCGGCCCGCCAGGTTTTTTGGGCAGTGAGCGCAGCTGAGGTGTTACAGTAGGAATTAGTAGTTCATATAGTCCGGCCCTCCAGCTCTCTGCGGGACCATGATCTGGCCCCCACTTTAAAAAGTTTGAGGACCCCTGCTATCCACTGAGCCAAACCAGCTAGGGCTCTTTTTTCATTTTTTAAAATAGGTTTTGTTTGGTTGTGTTTTGGTGCTTTGTGGGTTTCCTTTGCCTATAGTATGTTAATATGCTACATTTATTTTTTTCATAGTATTTTATTTCATCTTGATCAGTCTTGGTGACTTTTGCCACACATTCCACATGTTCTATTGTAAATGTTGGGTGAGTAGCAATGAACAAAACAGGCAAAAATCCCTATCTTTGTGGAGCTTATGTTACAGGGGGTTGGGGAGGGAGATCACAAGTCTACACTAATAAAAGAGAAAGATGCAAATTGAACATACCTCCACTATGCCCACCAGTCTATCAGGATTAAGTGTGCATATTAATCGGACAAATATGGTAGGTTAATTTGCGTATGCAGGCACCCAGAGGCTTGGGTCCTGGGAACATCCTGTGGACCCAAGTCACTCTGAGCCTATAGGCCCATGGACCAGGGACCTGAGGGATGGCAGGGGACATCTCCCCCACCCCCTGGGGTCCGGAGTGAGGCCAAAGGGCTGGAGAGCCAAGGGGGACAGGAATGTCTTTACTACCTCCCCAGGCTCAGAACCTCCCTGGGAGGTCCGAAGGGCTGTGCCCGGAAGGCAATCTCTGACATCATCTGTGGTTTATGGACAGAGACGCCGGAAGGATGATCACTAGAAATCAATAGGGACTGGGACTCACCGCATATGTTGCCGAGCTGGGGAGGAGCCTGAGTTTTCTGAGCCACGAAGAAAGAAGAATGGGGGGCACCCCACAGAGTGCTTGCTTCACCCGGGTTCAAGGCACCATATGTAAGGTTTGAGGCACAGGAAACTGGAGTTGGAGACCACCAAGACATATTAAAGGAAGGTTAATTCCCCAGTAATGAGTGAGATTCATTACGGAGGTAGAGAAACCAGGATTGGAAGAGGGGGAGAAGAAGGGACCCAGCTGGGCTGACTCACAGACAGAGAGAGAATAGCCCGGGTTCAATTCTGATCAAGGGCATGTACCTAGGTTACAGGCTCCTCCCTGGCCAGGGCCCAGGTCAGGGCTCATGCAGGAGGCAACCAATCAAAGTGTTCCTCTCACGTTGATCTTGCTCTCTGTCTTTCCTTCTCTCTTCGACATTCTAAAAATCAATGGAAACATCCTCAGGTGAGGATTCAGAAAAGAAAAATGTCATATCCTATGAAAGACACATCTAGAAAATGCCTAAAGAAAGTTGTCATTTTTTCATGGTGAAGGGACTGGAGTCGTGTTGATGAAAACACCTTGGCAGCTGCGATGGGTGTGATGGGGCTGGTGCCTTCCCTTGATCAGCCCGATCGCCTCCCACAGAGAGAGCCCAGACTGTGGCTTAGGCTCACTCCCTACAGGAGTGGGCCTAAGCCATCAG
This sequence comes from Pipistrellus hanaki, assembly GCF_964339955.1. Lineage (NCBI taxonomy): Eukaryota > Metazoa > Chordata > Mammalia > Chiroptera > Vespertilionidae > Pipistrellus > Pipistrellus hanaki. The sequence continues at coordinate 96,525,305 of NC_140505.1, forward strand.
TAGGACATCCCCTGAGGGCTCCCAATCTGTGAGAGGGGGCAAGCTGGGCTGAGGGACCCCCCTCCAGTGCAGGAATTTCATGCATTGGGCCGCTAGTAAAATAAGTAAGCAGCATTTCTACTTTTCTTAGTAAGTGCTAAGCTCTTGCTGGGGTAGTATCGGGGCAGGAAAGAGAAATGTGGCTTTAGATAGGAAAGTGAAGAAAGAATTCACTGCAAAGTTGACATTTGAGTGAGGCTTGAAGAAACAGAGGGAGGGAGGCATGTGGAATCTGGGGTAGGAACAGTCCAAACATAAGAAATGGCCATGATAAAGTGCGATGCCTCGAAGCCCTGGCAGAGGCAGGGAATGCGTCCTCACACCTGGGATAGAGGCATTGAAGGACAGACTGGGTGGTAGTCCTTGTATGGGATTCCACTCTATTTCTGAAAGTGATGGAAGGAGTGACACCACCTGACTAGGTTTTCAGGGGACTACTTGGCCTGCTGTATTGAGAAAGACTCTAGGGCAGTGTTTCCCAACCTTCTCTCATGATGAGAATCACCTGGTGGAGTTGTTAAAACACAGATTCCTGAATCCCAACTAAGAAGTGCTAAACTAGAATTTTTGAGAACATATAGGTAAAATTGCATACCTAACTTAGTGCTCTGTATATAAAATCTGTCTTAGAGCACTAGTTAAGTATACAATTTTACCTATATGTTCCCAAAAATTCTAGTTTAGCACTTCTTAGTTGGTATTCAGGAATCTGTGTTTTAACAACTCCACCAGGTGATTCTCATCATGAGAGAAGGTTGGGAAACACTGCTCTAGGGTGTGTGATGGGTACAAACAGAGAAAACAGCTGGAAGCTATTGAAGAATTAAGGCAAGAGATGATTTTAACAGTTTGGACTGGACAAAAGCAGTGGGAGTGGTCAGAAGTAGATTCTGGTTATATTTTTAAAAATATGTTTTTATTGAATTTTAGAGAGAGAATAAGAGAGAGGGAGAAGGGCAAGAGATAGAAATATCAATCTGCTGCCTCCTGCACGTTTCCTCATCACTGCCTGGGATTGAGCCCACAACCCAGGCATGTGCCCTGACCAGGAATCAAACAAGTGACCTTTTGGTGCATGGGTTGACATTTAACCACTGAACCACACTGGCTGGGCCTGGTTGTATTTTGAAGATAGAGGAACACTATGGGGTTGAAGAGAGGAGTCAGTGCCAAGGTTTTTGGTCTAAGCACCTGGGAAAATGGAATTGCCTTTTACTGAGGGAAAGACTGCAAGGAAAAACAGGTCTGTGGGGAAGGGCAGAGTTAAGTTTGAGGTGCTTAATCTAGGTAGAGTTCTACTTGACTGTTGGCTACAGGAGTCTGTTCAGGGAATGATCTTGGCTGAAGGTATAAATTGGGAAGTCAACATCCAGGTGGCTTTAATGCTGTGAAACTGGCTGAGGTGTGAGAGGAGATGACACTCTGATGCCTTGAAGCAGAGGACATGGGAAGGGCCAGTAAGAGAGACAAGAGGAGTGTGAGGGGTCCTCAGAGTAAGCCCCGAGAGAAGGAGGGTTTCTGACAGGTGAGCATGAGTGAATCTATGTGCTGGCATTTGGTAGCATAGATAGCGAGGTTAGGGCTGAGCATTCATTATTGGCTTTAACACTATAAAGGAGTCTTTTGGAGAGTGGTGGAAAAGACTGAATGAAGTGGGGCAAGAAGACAGGAGAGCCATAGCAAAAGTGAATATGGGCATTTCAGGGACACCATGCTTAAAGCGAAGAAGACATATATTACAATAGCCGGAAGGGAGATTAGGAACAAGCAAGTATGTTTTCAGATGAAAGCACAGAGCACACTGAAGAGATGCTGTGGATGAGAGGCTCCCAAAAGAAGGGCCAGTTGTGGAGCACAGTCTTCTAGTTGCCACGTTGGGATGGTACCCAGGGGTCATAGGGGAGACAGGTCTGGCAGTAGAGACGGTTCTCCATAGTTGGAGGAAAGGGGTGAAGAATGTGTGCTTACAGGTGAAGCGGAAGAGCTGATGTATAAGTGGAAACTTGTGGCAGCTCTCCTCTAATTGCCTCTGTGTCCTCACTGAAGTAGGGAACAAAGTCATCACTGGCCGTCAGAATGGAAGAAAAGGGATGAAGTCATCCTTCAAGAAAACGGAGAGGGGATATGCTGGGTGGGTGCTTTGGCCACCAGAGCCCACAGGAGTCCATGTTCATGAATATGAAATGGAACTGTTCAATCACAGTTGGTGTGGTATTTTTTTCAACCGTTTTGGCTGTCGTGGTGTAGGCATGAAGTAGGTAGAAAGTGAGATTTAACCAAACTTATAGGTTATGGCAGGTGCATACTACAAAGCAAGAGGGCAAAGAATTTTGGGCACATGCAAAGGGTGGAGTTTTAAATAACTGACCCTGGACTTTAAGAATGACACAGAGGTAAGAGGGTCAGTGTGATCTAGATATGAAACCTTTGCTTGTGGAGAAAAAAACTAAATGAGGAAACTGCACTTTTTTATTTTTATATTTTACATTTTCTAAATATTTTTTAATAAGCATGTATTACTTTTGTAATTGAGGAGAAACATGATATTTTAAAGAAGGACATTTGGGAGAAGGGCAGCACTGTAATCAGGATTTGAACATAATTAGAGGCAAGTTCTAGAATTAGAAAGTTGAACATGCTTGGGAAACATAATTTTTCTAAAAACAATATTTAAGATTAAAATATATTAAACCAGCTGAAACCGGTTTGGCTCAGTGGTAGAGCGTTGGTCTGCGGACTGAAGGGTCCCGGGTTTGATTCCGGTCAAGGGCATGTACATTGGTTGCGGGCACATCCCCAGTAGGGGGTGTGCAAGAGGCAGCTGGTCGATGTTTCTCATTGACGTTTCTAGCTCTCTATACCTCTCTCCTCCTCTCTGTAAAAAATCAATAAAATAAAAAATATATATATTAAACCAATCTGATAAATTTGAAAAGTGAAAGGGATAACTGTCATTTGCAACAGGATAAATGAATCATTATCCGAGAATGGCAGGTTTTTTTCTTTCCTATTATTTATAAGGGAAATGTAATTCTCAAAGCAGCAGAGACAAGATACTATAAATAGTAGTAAGACTGAACGTTTAGTACCTAGACTTTCTTAGCCTCAATCCTATACTGGCTTATCTAGTCCCTTTACGTTTTGGGCACTGAAAAAAAAATTTTTTTAAGTATATTTTTTATTTATTTCAGAGAGGAAGGAGGATAGAAATAAAGACATCATCTGTCAGCTGCCTCTTGCACACTCCCTGCTGGGGATCAAGCCCGAAACCCTGGCCTGTGCTCCCACCCAGGAACTGAAGTGTGGCCGCCTGGTTCGTCAGCTGACGCTCAGCCACTGGCCACACCGGCTGGGCAACCGTGAAAATGTTTTTAACTTTTATTTTGAACTAATTTTAGACCTTCAGAAAAGTTGCAAAAATAATAGTTTCCAAAAATCAGCCAGCTTCCCGTAATGTTAACATCTTGCATAACCATACCACAATTATTAGAATCAGGAAGTAAACATTGGTACAATAATATTACCTAAACTTTAGATTTACTTGAAATTTTTTACTATCCATTTTCTATTCCAGAAAGCACTTCTATTTAATCATTATTTCTCTTTAGTTTTCTCTAGTCTTTAACACTTCCTCATGATCTTGACACTTGAATGGACTGGTTAATTATTTTTTAGCATTTCCCTCAATTTGGATTTGTCTAATGTCTTCTCATGGTTGAAGTTACACATTTTTGTCAGAGTTACCATGGAAATTATATATTTTTTCTTCTCTATATTGTATCAAGGGGTCAGTGATATTTGGTATTTTTTTTAAAAATATATATTTTATTGATTTTGTACAGAGAGGAAGGGAGAGAGATAGAAAGCTAGAAACATTGATGAGAGAGAGTCATCGATCAGCTGCCTCTTGCACACCCCCTACTGGGGATATGCCCGCAACCAAGGCACATGCCCTTGACCGGAATCAAACCCGGGTCCCTTCAGTTCCCAAGCCGACGCTCTATCCATTGAGCCAAACCGGTCTCGGCAATATTTGGTATTTTTTATTGCTGGTAATAGCAACAACCTTAGTCACTTAGTTCAGATGGTGTCTGCTGGGTTTCTTGTAAATAACTGACTGACTTTCCCTTTGTCTATAATAATCAAAGCGTAATTATATGCTCATTAGACCAGACATCCTTCCGAACAACTTTCCGGATGAAGCCGGGCCTGCGAGAGAAGCCCAGGCCCCGGATGCCAGAGGGAAGCCCGGGTCCCGGGTGCCGGGGGGAGGAAGGCCTACTGTTACACGAATCTCATGCATCGGGCCTCGTAATTAATAAATATCTGGGAGGAGATTCACATCCTACTTTACTGCAAACTTTCACCCATTTATTTAGCATCCATCAGTTGATTTTGTTTGCAGCAGTTATTACTGTGGTATTTACCTAATGGTGCTGCCCCCTCCCTCCTCATTTGTTTCTTTCATTTATATCAGTATGGACTGTATGAACAGTTATTTTTTTCCTCTGGGTTAAAATTCAGTACCTTTATTTATTACTCCTATTATTTCAGCTTGGGCCATTAGGAGTTTTTTCAGATTAACTGCTTTATTTTTTGAGCACTTCCTTTTTTTTGCATCATAAGATGTTCCAGGCTCACCTTATAAGTTCCCTGCCCCAGTTTTGGAATCAACTAAAGTGAGTCCTCATTTAATGTCAGTAGGTTCAGCAAATTTAAGCAAAAAAATATATAGCAAAACCAGTTTTACCATAAGCCTGTTGATACAAACAAGAGTTAAGTTCCTATAGCATCTCATCAACATTAGAACGAAACAATGTTGAACAAAATGACCTTATTCGAGGACATGTAGCTCTCCAAGAGAACCTTGGATCCTTTTTTTTTTCTTCTTTTTTTGGAGAAAATGGTATTTAGAAATAAAGATCTGAGTGCTAGATGTGCTTCTTGCTACTGTGGCTTCATTGCTTGTATGCCCTTTCAAGCATAAAGAACTAAGAAATATGTTTTATGTTCCAACTTGGATTTCCTTATAACTGGTTCGTTCTGTCTGTTTGGGGGATATATGAAAAATATGTGGGATATCATAGACCTCCTCAGAGTCAGAACTTCACAGAAAGACAAACTCAGGGAAGTGTCACTCTCCCCTCATCTTGGCTGACCCAGCGTTGGTCCTTTCCCCCCCACCTATACTCAATCCCCGTAGTTTCTGGTTTATCTTCCTGTATGTTTTGTACAAATGGTCAGATATCTGTATATTTGCCTATATTCTATTCTATTCTTTTAGGAGATATCTCTAGCCTTTCTTTATAATTCTAGTCTTTCTTTTGTGCTTTTCTTTTTCACCTAACAGTGTGTTTGGAAATCACTGGTAGAGATCTTCCTCATCCTATTGTCAGCTGCATAGTGTCCATTATAAGGATGTGCCATGCTCTACCCAGCCACTCTCCGGGCATGAGCCAAGATAGGTTGCTATTAGTACTTTACAGTTATAAACAGTGCTTCAGTAAGTAACCTCATACATGCGTTTTCCTATCATTTCACACTCAGTGGAAGGAGAGAGCTACAAGTGGTGTTGCCGGGGGAAATGTGTGCATGTCGCTCGGCTAGGCATCACCCAGTGTTTCTCCGGAGGGCTGCAGAAATCTGCATTCCCATCGGCCATGTACAAGTATGCTTGCCTCCTGTGGCCTCGGGGACAGAATGTGTTCTCACTCTGGCATTGAAATTTTAACACTATAAATAGGTCATTTTGGAAATCCTGAGCTTTCTCTAAATGTCTTTAGTTATTTTTACCAATAGCATACCAAATAAATGGCCATATTAATGGTTCCTTGCATTTTTTAACCTCACATAGATAATGAAACGGGGGTTGTTTGTTCTCATTTTAGGTCTTGCTCCTTTGGTCTACTTGTCTGATGAATGCTATAACTTACTGGCAATCAAGTTTTGGATAGATCTTAATGAAGACCTAATTAAACCTCACATGTTAATTGCTGCGAGCAATCTCCAGTGGCGACCAGAATCCAAATCAGGAATTCCTACTTTATTTGCTGGAGATTTTTCCATGTTTTCTGCCAATCCAAAGGAGAGCCATTTTCAAGAGACATTCCACAAAATGAAAAATACTATTGAGGTAAATTTGTTTTGAACATTACCACACTCTGATATTTTCCAAATAGTTTGAGAGTCAAATATCAAAGGAGAGGCAGCTTTTATAAAAATTGGATGTTTAGATATATCAGGTGAGGTTTTTAGCATACGTTAATTGCTCAGAACCTGAGGAAATGAGGAGATGGTAAGAAGGATTTTCAAACTACAGACCATGTGTAGGCAAACTGGAAATTGGTGAGAATAATATGTAGTTCATATTAGCTGGTAGTATAATTAGTTAATAATATGTAGGTTTCAAATTTACATTTTAAATTCCATACCTAGTATTTTATACAATTTGGATCTGTCTCTATGATGAAGTAAGCCCAAGTAGGAGAATACTAAAATTATTTTCCTTGGATCATATGCATTTTTGCTGAGATCTATTTATACATCACATAATAATATTAGCTAGTTTATTGGAGGGCTACTGTTTTTCAGGCCTTGTTCTAAGCCTAGCGTGATGAAGTAGGGAACTTTTTTCCATTTTTCTTATGAGAAACACAGGTTAAGTCACACAGCCAAGTTGGTAGAACCAGGATTCATAGTAAGCCACCTGCATACAGAACACAATTATTAACTACTATGCAGTGCTGTCTCCCAATAAAATTTTGGATTTTATAAATTCCTACTAAATAATATACAAAAGATAAACCTCTTCTTAGTTCTATAGTTTAATGTTTGAAAGTATGTTATTCAAAATTTATATAAATCACATTTTAAAAGCATTAGAGTAGTTAGCTGTATATAGTAAGTTTGTGTAATATTTACCTAAAAACTTTATACAGTGAAGATAGCATCTGATATACATGGTTTCTAAATGGGTGTGGGGGAGGGGTGGAGTTGAGGAGGGAAATTATTTCATTACTTGGCTCTCATAAGGAGAACCTACTATTTACATCCCAGCTTTCTCTGAGACCATCCAAGAGCAGTTCAAAGACACCTTTTATTTACTTTTATTTGAAAGTTTTACAAAATACTTTAATGAATTAGGTTAAACCATATGAATTTGCTGATACTTCACCACTTGTGACTTCTGAAACAACACGTTATTTCAGTTAATCCTTGGAACAGACGTGAAGCCATTCTCTCATTTTACTCCTAACCTGAGGACTGCTCTGTAAATGTTGGATGATTTACAGCTATTAGTAGTAAATTGAGAGAGAACTTGAGTCTCAGTCTCCCAATTCCTGAATCATAGTATACCTTGCTAATTAAACTGGATGGCTGGTAATGGTTGTTCTCTCTCTCCTTCCCTGATGCATACAGACACTCTCCCTCTCCCTCCAACAATTGAGCTCTGCTGAAGCACTGATGTTGATTCTGCATTTTTTTCATTAGCATGATTTGACAGTTGCTATCAAATTTGGGATGTCACATTCTTTCTGTCTGAATATTTTAGTTCTGGATTTAAAGGTAACACTTTCTAAAAACATGAATAGGTGGGTTTGCATTTTATAAAATAGCTTTTTCAATTTATTTTCTTAGAATATTGATAGATTTTGCAGCGATGCAGAAAACAAGCTTATGCATATGCTTAATGCAAATGATCCCAAGTGTTCCACCCCAATCAAAGACTATACTTCAGAACCACACAATGTTCAGACAGTCCTTGGTAGAGGAAATACGTTTCTGGTAAGTTAATGTAAATTTAAGGAATTTTGCAAATATATAAAGATACTCAGGTATACATCTAGTAAACATGGAAAAATTGAATTAAACTTAATTAGAAAGTGTGATTGTTATGTGACTTTATAAGTATAGCTTATCTGGAAATTATATATATTTTTAAAATATATTTTATTGACTTTTTACAGAGAGGAAGGGAAAGGGATAGAGAGCTAGAAACATCAATGAGAGAGAAACATCCACCAGCTGCCTCCTGCACACCTCCCACCAAGGATGTGCCCACAACCAAGATACATGCCCTTAACCAGAATCGAACCCAGGACCTTTCAGTCCATAGGCCAACGCTATATCTATCCACTGATAGATATAATTTCGGCTAGAAATTATATATATATTTTTTAAATATATTTTTTTAATTTCAGAGCTGAAGGGAGAGAGAGAGATAGATAAAAGCATCAATGATGAGAAAGAATTATTGATTGGCTGCCTCCTGCACATCCCCCACGGGAGATGGAGCCCACAACCCAGGCATGTGCCCTTGACTGGAATCGAACCCGAGACCCTTCAGTCTGCAGGCATACGCTGTTATCCACAGAGCCAAAACAGCCAGGGCAAATTATATTTTATTTATTGAAGGCAGAATGTAACACTCTTTGGGGGAAAATTTTAGTTTATTCATCTTAGTATTTCAGGTACATGTGATAGAAAAGACTTCTTTTGCCAGTACCTTTGTGCCAGGAGGACCATCCTATATAATAAAAGCGTAGTATTCAAATTGTCCCCTCCACTGGGATTTCAAGGAGTTTGATCAGGGGGCAGGGCCAGCTGGGGGAAGGGAGAGAGGCCCCGGCCAGCAGCAGGCAGCGGCAGACGACTAGGGGAAGAGTGGAAGTATCCAGCCAGCAGCCTCTAGGGACCCTACGAGTGCACAAATTTCGTGCACTGGGGTTGTTTTTAAGCTCATTTTATTTAACTCTTTAAATCACAGTAAATGACTAATTTTTAAGTAGTTAACACTTGGGAAGTGTATTTATATTAACTCATTACTTTCACAACAACCCTCTGAGATAAAAATTATTATGGACACCATTTTACAGATGAGGGAACTATGGCATAGAGTGGTTAATCACTTGCCTGAATCACAAAGCCAGGAAAAGTAGGTAGTAGAACCCAGGCAGTCTGTGTTCTTAAAACAGTTTTGGAATGCTTCTTTGTTTAACCTGTTAATACTAAAAAAGATTAAAGCAGAAGTTATGTCCCCTACTGTCTGTTTTGTCTTTCATTATAATTAGTCTTCATCTTTTCATGTAATTTTTTATATCCTCTTCTGTGAAATTATTTTCTTCTGAGAGAATAAGAATGACTCATGAAATCATCTGCCCTATTAGACATTACAAGAGTGAGAACGTATGTGTTATTTGTATTTAAATATTTTTAATGAAAAGCTAATTTTATTTTGCTTTATGTATGAGCACATAATTATATATGCCTCTTTTTCATTTGTTTTGTATTAGATGTCTTCTCCCAATAATGAGATGAACTATCAAAGTTCTTTATCACTTTGTAAGCCAAAAGAGAAGTCTGTTCCCACACCTGTATCAGCCCAAATGACTTCAAAGTCTGGTAAAGGGGAGAAGGAGGTTGATGACCAAAAAAACGGCAAAAGAAGACGAGCCTTGGACTTCCTGAGCAGACTGCCTTTACCTCCACCTGTTAGTCCCATTTGTACATTTGTTTCTCCAGCTGCACAGAAGGCATTTCAGCCACCACGAAGTTGTGGCACCAAGTATGAAACACCTATAAAGAAAAAGGAATTGAGTTCTCCTCAGTTAACTCCACTTAAAAACTTTCATGACATTTCTGTTGTAGAAGGCGATTCGATAGCTGACGAAGAACTTGCATTGATCAATACCCAGGCCCTTTTGTCTTGTTCGGCAGGAAAAAAACAACTCGTATCAATGGGTGAGTCCACCAGGACTGCTCCCACCCCTATGGTCACAAAGCACAATTCCCACGTCAGTACTGGAGGAACAGGAGACTCTATTCAGGACACAAGTACAATACAAGATACATCTAAGAGACTGCAAAGGCAACAGAACCGAAAACAACAAAAATTAGTTACTGACGCTTAACCTTTTCAGTTTGTAACACACATGCAGTTTCAAAGCACACACCCATATCTGCAAAATGAGAAATGGTTCCAAATCTACCTCAGTACTCATGTATCACAGGAATGCTCTTTGCCTGCTTCTATATTGGTATACTTTTATTTCAGTTCTAAACCTTAAAACTGTTTATTTTTATTAACCAATGAAAAATCTTTATGATGGGATTTGCTCACTACAAGTATTTTACAAATGAACTATGAACTCTTTTTGTTTAGATTGTATCCTTAATTAAATGAAACTAGGTTTCTCAGCAGAGTTATTTTGACTCACATAATTCCTACTTTAGTTTGTTTTTGTGTATGTGTTTTTAGAGGTAACCTACTATGAACCACTTTTCCTTAATGCACATGTTAGTTGTACTGTAGTTCTGTCCTGATCAAAAATTGGACTAAGATATGACTGGTGCTTGCTTTTGATCAAAGTGTTTATTCTTAAGTGTGTAACTACAAGAAAAATAGAACCCTTAGTATAATTAATTCCTTTATATGATCCCAATGTAATCTCTGAAATTATTTCAATTAAAAATTCAAGTATTTTAATTCAGAAGTAGATTTCATAGTGTTAATTTTGTCTTTTAAATCAATCCTGATTCTACCTGCCTCCCAGGAAGTGTAATGTTCCCTTTACCCCTTGTTTTCTCTCAGCACACCCCTCTGGGCAGAAGGTAACAGTTCAATTCAAGATGATATTCTCATTTTTTACTTTCTTGTGTTTAATAGAAAAGAGAAAAAGCAGTTCTAACTACAAACTTACTAGTATAATTATGGAGAAGCTCTTTAATAGGGTCTTTCGATGTCTTAAAATGTATATCTAACATATATATATGTGTGCATATATATGTATATGCATATATATGCTTTAATTACAGTTTACATTCAGTATTTTTTTTTATATTTTTTATTGATTTTTTTACAGAGAGGAAGGGAGAGGGATAGAGAGCTAGAAACATCGATGAGAGAGAAACATTGATCAGCTGCCTCCTGCACACCCCTTTCTGGGGATGTGCCTGCAACCAAGGTACATGCCCTTGACCAGAATTGAACCTGGGACCCTTCAGTCCAAAGGCCGATGCTGTATCCACTGAGCCAAACTGGTTAGGGCTCAGTATTATTCTTTATTAGTTCCAGGTGTATACAGTAGCATAGTGGGTAATGTTTTCAAATCTATTTATAAACATTTGAAAGCCAAAGATAAATTCTTTTATGAAGCAGTTGTTTCTTTAACTATAATCCGTGATTTTCTCTCCTCTAAAAATTATTAACATAAGTAGTCCATTCCACTAGTCTTTTTAACTTGTGCTCTGCCCTTCTTATTGTGATTTAGGTTTTGTTCATAAAATAATTTGGTGTAATCATTTTCCTGGTGATTCATTCTAGAACAAGGAATAAAACTTAAGTCTCAGGAACAGACAGAATTTCAATAATTTAACCTTTTTTTTAGCCTCGAAAAATTTAACTGCTGTTATTCATTACTACGTAGACTACTTGTAAGAGAGCGACTTAATGCACATCCTCCTTTTCATAAATTGTAAATAATGTAGCTAAGCTATACGAGAAAAAATATGAAGCTTGACAATATGTGAGAGCCTCTTTGCATATAAAGCCCTACTACGCCTCTTCAATGAGTTGTGGAAACATTAACACACAAAATAATATATGTCAGCATTGAGGGTTTGAAAAAGTATATAGATCAGAGAAATAGATCACTTCTAGCAGGGATATGTAAAGTTGATGGCATTTGACTAATTATTTTTATGTTTCCTTACCAAATATTTTAGGTATTATATGGAGGATCTGGGAGAGGGGGGAGGTAAAAGAGGCAAATAGACCAGAAAACTATTCTTCTGAACTCTGTAAGAGCTCTGGATCTATAACCTGGGGCCACTTCTCCCTAGTGGTCCCTTAGGTCTACTAGCCCAAGAGTCCTAAAGAAAAGGCCAGGGAAACTGGGAGAGCTTGAATTCTGACCCTTTTGGATTCTTTGTAATCAAAGGAAGGTAATTCCAATTTGGGTTCTCTGACACTCCTTCCTTCTACTAACCTAAATGAGTCAAGCCCTCCTGATTGAGTGAATTCAGCAATAATCACATTGACTAGACACTCTGGATTACCTTGGCCTGGACAGCAGTATTATGTGAATTATGATAATTAGAGGATTATTGTGGAACATGTTTGCTTAGACACATAGAACTTAGTAAAATGATAATAATACCTTAGATCTATTGAAATTCACTATATTTTAGTTTCATCAGTCAAACTTGGGTTACTCAAAGGAGATGCCAATTTTAAAATGTTAATGAACAATTAAATGCATTGCTGGTTGTCATCAAGATGTTGAGAGTTCAATAGAGCCAGATTATGGAATGTCAAAGTAAAATAGTCTTTCTAAAGTGCATAGATAAAAATAATTTATGTAAGCAAGTAAAAAATAAGGTTAATTTTGTCTTTTATATCCTATTTATTAAAGAAGATTGGTAAATAAGTTTATGATATAGGAAATTTGGTTTTTCTTTTTTTTTAAACCCTCATCTGAGGATTTTTTTCCCTCCATTGATTTTTAGAGAGAGAGAAAAAGGGAGGCAGAGCAGGGAGGGGGGGAAGAGAGAGAGAGAGAATGCAAGAGACAATGATGTGAGACACTGACTGGTTGCCTCCTGCACATGCCCCAACTGGGGTTGGGAATTAAACCTGCAACCAAGGTACATGGTCTTGATCAGGAATCGAACCCAAGACTCTTCAGTCCTTGGGCTGACGCTCTAACTACTGAGCAAAACTGGCCAGAGTGAAAAACTGTATCTTAATATGGTAGAATTCTGTGGGATTTAGGTAATTAAATTTTTTATATTGTTGAACAAAAAAGGCAATTCAATGACAAACCCATATAAAGCAATACTATATACTATAATTTTTAATAATCATAAAAGCACCATTATATAAGACATTTAAAATAATACTTCACAGAACATTAGCGAGAAGCTGTAGTCAACAAGAAATAAAGCACACATCCTACATGTTCTTACCTATTTTGGGTCTCACACGAAATCTGATTCCTGTATTCAGATTTAATTTGGATTCACAAATTCAGTATTGGTTTGAGGGATACTCCAGAGTTGTGGTAGAACTTCATTGTCTTTTTTTTTTTTTTTTAATATATTTTATTGATTTTTTACAGAGGGATAGAGAGTTAGAAGCATCGATGAGAGAGAACCATCGATCAGCTGCCTCTTGCACACTCCCTACTGGGGATGTGCCCGCAACCAGGGTACATGCCCTTGACCGGAATCGAACCTGGGACTTTTTAGTCCGCAGGCCGAAGCTCTATCCACTGAGCCAAACCGGTTTCGGCGAACGTCATTGTCTTGATGTCATAAACACCAACATGGCTCACCTTATCCCTCTGTGACCTGGATCCTGGGGTGCTCAGTTTCTTGTACTCCCAAACACTGGGGCTGCCCACTAATTACACTTATAAGCAAAATTTTAAAAGTTGCTTAATGATTCATCTTAAAAATTGAAGTTTTATAAAGAAGGCTTGTTTTATTTATGCTATTAGCACATCAGCCAAAAGTTATTCAGATTTAATACTGTTCAATAGAGTGGTAGTTAAAACACGAAACTATAAATAGTGACTTCAAATAATGACACTGATTTTCCTCAGTAGCTGGTATAGGTATTAAGAAGGATTTGACATTTTTAACAATGACATGTCATAAGAATAAAGGAATAATTTCCCAAAGTGTCTACTTTGAAGGAAAGTATTCCTTTAGATGTATACTTTTTAGTATATTCATTTTTAAGGAAAATCAGTATCATCATTACAGCCATATATTTCACATTTTTGGATACATAGATTTAAAAAGTAGCAATGGTACTAAAGTTTTTCCTGCCTCTCATCTTTTCTCCCATCTTTCCAACTTTCCTGATGGAGATGAATTCCTGAAAAAATAGATTACTTCAGAGAAAGTGGTATTGAAGCTTATATTTACTGTAAACACTTTATGAACCTATGTGACTAATTGATTACATTCTTGGATATGTTTCTCAGGTTTCATCTTCAAATTAATTGTTTCCCTAGAGAGAGTGACTTGGTCTAACCAAACCTGCAGAACTCCCAGCATCAGGCCATGCATAGAGCATCACTAACAAATGTCTGATGAAGATGAATATGATGACTTCTGCTCAAAAACATTCAGGTTCAACTATTTACACTGGAATTAGGGCTCTGACTAAAACCGAACAAAGAATAAATACCGAAAATTGAAGTAAAAACTGATTTAGGAAAACGCTGCCTGTAAGAGCAGCCTCTAATACCCACTGTGGCAGCCCCCCCTCCTGGTGAAGGAGCTCTCCTGGGCCAAGCGCCCGGCCCTCCGGGGCGGAAGCTCTGCGCAGGTGCTCCAGTATCCCGCCCCCGTGGAAGGCGATGCTCCGCTCCTGTCCTGGCTTCTGTTCGCTCTGCTTGGCTTTTCTGCGCGAAGCACACTATGAAAGGTAACACCGTGCTCATATCGTTCTTTCATTCGGTGTATTTTTTCTCTTGGGACTCCATGAATGTTTCTTCTACATGGGAAAACATGCAAACATTTAGTTAAGGCCATATATCCAAGTGAATTACTCGTATTTTACAAGTCCTGTAGTATTACACACATATGCACTCTATCCTCAGGGTTTAACTGTGACAAAAGCATAACTTGTTATGCAGCCCTCCTCCAGGCTCCACTCCTGTTTTTCCATGCTGTCCTGCACACCTAACCCCCCTGCGCCTTAGAGAGCTAATGCATCAGAAATTCTGTGCTTCAAGACACAAAGGAACACCAGGAGATCTTTTTATGGTATATTTGCTTGTTAAGCATGAATATATCAATTTACATGAGTTCGTCCTCGACACTTCTAAATGCTTATTCAAACAATCTTAAATCCTAGTGGGCGTGAGAATCAACTGGGGATATAAGTCACAATGTAATCCCAGAGATTCCAATTATGGAAAGGGAGCCAGGAACGAGGATTTTTAACATCCAGCTCTTGTGGTTGCAGTTCACAAATCCACTTTGGAAACACTGTATCTCCTTTTAACCGTAAGATAAACTAGCCTTATTCCTAAAAAGGAAATTCTGTTTTCACTGGTTACTTAAATCATTGGCATTATCAAATAACACAGACAATATCACAACCCATGCATTCAATCAACAAGTTAGTATTATTTGGACATTTATTGCTTATAAATTAGAAGTAGCATCTGGACCACAAATGAACCACAGACTTCACAGCATCTAAAGATATTTATTTAGCCTAAATGCAAAAACACCACTGACATGTATAATTCCATGCAGAAGAAAGTGCTTTTAAATGTTCATTAATGAAGAAGCATTTTAGCCAAATGTTAAATGTATTCTTTTGGAGGACTCAGTTCAAGCCAAGATTTTAGCATTTAGCATTATATTAGAAAACTGACTCAAAACTAAAGTCTTCACATTAATAACTTACAAGTTATCCGTTTCTAAGAATTACCATTTTTGGCCTGAAAACTACCATGTCCATTTCCAGCCTGAAAAGATTCTTTTGTTCGGTCTGAAATACCTGAAAACAGCAGGACATATAATGAGGAGCTAGGAAAACACAGAAGTACCTGGCTAACTCTTGAACGTTGAATTTCCAGCGAGTCTCGGGTTCTCGGAATATTACTTCATAGTTATTTTCAAGTGCCTAATTTTCCAAAAGTACATAAAACATTGAACACACGGCATGTATGCATGGGAATGTTCATACTGGCATTAAACATTCACTGCATATCTTTTATAGTTTCTGTCCATGAGCAAACACCTCAATGGCTTCTCAGAGTCCCTTATAGGATTATCATAGATTTATGTCTGTCAAATGCCTTGTCCTATTCCTCATGACTTGGTTAGGAAATGGTGGTGCCACAGAAGCAGAGCTCATGAAATAAAAGTGATTTCCCCATCCTTTACATACTCTTCCTTCCAAAAGCAGCTCAGTGTGGCTCAGTACACTGTTCCCATTTCCTTGTTAGAAAACTTTACCAAAAAAAGAGAAAACTTACAGCTTACATATAAACACCCAAATATCCTTTGAATTCATAAATTCACTGTTTTTATCTCAAATTGAACTCTCACTAATAAAAGTTGAATGAAAAGAGCTAAGTAAAAAGATTTCCTATTCATTCTTGAGATGAACACTTCTAATTAGGAAAGGAGTTAAGCATCCAATATGGAAAATAACTAATTTCTGGGTCTTATTAATAGCTATGGATGGCTGAAAAAGATTATACATATCCAGAAAATAAAAAGTAACATGAGCCTTAGCCTGTTTGGCTCAGTAGATAGAACACTGGCCTGCAAACTGAAAGGTCCCAGGTTCGGTTCCAGTCAAGGGCACATGCCCAGGTTGAGGGCTCGATTCCCAGTGAGGGGGCTTGCAGGAGGCAATGATCAATGATTCTCTCTCATCCTTGATGTTTCTATCTCTTCTCCCTCTTCCTTTCTCTCTGAAATCAAAATAATATATGTATTTTTTAAAGTAACATGACTTCCCTTAAGTGACTTTCAGTTCTTGTGGTTTTGAATTGTGCCTTAATTAACTTCCCTCTTCGCATCCCTGTTCATTTCTCTCCCAAGTGGACTCTTGATCCATGAACTGAAGTGACCACAACGATAATGTTCATTCCCTCCTGCTTTCACCAAAGTCCCACCCTTGGGGCCTACATGAAGTTGATGAGAATATAGTTAGAAAAAAACATGCCTGTATATAAGCTATTTTACCCAAAATGTGCAAGAGACCTAAAACACTGCCTTGAGCCCAGTTTGGGAGCTATTCATGTGACAAAAGCAGAACCTCCAGCTGTCTTCTTCCTGCCCCTGATTGTGTCTGGATCTTTTCTCCTTCCTACACCCAATAGGGAATGAAAAGTCACTAGTATAAGAGATGAAACATGTCTGAAAACAAGTCAGACTCTTTAAAATTAAAGAAAAATGTGCACACAGTATTCATCCTATTGTTTTTTCCTATTCTGACAAGAGTTGAATGGTTAATTTGCACGCTAGTGTCTTAATAGGATTATAGTGTTAATCTTAAATCTGTTTTTAAACTAAAGACTTTATTGCCCTGAAACTCCCCTGCAGCAACAATATCTAGTACTGAACTCTCCGGCTAGTGAAAAGCAGACTGTCCTAATAAAATCCATAACTCTGTTAATCCAATTTCTCTGCAAGTTCCGTGGGTACTCCACATGGACCTTCCCTTAGGAAAACAAACAAGACAAAAATTCTGATCCAGGACTATTTACAACTTGTACCCTTAAGGTGATAATAGCATGTCAGCAAATTTGAGCCATTGAACAGCAGAGGAACATAAAAATAACTGCTTTACCTGCTCTGTGAGACACTGTTAATACATAAGAGATCGTGGAAGATCAGAAAATGAGGAAAGAACAAAAGGTTCAACTTTCTCACAAAATGTCCATAACTGAAAATTCAGAATGATACTTCTTCCTACCATGACTGCATAGGGCTTCATTTCCCAGGCGTGGAGGTTGGTATTATCAATAATAATGGGGGTTATGCCATTCCTCATTGCTTTTCTTGCTGCAACACAATGTTATACAACAGTGAACAACATGCAACAGTCAGACAGAAAGGGCGAGCATACCCATATCTTGCCATTTTATTACAGCATGTCCTCATCACACAAAGTTAATGCCGCCTATTTCAGGACCCATTATCAATCATTTTCCTGGAATCTAGGAAGGTTTGGCATTCTGTTTGGGGGGAGGGGAGAGTGGCAATTAAATGCATCATTCTGCAGCAGCTACACTCTAAGTGCACAAGAGGATTTCTCAGGAGTTTAAAAAAGAATTTGTCACCTCTTTTTTGGTTCCACTCATGAGCCTCCTCTAGGAAGTCTGGGTTGAACTCATAGGTGCCATCTTCCCTGAAGAAAAAGTCGTCCGTGCTGAAAACCAGGGCCCTGGGAAAGTCGTGCTGCAATTGTCTGGAAAGTGAGGAAGAAGAGACTGTTTGATGACCGTGCATTGTTGTAATAGAAAGTCATCTCCTGTTTCTAACATTTAGCAATTTGTAATTATGAGACCACCAGGTTTTGAGTTGTTGAAATTTAATTTAAAAACAGAGATGCTTATTATCTTTAGAAGGCCCTGCTCCTACCAAAGAAGCAGGAGTGGGCTAAGTGCCTAACTCTTGACACTGAGCAGTGCTGTCGCTGCCACTGGCTCCTGCAGCAGCCAGGACTGACTGGAGAAAATGAAGCTGACAGTGGGATGACAATCTTTCCTTATGGGCCCCAGTTCCTTCTGCTGTTCTTCTGGGATGTACCAGTGCCCTTCTCTTCTCCCCTAAACTCTCACCTGTCCCGGGTCCCATCTCCTGGAACTCTGCTCTCTCTAAGGACCCATCTCAGAAACTAATTCTTGCTCAAATATGAAATGTAGATAAAAGTGATGGGTGTGTACTATCCCTACTAGGTAGCATTTTTACATTTTTTAAAACATATTGTTACTATAGGCCCGGTGCATGGAAATGCATGCACTGGAGGGGAAGTCCCTCAGCCAGGCCTGCCTCCTCTCACAGTCTGGGAGCCCTAACGGCAGGAGGTGACCTGGCAATCAGGGGAAGGCAACGCGCCCATCACACCTCTGTGCCACTGTCAGCAGTGCAAGCTTAAGCCGGCCGTGGTTACCTGAGTCTTGGGTGGCCCTGGGCGGCTGGGCAGCTGCCATCTGAGGCTTGCCTGAGCCTCGGGCTAGCCCTGGGTGGCTGGGGGGCTGAAGGGCCTCGGTGCCATCTTGTGGCTATGGGTGCTGCCATCTTTGAGGGTGTGGCAGTCAATTAGCATATTCCCTCCTTCTTGGCTGTGGGTGCTGCCATATTTGAGGGCAGGGCAATCAGTTAGCATACTCCCTCCCTATTGGCTGTGGGCACTGCCATCTTTGCGATGGCATGAGGGTCAATTATTATATTCTCTCTTTATTAGATAGGACTGACTTCAGAGAGGAAGGGAAAGGGGGAGAGAGAAACATCAATGATGAAAGAGAATCACTGATTGACTACCTCCTGCCCACCCCATACGGGATCAAGCCCACAACCTGGGCATGTGCCTGACTGGGAATCCAACTATGACCTTCAGGTTCATAGGTTGACACTCAACCACTGAGCCATGCAGGCTGGGCCGTATTTACATTTTAATAGTGACCCAAACCAAATGAAAACACAATAGGAGAAAGAAAGAGGTAGGCCCAACATTCCCCACATCTTCCTAAATCTGTCACTCACTCTAAATATGAAAATATGAGAAAATAAATAAATAAAACTACCATGGAGTGCCCCCCCCCCCCCGTTTAAAAAGAAAGAAAGAAAGAAAATAAGCACATTAAGTTATGCACAAAATAACAAGATGTTTTCACTTAAAATACTTATTTAGACTTTCTTAGGGGAGGAGACATATTATGTGAGGTAGTAAGTGGATAAACCCGAGCTTCCTCATCTGTAAAGATCGAGGGCACTGACACCCATCTTGCTCGGTGATGACAATCTATAAAATAAAAGCCTAAGCGACCATTACGGCAGAACACCCGTCGCTATGACGCACACCGACCACCAGAGGCAGACACTCAGCACAAGAGCTGCCCCAGCTGTCAGGGCCCTCCCACAGGGGAGTGCCGCTCAGCCAGAGCCGGGCTCACAGCTGGCGAGCTCTTCCCCCTCCACAGCAGCGCTATGAGCAGCGAGCCAAGTGGCAAGGAGCAGTGAGTAGGCGGGCAGTAGGCAGTGAGGGTCGCTGACTGCCAGGGGGAGCGGGCCCGTCAGGCAGACATCCGGAGGGGTCCCAGATTGCAAGAGGACACAGGCCAGGTTGAAGGACTCTCCTCCCCCGCATGAATTTTGTGCATCGGGCCTCTGGTGATCTAATAACATGGGAAAGCACCTAGGGCAACCCCTGACAACAGTGAGTGTATTTCTTTCCTTTATCCCTACAGCACTCGCCAGCCTAATTCTAACTTCAAGACAAATTCCATCTGGCTGGTGTGGCTAAGTGGTTGAGTGTCAAGTTATGAACTCTTCTCCTCGTTTGTTCATCTCCATCAAGAAAAATCATCTCTGGACAGGAAAGAACAGAATGAATGGGAAGCACTGGGGCCACAGGTGGGAGTGAACACCTACATCACTGAGAAAGACGTGGGTTCAGGTATTGCCTCTGCCCCTTCTGGTCATGTGACCTATCTCTCTAAGCTTCTGTTTTCTTTACTAAAAAATACAAATTAAGCAGAGCTGCTAACCCAGCGGCATGGCTCAGTGGTTGAGTGGCGACGTATAAACCATGAGGTCACAGTTGGATTTCAAGTCAGGGCACATGCCCAGGTTGCAGGCTTGAGCCCCAGTATGGGGTGTGCAGGAGGCAGCCAATCAATGATTCTCTCTCAATGCTAACGTTTGTATTTTTCTCCCTCTCTCTTCCTCCCTGAAATCAATAAAACTGTTAAAAGTAAACAGAGCTGCCCTAACTGGTTTGGCTCAGTGGAAAGAGCATCGGTTTGCAGACTGAAGGGTCCCATGTTCAATTCTGATCAAAGGCATGTATCTTGGTTGCAGGCACATCCCCAGTAGGGGGCGTGCAGGAGGCAGCTGATTGATGTTTCTCTCTCATCAATGTTTCTAACTCTCTATTCCTCTCCTTCCTCTCTGTAAAACAAATCAACAAAACATATATTTTTAAAAATAAATAAATAAAATAAAAATAAACAGAGCTGCTAGCAAGGCTAAAATGAGGTAAGGGAAAACACTTTGAAAATGGTAAAACACTTTACAACTGCAAAGTACTGGTATTTTATTAATAACTAGAGGCCTGATGCACAAAATTCATGAAAGAGTAGGCCTTTGCAGCCATGACAGCTGCCTCGATCCCTCCCTCACAGCCATAGCCCTGGCTTCATCCAGATGGTGGTCATTCTGCTGTTTGGCCATTTGGTCAATTTGCATATTACACTTCTATTATTATGGACATATGGCCCAGTGCACAAAATTCGTGCACAGGGTGGGGGTCTCCCTCAGCCCAGCCTGCACCCTCTCCAATCTGGGACTCCTCAGAGGATGCCAGTTTAGGCCTGATCCCAGCAGTCAGACACCTTTCTCACAATCCAGGACTGCTAGCTCCTAACGGCTCACCTGCCTGCCTGATAACCCCTAACCACCTCTGTCTGCCGACCTGCTCACTCCCAACTACCCCTCCACTGGCCTGATTGCCCCTAACTGCCTCCCCTGCCAGCCTGCTCATCCCCAACTGCCCCCCCTCTGCTGGCCTGCTCACCTCCAACTGCCCCCCCACCAGCCTGCTCACCTCCAACTGCCCCCCCACCAGCCTGCTCACCTCCAACTGCCCCCCCACCAGCCTGCTCACCTTCAACTGCCCCCCCCCTTGTTGGCCTGATCAGCCCCAGCTGCCCTCTCCTGTCCTGATTGCCCCTAACTGCCTCTGCCTCGGCCCCGCCACCATGGCTTTGTCCGAAGTCTCCCGGTCTAATTAGCATATTACTCTTTTATTAGTATAGACTAGAGGCTCGATGCATGAAGATTCATATAAAAATGGGCCTTCCTTTCCCTGGCTGCGAGCACCATCTGTGCTTCAGTCTGGAGCCGCCTTTCTGCCCTCCCACGCTGCCCAGAGGTCTGGAGCAGCTGGGGTGGTGCGGAACGCCCTCATTGTGGCCATAGTGACGTCCCACCCCACCCCCGGCTGCTCGTGCCTGTGTATGCAAGTTAACCTGCTGCCATCTTTGTTTGGTTAATTTGCATACCCACTCCTGATTGGCTGGTGGGTGTCATGAAGGTACGGTCAATTTGCATCTTTTGCCGAAGCCGGTTTGGCTCAGTGGTAGAGCATCGGTCTGTGGACTGAAAGGTCCCAGGTTCGATTCCGGTCAAGGGCATGTACATTGGTTGCGGGCACATCCCCGGTAGGGGGTGTGCAAGAGGCAGCTGGCCAATGTTTCTCTCTCATCGACGTTTCTAGCTCTCTATCTCTCTCCCTTCCTCTCTGTTAAAAATCAATAAAATATATTTAAAAAATAAAATAAAATAAAATAAAATATTTTTTAAAAAATTTGCATCTTTCTCTTTTATTAATGTAAACTAGAGGCCCGGTGCACAAAATTTGTGCATGGGGAGGGGGGTCCCTCAGTCCAGCCTGCACCCTCTCCAATCCTGGACCCCTTGGGGGATGTCCAACTGCTTCTCTAATCTGAGACTGCTGGCTCCTAACCACTCACCTGCCTGCCTGCCTGCCTGCCTGTTCACCCCTAACCACCTCTGCCAGCCTGCCTGCCTGATTGGCCCTAACTGCTCCACTGCTGGCCTGATTGCTCCTACCCACCTCTGCCTTGCCACGCACCCAGGACCCAGGATTCCCTCCTCCAGCTGGTCGCAGGCACCTGGGACCCGGGATTCCCTCCCT
Organism: Pipistrellus hanaki; assembly: GCF_964339955.1. Taxonomy (NCBI): domain Eukaryota; kingdom Metazoa; phylum Chordata; class Mammalia; order Chiroptera; family Vespertilionidae; genus Pipistrellus; species Pipistrellus hanaki. The sequence continues at coordinate 96,547,767 of NC_140505.1, forward strand.
CTGGCTGGCCACAGGCACCCAGGACCTGGGCCAGCTTCTCCCGGGCCAGCCACAGCCACAGGGGACCATGGACCACAGCCGTCTGGTGTTTCAGGGTGATGTTTCCTCTGTTTTCCAGTTGTAAGTTTATAATTGTTGTACTCTGTTTCCCCGAAAATAAGACAGTGTCTTATATTAATTTTTGCTCCCAAAGATGCGCTAGGTCTTATTTTCAGGGGATGTCTTATTTTTCCATGAAGAAGAATACGGTACACATTTATTGTTAAATGAAAATAAAGGAAATTTATTACCTGTATACAGTACGGTAGTACGGTAGTTGTCAACACAAACCAGACAAACTGTGAATCCTACAGTATCAAGAATTTACTCATTTATTCAATGACAATCATGTCATCATCTTCTGGAACATCATCATAACAATCCAATTCCTGAATTTCCTGGTGAATTTCTTGTGACTCCATTTCTTTCAGAATCAGTGGACCAAATCTCTCATGTTTAGCAATAGCACTGTCTTTAAATGAGTACTTCTTGTCAAGGTAGCCTGCTCGCAGTGCATTTGCAATGCAACTGTCAGTGATTTTCTCCCATGAATTCTTCACCCGTCACAACTTCTTGCAGTTTAGGTTTCACAAAGTTTCCACGCTGATTTCTCTCCATTCTATTTTCAATGTAGTCATTAATTTCCATGCGCAAATTGTCTTTGAATGGCTTGTTTATTGCAATATCAAGAGTCTGGAAATAGGCCATCATTCCTGCGGGAATCATTATCTGATCTATTTTTCTTTCGTGAAGAAATGTCTTCATATCTCCTCCTCTCTCCCGCCCTGCACTCACCGTTCACTCCGACCTCTGCTCCGCCTCTACACAGCAGTGACGTCAGGACTCCGCGGAATGTCACTGGTTGCTAGACGCCAGTCGGGGCGGCCCTAGCGACCAGTTTACGGTAAATTAATTTTCATTCTGAGACAGAGCCTGGGGGGGCCTTATTTTCAGGGGGATGCCTTATATTTCACTCAGAAGGAAACCTGTAAGTAGGTCTTATTTTCGGAGGATGTTTTATTTTCGGGGAAACACGGTAGTAGGCTGCATTTAGGTGTCTACCCTATGCCGCCATCTTGGTTTCTCTCCAGAAGATAATATATTTTAATACCCAAAGAACATTAGATAATTATCCAACTCATTAAACATTTATTGAGCACTTGGCATATGCCACGTACTATGTAAAGTGTTAAGGTACGAAAGTAAAATAAAATAACTGCTTTTAATGAGTTCACAGCCCAGCCAAGGAGCCAAACCCTGCCTACTGGCCTGGCGCAGTGCAATGAGCTGGACACCTGAATCCCACAAGCATGGAGCGTTGGGAGCCAGTTGTGACAAGAAAGCACTGTCAAGACACTGTTGTCTCTCGGGGAAGGAACTAAGAGGAGGAAGCTCCTGACAGAGGGTGTGTTATGAGCAAGAAAAATGAGAACAAAAATACTATGGTTAAAAGTGCAAATCTTTTTTTAAATAACAACATTTTTAAAAGTGGAAATCGTATTTGAAACACTTTTCAATTCTGAGTACTACACAATTTAAAGAGGGAGTTGGCAAGCTGGAATATGTCGAGAGAGAAGTGTCCAGGTCAATGTGAGGCCTGAAAACCATGGAAACTGTCAGATGACCAAAAATCACAAAGGACTTTTGGGGTGTTGAAGCTGAAAACAGATGATATAAGTAGAACATAATGGTCATCCCCAGATTCTGGGAAGTCTGTGTGTGGAAAGGGGATGAACTTGTTCTGTGGGTCAGCGTTTGGGTCGGGCTCAGCTGGGCAGTTCTGCTGGCCTTGCCTGGGACCAGTCCTGCAGCGCAGACTTCGTACAATAATATGGGGTGCTGGCTGCTCACTGCCCGTTATCCACATGGTCTCTCATCCTCACCCAGGCTCCCCAGGCCTCTTCACTCATTCCAAGAGGGCAAAAGTGGAAGCTGCCAAGCATCCACCACATGCTATCCTCCAAAGCAAGTCACTGCCCACCCACACAAAAGGACAGGGCACAGAGAGGGAAAGGCAGCACAAGAGGCAGCCATTTCGCCGGAACCTGTTTGGCTCATGGATAGAGCATCGGCCTGCAGACTGAAAGGTCCCAGGTTCGATCCTGGTCAAGGGCATGAACATTGGTTGCAGGCAAATGTCCAGTAGGGGGTGTGCAGGAGGCAGCTGGTCAATGTTTCTCTCTCATCTAGCTCTCTACCCCTCTTCCTTCCTCTCTGTAAAAAAAATCAATAAAATATATTATTAAAAAAAAGAGGCAGCCATTTCAAATCTACCACTATTAAAAGTGATATCAAAGAGAGGTACAAAGAGGATTTGATGAAAGAAATTCACATTTTTCCATATTTTTTTTTTATTTTACTTTAAAGATATTCAAAATAAAAACCCCAAATCATAAGTCCTAACTTAAACCTCTAATGCATGCAACTGTTATAAAGACACCACAGAAACAATCTAAGGACAGCAGTGAATGCATGTTCAGGTGTGTATATTTTATATTTGTGAACACTTTACAGCTTCTAAGTTATTTTTATCAATATTATCTAGTCTATTAATGAGAGCTACATTCAGGTTAAATGATAGTGTATAACTTATTTTCCTTACTTTTGTGTGTTAATTAAGCAACTAAGGATATAAGTTCCAAGATTTTTATTTTCTATTTGGTCCCAGATTTAATCCCTTCTAAATCTGGTTTCATTTGTCTTCCTAAATTTGCCACTCACAGAGTTTGTTTTGGTTTTTCATCATTTTCAGATTTGAATACTTTTTTTCCTATCCAGTCATATTGACTCTTGTTTTCCTCTTTCTTTATGGCTTATGAAATCTATTAGAAGTAAATATTCTGGTGTTTTCTTTTAAAAAGCTTTAAGACACAATGCACATCTTATTTGAATTCTATTCCCTTCTGGGGAAAAAAAAAAATCACAACAGAGAAACTACTCTCCTTAGATTGCTTTACCTGAGAGTGAAAGTAAAATTGCTCAAGACCACGTCTCACCATTTCCTAAGACATATCTGACTGTAGTCTACAGTCCACCTAACAAGCAGCTCTACAGCTCTAATGGACTTGGGGGGTGCAGTGATCTTCCTGAATGTTTATTCCTTCAAAATCAGTCCTATCGACTGAATTATCAATTAGCATTGATAGCCACCATAACATCTTGAATGTGCAGGACAATAGAAGCTCTCCTAATTAAATAAAGACCTTATTAGATAGACAATCGTGAGATTCTCAGACTTAAGTGGAAGTAACACTATTCCATCCACTTCAGAAGTGGTAAGGACAGTGCCCAGGTCTAGCTTTTTGTTGTGGTAGATCAGGAGCCTCATGCATTGGGGGGGAGATTGAGAAAATAAAAATACAATAAAAGGGGGGAAAAGGAAAGAAAATTATTTCCATAGAACCTTTATCTCTCCAGTTCCCCACCAAATTTACTTAACATCACTACTATGGGAGAAACTCAGGTAGAAACCATGACTTCACAATTATCATTTCTTTCATGATTAGTGACACTGAGGATCTTTTCACATGTATTGGCCATCTGTGTGTTCTCTTTGGAAAACTACCTATTCGGATCCTTTATCTACTTTTAATTGAATTACTTGGGGGGGGTTTTGGTGTTAAGTTATAGAAGTTCTTCATAAATTTTGAATATTAACCTCTTATCAGATGCATCATTGGTGAATATGTTCACCCATTCAGCAGGTTGTCTTTTCATTTTGTTGATGGTTTTTTCTACGGTGCAAAGACTTTTTATTCTGACATAATCCCATTTGTTTATTTTTTCTTTTGTTTCCCATGCCCAAGGAGATATATCAGAAAATATATTTAGATATGATATTTATGGTATCAAATCTAACATTTAAGTCTTTAATCCAGTTTGAGTTTATTCTTTGTATGGTGGAAGTTGGTGATTTAGTTTCAATTTTTTGCCTGTATCTGTCCAATTTTCCCATCACCATTTATTGAATGGACTATCTTTTCCCCCATTGTATGTTCTCAACTCTTTTGTCAAATATTAGTTGATCATATAGGCATGGGTTTATTTCTGGGCTCTCTATTCTATTCCATTGATCTACAGTTGGTTTTTATGCCAGTACCATGCTGTTCTGATTACTTTAGCTTTGTAGTGTAGTTTGATATCAGGTAGCATGATTCCTCCAACTTTATTTTTCTTTCTCAAGATTGCTGTGGCTATTCAGGGTCTTCTGTGGTTCCATACAAATTTGTGGATTTATTTTAATTCTCCCATGTATTTTTTTAATATATTTTTATTGGTTTCATAGAGGAAGGGAGAGGGAAAGATAGAAACATCCTATATAATAAAAGCCTAATATGCAAATTGTCCCCCCAAATGGGATTCAACCAGGAGTTCCACCAGGGGGCAGGGCCAGCGGTGGCAGGCATCCTGGAAAAGAGGCCCGCCCCCCCCCCCCCCCCCCCATCACCAGAAGCAGCAGCAGCAGCCAGAGGAAGGGAGCTCCTCCCCTCGCCCCCTCCCGCAGCCAGATGCAGTGGCGGCAGCAGCAGGCAGCCAGGGGAAGGGAGGTGCCCAGCAGGCAGCCAGCAGGCAGGAGCCACTAGGGACCCTATCCATGCACGAATTTCATGCACTGGGCCTCTAGTCAATGATGAGAATCACTGACTGGTTTGGCTCAGTGGATAGAGCACATGTGTCAAACACAAGGCCCGCGGGCCAAATCCAGCCCGCCAGGCCTTGCAATGTGGCCCGCACCACGCTGTCATCACTGCACTCCGCTGTCAGTTTATGACATTGTCAGTTTATGACTGTTCAGTAAACCATTCGGCCCGCAATTTAGGCTGGATTTTAGATTTTGGCCCCTTCTCTGATTGAGTTCGACACCCCTAGGATAGAGCATGGGTCTATGGACTAAAGGGTCCCGGGTTCCATTCCGGTTAAGGGAATGTACCTTGGTTGCAGGCACATCCCCAGTAAGGGGGTATAAAGGAGGCAGCTGATCGAGTTTTCTCTCTCATGGATGTTTCTAACTCTCTATCCCTCTCCTTTCCACTCTGTAAAAAAAATCGATAAAATATGTTAAAAAAAAAAAAAAAAAAGAATCACTGATCGGCTGCCTCCTCCTACACTCTCCTCCCTGCCACTGGGGATCAAGCCCACAACCTGAATATGTGGCCTTGCCTGGAATCGAGCTTGGGAGCCTTTAGTCTGCAGGCCAATGCTCTATCCACTGAGCCAAACCAGCCAGGACTTCAGATGTATTTTTGTTGTTAATCCTCATCTAAGGATATTTTTTCCATTGTGTTTTTTGTTTGTTTGTTTGTTTGTTTTTGTTTGTTTTTTTAAAGAGAGAGTGGAAGGGACTGGGAGAGACAGAAGGAGAGACATATCTATGTGAGAGAGACACATCGATTGGCTGCCCTGATCGGGGATCAAACCTGTAACCCAGGTACGTGCCCTTGACCAGAATCAAACCTGAGACCCTTCAGTCTGTAGGCCAGTGCTCTAACCACTGTGAAAACCAGCCAGGGCTCACATGTACTTTTGATGAACCATTTGAAAGTAAGTTGCAGACATCATGACACTTTGTTCCTAAATTCTTTGTTAAGTGTCTCCTAAGAATAAGACATTCTCCTACATGGAGGGGTGGAGGCATGGAACAGGCTGGTCCTACACCCTCTTTGGCATTTTTTTAATCGAGGGGGGATATTTCCACTGTGGAAGCTCCCTGTGAGAAGCTGCTGCTTCTGGTGATGGGGGGGGGGGGGGGGGAGGGCCCTTTTCCAGGATGCCTGCCACCTTAGCCCAGAGCTCCAGAGCTGGGAAGAAAAGTCCACGTAATTCTGGGCTGTAAAGACCAGCAGGAATTGTGGCTGAGTGATGGAGGTTTCGGGGACCCAGCAGTTCCTCTTAATGGCCGGTGCATGGACTTACTCGGGTTTGATCCCTCGGGCTCCAGCGCTGGGATGGGGCCTTGGGGACCCAGGGACGCACAGGGAGGAACTGGACTGCCTGGCACTGGGGCAGGAACTCGGGCAGCTTTCTCCCAGATGAGTGTGCACATACGGGTCATTATTCCCGTGCTCGGACCTCCCCGTTCTAGGGCTGACTGGCCCTCACTGTTTGCTCTGCCTGGGTGATTCCCTGAGACCCCACCCCATCCAGTTTGCAGACCCACCCAAGCTCTCTGCAGTGGTTTTTGCATATGAATGGCCTGTCCTGGCTCAGGCTGCCCCAAACCTATTAATAAAAGATCCAAAAGCCAGCACTAGCACCTGCCTGCCTTGCTTCACAGCTGGGTCTTGCCTGGGCACTTCCTGCTGGGAGGCCCCAGGCAGTGGCTGACTTTGCACCTCCCAGGAAGCCACAGAGCCAGTCCACCTGGTGGGCAGCTTCAGACCATACCAGATTACAAGTCTACAATCCACAACACTCCCAAGAGACAGACTCAGTGAGCACCAAAGCCCCACTGAAGTAAGTCCTGCTCCGTAGTGGTGTCTCCTGCACAGCAGCTCCTCCACCGCAGTCGCTGTAGTCCAATTGACCTGGAGGTCAATTCCTCCCAGTGATGCCAATAACAATCAAGTCTGAACTATAAGACTGTGCACACAGCCCACACGGGGTCCACCTCGAGGGTCCACCTCAGGTAACTGGAGAGGCTGAGCCTCTGGGCCCTACAGGACACCTACTATTGAAGGCCACTCCACCAATTCAAGAGAATAGCAGCTCTACCTAAGACTAGTACATAGCAAAAACACAGGGAAGCAGCCAAAATGCAGAGACAAAGAAACGTCACAAATGAAAGAAATGGAAGCAAACTACGGGATACAGAGTTCAAAACTATGGTTATGAGGTTGCTCAAGGATCTTAATGAGAACTTTCAGGGACTTAGAGAGACTTACAGGTATCTTAGTGAGAATTTAAAGACATAAAAAAGGACCAGTCAGAAATTAAGCATACACTAACTGAAATAAAGAAAAATTTACGGGGACTCAACAGTAGAGTAGAGCATTAACAAAAAAAGAAAGTAAACGAACCTGAGGTGTTGAAGAATCAAGAAACCTAGGCTAGTTCTTATGCTAATCAATAATAAAATAATATTTAATAAATAATTAAGATAAAATAACAATATTCAAAATCAATCTGCTTATGGATTTAAAGTCTTCTAGTATATGTCCAACTGATAATGAAACTAGGAAAGCCTTTTTGTATAGCAATGACATTTATTTTGTTGTTAAATAAATGCTTTGTCCATAACCTGCATAGTTATTGAACAAAACTATTTTCAAGTGTAAAAAGATATTTCCATATTTAAAAAGTTAACAATTTGTTGTATAAACATGAGAAAATAAGTCAAAGGGGAAAGTTCATAATCCCCCTCTCTGAAGTCAACAGCTGTCGATGGACAGATGTCTCTTTCACACATTAGTCTATGAGGATATGTACCCCCCCCTTTCTTTGAACCAAATATGGGATTTGTGTGTGTGTGTACTTATAACATATAAATGTTATGTGTGTGTGTGTGTATATATGAAAAATATATAGATAGCTTTGTTGTAGGCTTTTTTATTTTTTATTTTTTATTTTTTTAATATATTTTATTGATTTTTTACAGAGAGGAAAGGAGAGAGATAGAGAGCTAGAAACGTCGATGAGAGAGAAACATCGACCAGCTGCCTCTTGCACACCCCCTACTGGGGATGTGCCTGCAACCAATGTACATGCCCTTGACCGGAATCGAACCTGGGACCTTTCAGTCCGCAGACCGACGCTCTACCACTGAGCCAAACCGGTTTCGGCTGTTGTAGGCTTTTTTAACATACACATTTATGTACCCATTAATGACAGCATGACTTACAAGCCATGCTGTTATTAATTTTTTTGTATGACTACACTGGCTCACATTATTTTCTATTATATATATTTATATATATAAAAAAAACTATAAGGTACATTCCTGTCTTTCTGTGCTTGTCCAATTGTCTTCAGATGAATTCCTGGAAGTAGGACTTACAGGTCAATAATAAGAACCTATTTCTGAAATGTTTCCTTTTAAATATGTTTTTATTGATTTTATAGAGAGAGGAAGGAAAAGGACAGATAGAAACATCATTGATTGGCTGCTTGTTGCAGTCTCTCAAGCCCACAACCTGGGCATGTGCCTTGACCAGGAATCGAACCAGCAACCTCTGGGTTCATGGGTCAATGCTCAACCATTAAGCCATGCCAGCTGAGCTGAAACGTTTTTTAAATGAAAGAGAGATAATAGAACAAACTTAGAGGGCATCCTAATTTGTTAGCATTCCGATGTAATGAAAAAAATTTTAACCACATAAAACTCCAACTTTTTTAATGTCATCAAATAATTTAAACGGATGGTTTCCACAGTTCCTTCAAAACAAATAGGTGAAAATCATAGAAATCCAACATTGATTTGGAAGACAAGACATATCCTAATTTCAAAAACATTTTTATTGTTTCTTTAATCAAATGAATATTAAAAGTTAAGCAGAAAAAGATGGACCAGCATTTTTATTCTTCTGATTCAAAAAATACATGCTTATTATAGAAAATACATAGAATAAAGAAATTATTAAATTCCCAGAATCCAACTATACATAAGATAGCCTCACAGTTTACCATTCTCTATACGTGTATTTTTTTTTTTTTTTTAACAATTTGGTATTCTCCTTCTCTCTCCACTGCCCCCCCCCCCCCCGCCCCAGGGGGGGAAAAAAAAAGACAAGGTAACACCTCTGGGCGGCAGCCTGTGGCATCCACCACACCATCTCTCACTGCACGCCTCCCTTAGTACTGAGCTGTCACCTATTTCCTTGTTTAATCACCCGATTTCTGTATAAATGCACAACCCAACCCAAGGGTGCCAAAGCACCTCTGCCCCAGGACTGCCAGCACCCAGAGGGACAGGAGAACTCGCAGAGCCGCTTCCAGCTTCACTTTAAAGTTTAACAAGTTTAATTTTCACAAGAGCCCTCTGAAGTAGGCAGAGCAGCTATCCTCCCTTAACAGGAAAGGAAACCGGGGTACAGAGCAGTTGAGTAAAGATCACAGATAGTGAATGGCAAAGCTTAGATTTGAAGCCATAAATGGACTCCAAAGTCAGCTCTTGACCTAGCAATTATTAACAAACTAAGTCTGGCAACTAGAACTGGTCAGGAGGATCTTCAATAAATCATCTAACCCGGTGGTCGGCAAACTCATTAGTCAACAGAGCCAAATATCAACAGTACAACGATTGAAATTTCTTTTGAGAGCCAATTTTTTAAACTTAAACTTCATCTAACGCCACTTTTTCAAAATAGATCCTCTCTTCGTTTTCACATATAAGGAAAATAAGCCCAGAGAGGTTAGGCGATTGCCCAAAGTCACCAGCTGTTTCCTAACGAACAGGATCTGAAGGCACAGACCCCCAGGCCAGTGCTCCCACCAGCTGTCCCTAGAGAAATGCTCGTTAATAAACTGTGTCTCATCCAGCGTGTTCTGTTAGCTAACTTCACCCAGGAGTTTAAATCCCCAAAGTGTAGAATGTTAGAGCCACAAGGGGCCTTAAAGGCCGCTAAGGCCAAGTCACTCACTTGACAGATGAGAAAGGTGAAGCCCAAAACTCAGTTTCTGGTGGTCAAATCTACCTGCCTCCACACACCCTAGGACTTCCCTGAGCAATTATAAACACAGCACAATACGGGCAAAGACACTACCTCCTCCTTTAAAACTCAGTGTGTGATAGCCCACAAATCAGCAAAGCCAAAGTGAAACTAAACAGGATTTGAATCCAGAAGTTACGATACTTCCTTGTGAACAGAGGTCCATCCCCCTGCCGCCCCGCCCCCTTAAAATTACCTCCAAACACCCCGTCCGCACCCCCCGCCTCCCCGCCCGAACAGGACCACTGAAATCGGTTTCTTAGTTAAGGATGCTGACAGCCTTTCCATTAACCTGTGGAAATGAAGCAATATTGTTTTGCTGAAGGCTTCTGCTCCACACACGAGCTGGGAATCTTAACCACAACTGGCAACACCTCAGCAGGCTGCCAGCCTTCCCGGAGCTCCTCCGTCCACACCAGCTCCTGCTGCCGAACGCAGCTCCGGGTTCTCCTCCGGCCTCGCCTCGGAGGAGCGGGAAGCTCGCTGAGGACAAGGGACCCTCTTCCGCGGCAAACACACTGCTCGGCGGGCGGACACGGCCCTGCCCTCCAAGGCTGGCGCGGGGTGGGCAGGCCAGGTGCGACCGCCGCAGCCACCGCGGCCACAGGCGCCGAGCCGGAGGGCAGCCGTGGGCGCCGCGTCCCGGGGCCGAGCGTGCGCTCCGGCAGGGGGCGGCGGCCGGGCCCGGGGCCAGGCCCGGGGGGCGGCGGGGCTCGGGGGCCGGCGGCGGCGACCAGCGCGCAGCCGGCGGACGGCCCGGCCCCGCGGCGGGAGCCGAGGACGCGGCGGCGGCGCTTACCTGGCCAGCGTGGTCTTGCCGGAGCCCGGGAGGCCGCGCAGCAGGTAGAGGTGCTTCCGGAAGCCGGGGCGGCGCGGGGGCGGCCCGCGCGGGGGCGGCGGGGCGGGCGGCCGCGGCCGCGGCGGCTGGAGGCTCAGCCTCCCGAAGGATTGGAGGAACCCGTCCTCCATGGCCGGGGGCGGCGGCCCGGACCCGGCTTCCCGGCCCTGATCCCGGCCGCGGCCCAAGCTGTTGTTTTGGTGGCGCCCCGGCCATGTGATAGATGGAGGGCGGCGCTGGCGGCCGGCCCCTCCTCCTGCCGCCCAGCGCGCCGGGCGGGGGTCCCACCTGCAGGCCGGCGGGCGGCTCCAGGCTCCGGCGCCCGCGCCCCGGAGAGCCGCCCGCGCTGGAAGCCAGCCCCCCACACACACATGCACACACATACACACACTTACATACACACACACATACACACACCTGCACACGCACGCACACACATATACATACACATACACATACACACACTTACATACACACACATAAACACGCCTGCACACACACATACATACACATGCACACACATACACACACCTGCACACGCACACACACATATACATGCACATACACATACACACACCTGCGCGCACACACATACACATATACATACACTTACACACACTTACACACACCTGCACACGCACATACATACACATATACACACGCATACACATGCGCACACTTACACACATGCATGCACAGATACATGCATGCGTACACATGCATGCACACGCACATACATACACATACACGCACACACATGTACACGCACGCACATACACACACACGACAGCCTGGGCTTGGAAAGTGAAATAATTTTAGTTGTTGAACGTGGACAGCGTTTTGAATAGTAAAGGCTTTGTCTCCCCCAATTGTGAACACCAGCAGAGTCCCAAAGGCTAACACCACCCTCCCAGAACTGTATTTTTTATACCTTATCACCTTGCCAAAAGTATTCTTAGAAAGCTTTATCGTCTCTACATAACTTTAAGTATGTTCTTATAAAGAGAATACCCCAGGGAAGGAGCATGCTACTGAAACGATTTATAGAGAAGTGCCAAGTGTTACGCCCAGATTTCGTGATCCCCAAAGTCCACCAGGGAGCCAAGTCCGGTGCAGTAGCAGAAAGCCTGTGTTCCATGCTAGCGTGGGCTCTGTCCCACTTACACCAATAGTGGCAGGTGGAAGAGATCCGGGGGTTTTATAGGGGTGGTGATGTCACTGCTTTGGCTGACCCCGATTGGTTGAGTGAGGGCTAGGGTCCAGTTACACAATGACATTCGAAATGGAGGATCAGGAGTTAGCCCCTCCCTGCCCTTTCATTCCCCCCTTGTCTGATGTGCATGAGTGAAATCATTGACTCAGTCCACTTTCTTTAAGGGTATTCTCTGTTCTATTTAAAAATGTTCTTACACTTACCAAGACCCTTAGTACCACAGTTCCCATCAATACTGTCCTTACTGAAGTCCAGTTCCCCTCCTGCAGGCATCAAGTCTCCTCCTGGCCTGTGTGGAGCCCAGGCTAGGGATCTCACGGGTGAGGCTGCTGGTTGCCAGGATCCAGGCAGTTTTCTGTGCAGGAGCTGGGAGTCATGTAGCCAGGTCTGGGTGCCGTCTACTTCAACAGCCGAGGGCGTGCTCAGGGTAACAGTGCAGCGTCCCTTTCAGGTCCTTGGGCAGTGAACTTCCTTACTCACTGAGTCTCCGGGCTGGAAGGGGTGAACAGGGTCTGTGGTGGGCACTGGCAGTGCATCTGGAACAAGCTTATGGGTGGCTCCCTGGGTAAACTGCAGAGTCTGTAAGGACTTTAGCAAGGGAATAGTTACATGATCTCAAAAGGGGGAACCCATCCCAGTAGGGGGTACACCTAGTCCATAAGAGTGCAAAGGGCAGGGGGTTGGTCCAATTTTCACCGGTTTTCAGGACAAATTTAATTAAACTTTTTAGAGTCTTGCTCATGCCTATCCTAAGGCTTGAGCTATACTTTGAGATACCTTGGCTACAAAGGTGGGGCTGTTATCTGATCCTATGACTACTGGCAGCCCGAATCTAGGTATAATCTCCTAGAGTAATTTCTTGACTACTATAGAGGCAGTTTCTGTCCTAGTGGGGTATACTTCAACCTAATCTGAAGTGGCTACAAAAACCAGCATGTACTTGTACCTTAATGCTGTTGGCTTAATCTATGTGAAATCCACCTCCCAGTGCTCTCTTAGGGAATTTCCTTGGGGCCCGAATTCCCAGGGGGCCCCTCTTACCTGGCTTAGCATTTACCTGTGCACAGATAGTACTTCTAGCAACTAGGCTTTTAATTACCTTATCTAAGCTTGGTAGTATCTGTCTCACAGAAGTTCAGAAGTCTTGGTAATGCTTAAGTTGGTAACCTGGTGTCACTGGGCAACTAACATCTGACCTAGAGCCTCTGGGACCAACAGTCTATCAGCTGGTAGGGTCCACCAAACCATCTGGTCCTTTGATGGCTTGCTTTGTTCTGCCAATTCCTCCTCTTGTTCTGTGTAGGAGGGGGTCCATCGTAGGTCGGGGTCCTGTAGGGTTACTAAGGCTTGTTGGTAACCCTCTTTCCCTGTAAATGGCACAGTGTCTCCATCAAAGGGCCTGGATTAAGGCCAAAAGTTCAGGAACTGTGCCCAAATGGTGTGGTCCAGGGTGACTACTGCTGCCCCTGTATATCAGATCCCATCCGTGAACAGTGCCTCGTCTGGCAGTACTGCGTCTGTTACCTCTGTGCAGACATGAATGGGTTCCTCCGGATCGTCATCTGGAAGCAGGCTGGCAGGTTGATGGCCAGTGTCTTCTGGAACCGGACACAGGGCTGGTCTCTCTGGAGCACCTCGAAGGAGGGCCTCCACACCATGGGTTGTTGTCAGGCTAGCTCCTGGCCCAGAGTGCTTACGTATCTGCCTCCTTCACAGCAGTGCTGTGGTGGCCACTGCCCGGAGGCACACTGGCCACCTTGCTGCCACAGGGTCTAGTCTCTTAGGCAGCAGGTCTCTTCCAGGGACCTAGAGCCTGAGTGAGAACCCCTTTGGCAATGCCCCTTACCTCACTCACATAGAGGTGGAAGGGCTTTGCAACGTCTGGCAAGGCTAGGGCAGGTGCTGAGATGAGAGCCTTCTATAGCTCTTCAAAGGCCCATTGTTCCACTTTGGTCCAGTTCAGCAGCTGCATTTCCTCAGTACATGTTCCTTCCGAGGTCCACAGTCCTTTTTGATGTCCAAGGAAAACGGAGTTTGTCCGGTGGCTCCCTGGACCGATGTCTTCTTAGAGGATATGGGTCCCATCGGCTCTGTCAAGACTGAATAGGCTGCTCCAGTGTCCACCAGGAAACTAACAGGTTTGCCTCTCACTTGTAAGGTTACCCTGGGGGCTTAATGGAAAGGGTCTCCGGTCCTGTCAGTCCTCTTCCTCTAAGTTAAAGACCCTTGGAATCCGAGTCTCACATTTTGCTTCTCTAGGTAATCTGCCAGGACATTCTCTCTTTCAGTGCCCCAGCTTCCTACAATAGGCATACTAATTCCTTCCTATTAGTTGCTGGCCTTTTCTCTCTTTCTCTTTTCTCCTTTCTTATCACATGTACAACCTTTACAAAACCCTTTATAATTTCAAATTAACTTTCCAACCTTCTTTCTATATCCTTCAAAAATACATAACCATGCCTCAAATCTTATAGAAAAGGCAAGGGGAGGAGGGAGCAGGTCCAGTACCCTGTTCCCAGGCCTCCAACCGCTTGAAATTTAAACTGCCACATTTTTCCTACAGATACAGATCTCAGATTCTGATAAGCCTGAAATAGGGGAATGGGAGAATTTCTAGCTGCACCTCTAATCCCCCTAACAGAACACAGTGAAAAGTGTCCAAGCAGTCGCTGGGGGTTCTTGGGTCTCATTGGGGTGAAGGGGGTCACAAGGGAATTTCTCTCTTTGTCCCGGCCACCGCTACTCAAGACAACCCCTGGAGGGGATGGACGCTGGGTGGGCGGAGGCAGGGAGTGCGGCTTGGGTTCCAGGTGGCAAAGGAGGTGCTCCCACCCAGGCATTTCCATCTGGCAGTCCACTCTCTGTTCCCACTGGGAAAGGCGCTTGCCTCCTGCTGGTAGGGGAACCGGTGACCCTTATACTGCAATCAGACTCCCTGACCTTTCTGAAAAGCCCCTCTGCTTGAGGGTATTTCCATTAATATTACTGATCTTAAAACTATAACTTAAAAGTTGACACACACACACACACAAGGACCAAGTGGCCCACAAAATATTTTCCTTTTTTTCTAAAGATTTTACAAGGTACTGTAATCATTAATCACATCAAACTTAAATGGCCAATTGAGACAAACAGTAGTTAACTTTAGAATTTGGTCCCTGCTTTTAACCTTTTGGACCCCACTTGTTACAACTTCATACCTTAAACATTTTGTTAGGTGGGCCAATTCCCCTCTGACAGAGAGCAAGCACCCCTGGGAAAAAGGAATCCCAGTGGCCACTCAGGGTTGTTTGCTATGTGTCAGAGCACTCAGCCTTAAACGAATTAAAGATTTCTTTCTTTATTTTTAAAATCAGACCAAACAAGTACTATATCTTGAATTCTTAATTATTTAAGAGAAAACACATTTTATTTTCTCAAAAACAAGTTGCTATACTCTAGGCATTTAGTTACCACAATTATATAACTTCTCCCAATTCAATCCGAATCCCAAAACCTTCAGAGCTCGCAAGTCAAACATCCAGCAGCTCCCCATTAATAAACCTTTATATTTTCAAGAACAAATTCCAAAATCCAACAATTAACTTTAAACCAAGTTTTTTCTGCCTGGGGAAACTGAGAAGCAAACTTGTAGGTATTCACATGTAAATTTGTCCCTTTGCTAGCAAAAGGTCTAGCCATTTAAATGCAAATGAACACATTCTTTAGAGATGGCTGAAGGCGGAAACTGAATTACCTGTTCTAGCGGGGAAGGGTGTGTCCACCCCTTCCTCCATTCAATTTAATATAGCAAACTTACAAGCAAGAGCAAACTGAAACCCTTACTTATACAGACATACAAACAGAGAACACAGAAACAAACAGAGGGCCCCTAAGAACAGTTTTCCAACTCCGTGGAAACAAAACTGAAAGCTAGACATCTGCCTCACACCGACCAGTGGCCCTCTGGTGGCCATCCGACATTGAAAGCTGGCCACTCACTAGAATAGGGGTGTCGAACTCAATCAGAGAAGGGCCAAAATCTAAAATCCAGCCTAAATCGCGGGCCGAATGGTTTACTGAACAGTCATAAACTGACAATGTCATAAACTGACAGCGGAGTGCAGTGATGACAGTGCGGTGTGGGCCACATTGCAAGGCCTGGCGGGCTGGATTTGGCCCGCGGGCCTTGTGTTTGACACATGTGCACTAGAACAACAAGTCTGCCATCGGCCCTTCCGGACCTCCACAACACAGAAAATCACAACAACCAATAAGAAGAGGGCGCCCAACATCAACATTTCAACTCCTTAGAAGAAAAGCCAGACATCGGCCTCACGTGGATCAGCGGAAGTGACCCCCTCATCCTTGGAGAGGATTCCACATCTCTCCTGCCTGAGAGGGGATTCCACGTCCCTTCTGGGAGGTTGGAACGTCTTCCAAATCTCTGACCTGTGGTCTTCCAGCAGTGCATCCACCTAGACCTCTTCAGGCACTACTGACATGAGGGGATTCCACATCCCTCCAGAGCCAGCTCACACAAGCACACAGACACACACACACCTACCGCCGCCAGTCAGGCTCTCCAGATCAGGGTCCCTCAGGGTCTTGGGGATCCCAGACCAGCCCCCAAATATTATGCCCAGATTTCGTGATCCCCAAAGTCCACCAGGGAGCCGAGTCCCATGCAATAGCAGAAAGCCTGTTTTCCATGCTAGCATGGGCTCTGTCCCACTTATACCGACAGTGGCGTGGTGGAAGAGAGCGAGCTTCAACAGATCAAGGAGGTTTATAGGGGTGGTGATGACACTGCTTTGGCTGACCCTGATTGGTTGGGTGAGGGCTAGGGTCCAGTTACACAATGACATTCGAAATGGAGGATCAGGAGTTAAATCCGCCCTGTCCTTTCACCAAGAATTAAATTCTAGTTCAAGGAACTGCTGAGCACCAGTTGGTTGGTCACCATTGTGGATTAAAAGACCACGTGCTAACTTGACTAACTTAGGGAAGGCCCACGTGGAAGGCCCAAACTCTAAGACCTAAGGTAACGACAAAGGATGGTCTGAAATTAAAACTTTAAAAGTAGTGAGGTAGTAGTGAAGATATTGGCCTAGGAGGTAGTCACCTCCTAGGCCAATATCTTCCCTGACAAGGTCAATCTTTACCTTAACTGAGCCAATTATCCCTTTGTATCTACCATGATAACCTATCCTCAAAATATCAGAGTAATATGTAACTTCCTTTTTTTCTTGTCCCCTCAGGGCACAACCAGATGCCCTAGGCACCAGGACAGACACCACTGATTCCTTCATTGTTATTGTTATCATGTTCATTGTTAACTGTTAACTATCCTGCACCCACCTAAGTAAAAGAAGTGTGTGTCTATCGTTTTATTTTTTATCCAATCCCAGAGGTTACCCCATCCCTCCACCCCCACCCACCTTTTGCTTTCTCCCACAGTCCTAATCTACCACCAATGGATTTCATGTAACCCAGGTTTCCTTCTTTGATTGTAATGTACAAAACAGGTGAAAAACTGTCATTTTCCAGAGCATTATCCCAATCCATTGAGATTCTGCTTTCGGCAATTGTCGACAATTTAGCTCAAATAAGCTCACAAAATTTTTTTACAGGTTTGAATGTTTTTACATTAACGCCACAAAAAGGAAGGTCTGAAATTAAATTAAAACTCTAATTAAAAAGCAGTTTATAGTGGGTAGTCATGCCTGTGGTCAGCAAACTGCGGTTTGTGAGCCACATGCGGTTCTTTGGCTCCTTGAGTATGGCTATTCCACAAAATACCATGGCCTGGGCAAGTCTATTTTAAAGAAGGGCATTAGAAGTTTAAGTTTAAAAAATTTGGCTCTCAAATTTCAATCACTGTACTGTTGATATTTGGCTCTGTTGACTAATGAGTTTGCCGACCACTGTCCAAGGCCAGTATCTTCCTTGACAAAGATCAACTTTGATCTTTACTGAGCCTATTGTCTTTTTGCATATAAGATAACATACCAGTGAAATGTCAGGGTAACTTGTAACCTTTCTTTTTCCAGACCCCTCTGGGCACAACCAAATATGCCAGACACTAGTGCAGAAGCTGTTATGCCCAGATTTCATGATTCCCAAAGACCACAAGGGAGCCGAGTCCAATGCAAAAGCAAGAGCCTTTATTCCAGCTAGCTCGAGTCACTCCCACACCCACCCACCGGCGCAGTGGCGAGGTGGAGAGAGTGAGCTTCAACAGGACAAAGGTTGTATAGGGGTCTGGGGCAGGGGGAGGGTTGGACCCCTGAGTTGGCTGACCCTGATTGGGCAAAACCACAAATTCCTTCATTGTTATTGTTAAGTATTGTTGACTGCTAACTATCCTGTTCTCACCTCAGCAAAAGAAGTATGTGTCTCATCATTTTACTTTTTATCCAATCCCAGATGTTTCTCCCATTTACTTTCTCCTGCCTCCCTAATTTACCGTCAATGAATAACCCACTTACATATCCTTCTTTGATTGTAATGTACAAAACAAGGTGAAAAACTGCTATTCTCCTGAGCATTAGCATAATACTTTTGAGATTTTGCTCTCTGGCAATTGTTGACAGTTTGGCTCAAATAAACTCACAAAAATTCTTTACCGATTTGAATGTTGTTTTTTTGTTTGCTTGCTTTTTACATTAACAATTCTCCAGTATTGCACACTAAAAACTGACAGTGACCCTAACTGGTTTGACTCAGTGGATAGAGCATCGGCCTGTGGACCGAAGGGTCCCAGGTTCTATTCTGGTCAAGGGCACATACCTGGGTTGTGGGCTCAATCCCCAATAGGGGGCATACAGGGGGAAGCTGATCAATGATTATCTCTCATCATTGATGTTTTTATCTCTCTCTCTCCCTCTTTCTCTCTGAAATCAATAAAATATATATATTTTAAAAAACAAATGACAGTGATTCTATCTTTGAACCAAATTTCAAGACGGACAAACTGAAAAATTTTATTAAACTAGAGGCCCGGTGCACGAATTTTGTGTGGGAGTGGGGGGGGCGGGTGGTGATGTCCCTCAGCCCAGCCTGCACCTCTCCAATCTAGGACCCTGCAAGGGATTTCTGACTGCCCGCTTAGGCCTGATCCTGGTGAGATTGGGCCTAAACGGGCATTTGGATATCCCTCTCACAATTCAGGACTGCTGGCTCCCAATAACTTGCCTGTCTGCCTTCCTGAATGCCCCTAACCACTCTGCCTGCCAGCCTGATCACCCCCTAACCACTCCCATGCCAGCCTGATTGATGTCTAACTGCCCCCTGCCAGCCTGTTTGCCCCCAACTTCCCTCCTCTGCCAGCCTGCCCTCCCTTGCAGGCCTGGACCCTCCCAACTGCTCTCTCCTGCTGGCTATCTTGTGGTGGCCAACTTGTGTCCACATGGGGGCAGGATCTTTGACCACATGGGGGCAGCAACCTTATGTGTTGGAGTGATGGTCAATCCGTATATTACTCTTTTATTACATAGGATAGAGGCCTGGTGCATGGGTGGGGGCCTGAAGGCTGTCCCAGATCAGGGTGGGAGTTCCCTTGGGGCATGGGGTGGCCTGGGTGAGGGGCCTGTGGTGGTTTGCAGGCCAGCCATGCCCCCTGGCGACCCAAGTGGAGGCCTTGGTATCTGGAGTGGAGCCAAGCCTCCTGCTGGCTCTGTGGCTGCCTCCATTTTCTGTTTGGATTTGTGTACCTTCTATAATTGAAACGTTGTATGTAGCCTGGAGTGGAGGCCCAAGCCTGCTAGGGCAGGCGGAAAGCTTGGCTTCCTCCATTGCCTGGGAAACCCAAGCCTCCCTCCTGCTCTCTGTGGCTGCAGCTATCATAGTTGGGGTTAATTTGCATACTCGCTCTGATTGGCTGGTAAGTATGGCTTTGTGGGCGTGGCTTTGTGGGTGTAGCGGAGGTATGGTCAATTTACATATTACTCTTTTATTATGTAAGATACTAATGTTGTGGGGCAGCCCACAAGAGATGACCACCAGAGACAGAGATCAAAATTTATGAGCTTTTATTAAGCTGGCCAGCGACTACAGTTGCAACACTTCACCACAGTAAAGGCCGAACTGCAGAGCAGAGCACAGGTGTTACAACAAATTTATACTCAGGATCCACAAGAGGGAATTAGGACAGTTACAATGACAACCCAAATGTTACAAAAGCTATTTCAGCTGTTTCGAAGAAACTCGGGCACAGGTACAACGCCTGGGCACTCTGGGCCAGAGGTTGAACCTCCACCTCCCTCCAAACTCCAACCAACCATTGTTCAGTGACCTACTCCACTCCACCTCCCTCTGTCCCAAGGCAGCCTGCCTCCAGGCAGTGGAGGAGCTGTGCAATGTTTGCAGCCCAGAACAATTAACACAAGCCGGCTTTGGCTGTAATGATTATCATAGATACATTCTATCTCTGGCAGTTAAGGTATGAAACTTTTCCAGAGGAATTATGAAGAAAAGCAATTTTCTTATAGAACAAAATCCAGAGGTTTCACAGTAAGCTTTGGAAGGGAATCTGCAAGTAGGGACAGAGCACTCTACTGAGAATTTCACATTCCTCTTCCGGTTCCCCTGGGAGGAGGGGGTGCTCTCACTTGAAAATCACTTCCCAGCATTGGAGGAAGGATACTTTGTGATTCTTCTTAGCACTGCGGAATTTCAAAAGCTCCTCTAAGTATTAGGAGAAGCCATAAGGAACAGAATATACAGCATGGTGCAAAAGCATGCTTACAGTTGTGAATGCTGAGGCTTTATTCTTGTGTTATTATTAATTACTAGAGGCCCGGTGCATGAAATTCATGCACGGGGGGCCTTCAGCCCAGCCTGCACTCTCTCCAATCCAGGATCCCTCTCACAATCCAAGACTACTGGCTCCTAACTGCTCACATGCCTGCCTACCTGATCACCCCTTACTGCCCCCTCTGTCAGCCTAATTGCCCCTCACTGCTCCCCACCCCCGCCAGCCTGGTTGCCCCCAACTGCCCCCCCCCCCGACCTGATCGCCCCACACAGCCTGTGGCTCGGTCATTTGGTTGCCCCTCACTAACCCCCTGCCTGCCTGTTCGCCCACACAGCCTGTTTGGTTGTCTGTTCTGTTGCGATGGTCGGTTAGGCTTTTATCATTATGGATTGTGTGGCCACACACTAGACCTGACAGGCTCAGGGGAGGCCTGCATGGCAGCCTTAAAAACTCAGACACCTGGGGGGTAAGGACACATATGTAATACCTTAATCAATAAAGAAAAAACAGGGGCGGGGGGGTACGGGCAGAGGGTGGAGTGGGGACCAGGTGGAGAGGAGCTATGGGGATGAGGGGGAGGAGAAACAATTATAATAATCTGAACAATAAAGATTTATTTAATAAACAAATAAATAAATAAATAAAGTAAAAAACAAAACAAACAAACAAACAAAAACTCAGACACCTAAAGTATCACATAGAATGGTCTGAAATTAAAACTTTTTAACTAAAAGCACTTTATAACAGGTAGTCATATTCTAGGATAGAATCTTCCCTGATAAAAGTCAATCTTAATTAAACTTGTTTATTGTCTTTTTAAATCTAACATAACATACCTTGGGAATATCAGAGGAACTCCCCTTTTTAAGATCTCTCAGGGCACAGCCAGTACACCAGAGCAGAGACCACAAATCCTCTGCTATACTTACCATGTTATTGTTGACTGTTAACTCTCCTGCACTCACCTTGTAAAAGATGTGTGTGTCTATCCTTTTCCTTTTTATCTAGTCACAGAGCCCTCCCTCCCTACTTTTCTTCCTCCCATTTCCCTAATATATCACCAATGGATTTCATGTAACCCAGTTATGTCTTCTTAAAAAAAAAAATATATATATATATATATATATATATATATATATATATATATATATATATATATTTAAATTTTTATTTCAGGGAGGGAGAGATATAGAAACATTGATGATGAAAGAGAATAATTGATCAGCTGTCTCCTGCATGCCACACAGTATGTGCCCTGACCTGGAATCGAACCATGGCACCATGTAGAGGTATCAGAGTGGGAAGAGAGAAGCAGTGGACCATTCATAAGTCGATGCTGAACCATTGAGCAACATTGGTTGGGCTTCAATTTTGATTGTAATTGAAAAGGAAAATGGGGGAGGGCGGGGTTGCAACCTAGTTCAGGATCTGGTTAAAACTCCAGTCTTACTTCCCTATTGAGCAGAGCTGCAGAGCCTAGCCCCAAGTTCCCACCACAGCTGATCTGGGCAGAGCTCTGGGGACACTCAGGGGCTTTCCTGAGTGCAGTCAGGCTTTGAATCCCAAATTCCCCTGGACTAACAGATCTGCGAAATAAAGGTTAAACTTTCCTCCCTCAGAATGCTAGCTGATCCTTCTCCTATGAATTCTGCCACAACATCTATACTAATAAAAGGGTAATATGCAATTAGACTGGTCGACCAGACATCTTCTGGACATCCAACAGTGGCGGAGGCTGAGGCAGAAGTAGTTAGGGGCAATCAGGCCATCAGGGGAGCAAGCAGTTAGGGGGCAATCAGGCCAGCAGGAGAGGGCAGTTGGGGGTGATCAGGCTGGCAGGGGAGCAGTTAGGCAGCCATCAGGCCAGCATGCAGAGGTGGTTAGAGGTAATCCAGGCAGGCAAGCAGTAAGGAGCCAGTGGTCCCGAATTGTGAGGGGGTGTCCGACTGCTGGGATCGGGCCTAAACCGGCAGTTGGACATCCCCTGAAGGGTCCCAGATTGGAGAGGGTGGAGGCCGGGCTAAGGGACATCCCCCTTCCCATGCATGAAGTTCATGTTCCAGGCCTCTAGTAATCTTATCTAATAAAGAGGAAATATGCTAATTGCCCCTCAGGCTGTCGCAAAGATGGCGGAGCCCATATCCAATAAGGAGGGAATGTGTTAATTGACTGTCCTGTCCTCAAAGATGGCAGCGCCCACAGCCACAAGATGGTGGTGCCTAGTACCCTCAGCCCTGCTGGGGCAGCAGGTGCGCTTCAAAGCCGAGCCCTCCCCAGGCAGGTCTGGCTGCTCTGCACGCCTGTCTTGGGGAGTCTCCCAGTCCCCTTAGCCCCCCAGCTGCCCAGTGCCGGCCCGAGATGCAGGCAAGCCTCAGATGTCAGCTGCCTAGCCGCCCAGAGCCACCTAAGACTCAGGTAACCAGGACTGGCCAAGGCTTGCACTGCCAGCAGTGGCAGCAGCAGAGGTGTGATGGGGCATTGCCTTCCTCTGATCGCCAGGTCACTTCCTGCCCCTGAGGGCTCCAGACTGTGAGAGGGGTCAGGCTGGGCTGAGGGACTCCCCCCACTCCAGTGTATGAATGCACTGGGCCTTTAGTGTATAAAATAAGATGCAAAACTTCCATTCTCTGGAACACTTTCTCAATCTATTGAGCTTTTGCTTTCTGCCAATTATCGACAGTTTGACTCAAGTAAATTCACAAAAATTCTCTACAGGTTTGAATGTTTCTTCAACTGTGTCGGATAAACAAACAACTGTAAACTTATGCTCCACCCTGTTACATGAATCATAAAAACAGTGACACCTGACTGGTTTGGCTCAGTGGATAGAGTGTCAGGCTGTGGACTGAAAGGTCCCAGGTTTGATTTCAGTCAAGGGCATGTACCTTGGTTGTGGGCACATTTCCGGTGGGGAGTGTGCAGGAGGCAGCTGATCGATGTTTCTCTCTCATTGATGTTTCTAACTCTTTATCCCTCTCCCTTCCTCTCTGTAAAAAAATCAAAAATATATTTTGAAATAAAATAAAATGAAAACAGTGACACCCATAATGTATTTGTCATACTTCTTACCAGAGTGCTTTTGCCCCGCCTCAATCAAATACTACCTTTTTCATTCTGACTTTCACTGTCCAGGACAGGACCCACTTGAAATGTGGCTAGTGCAAAACGAGACTAAAATACACACTAAATTTTGGCCCTTGCTTCGCTGCCCCACTGTCCGGCCCATCGAACCCATGACAGGCTGACCCACTACGAACAAATCTGCCTGGCTCTCGAATGCACCATGTCTGGTTCCTCCAGCATCACCACTTTGAAGAAAGTGCTTCAATAGCTCCAGCTGGAGGTGGGACTAAACTCTTGAAGGTCTACCAGACTACTGCAGATTTGAAACAATTCTGTCAGTAAAATGCTCAATAAGACACCCTGCTGACAGGAGCGTCTTTAGGTATCAATCCCTTCAGACCCCAGAAAGTCTATTCCTCTTTATAGTGAAATGAATCTTTGAAGGCATTCCAAACTACTTTTCTTGAACCAGTGACTATTCAAAGAGAGCTAAATTTGAAGCCTGTACAAAAAGTTAACCCTATAACATGTGCCATACTGTCAGGGGCAGAAATAGATATTGGGAACTAGGTTTGGGAAATAATATTAATCATGCCCTGTAAACCATGACTGCCTTATGCTGGTTATAAAGAAAGGACATTTTAACCTGGCTGAGAATTGTAAGCCCCTGGGACCTGGCAGTCAATCTTGGACCTGGGAGTCTACCTTGGAATGTGGTTCATTCTCACTCAAGATCTGCCTATTATGGAAAGATTAACAACCTTATAGCCCAAACAGTGGAGTCCCACCCAAGTCTGATTCGCTTGTTTTCCCAAGCCTGTAATCTCTTCTTCCCCATGTAATCCTTGTCCTACCCTTTATAAGCAGCTGATTTATGAGGGGAGGGGGAGGCTATGGAGCAGATTTTTGTGGGTGACCTGCTGTTCTCCCATACTGTCACCATTATTGTATGATTGCATGCTCATGTATGATTCAAACCTGTCTTTGCTTAATTGGCTCAAGTAGTGACAGGCAACCCGGACCCATTGGTTGTCCGGTTTCAATCCCACTTCTAGGAATATATCCTAAGAAACCTGAAACATCAATCATAAAGAATGTTTGCCCACTATGTTCATAGCAGCACAATATACAATAGCTAAGATATGGAAACAGCCCAAGTGCCCATGAAGTAGGTAAGAAAGCTGTGGGACATTTATACAATGGAATACTATGCAACAGTAAGAAAGAAAAATCTCTTACTCTTTTAGACAACATGGAGAGACCTGGAGAGTATTATGCAAATAATATCTGTTCATCCCACCTCCTCCTTCTCTTTTACTCTCTCTAAAAACCAATGGAAAAAAATATTCTTAGTTGAGGATTAAAAAAACAACAATGCTTAAACCCAAGGAGATATTTAGGGGAAAGGAATTAAACCTAAGAACCTATTGTTTCTCAGGTGCTGTGCTAAGTACTTTTCACAAATTATTTCCTTTCATCCCTATGACAGGTTGGCATTATAAACCTATTTTTTACAGGTGAAGAAATCGAGGCTGTGAGAGGGTAATTTAAGATCATCAGTCATCAGTAGCTTCAAGATTGGAACCCAACCTCTTTTAAAGGAGTGAGGATTTTGAAATAGACAAGAATGTGGCTCCCAGAGCCAACTACTTTCCCCTGCTGTTTCCCTTTCTGACTTTCTATCTGCCCCTTGAAGCCCACTGATGAGTACATTATGCCAAACACTAAACAGGGAGGTCTGTTCTCATTATACTAGTAATTGTGAAAAAATCTGCACATAGCACAACACTCATGCATTTCCCCAACATGACAATATTAATAATATGGGAAGACTGCTCTGTGAAGAGGCCAGCTTTACAGAGAGCAGTGTAGCAGGAATGTGGAAAATGAACATAAAAATCACATGTATGTTCCAGAGAGTGTCCTTGACAGAAAACATCCAAACGTGGCATATAGGACAGTCTCCAGTCTCCTGGATGGCCCACAGCCAAATGCTTGTTGCTGTGCTGGTGTCACACTGGGGCCACCTCTGGTGGGGAGAGGGAAACTCTCCCTTCCTAACTTGGGTCCCAAGGTAAACCCCATGAGGCCAGGAGTGTTTTCACCACTAGATCTAGTTCCTCAAAGCCTCTTATCTCTTCCCATATATTTATTCCCATTTTCTAGTGGTTCTTCAAATCTCTAAACACTTCCCTCAAATATTTACTTTGTCTCCTTTTTCTTTAGGCAGAACAGGTTTAAAACAAACAAAATATTTTTACTGGGTATATTTGTATTTCTCATTCTGAAAGGGAAACAGACTACTCTGAGAAATGAGTTAAAATGGAGAAAACATATGGTAAATGCATTCAATTCTTATTAAATTCAGATACATATATAGCAGCTGCTTCTTTCACGATTTACACATTGAAAAAAGTGTGCAGTGTGTTTATTTTCATGTCAGCTTGATGTCAACTTAAAATATAACATGAGTTTGTCTACATGTTTTACCTCTTTTCCTAGCATTCCTTTAACACTTAAATATAACCCATTTCCTTAACTGTTAGCCCTCATCACATTTCAGTCAGAACAGTGAACTCCTCATATATGTTCTAACCAATGAAGTTGGAAAGTAAATTTGGTAGCAACACTCTAACTTTAGTTGTATTCCAAACACTTAAAGGAAATAAACACATCATATCAGGGTTGCTATGGTTAAATACTGCTTCTTTTTTTAAATATGTTTATTGACTTCAGAGAGGAAGGGAGAAGGCGAGAGATAGAAACATTATGATGAGAGAGAATCATTGACCGGCTGCTTCCTGCATGCCGCTCACTGGGGATCAAGCCCACAACCCAGGCATGTGCCCTTGGCCAGAATCAAACCTAGGGCCCTTCAGTCTAGCTAGGGCACTACATGTTTTATATTTATTTTCTAACTAGAGATCTGATGCACGAAATTTGTACACGGAGGGTGGGGGGGTGTCCCTCAGCCCAGCCTGCACCCTCTCCAATCTGGGATCCTTCGAGGGATGTCCGATTGTCCATTTAAACGGGAAGTTGGACAACCTTCTCACAATCCAGGACTGCTGGCTCCCAACTGCTCTCCTGCCTGCCTTCCTGATTGCCCCTAACCACTCCCCTGCCAACCTGATTGATGCCTAACTACTCCTCTGCCAGCCTGTTTGCCCCCAACTTCCCTCCTCTGCTGGCCTGGTCACCCCTAACTGCCCTCCAATGCAGGGTTGATCACCTCCAACTGTCCTCCCCTGCTGGCCATCTTGTGTCCACATGGGGGCAGGATCTTTGACATGGGGGCAGCTATCTTGATCTTATGTGTTGGAGTGATGGTCAATCTGCATATTACTCTTTTATTAGATAGGATAGAGGTCTGGTGCACAGTTAGGGGCCAGCTGGTTTGCCCTAAAGGGTGTCCTGGATCAGGGTTGGGGTTCCCTTGGGGCTTGGGACGGCCTGAGTGAGGGGCCTGTGGTGGTTAGCAGGCCAGCCACTCACCCTGGCGACCCAAGTGGAGGCCCTGGTATCTGGAATTTATTTACCTTCTACAACTGAAACTTTGTAGCCTGGAGTGGAACTAAGCCTCCTGCTGCTCTGTGGCCAGCAGCCATTTCTTTTGAGGTTTGTGTATCTTCTATAATTGAAACTTTATAGCCTTAAGCAGAGGCCTGGGCCAGCCAGGGTGTGTGGAAAGCTTTGCTTCCTCCATTGCCGGGGGCAACCCTAGCCTCCCACTCTTTCCAGCTCCATGGCTGCTGCCATTTCTGTTGGAATTTGTTTACCTTCTGTAATTGAAACTTTGTAGCCTTGAGTGGAGGCCTAGGCCGGCAAGGGCAGGCAGAAAGCTTGGTTTCCTCCATTGCCTGGGAAACCCAAGTCTCCTTCCTGCTTATTGTGGTTGTAGCCATCTTGATTAGATTTATTTGCATACTCGCTCTGATTGGCTGGTGGGCGTGGCTTTGTGTGCGTGGCTTGTAGGTGTAGTAAAGTGATGGTTAATTTGCATATTAGTCTTTTATTAGGTAGGATTGTGATTCAATGAACTACCGTGTTTCCCGGAAAATAAGACATCCTCCGAAAATAAGACCTACTTACAGGTTTCCTTCTGAATGAAATATAAGGCATCCCTTGAAAATAAGGCCCCCCTAGGCTCTGTCTCAGAATGCTATTGCTAAACATGAGAGATTTGGTCCACTAATTCTGAAAGAAATGGAGTCACAAGAAATTCACCAGGAAATTCAGGAATTGGATTGTTATGATGATGTTCCAGAAGATGATGACATGATTGTCATTGAATAAATGAGTAAATTCTTGATACTGTAGGATTCACAGTTTGTCTGGTTTGTGTTGACAACTACTGTACTACCGTACTGTATACAGGTAATAAATTTCCTTTATTTTCATTTAACAATAAATGTGTACCGTATTCTTCTTCATGGAAAAATAAGACATCCCCTGAAAATAAGACCTAGCGCATCTTTGGGAGCAAAAATTAATATAAGACACTGTCTTATTTAACCTCTGTTGGCAGGCTGGGCCCCTTCCCAAGCCTAAAGCCTCTGCCTGATGGCCGGCTGGGAGTGACCTGGGTGCCGAGGAGGTTCCCCAGACCCAGGTATGTATGCAAATTAGCCGCCATCTTTGTTGGGTTAATTTTCATACTCACTCTGATTGGCTGTGGGAGTAGCAAAGGTATGATCAATTTACATGTTTCTCTATTATTAGGTAAGATGTGCAATAATTTTGTTTTGTATTAGTCTTGTCTCCCCATTTAGAAGGTAACCTATTTGATGAATGAGGTCTGTTTCTTCAAAAAAAAAGCATTCCAAAGCTTAATTAATAGATGCTTGATCATTATGTTAATTATAATGGTATTATACATTCAAGAAAGGAGAAGCTTTAGCATCTGTATGCTTTCTGGTACTGATCTAAGGCAGTGATTGTTAATTTTTTGGGAGGGTCATGGACCCTGCTGAGAAGCTGATAGAATCTGTGGACTTTCTCCCAGAAAAATGGCACAAAATTACACAAAAATTGTTGCATACAATTTCTAGTATGAGCCTTGGACTAGGATCCTTTACCTAAAGTGTTATCTTTTAAAATTCCCTAAAGCAACAAATGCATTTTATTTTTTTCAACTGGTGTGTTTCCTTGGTACATCTTGGAGGATAGACAATTACAGCAAACAGTTAAGATGTGATTATCCACAAAGTTTACAAAAACTATAAATGTGATGCTAGAACTCAAGGGCAGGCTGATAATGAGAACACCTGGCCCTGAGACTTAGTCCATCCTGGGTCTGAGCTGTGAAGACCACCTTGTCAAGAACAGCAGAAGTTCGGGGGCAAAGTAACAAACTCTGGAAGACAAGTTGATGCAGACACATGGCCCAGGCACTCTGGTGGGAGCAGAAGAGAGAGAATACCTGGAAGACACAGAAGAACTGCAGGGCTTGGGATTTTGACCTCTCACCTCTTACAACTTTTATTCTCAAGAAAGGAGACACGTGCAATTGCATAAAATCACTAACACTTGTAACTGACTTACAGCTAAGGCAATGTTGGCATATGTGCTCCATTTCTTCTTCTTTTTTAAAAGAATCATTTTTTCCATCATCATTTATTTCTTCCATATCCTTTTACACCTCCACTGCCCTATTCCCTCCCATGTGCTCCATTTCTTAAGACATTTAGCATCTTAAATATGCTTATTATTTAGGATAAATTTATCTATAATTTTACTTAGAATATTAAAAAATCATATTTTAACTTCTTTTATTTACAGGTGGATTTTCATTTCCAAAAAACAATCTTGAGAGCCTGAAGGAACCTTTCAAATCATCTGTCAGAATGCTTTTTAATCAACTTTTCAATGCCCTTCTCAGATATTCTTTAAAAATTAAATTTAACTATTGCAGATTATATTTTTTCATAACTTAATCATGCTCTTCTTTACTATTCTCATGACCACATGCCATATTATGACTAAGAAATAAAAGGGCATGTATCAAATGAGGGTATTGTAGAATGTAGAAAGAGTTAAAAAACAACAAAAAACAATGTCTTTATTTGTTACATAATCACTGTTTTCCCACCTTTTCCTTCATGCGTCCTGGTTTCTATTTAAATTGAGGGTCCAAGTATTCTACATGCCCAAAGACATTTAAGACTACTGGCCACAGAGGTGAGACAGAGGACACAATTCTGAAGATTAAACACCATTTGCTATGGGTCCTCCACTTCCACTCCTGAAAAGTATCACAAGATCAATTAACCAAATGAAATCACTAACACAAAGTAGAAACACCTGAAAAATTATCCTTATATGTTAAACTGGACTTTTTATCTGTAGCAAAATTTCCTACTAGAACTCTAAGGGATCCAAAAGCCTTATTAGTTGAAAGGCAGCTCAAGTGAATCAAGGTCAGTGTTGGTTGAATCTTGGTTTTCCTCAGTTTGTAAGAATGGTAATAGCTTAGATTCTTCCCATGGGTTCAGTTTTTCCACCAAACCCTTTATTTAAAGTGATCCTAAAAGATTACAAAGTATCAGATGGGCCACTTAACATTTCCGGAGAAGTAAAACCTGTGTCATTTAGCTTATTATCTGCTCTTGTCTAGAGTTGAAAGTGAAAAATGGTATCTTCCTTGTAAAAGATATCTTCCAAAAGCTAGATGTAGATTGTAGCATAGGAGAAGGAACAGAATTTTTTGTAAAAATATACGGAGTGTCTTAGTCTGTTAAATGGCAGGTAATGAGAGTCAAATTTTCCACCAACATTTAAAGATGAATCTTTGATAATTTCAGAGTAAAACCAGGATAGATGATGATCAAAGCTCATACGGTATTATTCATTCTTCTCTTCATTGTTATTTCTGAAATTCTATCTTTTTCTTCTTCCAAAATAAATTTTAGCCCATGGCTAAATGTTAAGTCACATTTCTCCCTTTCGTTTACATTGATATGACTTTGTCTCAGTAAATTAAAGTTTGGTACCAAATTGAAAATCCTTTTTTGGCCTCCTCTACTTATTCTTTGTTGAGTATACTGTAAGACATTCATTGGGATATGCCCAGTTTAAGTAAGCAGCTTCCAGAGATACTTGTTTCTCTTTCTATGATTAAATCTGGGTTCTCAGCTGGAGGTGAAAAACCTTCATTTTCTATCAATAACTTCTCCTCTATTAATGTTTCTGAACTGCTTTCTGGTCCCCATGCTGCTTCAGAAATGGAGATCAATTGAATCAATTAGCCCTTGCCAGCTTTTGCCATCTATCTTTCTTTGGTCTCTGTTCACAGATAAACTTATGAGGTCCCTCAGGCCAGCTACCAGAATAGAGTTATCCATCAGAGCTCAGTTGTAATTCTTCAACAGATAAATTATTTGAGGGAAGAAAAAAGCTCAATTGTTTTTAGTTGTATTTACTTCTTGTTCCTTTCCTAAAACTTTATCTGATGTTCTGGATCCATACTGACAGCACATAATTGTGTCTTTCAGAAGAATTTTACCTACCATCTCTCTTTTGCATAGATGAGCCTGGAGTTTCCATCAGATTGGTCATGGATGTCTCATACCATCGAATGCACATTTCCAATTTGCTTTTCTACCTTCATGCCAGAGTAGCCATACTTTTTACACAGGAAAGGTCTGAGTAACTGACAGATAAGGAGCAGAGTTCTTCTTTGGCCTCAATCACAAACAGAAACAAGTTATCATCCTTAGAGAGGTAATTCTTTGGTGTATTGGCCAATTCACTTACAGACATACTGTTTGGAACACTGACACAGGCATTTATGTTTTCCCGTCTTTCATCTTTATTGCCATTCCCTGAATCTCCCAGTTTGTTTCCCAGACCACCAGTGAAAGTACATCCTAATTCTCTTTTCGTCACTTCCAAGTATTCCCCAAAACTCTGTGATGGGACCTGATCTGCTGGCATAAGATAACCTAGGATTTCAAATGAATTTACTCTGACTGCTGGAGGCAAAAACCTACAAGTAGTCAGCAGAAGGCTGATGTACTTTGGGCTTTAGCAAGGGGTAAAAGCTATTATCTGATTGTTCTGTCAAGATAGTGGTGGCTGAAGGCAATCTCCTAACCTGATAATCTTTTACTGTTTACCAAACCTTACTTTTGATATGTCTGTTTTGTTTGCTAAAGGGAAAATGTATATTCTAGTAAATAAAAAGCGATGAATCCAGACATTCGGGGAGCCATTTCACTATAGAAGGCACTCCACCTGGTTACCCCACTGCCTTCCAAGTTTACATTTATTGTCTAGTATATCCATTTGCACGTGGCCCCTTCTCCAGATTCTGAATCCTTTTTGCAAAAGGTTGCAGCATTTCTGGCACCTCAAAACGGACTAAAGAAGATTCGCTGGATCAAAGAAAGGAAATTCACCTGGAGAGGTGAGGATCACCGAAAAGGGGAGATTCACTGCGTGCAAAACTTGCACCAAGCTTTGGAAGTCGTGGTCTGAAGTGAGTGGGAACATCTTTTGTTTCAAGCCAGGCTATAATTGGGAAGAATTTGATTAAAAGGCAAAAATATCATTGTAAAGTTTAGCTTGTATGCTCAAGAATAAAGAAATTAAAATGTCAAAAGGTACTCTCTTAAATCAGGCTCCAGAAAAATGAGCACCCTTGTCATCTTTAACTATGTGGGTTCTTGTTCAAATTGCATTATGTCTAATTCATATTGGGGATCAAAAGTCTGTAATAACTAAAAAGGCTCCCCAATCCTCCACCTCAGGTGTGGAGAGGCTCAACAGCTGGAGAGGGTGGAGTTGCCAGTCCTCTCACAAAAGGACTCTTTGATGCTTTGTCTGAAAATTACCATATAATGGCTTGGGACAGGCAGATTTCAGTTAAAATAACTTTAAAAACTAGTCACTGCTATGGAAAGATCCAGGAAAAGAAGTTTGATTTATTAAGTCTTGTCTATATATTCTGTTGATTATTGTTTTATCTGTCTTTGTTGTTTATTGTTAGTCTATTAAGCATGCCTTTAATTTAATAAGAAAAGAAACCTAGGTGGCCAGGCCGTTTACTGAATTTCCCCAGAGCAAACAGGATGTGGAGTGGGGAGACATGTGGCTGAGGGTACCTGTCCTAGGAGACAAAAGGAGGTAGAGATAACAAAAAGAAAAAAAGCCCCAGCCCATTAATTATTAGGTCTTTTGGTGATCCTGTAAAATGGATGCCCACTCTTGAGAGTGCTATTAAAAGTCTCATTTTCACCATGTTCCTATTTGCTATTTCCCAGTCCATCATTTAAAATTTGGCAGAATTTAGGGAGGATATGATGGCTTCTTAAACTGAGCTCATTTTCTTTACAGATGTTATAGAATAAACCCAAGACTGTTTTTTCTCTAAAAGATGGCAAAATGACACAAGGAAAATATACAGGCTGGATTTGGGCAACAAGAGTAATGTTTCCATAATAAAGAGTTGTTATTAAATAATAATGGACCACATTCCAAGGTTAACATTAAGGCCATTGAAAGTCAGTAAGTTATCTCTGCTACAGAATTTACTAAAGAAAATTCTTTGGACAATAATATCTGGCTTTAAAATCTCAAAATTGTTAAAACACAAATAAATGTAACTAAAATGAAAGATTTGTGTTGGAGCTTTTCAGTGGTAAGCATAGGTATGATGATAGTGGGGGTCCAGTAGCCCTGGGGAGACTGGCTTCATTCTTTGTTGAAGGAGGGAGCCAGCCGAGTTTCCCACAGCAGTAACCTTAGGTGTTATCTCTAAGGAAGAATGTGGTGGTTTTAAAATTCAAATAGCTACTAGGTCTACTTCCAAAGTCTTTGACAACTTAAAACTTTGGAGTTTGCTGAATTAAATAATAAAAATTATTAAATATATAGATATTTTAAAATAACAAAATACTGAATATTAATCTGAGTTTGCCTCATATGAAAAATCTAGAGGACAAAATTGAATCTATTAATTAAATATATCTTGTATTTTATTTGAAATATATCCTTAAAAGTGTGAAGGTATTACTAATCTAAGAGATGCTAAGTATTTAACTTGCTGCCTAAAATTTAAGACTTCTTTCTAAAAGTTTAAAGTTCAAATTAAGTTAGGAGAAATTATATGGTTATGATAATAAAATGCATAAAATTTAGAAATTTATTTTTGAGAAAAATAATTCTTGCATTTTCTCTGGAGAAATTAGTAGTTCAAAATATATTTTGGTCTTATGTCTGCTATGTGCAGTATAATTTCAACCTAAGATATAATATTTTATATTGTCTAATTAAAAAAGGATTAATTCTATAGTCTGAACCAAATTTTTTAATATAAGAACGTTTAAATTTAATTAATATCTTTTAGAATAATTACAAAGTGTATATAATATTTGGATTATGTACATTTAATAGTCTTTCCAAGTTAAATTTCAATACTTTAACCAAGAGATAGCCTTGGGACACTTAAAAAACCCTGGAATGATTCAAAGATTTACTCTCTTCTTTTTAAAAAATATATATTTTATTGATTTTTTTTTTTTTACAGAGAGGAAGAGAGAGGGATAGAGAGTTAGAAACATCGACAAGAGAAAATCATCAATCAGTTGCCTCTTGCACATCCCCTGCTGGGGATGTGCCTACAACCAAGGTACATGCCCTTGACCGGAATTGAACCCGGGACCCTTCAGTCCGCAGGCTGATGCTCTATCCACTGAGCCAAACCAATTTTGGCAGGATTTACTCTCTTCTTAAAAGAAATATTTTTAAACCAAATTAGGCTCATGGGAGATGATAAAGATGCTTTGCCATACTAGCAGTCATCAGCTGTGTGTCAGTGCAGGTTGCCCTGAACAAAGCCAAAGAAGGTCAGACCTGCATTGTCATTGCCTACCATTTGTCCACCATTCATAATGTGAATATCATTGCTGTCATGTCACAGGGGACAGTGATTGGGAAGACTCAAAGAACTGATGGCCCAGAAAGGAGCTTACTGAAAACTAGTTCCTTTGATGCCTGGCAGCAATTTCAAAAGAACACGAAAGAACCCAAACCTTTTCATTGAATTTAAAAATCTTAAAAGGACCAGAGTTCTGTGAATGGCATACACCTTTCTAAATTTATTATTAAAATAAAAAAGGGGAATATTCTGGAAGCAAAGTCCAACAAGTTGTTAGCATAATAAATGCAAGAGGTCTTTCAGAAGGCTGATGGCCCTTGGGCTTTAGCAATGGCTAAAAGCTATGCACTGGTTGTTCTGTCAAGACAATGGTGGCTGAAGGCAATCTCCTAACCTCATAATCTTTTACTGTTTACCAAATCTTACCTTTGACATGTCTATTTGGTTTGCTAAAAGGCAAATGTATATGCTAGTAAATAAAAAGTGATGGGTCCAGACATTCGGAGAGCCATTCCACTACAGAAGGGCCTCTGTCTGGTTCCCCCACTGCCTTCCAAGTTCACATTTCTTGTCTAGTATAACCATTTGCACATGGCCCCTTCTCCAGATTCTGAATCCTTGCTGCAAAAGGTTGTGGCATATCACCTTTATGCTTTTAATTTCTTTTTCTGTTTCTCTTCTGTTTGGTTTTGCTGAGCCTGTGACAAGTTTTCTTCAAATCTTCTTCTCTGAAATATAAAAGAATTAAGAAAATATATAACAACTAGTAGCTCTGCGCATGAATTTGTGCACCACTAGCTCTCTGCAGGGCCTGGCCACTCCACACCCACTGCCCAGAGGCTCTCCACTGCCCACAGGCCCATCCATGGCCTGGCATGGCCAGAGGCCCACCCTTGGCTGGGTGCGGAACACTTGCCTCTTTGCCATGGCAACAAAGCAAGCATTCCACCAGGCTGCTCACACTGCCCATTCTCAGTGATTAAGTCCCCCCCTCCCCCCAACTGGGGGACTCCAGCGGGACTGAGAGGAATGGGTGCAGCCATCTTGTGGCTATGGGTGCCACCATATTAATGGTTAATTTGCATATTACCCTTTTATTAGTTAGGATTATTTGTATAACATAAGCAAACTAAAATATTACTTTTAATGTGAAGGTTTACAAAGCATTAGCACAATGCATACAAAATGCCCCTGGCTAGATGGCTGTTCTTTAGTACAGCCACACCCTCTGCTCTATTGTTTAGGGCTGTATATTCACAAAGAGTCAGATGAGTTTATTTCCAAGTCTCTTTATACTAGCACAATTGTTGCTATAATTATATAGTTTGAGTAAATGATATGTGAACATGACCTTAAACATGGAATATGAGTACAGGAAAGAAAGTTTCTATAAAAAATTAAATTGAAGTAAATTACTCAGTAAAGATGAGTTGCATGTTAGGGTTTGGCCAGTGATGTGGGCTGTGAAAGAATTCATAACTAAGAGAAGAGATGCAGTGAGGAAATTTATTTTACTTTCCAAGTGTATTGCTAGTCAATACAGGGTGGGGAAAAAGAGTGGCTTGCACTTTTAAAGAGCAAGCTGTTGCTGTTGCTAAGTGACAAGGAATGGAGGGGTATTATGTTAAAGTTGAGCATATACCTGGAGGCAGTAGTGGGGGCTGTCTGCAAAAGTTATAGTTTGTTTGCTTTCCAGGATACAGTCCAGCAGATGTAATTAGGATGACTTATCAATATTTTTCACAAGCCTGTAAAACAACTTAGAACAAAAGTTATGAAGAGTTCAAAAAAGGTGTGTCTAAAAGAGGGGGAAGGGACTTTCTACTAACTAGAGAATCTTTGATGTAAATTATCCCAGAGTTGTTAAAACAGCAGGGAGAAGGGGGATGCAAAAATGCAATCTTGAGAGTATAGTCTTATCTCAATCCTGCTGTTTGAATACAGGAGCCAGCAAATTCAAGGTTTGATTACCAGGTGCTTCTAATAAATTGTGGAAGGCCATAGCAAAGAAAAGTAGAAGCCATTTTCTGTCCATATAGTACTAGACAGTTGTGGTCAGCTGTTAAATTAGGGGTGGTCAGCATAACTATAGTTTGGTTTAAAATAATAAAAACCACAGTTCTGCACTCTCATTGTTTTGAAGATTTCTTTGGGTTCTCTCTTCAATTTACATTAACAGAAACTAGACATTCTTATTTTTTAAAGACTGAATTTATTTTTTTTTAATCCTCACACGAGATATTTTTCCATTGATTTTTAGAGAAAGGGAAAGACGGAGAGAGATATCAATGTGAGAGAAACACATCTTTGCAGGGAGGAGCCTGCAATGGAAGTACATGACCTTGGCCAGGATAGAAATAAGGACCCTTCTGTCCACAGGCCAACACTTTATCCACTGAACTAACCCACTAGGATAAAACTAGACATTCTTGACATGCATCACTGGTGTGGCTTATGCACAAAAAAGGATAACACTCCATTAAAGGTTTTATGAAACATTTCATTAATCCCTGCTGATCACATTGATAAACTGGCGTATTGTGTTGAGTTTAGGGGAGATGTCTGGGTAGGAAATACAAATTTGGGTATGGGTGGGAAAGCATGCCATCTAGCAGCTATAAGGACATTTGATGAACTGTACAAAATGGAAGGTTTTTATGGCTCTAAAGAGGGTGGGACTAAGAAGTTAATTATGTGTATTATGGATTATTTTAGCAAAGGGACATTAGGTCTTATGGAACAGATAACCTAGCACTGACAAGGGAATTTTAGACTCATTGGTTTAAAATTCCACTCCTGTGAAAGGCTGAAAGTGCAATCAGGTTAGATACTGAGTCTCAGTGGGGCTTAGCATAGTGACCATTTCGGGTCTATTGTTTCTGTTTAACAACCAGTAGCCTTGGACAAGTAGCCTAGTTCATCCAATCCAGCAAATTCTATACACTTTATTTTCTGTGTCATAATATGGGAAAGATTGGGAAACTCTGAGGTCTAAAGCTATCTCCCCCTAACTACAATATATATAAAAAATTTTGTTTCAATGACAGTGAAAAGAGTGCTTTCCCACCCATACCCAGACATCTCCCCTAAACTCTAAACACAATACATATTCGACATATCCATTTGGATAGCTAGAAGGCATCTCACACTTAAAATGTCTAAAACTGAACACTTATTAACCTCCCACAATACATCTTGGCAACTCCATCTTTTCCTTTCATAGCCATTTTTTAATACCTATCTAGCAAATCCCGTCAGTTCTGGCTTTAACTACTTCTCACCACCTTACCCCCTGTATTCCTTAAATAGTAAGACTAATTTAAAGTCAGAACTATTCCATGATCCAGGAGCTGCATAATGAATATTATGCTAGCAGGCATGAAAACATTAATCTCATTGTACATCTCTATCAAAGCTCTTGAGTGATCAGGTTCCTTGTCCTGATATAATATTTTTTAAGAAGTCTTTTTTTCCTCCTGAGATCTCAATAGTCTGCTTAAAATATTCAGTAAGCCATATTGTAAACAATGTGTTGTTATCCAGGCTTTTAAAAAATAGAGAGAGAGCACAGGCAGAGAAGATTTTGTACAATTCCTAGGGGCCCTAAGATGGTCAGAATGGATGCACTGAATTCCATTTAAGTCACCAGTTGCATTAGCCCCTGGCAGGAGAGTTAGCCTGCACTTTGAGCTTTGAAAACAAACGTTGATTTCATCTCTTTAACTATCAATGTACTAGATGGCATCTTCTCATAATATAAGGAAATCTGCTGGAACTGTAACCACCTTCATTAATTATTTTAGCTACATTGAAACTCTGTTGTTGAGTGTAACCACCTTCCTTAATTATCTTCATTACTAGAGGCATGGTGCACGAAATTCATGCACGGGGGGAGGGGGGCTGTCCCTCAGCCCAGCCTGCACCATCTTCAATCTGGGACATCCCTCTCACAATCCAGGACTGTTGGCTCCCAACTGCTCGCCTGCCTGTCTTCCTGATTGCACCTAACCGCTTCTGCCTGCCAGCCTGATCACCCCCTAACCACTCCTCTGACAGCCTGATTGATGTCTAACTGCTCCCCTGCCAGACCAATTGCCCCTAACTGCCCTCCTCTGCCAGCCTGATCACCCTTAATTGCCCTCCCCTGCAGGCTTGATTGTCTCCAATTGCCCTCTCCTGCTGGCCTGATCACCCACAACTACCCTCCCTTGCAGCCCTGGTCCCTCCCAACTGCCCTTCCCTGCTGGCCATCTTGTGTCCACATTGGGGCAGGATCTTTGACCACATGGGGGCAGCCATCTTGTGTGTTGGAGTGATGATCAATCTGCATATTACTCTTTTATTAGATAGGATAGAGGCCTGGTGCATGGGTGGGGCCAGCTGATTTGCCCTGAAGGGTGTCCCAGATCAGGGTGGGGGGTTCCCTTGGAGGGTAGGGTGGCCTGGGTGAGGGGCCTGTGGTGGTTTGCAGGCCAGCCACACCCCCAGGTGACTCAAGCTGAGGCCCTGGTATGTGGGATTTATTTATCTTCTATAATTGAAACTTTGTAGCCTTGAGTGAAGGCCTGGGTCAGCCAGGGAGTGTGGAAAGTTTGGCTTCCTTTATCTCTGTGGCCACAGACATCTTGATTGGGTTAATTTACATACTTGCTCCTGATTGGCTGGTGGGCATGACTGGTAGATATAGCAGAGTGATTATTAATTTGCATATTACTCTTTTATTGGATAGGCTATCTTCTGGGCAACTAGCTGCAGCTCCTACATATGTACTTGCTGCTTCATCTTGAACTTTTCTGTTATGGAGACTGTGTTAGCAACCTCATGAACCAATCTCTGGTGGCTTCAAGCTTTTCTTGTGCAGCTTCTTCACCTCTCTCAATCTTTGCAGAATTTAAGTCTTAGGGTTTTGTCTGAAGAGAATGGTGTGATAGTTTCTTTCCATACCACTAAAACTTTCACCGAATCAGCAATAAGGCCTTTTTGCTTTATCATTCATGTGTACACTGGAGTAGCACTTTTTAATTTCCTTCAAGAACTTTTCATTTGCATTTACAACTTAGCTGTTTGGTGTGAAAGGCTTACCTTTCAGACTATCTTGGCTTTCAACATGCATTCCTCACAAAGCTTAACAATTTATATCTTTTGATGAAAAGTTAGAGATACCCAACTCTTCCTTTAACTTGAAGACATACAGGCCATTACAGGGTTATCAATTGGCCTAATTTCAATACTGTTGAAGGCCTAAAGAAAGGAAGACAGACAGAGGAATGGTTGGTTGATGGAGCAGCCAGAACACACATATTTTATCAGTTGTTTGTGTTCCTATATGGGTGTGATTTGTGGTGGCCCCAAACAATAACAATATTAACACTGGAGATAACTGATAACAGATCATCATAACAAAAATAATGAAAAAATTTGAAGTACTGCAGGATTTACTAAAATATGACACAGAAATATCAGGTCAGCAAATGCTGCTGGGAAAAAGGCACTGGTATATTTATTCAATGCAGGGTTTCTACAAACTTTTAATTTGTAAAAACAAACAAACAAACAAACAAAAACCCCACAGTATCTGCAGAGACCCATAAAGCAAACCACAATAAAACAAGGTTTATGCCTTTATTTATACAAATTAATAACAGAAAAGTTACATGAGCACATATAACATGTAATTTGGACCTCACCAAGCTAGGTATATCCAAAAAGGCTTCCTTGAAGAGCTCAAAATTGAAGAATGAGTATGGAGGGGATGTGTGCACACAATTTCCCAGCAGGAGAAAACAGATAGCACACTCAAGGAATGAGAAGCGCCCATTAGGGCTGGAACACAGAAAATAAGAACAGTAATAAACATGAGGTTGAATCAAAACAAGTTATCACCAACCAGGGCC
Organism: Pipistrellus hanaki; assembly: GCF_964339955.1. NCBI lineage: Eukaryota > Metazoa > Chordata > Mammalia > Chiroptera > Vespertilionidae > Pipistrellus > Pipistrellus hanaki. The sequence goes on from NC_140505.1 coordinate 96,588,074, forward strand.
TTAAATATCATGTTATGGTTTTTGGTCTTTATCCTGACAGCAATGGGAAGCTTATGGAAGGTTTTATGTATGATTACAAAGATTATTCAGGCATGATGGATCTAATAAGGGCTTCTAAGGTGCTGATAATGTTCTATTTCTTGGCCAGGGTTCTGGTTACATAGGTATGTTCACATTGTGAAAATCTGTGTGCTCTTTAAGCACTTTCCTATGTGTATTTTATACTCAGTCTTGTTAGAATGTGGAGATAAAGGGCTAGAACAGAGCCAGTATTGATGTGGGAACCCAAGTCTCATTAAAAGGTAATTTAAACTAGAAAGATGGCAGTCAAAAAGAGAGATCAACTCAAAAGATATTTAAGTAGAAAAATCAACAGACCACAGTTGATGGATTAAATATGAAGGGGGAAAGGAGACATTAAAGATGACACACAAGATTCCGGCTTGCAGAAATAGATGGATGGGAGAGACTGAAAATGGTGGCAGAGTAAGTGCATGCTCCACAGACAGGATCCCAGGACCAAACTGGAACAACTAAAACACAGAAAAACTTCCTCAATAATCAGTGGAAGACTCGCTAGAGAGAACCCTGATAACCAAGAACAGAAAGTGGCGGCCACATAGAGACTGGTAGGAGGAGCGGAAGGGTGAAAAAGCTGGCCAGGCTCCCATAGACAACAACTGAAATTCTGGAGAGATATCTCAGCTGTGGGGGGTTGCCACTGAGAACTCTGAGGTCTAATCCCCAAGCTGGCACCCCAGCAGAGAGCACCAGAACTAAGAAGGGTACCTACACAACATCTGGCTGTGAAAAGCAGCAAGGCTGCTGTCTAACAGAGATGGCTGGAAATGCAGACACCCACTTAAAAGGCCAAAGCACAGAGTCTCCTGTGACGCCACTCACTTCCCTAACTTTGTGCTTTGGCAGAGGGAGGGCAGAGTGGACTGGAGCTATGCACAAGCTAGGACAGGGGGCTCTAGGGTTAGAACTCAGAGGCAGACACCCAGGTCTCCTATGCTGAGACATTCCTTCTGGTGTGGAGGTCATCTTTCTCATGCAGGCAATTGCTATCTAGGCGGTTTTGCAGGCGGGGAGGGAGACGAAGAGGAGGCGGGAGAGAAAGCTGAACAATCCTATTGGAAAACACTTTGCCACATGGTGCTGAGTATCTGAGGATAACAATTAGCTTCCATGCAGAAGCAGTTGCACCACCCTGTTGAAAACCTCTAACCATACCTGTGGATGATTGCCTGAGGATAATTCAAGACAAAATCCTCAGTCTCTAGGCAGATGCAGTCTCTGGATGCTTTGACTCTGCCTGATGTAGTAAATCAGTAACAGCGCTTGGTACTGACCTCACTACAGATAAAGAGGTAGAACAGATCTATCTAGTACATAGTCACAAACCCAAACAGGCAGCCAAAATGAAGAGACAAAGACACAATCCCCAAATAAAGAACAAAAGAATTCTCCAAAAGAAGAGATAAATGAAATTAAGAAATTTATCTGATATAGAGTTAAGAATAATGATGGTTTGAAATTGGGTCTCAAAAGAAATGTTGGCCCAGAAAGAAACTCACTACAGACTGATTCATATGCCTTTCAGCATAACGATTATAGCTTGCCTGATTTTTTGTTCTTATATTTCCAGTAGGACATGATCTCACTCATCTGGGGGAAATGGTGAACAACATAGACTGATGAACAAGAACAGACCCAGAGATAAGGAACCATGGGTCAGACTGTTGGACCTCAAAGGGAGGGTGGGGATAAAAGGGAGAGATCAACCAAAGGACTTACGTGCATACATATGAGCCTAACCAGTGGTCACAGACAATAGGGGGGTAGGGGCGTGAGTGCGGAGGGGTAGGGGATTGGAATGGGAAGTTCAGGACAAATATGTGATACCTTAACCAATAAAGAAATTTAAAAAAAGAATAATGATGGTAAAGATGCTCAACTTTATGAAGAGATGTAGTAACTATGAAAACAGAAATAAAGAATGACAGCACAAATGAAGAACACACTGGAAGAAATACACAGTAGATTAGGGGAAACTGAGGATTGAATCAATGAATTAGAACACAGGGTTGAAAAAAATCACTCAATCAGAGAACCAAAAAGAAAAACACAACTAAAAAATTAGGAAGACAGTTTCATGTGGGAAAACATGAAACATACCAATATTAGCATACCAGGTGTGCCAGAAGAGGCAGAAAGGGACAGAGAAGGTGTTTGAAAAATAATGACAGAAATATTCCCTAACCTGGTAAAGGAAAAAGTCGCACAGAGAACCCAAATAAGAAAAGCCCAAACACACCATGCCCAGACACATCATAATTAAAATGCCAAAAAATTAAAGACAAAGAGAGAATCTTAAAGGCAGCAAGAGAAAAGCAAACTTACTTGCAAACGAGTTTCCATAAGGTTGATACCTGATTTCTCATCAGAAACTCTACAGGCCAGAAGGGGATGGCATGAAGTACTCAAGGTAATAGAAAGCAAGGATCTGAAACCAAGATTACTACATCCAGCAAGGCTATCATTCAAAATAGATGGTCAAATAAAGAGCTTCCCAGACAAAAAAAGGCTAACGGAGTTCATCAACACCAAGCCACCATTATAAGAAACACTAAAGGGACTGCTATATGAGAAGAAACACAGAGAGAAACCTAGGCATACAGATTTAAAATGGCAATACATAAGTACCTATCAATAATAACCTTAAATGTAAATGGGTTAAATCAGGGGTCTTCAAACTACGGCCCGCGGGCCACATGCGGCCCGCAGAGGAGTCTGATCTGGCCCGCCAGGTTTTTTGGGCAGTGAGCGCAGCCGAGGTGTTACAGTAGGAATTAGTAGTTCATATAGTCCGGCCCTCCAGCTCTCTGAGGGACCGTGATCTGGCCCCCACTTTAAAAAGTTTGAGGACCCCTGATTAGCGCATGGAAAGATAAGACATCCCCTGAAAATAAGACCTAGCGCAACTTTGGGAGAAAAAATTAATGTAAGACACTGTCTTATTTTCGAGGAAACAGGGTATACGCTGTTCTACAAGAGACCCACCTCAGAACAAAACACTCACACAGGATGAAAGTGAAGGTCTGGGAAAAATTTTTCCATGCAAATGGAAAAGAAAAAAAAAGCTGGAGTAGCAATAGTCTTATCTGACAAAACAGACTTCAAAATGAAGGCCATCACAAGAGACAACAAAGGTCACTACATAATACTAACGGATTGAATCAACAAAGAGGATATAACTCTGGTAAACATATATGCATCCAATATAGCAGCACCTAAATACACACACACACACACACACACACACACACACACACACACACACTTCTATAGGACTTTAAGGGAGAGATCGTCATAGTAGGGGACTTAAACACCTTCTGACTTCAATGGATAGATCTTCCAGACAAAAATTTAACAAGGAAACAGTGACTCTAAAAGACATACTAGATTAGATGGTTTTAATTGATGTTTATAGAACATTTTACCCCAAAGCAACAGAATATACATTCTTTTCAAGTGCACATGGATCATTCACAGATAGACCACATGTTAGGACACAAAACAAGTCTCTACAAGTTCAAGAAGATTGAAATGATATTAAGCATCTGCACAGTGGAATGAAATGAGAAATAAACTACAGTAAAAACATCCCAAAACATTCAAACACACAGAGACTAAATAAACAATGAATGGGCTTCATAAAGAAATAGAAAAAGAAATAGAAAACTTCCTGGAAACAAATAAAAATGATCATATAACACCCCAAAGTCTGGGACACAGAAAAAGCAGTCCTGAAAGGGAAGTTCATAGCACTACCGAGGACCACCTCAAAAATAAAAACAGTTAATAATACACCATGTAACCCTACAACTTAAATAACTAGAAAGGGAACAATAACAAAGCCCAGCCGAAACTGGTTTGGCTCAGTGGATAGAGCATCGGCCTGCGGACTAAAGTGTCCAGGGTTCAATTCAGGTCAAGGGCATGTATTATACCTTGGTTGTGGGCACATCCCCAGTAGGGGGTGTGCAAGAGGCAGCTGATCGATGATTCTCTCTCATCATGTTTCTAACTCTCTATCCCTCTCTCTTCCTTTCTGTAAAAAAAATGAATAAAATATATTTTAAAAAATAAATAAAAATAACAATAACAAAGCCCGAGTAAGTAGAAGGAAGAAAATAATAAAGATTAGAGCAGAAATGACATAGAGACTAAAAAAACAAAACAAACACTCCCCCCCCACACAAATTCAATGAAACCAAAAGTTGATTCTTTAAAAGGATAAACAAGATGGATGAACTGTTAAACTCATCAGAAACAAAGAGAGAGGACCCAAGTAAATAAAATCAGAAATGAAAGCTGTGGTAACAACTGACAACAGAAATACAAAGGATTGTGAGAAAATACTATAAACGACTACATGCCAACAATGTGGATGAAATGGAAAAATTCCTAGAAAAATACAATTTCCCAAAACTGAATCAGGAAGAATCAGGAAACCTGAATAGGCCAAAAACAACCGACTAAATAGAAGCAGTAATCAAAAAACTCCCAGCAAACAAAAGTCTGGGTCCAGATGGCTTAACAGGGAAATTTTACCAAACATTCAAGGAACTAATACCTATATTCCTCAAACTACTCCAAAAAAAACCAAGATTATATAACACTTCCAAGTTCTTTTTATGAGTCCAGCATTACCTTAAATCTAAAACCAGATCAAGTTACTACAAAGAGAATTACAGGACAATATCCCTGATGAACATAGATGCTAATATGTTCAATGAAATTTTAGCAAATCGGATCCAGCAATATATTTAAAAGATATACACCATGACCAAGTGGGATTTTGTAGGGAGCGGTTATAGGGTAAGCCTCGGACTGACCTGCTGGCAAAGTTGCAAACAAGTCCCAGCTTACAGGGCACAGCCCTCTTAGCATAATTAAGCTTGATCTTGTGACTGCTCCCTAGATCTTTCCTGGTTAGCTGATGGGCTGTGGGAGATGCAGCAAGTGCTGCCAAAACAAGTGAAACTTACAAGAACATTGTAAATTACCTTGTTTTACCCCTGACTATAAATAAAGCATTAGCTTTGCAGTCTGGATCTGTTCTGTGGCCTCAGCCAGGCACAGAAGATCCACCTAGACACAGTTTATTCTCTTGTCTGTCTCTTTCTTCATCCTTCACCAGCCCTCCCTCAGGCTCACAGAACCCTTGGCTGTGCTTGCGTGGCCCAGGATTTATTCCAGGGATGCAAGACTGGTACAATATTCACAAATCGATAAACGGGATACATCACACAAACAAACTGAAACAGAAATCACATGATCATATCAACAGATAGAAAGAAAGCATTCAACAAAATCCAATACTAATTTCTGACAAAACTCTCAGCAAAGTGGGAATAGAATGAGCATATCAACATGATGAAGGCTATATATGACAAACATACAGTGAACATCATACTCAATGGGCAAAAATTAAAATCATTTCCCCTGAGAACAGCAACAAGACAAGGATGTCCACTTTCATCACTTATTCAACACTAGTGCCCGTGCACAGATTCACGCACATTGAAAGGAAATTACCATATTTTTCGGACCATAAGACGCACTTTTTTCCCCCCAGAAGTGGGGGGAAAAAGTCCCTGCGTCTTATGGTCCAAATATAGCCTACACATATACTGTAAAAAAAAAGTTTTTTTACTTGCCTGGCTCTGTGTGGTCTCTGTGTGCTTGCCCGGCTCTAAAATGGTTCTAAATGCTGCTGTTTACTTTACATGTGTTTATGACTGTGATGTTGGGTTTTAATGCACATAAAATATTTTAGGACACTATTTGTTTCAGAATCTTTTTTTCTTCATTTCCCTTCTCTAAAAACTGGTGCGTCTTATGGTCCAGTGCGTCTTATGGTCCGAAAAATACGGTAATTAGAAGGTGGAAGGTGAGGTGGGACTGGGCAAGATGGGCTAGATATGCCCTGAAGCCAACCTCCCGTGGTCCCTTCCTAACCAGCCACACCTGGGGCGGTGCTGTGGATCAAAGAGCGTATGCAAAGTGAGCGGGGTCCCTTGGCCTGGTCTGCAGGTAACAGTCCAAAACTGTCTCTCTGACATTCCCCGAGGGGTTCCAGATTGCAAGACAGTGGTTCTTGGGTGACATACCCCAGAATCGGGCTCCCTCCTCTCTAGTTCCAGGATGGGTCACCCAAGAACCACGGCTGCCAAGTCACTGCAGCTTGGTAACTTCTGCATTGAGTGTCTGCCCCCTGGTGGTCACTGCACATCACAGCTACCAGTCGGATGGTACTTAGCCTTTTATATAAATAAATAGTACTGGAAGTCCTAGCTATAGTGATCAGACAAGAAGAAGAAATAAAAGGTATCCAAATTGGGAAGGAGGAAGTAAAACTCTCATTATTCGCAGATGACATATTGTACATAGAAAACTCTAAAGAGTCCACCAAAAAACTACTTGGTTTAATAAATGAATTTGGTAATATAGCAGGATACAAAATCAACACCCAAAACTTGACAGCTATTTCACAGATCTAGAACCAATACTTCAAAAATGCATATGGAACCAAAAAAAACCCTGAATAGCTGCAGCAATATTGAGAAAGAAGAACAAAGTTGGAGGGAATCACAATATCATGCACCAAATTATAATATAAAACCACTGTACTCAAAACAGCCTGGTACTGACACAAGAACAGGCATATAGATCAATTGAACACAACAGAGAATCTAGAAGTTGACCCAAGCCATTACACTCAATTAATATTTGACAAAGGAGGCAAGAGCATACATTGGAGCAGACAGTCTCTTCAATAAATGGTGTTGGGGACATTAGACAGATACACACACACACACACACACACACACACACACAAAAAAAAAAAAAAAAAAAAAAAAAAAAAAAAAAAAAAAGAAAAGAAAGGAAGAAACTAGACCACCAACTTACACCACACACAAAAATACACTCAGATAAAAGACTTAAATGTAAGGTGTAAAACCATAAAAATCCTAAAAGAACCTAATAGGCAGCAAAATCTCAGATATCTTATATAGTAATATTTTAACAGATACATCTCCTAGGGCAAAGGAAATTAAGGAGAAAATAAACAAACAGGACTACATAAAAACAAAAACTTCTGCACAGCAAAAGAAACTATCAACAAAATAAAAAGGGAGCCCACTGCATGGGAGAACATATTTGGCAATGATACATCTGATACAGGGTTAATATCCAAAATATATAAGGAACTCATACAACTTAACCCAAATAAAAAAATGGGCTAAGGACTTAAATAGACATTTTCCGAAAGAAGGCCAAGAGACATATGCAAAAATGCTCAAAGTCATTGGTCATCAGAGAGATGCAAAAATGACAATGAGGTGTCATCTCACACCTGTCAGAATGGCTACTATCAACAAATCAACAAATAACAAGTGCTGGTGAGGATGTGGAGAAAAAGGAATCCTAGTACACTGCTTGTGGAAATGCAGACTGGTGCAGCCATTATGTAAAAACAGTATGGAGCTTGCTCAAAAAATTAAGTATGGAGGAGAAACCAAGATGGTGGCATAAGTAAACACCCAAACTGCAGCCTCACACAACAATTTCAAAAATACAACTAAAAGCCAAAACGGACATCATCCAGAACCATAGGAAAGCTGGCTGACTGAAAATTCTACAACTAGAAGGAAAGAGAAAACCACAAGGAAAATCAGAGGAGCTGTAAAAGCCTAAGGTACGGAGACAAGGTGTGCACGTGGGGAGAGGACAGAGCTGGAGAGGATAGGGCGGCTAAGTGCCTGGCTGGCATTCTCTCGTGGGACAGAAATAAAAGCTCCAGACTGCGCTGACCCCCAGTTCCGAATGCACTGAACCCCAGTTCTGGGTAAGACTCTGGGGACCCAGGCTCATTTGGGGGGAGTCTGGACTGTAAGGTGGAAACTCAGACTGTTGACTGTGCTGCTGGATTGCCCTAGCGGGGAGACAAAAGCTCCAGACTGTGCTGAACTCCAGTTCTGACTGCACTGAACCCCAGTTCCAGGCGAGAATATATGGGAATCCAGATTCTTTGGGGGAGAGACTAGACTGTCTGGCAGTGGGTGAAACTCGAGGGCGCCTTTCTCTCAGAGGTGCTTGCAGCGAGTACCACAGGACACTGAGACCCAGGAACCTCACAGGGTGGGGCTGATGGGAAGCCAAGGCTGTCAGCTCCACCCTGAAAAAACTCCGCCCCATCCAAGCTGAGCACAGAGGCTTTTGCAATTTTGCAAGTCTAGTCAAATAAGGCTGTCTCCTGGTATAGACACAGCTGATCCTCACAGCCAATTGGCCTGGAGGTCAACTCCTCCCACTGATACCAACAACAATCAAGATTTAACTACAACAAGGCTGTACACACAGTCCACAAAGGGGTGCACCAAGATTGTCCACCTAAGGCACATGTGTCAAACACAAGGCCCGCGGGCCAAATCTAGCCCGGCAGGCCTGGCAATGTGGCCCGCACCGCGCTGTCATCACTGCACTCCACTGTCAGTTTATGACATTGTCAGTTTATGACTGTTCAGTAAACCATTCGGCCCTTAGGCTGGATTTTAGATTTTGGCCCCTTCTCTGATTGAGTTCAACACCCCTAACCTAAGGCAACTGGGAAGGCTGAGCCACTGGCCCATATAGGATACCTAGCACACAAAGCTACCTTACCAACTCAGGGAAGCAGCGAAAACACGAAGGCAAAGAAACATATCGAAAACACGGAGGCAAAGAAACATATCACAAACGAAAGAAATGGAGGAAAACAAACAAATGTAGAATTCAAAACCATGGTTATAAGATTTTTCAAGAATTTCCTAGAAAAGGCTGATAAATTTAGCAAGACCCTCGAGGATATGAGAGAGACCCTTGAGGATAAGAGATACCCTTGTGGATATGGAAAAGGACCAACTAGAAATTAACATACACTGACTGAAATAAAAAATATACAGAGACCCAACAGCAAACTAGAGGAACGCAAGAATCAAGTCAAAGATGTGAAATACAAAGAAGCAAAAACACTCAATTGGAAAAGCAAAATGAAAAAAGAATCCAAAAAGTTGAAGATAGTGTAAGAAGCCTCTGGGACAACTTCAAGCGTACCAACATCAGAATTATGGGGGTCCCAGAAGAAGAAGAGAGAGAGCAAGACACTGAAAACCTATTTAAAGAAATAATGACTAAAAACTTGCCCCACGTGGTGAAAGAAATAGACTTACAATTCTAGGAAGTACACAGAACCCCAAACAAAAGGAATCCAAAGAGGACCACACCAAAACACATCATTATTAAAATTCCAAGAGCAAAAGACAAAGAGAGAATATTAAAAGCAGCAAGAGAAATACAGTTAATTACCTACAAGGGAGCACCCATATGATTGTCAGCTGATTTATCAACAGAAACTATGCAGGCCAGATGGGAGTGACAAGAAATAGTCAAAGTGATGAATAGCAAGAACCTACAACTAAGAGTAGTCTACCCAGCCAAGCTGATATCCAGAATTGAAGGGCAGATAAAGAGCTTCACAGATAAGAAAAAGCTAAAGGAGTTCATCAACACCAAGCCAGTATTATACAAAATGCTGAAAGGTATTATTTAAGAAGAGAAAGAAGAAAGAGGTAAAGATAAAAATTATGAACAACAAATACATATCTATCAACAAGTGAATCTAAAAACCAAGTGAATAAAAAATCTGATGAACAGAATAAATTGGTGAATAGAATAGAATCAGGGGCATAGAAAGGGAGTGGACTGACAATTCTCAGGGGGGAAGGGGTGTGGGGAGTTCAGGAAGAGACTGGACAAAAATCGAACTCCTATGAGGACAGTGGAAGGGAGGTAAGGGAAGAGGGTGGGATGGGAACCAGGTGGAGGGGAGCTATGGGGGGAAAAGAGGAACAACTATAATAATTTGAATAAAGATTTATTAAATAATAATAATAAAAAAGAAAAAAAATTAAGTATGGAACTGCCATATGACCTAGTAATCTGATCCTACTTCTAGGGAATATATCCTAAGAGAACCGAAACACCAATCAGAAAGAATGTGTGCACCACTGTGTTCTTAGCAGCTCAATTTATAATAGCTAAGATCTGCAAAACAGCCCAAGTGCTCATCAGTAGATGAGCGGATAAAAAAGTTGTGGGACGTGTATACCATGGAATACTATCCTTACTAATAAAAGCCTAAGTGGTCGTCATGCCGTGATGCACTCATGCTGTCGCAAGATGGCTGGACTTGACACTAAGTGTGTGGCACAAAGCTTGCCTGGGAGTTCCGCCTTCTCCTGGTTGTACTGGCCTGGAGGTCCCCTGGGAGCTTGGCTTGGTGAGGCCTGCCCAGGGGTCTGCTGGCTCCATGTGAAGAAGCCTGCCTGGGGGTGGGGTTGTCCAGTCTCCTTCCAGCTCCATGTGAGTCCAGCCTGGGGGTCCGATGAGACCTGCCTGGGGGTGCCCCCCCTCCCTCCAGCTCTGCCTGCCCCAGGGACTGACAACGCCTGCTTTGGGGTCCCCATCTTTGCATGAGCCCTGCCTGAGGGTCCTGCCTCCGCATGGTGAGGCCTGCCTGGGGGCCCCTAGCTGCATGTGGTGAAGATGTTTGGGAGTCCCCCAGCTCCATAAGGTGAGACTTGCCTAGGGGTCTGATGGGGACTGCCTGGGAGTCCCCTGGCTCCACATGGTGAGAACTGCCTAGTGGTTCTGCCTCCTCCTGGCTTTGGCCTATCTCTTTGGAGCAATCCATCGAGGAGCCCCAGATGGGCAGGTGGGCTCTACCTCTATGGGGTGATTGATCATGGGGCTCTTGCATTGTGACAGGGCACAGGCCAGGCTGCCCCCCCCCCCCCCCCACCACCAAGTGCATGAATTTCGTGCATTGGGACTCTAGTCCTATATAATAAAAGCCTAATATGCTAAGTGTCTGATCAACCATTCAACCAATCAAAGCTTAATATACTGATAAACTAAGGCTGTTCAACTGCTCCCTTTGACATGCACTGACCACCAGGTGGTAGACAGTTGACCAGTCACTATGATGTAAGATGCTCTGACCAATAGGTTAGCTTGCTGCTGGGGTCCGGCCGATAGGACTGAGCAAGACAGGATGGACATGCCCTGGAGCCCTCCCATGGTCCCTCTACAGCCCCAATCATGCACTGTTGGGTTCCCCTGGCCTGGCCTGTGCCTTCTTGCAATCCAGGACCTCTCCGGGGATGTTCGAGAGCTAGTTTCAGACCAATCCTGCAAGCCAGGCCGAATTCGTGCACCAGGCCTCTAATGCAGGTATAAAAAGAACTTTTACTCCTCCAGACAACACAGAGGGACCTGGAGAACATCATGCTAATTAAGTCAGTTAAAGTTAGGTATCACATGATTTCACTCATATGGAATCTAATTAATAAAGCTGATGAGTGGAGTGGATCCATACAAATGGAAGCGTGGAACAGAGAATGGAATCTTGGAGGGAAGGCGGGGGAGGGAGGGAGGTAATCATATATGCATAAACCCATGGACACAGACAGTGTAGTGGTGAGGGCCTGGTGTGGAGGTGCACTGGGGGAAAAAGTGGACATATTACTTTCAACAGTAAAGATTTAAAAAAATAAATAAATGAATGAATGGTAGATCCACTTGCTGTGCAAGAAAATCCTGAAAATCCAGGAATCAGATGATCACAGTTCAATTTTTCAGGCTTGAAAGTGAAAATGTCAGGTAGTAGTCAATTAAATTAATGAGTATAAAAATTCTTCAGCTGGTATTTAATGAGTTCCTACAGTATATATTTTAACTTATTTTTTAAAAACTTTTTCAATTACAGTTTATATTCAGTATTTTGTTAGTATCAATAATACAACATAGTTGTTAGATAATCACATACTTTACAGTGTTCCCTTTTGGTATTTTCAGTATCAAGTGGCACCATATGTAGTTATTCCAGTATATTTCCTACAGTGTACTTTACAGTCCCATAAATAATTTTGTAACTATCAATGTGTACTTCTCAATCCCTTCACCTTTTTTACCCCGTCCCAACACTCCTCCCCTCTGCCAATCCTTAATCTTTTTCCCTGTACCTGGGAGTCTGTTTTGTTTTTTCATTTATATAGTTCTTTAGATCCACATATAAGTGAAATCATATGGTATTTATCTTTCTCTGAATGACTTATTTCACTTAGCATAATACCTTCCAGCTCCATCAATGTTGTCATAAACGGTAAAGATTTCATTTTTTATGACTTTTTCATATTTTTTAATAATTTTCTTTACTTCTTAAAGACCCTTTAACATTTCTTGTAACACTGGTTTGGTGGCAATGAACTCCTGTAGCTTTTTCTTGTCTGGGAAGCTCTTTATCAGTTCTTCTATTTTAAATGATAGCTTTTCTGGATAATCTTGATTGTAGGGCTCTGCTTTTTATCACTTTGAATACTTTCTGTTTGAGCATGCAAAGTTTGTGTTAAGAAATCAGCTGACAGTCTTCTGGGAGCTCCATAAGTAGGTTACTAACTGCTTTCTCTTGCTGCTTTCGAGATTCTCCCACTTTTTAAAATTTATCTTATTGGTTGAAAGTATTATAGATGTCCCCTTTTTTGAGACTCTTTAGATTTAATCTTTAGCATTTAAAAAAAAAGTTTGATTTTTAGAGAGAGGAAAGGAGAGGGAGAGAACAGTATCAATGTGAGAGTGGACCAGATATGGGCTACCTCCTGCATTCCCCCACCAAGGATCGAGTCTGCAACTCAGGCATATGCCCTTGAACAGGAATCAAACTGGCAAATCCTCTGCTGCATAGGACAATGACCAACTGAGTTACACCAGCCAGGGTTAACATTTGGCATTTTATTTATGACGTGTCTTAGTGTAGGCCTCTTTGGGTTCATCTTGTTTGGGATATTCTGCATTAACAGGAGTTGTATATTTATTTTCTTCACCAAGTTGAGAAAGTTTCTCTTATTTTCTTTTTTTAAAGGTTTTCAATTTCTGTCTTCTTCTGGCACTTCCATGATGCGATTATTGGTACACTTGAAATTGTCCCAAAGGTTACTAATACTATTATTTTTTTCCTGTTCTAATTGGGTGTTTTCTGTCTGCTTCCTTATATTCCAAATTGCTCTCTCTTTCTCTCCCCCTCTATCTTTTCCACACTCTCTAAGTCAATAGAGAGAAAAAAAATCAATGAAAAAAATATCTTCGAATGAGGATTAACAAAACGGAACAATAATTTAAAAAGGTCAAAAGAATATACTATGAATAAGGAAAAAAAAAGTATTTCTTTTTATTTTACTATTTTTTGTTGTTGTTAATCCTCACCTGAAGATATTTTCCCACTGATTTTTAGAAAGTAGAAGAGAGAGGGAAAGACACACAGAGAGAAAAAACATCAATGTGAGAGATACATGAATTGGTTGCCTCCTATATGCACCCTGAGCAGGGCCAAGGATTGAGACTGCAACCAAGGTATATGCCCCTGACCAGAATCAAACCTGGGACCCTTTAGTCTGCAGGCCAATGTTCTATCCACTGAGCCAAACCAGTTAAGGAAGTATTTCTTATATATTTAAGGTGCTAAAGGAAAAATACTAAAATTTTATGAAAAGTCAGTTTGGAGTATAACCTATAAAGCTGTTCAACACTGTTTACAAAATAGATAAAATTAGTTTAAAATTCAATTGTAGAAAACATTCTAGTTCCTATTCACTCATGTAACTTCATTATAACCAAAGGTATCACAACAAAAGATTATAAAAACATTTAAAATACAATTTTACATAATTTTTATTTACATTTTAGAATTTAAACAACTGCTGGGAACATCCTCTGTGGTGCAATGTAGTCTTTTTTTAAAAATCTAAAACTTTAAACTTTAAGAAAGGCTCATTAATGTTGTTTAAGGGCAAGCAACAAATGTGTTAGCTGAAAATAGCCACCTTATTGACTGAATGTGACACATACTTGGTTGTGTGAGCCTAGAGAGCCTCCCCACCTCTGTTTCTCCTCTGAGGGAGGAAGTCTTTGTGTACTTTTGTGCATTGGTTCCACTGAATTCATTACAATAGAGATGGACATTTGATATTCATAACGATCCAACATCTGAGCAATCTTCTTTCGAGACACACCGTGTTTATTCCTCCTAACGAAAAAGAAAAAGATTTTAATTCTTTTTAAACAATTTATAAGCTTAGACAGTAAATTGTTTCAAAATAAGGGTACCTACTCTAAATTATTTTTAGCAAATAAATACTAGAAGATACATCTCATTTACCTGCATTCTATACCAAAAAATTTATCATGGCTCTCTCAAAAATTTTAACAGTATTTTTAAAGGTTTAAAGATACTATAAATCAGAGCAAAATGTTAAATAGTTAAATCTTCATCACACAGAACTAACTACTGATTCACTGAACCACTGAATTAATCTCCCTTCTTTAAAAATATAAAAGATTATAAGTCAGTTTTCTTTTTAATATATATTTTTAATTGATTTCAGAGAGGAAGGGAGAGAGAGAGAGAGAGAGAGAGAGAGAGGGAGAGGGAGGGAGGGAGGGAAGGAGGGAGAGAGGGAGGGAGGGAGATATCAACAATGATATAGAACTATGATCAGCTACCTCCTGCCTGTCCCACACTGGGGATCAAGTCCACAAACTGGGCATGTTCCCTAACTGGGAATCGAAACATTAGCTCCTGGCTCATAGGTTGACGCTCAGCCAATGAGCGACACCTGCCGGGCAAGAGAGTCAGTTTGAGGATTATAGAATTGAGTGCACTTGTAGGACTTACAAAAATCCATATAAAATATTTGTCACTTTTTAAAACTTATTTTAGGACATGTCCTATGTTTGTATTTCATGTACTTTTATCTGTGAATTTACTTATGAAAAGAAGAAATGGTTTAAAAATTATTCTTGACCAACATTAACTTTTTACAACTTATTTTATCCTTGTAGTTTTCCATAATTTGACTTGGACATGGCAAAACACACATTTAATATTAGAGTTCTAGATTTACTAATTCATTTTCCCAGAAAAAGGACACAGAAGGAATGTTTACTTTTCAAAACTATTGGTGCTCATCCCATACAATAAAAAGGTAATATGCAAATTGTCCATCACTCAAACACACAAGATGGCCATCCCCATGTGGACACAAGATGGCTGCCACAAGATGGCCAGCAGGGGAGGGCATTTGTGGGGGGACCAGGCCAGCAGAGGAGGGCATTTGGGGGGGACTAGGCCTACAGGGGATGACAGTTGGGAGGAACAAGGCCTGCAAGGGAGGGCAGTTGGAGGAAGTGGGGGGAGACCAGGCCTGCAGGGGATGGCAGTTGGGAGGGACAAGGCCTGCAGGGGAGGGCAGTTGGGGGCAACCAGACCAGCAGGGGAGGACAGTTAGGGGTGATCAGGCCTAAAGGGGAGGGCAGTTGGTAGGTGACCAGGCCTGCAGCGAAGGGCAGTTAGGGGCGACCAGGCTGGCAGGCCAAAGCATTAGGGGCAATTAGGAGCCAGCAGTCCTGGATTGTGAGAGGGATCCCAGATTGGAGAGGATGCAGGCTGGGCTGAGGGACACAACACACTACCCCTCCCCAACACGCACGAATTTCATGCACCAGGCCTCTAGTGTTAAAGATAAGAAGAGAAAGCAAAAGAAAAGATAGAAGACTAAAAAAGAGACCTCAGGTTAGAAATTGGCAAGATAATCAATTTGACAATTCAATCAATTTTATACAAAAAAGCAAACTATACCAGACATCAAACTGATTTTAGTTTGTAAAATCAATTTATATTAAGAGTTAAAATAAATTTCAACAGTCCCTTAAGTATAAACAAATTCTAATTGCATTTCATCAATTCATTTGTTCATTATAACCCAAATATCTTTCTTATTTAAACTTCTCTTTTACCTGAGGTACAATATACTCAGAGCAGGTAAATAATATCATATATTAGTAAATCTATCTGTTTATTTATCCATATATGAACACATGGCATATAAGTCAGAAAGGGAAAGTAAGGTAATCAAAGGAATAAAAGACAAGGGAGAAAAAATTAAGTTAGTTGGATATCACATAGAATAGCACTTTAAGCTGGAAGAGAGCAAACTGAGGTGTGAAAAATAAAAATGATTTTATTTGGCTTATGGGATAGAGCATTGGCCTTTGAACTAAAGGGTCACAGGTTCGATTCTGGTCAAGGGCATGTACCTTGATTGCGGGCACATCCCCAGTGGGGTGTGCAGGAGGCAGTTGATCAATGTTTCTCTCTCATCGATGTTTCTAACTCTCTCTTCCTCTCCTTTACTCTCTGTAAAAATCAATAAAATATATATTTTTAAAAAGGGGAGGTGATGGCTGCAGAACTCTGTGAATATACTGCAAACCATTAAACTACATTCTTTCAATGGGTAAATTGTAAACTATATGAATTTTATCTTAAAGTTCTTATCAAAAGGGAGGGAGGGTGTGAAAGTGAAGGAAAAAAAGTCAGTCAGGAAAACCAGCACTGTGAGAAGAAAGGGATAAAGGTCGATACAAACAGATTAGGGTTGAAAGTAATATGAGTCCATAATTCCTTAACACAAATTCTGAAACCTAAAATGCTCCGAAAGCTCAGGTTTTTATGGACTCATATAGCAGCAAAACTTAACCAGACCTGTACTCATTTGGCAGCCCGATCTTCTTGAACTGACAATAGATTATGGCCCAGGGGTCTTCAAACTACGGCCCGCGGGCCACATGCGGCCCGCAGAGGAGTCTGATCCGGCCCGCCAGGTTTTTTGGGCAGTGAGCGCAGCCGAGGTGTTACAGTAGGAATTAGTAGTTCATATAGTCCGGCCCTCCAGCTCTCTGAGGGACCGTGATCTGGCCCCCACTTTAAAAAGTTTGAGGATCCTTGGATTATGCAGTGTTTCTTAACTATTTAGGCTGCTTAGTCATGATTTGCCATAGATATAGTAAGATACTGGATTATGACAAGCTGCCCAAACTCTGCTAGGGGGTGTTTTGACATCACTATATTACCTTTCTAACATCCCCCCAAATATGATTTCCAAAACACATTGATTCCAAGGATCTTGGTTATAGGATTATAGAGCTGTAGTGGTAAAGGTGAAAAGAGGGAGTAAGATGAAAATATCAAGTAAAAAGGTTATGGGATCTAAAACAGGAAGGCGATGAAGTTGGAAGGAATATGTAGAGAAGTGGCCTAGCTCAAAACCAGAGGGAAAAGTTCTAATTTTTCCTCAAATATACTTAACAACTACAACAAAAACTTAATAAAATTTAACAAGCAAGGTGTCTCAAAAACACTGAATTAAAGTCAATGTTCCTCTTAACCTGTTAACCGAGCGGGACCTATAAATACATCAAACGTAAACAATATAAACAAAATCAGGAACGGAACGGGTAGGACGTATGAATACGTCCTTGAAATATATGTTGTGCCCCGAGAGGGACGGTATATATTTTTCGTAATCTTTTTAAAAAAAATATTTTATTGATTTTTTTACAGAGAGGAAGGAAAGGGGAGGGATAGAGAGTTAGAAATATCGATGAGATGACAGAGAAACATTGATCAGCTGCCTCTTGCACACCCCCCACTGGGGATGTGCCTGCAACCAAGGTACATGCCCTTGACTGGAATCGAACCCGGGACCCTTCAGTCCCCAGACCGACGCTCTATCCACTGAGCCAAACCAGTTTCGGCTATTTTTTGTAATCTTTATCATTGTTTGTAAATTTTTTAATTTGACGTGTCCATTTTTTTTTGTCGGTATTCTTTTGTATTTTTTTTTTGTAATTTTGTATTTTCCTTCGTGCTTTATATATATAAATAAATGAAAAAATATATATATTTCATTTATTTTCATTAAGTATAAATAAATAAAAATAATATGAAATTACGTCCTAGTGAAAGAATACGTGCCCGTTACAGGTTGCGTCATTAAAAAGAGAACTCCCCAGTTAACAGGTTAACAGAAAGTAAGAAATAGTGGTTCCTAATCATAAGCAGTAAAAGACATGATAAGCAAAGCTAGTGGACATTGATCATGTAAAGGAGAAAAGAAAGAAAAAATAAAAATATTCAAAATAAATTTGAGTGTCTTACTTTTCTAATTCTTCAGGATCAAATTTCCACCAAGTTTCAGGTTCATGAAACTCTACTCTGTATCCTTTTCCTATGGCCTATTCCGAGGAAAGGAAGAAAACACAAACCCAGAGAATACTTCTTATAAAGTAAAAAGAAGGCAGATATAAATTTCATTTAGGTAATACTTCTAAATTTGCTCCACCAAGAAAAATTTTACTTTTAAAATAATATGTTTTACAACAATTTTAAGACCATTTAACTGGT
The DNA here is from genome assembly GCF_964339955.1 of Pipistrellus hanaki. Lineage (NCBI taxonomy): Eukaryota > Metazoa > Chordata > Mammalia > Chiroptera > Vespertilionidae > Pipistrellus > Pipistrellus hanaki. Next base: position 96,606,486 of record NC_140505.1, read on the forward strand.
AAAATTCCAATTACCATCAAGTTCAAGCAAAACCTACAAGATAAGCATATTCTTTAATAAGCAACATTCCCATATTTTTAAAATAAACAATCATACTTCTTTAGAAAACAAAGAAAATGTTTTAATAATAAAGATCAAAGTGACCAAAATTCCAGAATATGAAAAAATAAAAATGCTCTCATATTTCATATTTACCATTTCCACATATGGTTTCATTTCCCAAGCCTGTGTATTAGTGTTGTCTATTATAACTGGAGATCTCCCCTGATTGATAGCTTGTTTAGCTGAAATAAAAAAAATGAATTTAAAAACAAAAATAAAAACAAAGAACTATTAGGTTAAAATACAGAAATAAAACTCTAACTTTCATTACTAAGAAATTTTCTACATATCTACGTATACTGAAAACCAAACCTATGTAATTTCTTAAATTAGTGCCATGGAAAAAAGGGACTCTGCTAGATTAAAAGGGAATTATGAGACACAATCACATGCCCCATACATTTTCCAGACCAGATACTGGTTTTGATTAATTGTAAAGGACATGTTGAGGAAACTTCGTTCTTACACCTAGTAAAGAGTTTAGTCTAGAGCTAACTTTCATTATATAACTCTCAAATACAGGAGTAAGTTACATCTGAATATGGTCTGAATATGGAAAGAGGTGAACATTTAATGACATGGAAAGATGGAGATTTGTTAACTGAAAATGGCAAGTTGGAAGATAATATGCAAGTATGATCTTACTTTGGTCAAGATATAAAGATATAAGAATAGCTAAGATATCAAAAGTAGTATTCTATAGGTGGTAAGAATGTTTGCCATTTTATGCTTATCTGTATTTTCCAATGTTTTACAATTACAAATGATGCTTTTGGAATATCGGGATGACACTCCAACTAACTGAACTACCCAGCCAGGGTACAAATAATGCTTTTAAAAAAATGCTATGGCCAAGACCGGTTTGGCTCAGTGGATAGAGCGTTGGCCTGCGGACTGAAAGGTCCCAGGTTCGATTCAGGTCAAGGGCATGTACCTTGGTTGCGGGCACATCCCCAGTGGGGGGTGTGCAAGAGGCAGCTGATCGAAGATTCTCTCTCACTGATGTTTCTAACTCTATATCCCTCTCTCTTCCTCTCTGTAAAAAATCAATAAAATATATTTAAAAAGAAAGAAAAAAAAAAGGTTCCAGGTTCTATTCCGGTCAAGGGCATGTACCTTGGTTGCGGGAACATCCTCAGTGGGGTGTATGCAGGAGGCGGCTGATCGATGTTTCTCTCTCATCGATGTTTCTAACTCTCTATCCCTCTCTCTTCCTCTGTAAAAAATCAATAAAATATATTACAAAAATGCTATGGATTTATCATTCCTTTTTTTTTTTTTTTTTCTTTTTTTTTTTCTTTTTTTTTTTTAATTTTTTTTCAAATCAATCTTTATTGTTCATATTATTACAAAGGTTCCTCATTTCTTCCCCCCTCCACCAGGTTCCCACCCCACCCTCCGCCCCCTCCCCATCCCCCATTGTCCTCATCCATAGGTGCACAGTTTATGTTCAGTCTCTTCCTCCCTCCCTTTCCCCGATAGTAAATCCCTTTTCAGATAGTAAATCTGTTACTTAGCATTATCTCATATCACTAATACCTCCACATGCCCAATGATACACTTCACACAAAAGACATTTCCAAATAGGTCAACCAGCCTCATCCAGGCCCCACCCAAGGCACTTACAGATCAACACCCCAGCGCTATACTAACTCAACACATCCAGATCTAAGCCTTCATCACTTGATTCAGCAGACCCTCAAGTTCCCGCAAAAGTTTCCAGCCATGTCTGAGAGGCAGCTGTGGGCAGGTACAGGCGAGGAGCGAGCTGTTTCGGGCCTGGCCTCTGTTGCTCTGGTTCGTTCCACAACCAGCTGCTCCGGGTCTGGTCACTGCCGCTCCCGACCTAGTTGCTCTGGACTTGGCTGTTGCTGCTACAGGCCTGGCCGCACCCGACCCGGCTGCTCTGGGACCGGTTGCTCCGGTCCCGGCCGCTCCGGGCCTGGCCGCTCCCAGCCTGACAGCCGCTGCTCTGGGCCTGGCTGCTCCCAGCCTGGCAGCCACTGCTCCTGGCCTGGCCGCACCAGACCCGGCTGCTCCGGGCCTGGCCGCTCCCAGCCTGGCAGCCACTGCTCCTGGCCTGGACGCACCAGACCCGGCTGCTCCGGGCCTGGCCGCTCCCAGCCTGGCAGCTGCTGCTCCGGGCCTGGCCGCACAAGACCTGGCTGCTCCGGGCCTGGCCGCTCCCAGCCTGGCAGTCGCTGCTCCGGGCCTGGCCGCACCAGACCCAGCTGCTCCGGGCCTGGACGCTCCCAGCCTGGCAGCTGCTGCTCCGGGCCTGGCCGCTCCCAGCCTGGCAGCCGCTGCTCCTGGCCTGGCCGCACCAGACCCGGCTGCTCCGGGCCTGGCCGCTCCCAGCCTGGCAGCCGCTGCTCCAGGCCTGGCCGCACCAGACCCGGCTGCTCCGGGCCTGGCCACTCCCAGCCTGGCCGCCGCTGCTCCGGGCCTGGCCGCACCAGACCCAGCTGCTCCGGGCCTGGACGCTCCCAGCCTGGCAGCCGCTTCTCCAGGCCTGGCCACTCCCAGCCTGGCAGCCACTGCTCCGGGCCTGGCCGCACCAGACCCGGCTGCTCCAGGCCTGGCCGCTCCCAGCCTGGCAGCCGCTGCTCCTGGCCTGGCCGCACCAGACCCGGCTGCTTCGGGCCTGGCCGCTCCCAGCCTGGCAGCCGCTGCTCCTGGCCTGGCCGCACCAGACCCGGCTGCTCCGGGCCTGGCCGCTCCCAGCTTGGCAGCCGCTGCTCCTGGCCTGGCCGCACCAGACCCGGCTGCTCCGGGCCTGGCCGCTCCCAGCCTGGCAGCTGCTGCTCCGGGCCTGGCCGCTCCCAGCCTGGCAGCCGCTGCTCCGGGCCTGGCCACACCAGACCCGGCTGCTCCGGGCCTGGCCGCTCCCAGCCTGGCAGCCGCTGCTCCGGGCCTGGCCGCACCAGACCCGGCTGCTCCGGGCCTGGCCGCTCCCAGGCTGGCAGCCGCTACTCCGGGCCTGGCCGCACCAGACCCGGCTGCTCCGGGCCTGGCCGCTCCCAGCCTGGCAGCTGCTGCTCCGGGCCTGGCCGCTCCCAGCCTGGCAGCCGCTGCTCCGGGCTTGGCCACACCAGACCCGGCTGCTCCGGACCTGGCTGCTCCCAGCCTGGCAGCTGCTGCTCCGGGCCTGGCCGCTCCTAGCCTGGCAGCCGCTGCTCCAGGCCTGGCCACACCAGACCCAGCTGCTCCGGGCCTGGCCGCACCCGACCCGGCTGCTCCGAGCCTGGCCGCTCCCAGCCTGGATTCTTCGTGGTTGTCTACTGCTGTTCTGGGCCTGGCTGCTCCCAACCCGGCTGCTCTGGGCCGGGCTTCTCCGGGCCCAGCCACTCCGTGTCTGGGTGTTCCTGGACTGGCCACCCTGGGCTTGGCCGCCTCTGCCTCAGGCCTGGCTGCCACTGCCCCAGGTCTGGCTGCTCCAGTGCTGGCCGTTGATGCTTTTGTTCTGGCTGCTGCTGTTCTGGGGCCTGGCCACTGCTGCTCCGGGCCCAGCTGCCACTGCCTTGTGCCTGGCCACTCTAGGCCTGGTCGCCGCTGTTCCAACATTCTGTCCCTTTTTTCTCTTCTTTTTTTTTTCTTTTTTTAAAAAAAACAACAAAACGCATTTATGTTGCAATGTTGGCTGGTGCGTTGAGTTCTGACTTAGTCTTTGATTTTTCAAGATCTTCTTTGTATTCTTTCTTAAGTAATTTTACTATCATTTGCTCTCACTTGATTTCTTCACATTGAGAACTTCTTTGGTTTCTTCCTCCTTGTCCTGGGAGCTCAGCAGGTTGGCCTGTGGCACCCCTTTGTTCTCCGCGGGCTCCCGCGCTGCTCCAGCCTGTTGCCGGGGTCGGCGCCGCCCAGGAAGCAGCCCCCGTCCTTGGCTCCGTTGCCAGCGCTCAGCAGTCGAAGGCTCAGGGGCACCCCCCCCACTGGGGGCCCCGTCGCCCGGCTCCTTGCTGGCGCCCAGCTGGCCGGTGTCTGGCAGGGGCTCCTGCTCCTCGTGGCGTTCCTCCAGTCTGGAGCTTTCTTTCTCCCTCCCACTAGGGGAGTCCAGGATCAGAGTCAACAGACTGTCCTCTGCGCACAGTGTGCGCGACTCCGGGGGCTCGGCCTTTCGCCGCGCTCCCAGGACTCCACCTCACAGCCCCGTCTCCCCCTGCCCGAGCCTGGGTCCCCAGGGACTGGCCCAGACCTGGAGTTCGGGGAGGTCTGGACTGAGGCTCAGAGCTGCCGCCGGAGGCTTTGTTTCTTCCGGCTAGGGTAATCCAGCATCAGAGTCAACATTCAGTCCTCTGCGCGCCATGTGCGCGCGACTCCGGGGGCCCCGCATTTCGCCGTCCCCCGGGATTGTCTCCCCCTGCTGGAGCCTGGGTCCCCAGGGTCTGGCACATAACTTGGGGCTCAGTGCTGCCGGTTCGGGGGTTCAGCCCAGGCTGGGGGTTCTATTTCCTTCCTGCTAGGGAACGCCAGGCAGCACCCAGCCCTCTCCTCCTCTCCGGCTGCGACCTCTCCGCGCGCGCGTGTGTGCGAGCGCGCAGCATGTCTCCGTACCTTAGGCTTTTTTTCAGCTCCTCTGATTTTCCTTCTGGTTTTCTCCCTCCTTCCTATTGTAGAGTTTTCAGTCAGTCGACTACCTGTAGCTCTGGGCAATGTCCACTCTACATTTTAGTTGTATTCCTTTGAAATTGTTGTGAGCTGCTGCGGCTAGGTGTATACCCGAGCAGCCATCTTGGATCCTCCCTCCGATTTATCATTCCTTACCAGCAAAATTTTATATACCAAAATTTTATATAGTTGGTATATATACTAACAAACTAACTTTGTGGTTATTTTTTAAAATCATTTTTTTATTTTTAAATTACAGTTGACATACAATATATTAGTTTCATGTATACACCCCAGTGATTAGAAATAGACATTATAGAACTTACTAAGTGATCATCTCAATAAATCTCATATCCATCTGACACCAGATATAGTTATTATAATATTATTTATTATAACCTCCATGCTGTACTTTACATCCCCATGACTATTCTCTATTTGTACTCTAACCAATTTGTACTTCTTACCTTCACCTTTTCACCCATTCCAACACCCTTCCCATCTGGCAACCATTCAAAATGTTCTATTTATGAGTCAATTTCTGTTCTGTTTGTTTATTATTTTTTTAGAGTCAAGTTCAGGAAGAGCAGAGAGTTCCAAATAAGAGGAACCCAAAGAGGCACACACTACAAAAGCAACAAAAAATGATGCCCACACCAAGACACATAAAATGCAAAAGATGAAAGACAAAGTGAAAATCTTAAAAGCAGCAAGAGAAAAGTAGTTAGTTACCTACAAGGGAGTTCCCATAAGACTGTCAGCTGATTTCTCAACAGAAACTTTGCAGGCCAGAAGGGAGTGGCAATAAATTTTCACAGTAATAAAAGGACCTACAACCAATATTATCCTATCCTGCAAAATTGGTTAATATGTCTTAGGACTATGACTCAAACTGGGAGCCGAAATAGAAGAACTTTTATTTATTTTTTATATTAACTTTTTTTTATTAAATTATTATCTGTGTACCTATACCATTGGCCCCCTCCCTCCCCAAAGTTTTGTGTCCATTGGTTGTACTTACATGCACGTATACAAGTCCTTCGGTTGATCTCTTAACTATCCCAGATCTCCCTACCCTCCCTGCTGTAATTTAACAGTCTGCTTGTTGCTTTACTGTCTCTATATCTATCTTTTGGTTCATCAGTCTCCCTATCTCTACACCATCTCTTCTCCCATGAGGTGAAAAATCACTGCCACAGTGAACCACTGTTATGACAAAAGTATATAACTCTTAAGTGTAAACAGACAAATATAATTAAGAGTTCATAATAAAATTTAAAAGATTGAGGCAAAATGCAATGATAGAGAAGTTTTCTTGGGATTTAGTAAGTTCTACATAATGAAAACATTTATACAAAGGTCCAGGGCAGACAGAATTCTAAAGGTTAGTTAAGTAGTAATGACTGTAGCTGAGTACATATTTGGAAGAAGGTATCTCTAAACACCAATAGAAATTTAGAATTTGGGTCATATTCAATAGGACACCAAGATGCTATTCACTCCCCACTGCTCTATCCCCAATCATAAAGTGACCAAATCTTTCATTTAAAAAAAAACACACAAAACACCCAACAACAAAAAAACAAAAACAAAAACCATGGGCCTCAAAATCCACAATCCATGAAATTAAATTTTTGAGCTACATGGGCTCTAAGTTTCTCTGCAGGAAGAACAATCTGTGATGAGAAATCTAGGATGTGCTTCAAATTAGCTGTTGGTGCCCTAGTTGGTCACAATACTGAAAAGACACCTCCCTAGACATCTGCGAACTGTCTTAGCCTCAAATCCCTCTCCCTTCATTGTCACCTAGCAACAGCAGCCATTACGCTTTAAAAGAGTAGGTGGCTGTTCTTTTACTTGCCCTTGTATTGGTTAGCACTGCACTGGCCCTTTCCCTTCTGGTTAAGTAAAAATAGACTTCCTGCATCTATCTCTTCTTTTAGTAGTGAATTCTTTCACAGTCCACATCACCCGCCAACACCCTTACACTGATCATTTTTAGCATCACTAAAAATTAGATAATCAGACTTTGCTTACTCCCTGCAAAAAAAAAAAAAAAAAAAAGTTGAACATAATTAATCCTCTTCTTTGTGTTTTGTTAATCCTCACCCAAGGATATTTTTCCATTGGTTTTTAGAGGGTAGAAGGGAGAGGGACAGTCAGAGAGAAAAACACCTATGTGAGAGAGCTATATCAAGCGATTGCTTCCTGTACACTTAACTTCTATTTAAAGCAATATAGGGGAAAGAGAAACAAGTTAGATGGTTACCCTATGTGTGGCCAAAAGGGGGCCACAAACTAAACCTGACAAGGTCAGGGAGGCCTGCATGGCAGCCTTACAAACACAAGAGACCTAAAGGATGATCTGAAATTAAAACTTCCTAACTAAAAGCAAGTCATGGTGTGGGTGTGGGCAATGTTAAAATACGTACACAGATAATAATTTAATTTAAAAAATGTAAAAAAAAAAAAGCAAAGAAAAAAAAAAAGCAAGTCATGGTAGGTAGTCATATCCTAGGATGGTATCTTCCCTAACAAAGGTCAATCTATACCTTAATTGAGGCAGTCTACTGTCTCTTTGCACCTATAATAACATGCCTTTGGAAAGTCAGAATAATCCCTTTTCCCAGACCCTTCATGGCACAATCTTGCACAGAGCACCATATCACAGAACCCCTCTTTGTTATAGCATCTCTATGTGCTGTAAATGTCCATCTCTATGTGCTGTAAATGTTAACTATTAACCATCCTATATCCACCCACCAATGTAAAAGAAGTGTGGGTGACTGTTTTACTGTTTATCCAATTTCAGAGATTTCCCCGCTTTGCTTTACCCCAACTCCCTAATCTATGAACAGTGGATTTCATGTAACCCCATACTTCTTCCCCTTTGATGCTGATGTATAAGATAAGTAGTAAATATGCTATTTTTCTGGAACATTTTCTCAACCTGTTGAGATTTTGCTTCCTGGCTATTGTAGTCGCTTCGGCTCAAATAAATGCATAAAAATTCTTACAAGTTTGGACATTTCTCACATAAACACAAGGAAGCAAATAGACAACTACAGAATATGGGATATTCTACAAGACAAACAACCAAATTTCATCAACAAATTAATAGTATAAGGGTGACAAAAGGAGAAACTGCTACACATTAACAATTAAAAAAAACAAAATCAAATGTACTGTATAAGGACCTTGTTTGGATCCTGTAAGTAAACAGTTAAGACAATAGAGGAAATTTGATTACAGACTGGATATTATATGACAGGGGTCTTCAAACTACGGCCCGCAGAGGAGTCTGATCCGGCCCGCCAGGTTTTTTGGGCAGTGAGCGCAGCTGAGGTGTTACAGTAGGAATTAGTAGTTCATATAGTCCGGCCCTCCAGCTCTCTGAGGGACCGTGATCTGGCCCCCACTTTAAAAAGTTTGAGGGCCCCTGTTATATGATGTCAAGGAATTTTATGGGTGTTTTTTTTTAGGTGTGATGATGGTACTATATTTAAATAACATTAAGTAAGAAGGGGGTTAATTTGAAACGCATAAAGTATAATGTCTAGAACTGTTTCAAAATGCTTTAGTAATTAGAAAAGGTGAGGAGTGAAAACAAAAATAAAGTCAATATGGCAACTGGTATGATAACTGATAATTCTGAGTGATAAGTACATGGGGTTCAGTGTAATCTGACTCTAGGTTTATATTTTCTCTTAATAAAATCAATTTGTTTTCAGAAAGGAAGGGAGAAGGAGAGATAGAAATATCCTGCATGCCCCCTACTGGGGATCAAGCCCACAATCAGAGCATGTGTCCTTGACCGGAATCAAACCTGGGACCCTTTGGTCCTCAAGCTGACGCTCTATCCACTGAGCCAAACCAGCTAGGGCTATCATCAATGCATTCATCTATTAGAAAATAAATTAACTTACACTATATTCATTTAGTAACATAATTCTAGACCAAGTATTCAATCTGACTGCAACATGAGAATGTCTGGGTAACTTAAAACACACACACAAACCAATGCTTAGATCCACTCCAGACAATCTAAACCAGAATCTCTGGGGCTAACTCAGACTTAGGTGTTTTGTTTGTTTTTTTGTAGGGGAAGGGCAGGGAAGAGAGGGAAAGGAAGGAGAAATGAAAGAGAGAGAGAGACCAATTAGTTGCCTACTGTATGCACCCACACAGGGGATTTAATCCACAACCCAGGTTCATGGTCCTGAACAGGAATCGAACCTGCAACTTTCTGGTGTACAATATGACACTCTAACCAACTGAGCGACCTGGTCTGGATCAGGCACATATATATATATATATATATTTTTTTTTTTTAAAAAAGGTCCCCAAGTAATTAAAATATGCAGCCAAGATTAAGAACCACTATTCCATGATGAAAAGAAATTGACTTCTATGCTTCTAAAAAATGTATCAAATAGATTTTTCATGGAGTCATATCAATGAAAAAAACTTTTAATATTCACAGCATTATATTAAGCCTTAAAAAACATTAACATTACTCTTAGGGAAATAACTTTTTGGAATACATAACAATAGTATCAGTTCTCTGAATTTATTCAATATAAAATAAAGCCTACCAAAATATCCCACCCACTATTTTACCAGTTTATACTGGTATACTATTCACAGTTTACAAAGTATTTTATCTAAAGTCTCTGATTTTCACAACCTTGCAAGTATCACTGTTTCTAGTAGATGAAAAAAATTGTATCTCAAAGCTGTTCAAATGGCTTATGAAAGTCATTCAGTTGGTAGAAGTCAAATGAGGAATATAAATCCAGCCCCGGCTGGTTTGGCCCAGTGGATAGAGCATCAGCCTGTGGATTGAAGGGTCCTAGGTTCGATTCCAGTCAAGGGCACATACCTGGGTTGTGGAATTGATCCCCAGTAGAGGGATACAGGGAGCAGCCAATCAATGATTCTCTCTCATCATTGATATTTCTCTCTCTCTCTCCCTCTCCTTTCCTCTCTGAAATCAATAAAAATGTATTAAAAAAATCCAGGTCTTCTGACTCTTACTCAAATATTCTATCCCAGGAGACTTGGCCTAAAACAAACCTCTGTTCTGGTTCCAGTCATGGGCATCATCAAGTTGATTAACATTATACCTGTACCCATCTTGATGGTGAAAATAGTCATCAGTGCTGAACACAATGCCATCACGACTCTGCCCAAGCAGAATTCTGTTAATAAAAGAAATCATAAAGTGCCATTTATAAAATGTATAGCCGTGAATAAAACTTAGTAAGTGAATTTTAGGTACATACCTGTAAGTATATTGCAAACAGAAAATAGTAGCATAGGAGCTGAACCTTAAGAACCTTGCAGATTTTAAGTATCACTTCAACACCTAATTGTATAGTTATAGCCAGTTTCAAAAACTTTTTTTAAAGCAGCATATTAAAACTTTTAAAAGTCTTTCAACCAATCACAAAATTATGTCAACTACTGTCCATGGTTTTCTTTAGTGAATGTGTACTTGGTGTCTAAAATTGCCTAAAAATAGAGCAGCAGATAACCTAAAGGGCAAGTAAGCATAAGCAAGCAATTCACCTGTGGAAAACTGTAATTAAATCAGGATAGCGCTGATAAACTCATTTCCATAAAGCACAAATGTAAAACCAACAAGTAGGAATCAGAAATAGCTTGAGGCTTAATGTTGTGAAACAACCAGTGATCCTCCACAGTATGATCAAACTTCAGTTTTTTTAAGACATTAAATCAGTAGGGGACATGCAGGAGGCAGCCAATCAATGATTCTTCCTCATCATTGATGTTTCTCTCTCTCTCCCTCTGCCTTCCTCTCTGAAATCACAAAAATATATATATTTTAAAATGCCTGTATCAATCCAAATATACCTGATGTCATACCAACCACTTTAACAAAAGTAAATTATTAAAGAATATGAGTCTTTTCAAAATCATTATAAACCAAAGATTGTCTGCGCCACCCCAAGACTCCGCCCCTTCCAAGCAGAGTATAGAAGCCCGCCTAGCTGAGACACTGCTGATCCTCACAGCCAATTGGCTTGGAGATCAACACTTCCCAGTGATACCAACAATAAGCAAGGTTTAACAACAAGACTGCACACACAGCCCACAAAGGGCTACACCAAGACTGTCCACCGCAGGTAACTGGGAAGGCTGTGCTACTGGGCTCTACCAGAACACCTAGCACACAAAGCTATTCCATCAAATCAGGGAAACAACTAAAATGCAGAGAAGAGGAAGGACACAAAGGAAGGAGATGGAGGAAAAGAAAAGAATGGACATTGAGTTCAAAACTACAGTTATAAGGCTTTTCAAGAATATCCTAAAAAAGGCCGATAAAATAAATGAGACCTATGAGGATATGAAAAGGGATCAACTAGAAATAAAAAGGGATCAACTAGAAATAAAAAAAAACAACAACATTGTCTGAAATAAAAAATATTACAGAGTCCTAAAAACAGTCTGGAAGATCGCAAGAATCAAGACAAAGATTTAGAACACAAAGAGCCAGAGGACACTCCTCTGCAAAAGCAAGAAGATAAGAGAATCCAGAAAGTTGAAGACAGTGTAAGAAACCTCTGGGACAATTTCAAGCGAACCAACATCAGAATTATGGGGGTCTCAGAAGAAGAGACAGAGCAAGATACTGAAAACATATTAAAAGAAATAATGACAGAAAACTCCCACCTGGGGCAAGAAATAGATTTACAAGTCCAGAAAGCACACAGAACCCCAAAGAAAAAGAATCCAAAGAGGACCACACCAAGACACATCATAATTAAAATTCCAAGAGCAAAAGACAAAGAGAGAATATTAAAAGCAGCAAGAGAAAAGCAGGTAGTTACCTATAAAGGAGCACCCATATGATCGTCAGCTGATTTCTCAACAGAAACCATGCAGGCCAGACGGGAATGGCAAGAAATATTCAAGGTGATAAATAGCAAGAACCTACAGCCAAAACTACTCTACCCAGCAAAGCTATCACTCAGAATCAAAGGCCAGATAAAGAGCTTCCCAAATAAAAAAAAGCTAAAGGAGTTCATCACCGCCAAACCAGAATTATATGAATTGCTGAAGGGGGTTATTTAGGAAGAGGAAGAAGATAAAGATAAAAATTATGAACAACAAATACATAACTATGAACAAGTGAAACTAAAAACCAAGGGAATTAAAAAATCTGATGAACAATATTAACTGGTGAATATAAAAGAATCAGAGGTATGGAAGGGGAGTGGACTGACGATTCTCGGGGACAAGGGGCGTGGGGGGTGTGGGAAGAGACTGAACAAAAACTGTGCACCTATGGATGAGGTCAGTGGGGGGTGGGGAAAGGACAGAGGGTGGGAACCTGGTGGAGGGGAGCAATTGAGGGGGGAAGGGAAAGAGGAACACATTTGTAATAATCTGAATAAAGATTTATTAAAAAAATAAAAAGAAAAAAGAAATCAGAAATTCTGGCCGTGATGGGAGAACTCGGGCTATACCCCTTCGGCAGGGAATCCCCAGCTCCCTGCAAACAATTGCAGGCTCTGCTATTGCCCAAAAGCCTTGGGTAGAAGACCCCCAGCTCCCTGCGATCGCAGGTTCCGCCCCTGTCCAGGCCTGCCCAGACCAAAAGCCTCTGGCTGAGGCTTTCGGCCTTGGACAGGGGACCCCCAGCTCCCTGTGAACACAGGCTCCACTCCTGCCCCCTCGTTCTGATTGCAGGCTTGGCTGCCCAGGAGTCTCCTGTCTCAGGCCCTTCCCAGGCAGCTCTGGGCCCATGCGGCCTTACCTCACAGTGACCTGGGTGCCAAGATGTTTCTGGGACACAGGCACTGGGCACCTATATATGCAAATTAACAGCCATATTTAGGTTAATTTGCATAATCAGTCTGATTGGCTATGGGCGTAGCGAAGGTATGGTCAATTTACGTGCTTGTTAGGTAAGATTCCTCACTAGAGAGTATGTGGCTGTATATTCAATTTCAAACAAACAATCCTGCTTTATTAAAAAGCTAGAGGCCTGGTGAACGAAATTTGTGCGTTGAGGGGGGATCCCCCTGAGCTCAGCCTGCACCCTCTACAATCTGGGACATCCTTCTCACAATCTGGGACCGCTAGCTCCTAACTATTCACCTGCCTGATCAACCCTAACTGCCCCCCACGCCAGACTGATCACCACTAATCGTCTCTGCCTGCTGGCCTGATTACCACTACCTCCCCACTCCCTGCCAGCCTGGTTGCCCCCAACTGCTTCCCTTGCCAGCCTGGTCATCCCTAACAGCCTCCCCCCGCCCCCCCCAGCCTGATCACCCCCAACTGCCCCCCCCCCCCCCCCCCCCCGCTGGCCTGGTTGCCCCACACAGCCTGCTGTTCAGTTGTTTCTATGAGGGCGTCCTGACCAATTTGCATATTATCCTTTTATTAGTATATAGTGTTGACCAAAGCGATACTCTTTAACCAAGCTACTCCAAGTCAGGAGTCACACGCAGAGCTTTTCATGCATCAGATACTAAAGTAAAGGAGAAGGGAAAAAACACTATCATTGATATCAGTAGTTTGTTCTTTTATCAGTTTTAGAAAATTCTCCCAAGTCCCTTACGTTGAATTTATTCTTTTTAGCCTCTGCTTATTCTATAAAATGAGAAGAACACAACCCATCTCAAGATTTTTATATATAAAAGTACTCTGCAAATTGTAACACCAATGGTAATTTCTACTATAACTTCCATTCTTATATGTACCTAATCCCTTAATAAAATATACATGCTACATGTTATCAATGTTATCATCTCCCACTACAACTATCTTCCTGAAATTATACTGAGTTATATTTTATTCATATTCAATTTCAACATACTCCATGAATCTAGAAAAGTGCCCATGTTTGTGACAACTTCACTTGTAATTTCTATCCTTTCTAAAGAACTGAAATTTTATCTTTACAAAATCTTCACTAAAGAGCAATCAAAAAGTAAAGACCTAAAATAAACTCAAAATTTACTTACAATGATCAAAGCTTACAATCTAGTTTGAAATGTCTATGTTATAAATTTAATCTTACTCTAATTTCTTGCTTCTAAAGAAACTTGTTTAGCTTGCTCAGGTTTGTCTTGCAAGTAAATATAAAACATTTACAAAATGGTTCCTTGGAATTCTTTATCCTCCCCCCGAAAATACCACATAAATTTTTTTTTCTCCTTATCTGGCAAAAACCTTCCATCATCCTACATGAATTGTAAAGAATTTGTATTGTATTTCTTTGTGTTATTTTTCACAACTGCAAAAATGTATTTGTGTGCAACATTCTTTTAAAAAATGTAGACAAAAACATGAATCTGAAATATTTCTATCAGATAAAACATCACCAGTTCTAACTCCATTAATTCATACAGGGGTGGGCAAAAGTAGATTTATAGTTGTGAGTGTGATAGTTTATTCTTGTATTATTATTTATTAATTGTTGTATTATTTTTCCATACAAACAATTGTAAACCTCCTGTATATTGCTCATGTCAAACTCAAAGAAACCAAAAACAAGAGTTCCCTCTGTCAGTCAATGGTATGAACAGAGCACAGTGCTTAATACATGCTCAAAATTACTTTCCTTGGGTTATCTCATTTGCTTCTCAAGTATTACTCATTCTATTGTATTAACAGACAGCAAAATCTGTTCATGGTCATAAAGTGAAACAGCGGAGTCAAAGCCCAACTCTTCTTAAATAGCTGACTTAAAAGTGAAGGCCAGCACATTCTCAAATAGCATTTGCTTTCACCACTGTCATAATTACATATGGATTTTTTATTATTAAAATATAATGGTGTATTTATTAAAGATCTTTGCAAATTATTAACATAGATATGCCAATTCGCCTTTCCTCTATCAGAAAACATCTTTTAAAAATATTTACACTGTCAGATGCCATTTTCAAGAATAAAAATTTTCTACTAGAAACATGAAAGCATTTATCACTAATTATCACAACTATCATTTATGACTTCAAAGTAATGAATTACCAAGTATTCAATTGGTATCCTTTACTTACCGAGATAATGTTGTTTTCCCAGAACCAGGCAAGCCTCTTAAAAGAATAAGTAACTTCTGTAATTTGTTTAATTTTTCCTCTTGAAACTGCTGGTTCATAAACCTGTCTGTTCTATTATACTTGTCCATAGAAGGATCTTCCCAGCATCCTTCACTGGTTTCACAGAAACCATTATTCACATACCCATCTTGTACAGTGTAGTCATTTCCATAGGGAAGATCACTAATGATATTCTCATAGTCAGTATATTCATTGTTTTGATCAAAAGTCAAGCAATCCCAATTAATGTGACAATTATCTTCATAACAACCATTTCGAATCTGAGGGCCATGGAAAATATTTGGTAGACTTGGTGGAGCATTGAATCTTTGAATATTTAAATAGTTAAAACTGGGAAGAGGAGGACCTCGGGGTACTATAAAAGAATGCACTGATTGCCATTCAGGCCTGAAGGAAGTAAAGGACATGTCACCAAATGTAGGTATTCCTTGCCTATGACAAGAATATTTGCCTGGCTCATTCCCCACGTACTGTTGATAACCACAATGTGACTGAAGAACATTAGTAAGATCTATTTTCTTTTTTTCTTCATATTTGATCACATCATTATTATTGTCTTGATAATATGAAATAAATTGTTCCTCAGAGGGTTCAGGTTCCTTACTACTGCCTTCTAAATCATCTTTTTCATTTTCAAGCTCTTCAATTTCTTTGTAAAACTGGAATAACTCATTATCAATCTCTGATTTTTTGCAGTTAAATTTCTGTTTCTCTTCTTGTCCTCCTTTGCCATTGTTTGTGTCTGCTTGATTCTTCCTTTCATTACATTTCTTTTCCTGAGTGGGTTTGTAAATGGGTCCTATAAATGCTTTACTTGTGCTATATATCTCATCATCTGTGGATACCAATGGAGGACTTGTAGCCTGTAAAACTTGTGAATCAATGGACTCACTAACAGTTGGTCTATCAGCAGGCATCTTATCATGCATAGGTTTCAGCAAATCTGTGGTTTTGACAGTGTCCTCCTGAAGAGAACTATGTCCTCTGTCATCAGGGATGGTCAAAGGGATCCAATCATTTCCAACTTTCTCTTGGACTCTGTGAAAATTAGAACTACCATGATGGGGGAAAACTAAAGACTCTTTGGTTAACTTCAATTTTTTATGGCATGGTTCACTTGTTAGATCTTCCCCATATCCCAAGGATTTAGCTTCAATTTCACCATAAGGCATCTAAGGAGCACACAAATCATACAATTAATAGCTAATATTTTAAAAATTCTAAACAAGTTTCTTTGGAAACAAAATAGAAAAAGGCACTTAAGTTTGTGATAGTAAATGGTAACATATTCCCAAAATACAAAAATTATAAATTTGTAACTTTATAATCAGTTACTATTTAAGTATTGTTATAATTTGAGAGGGATCTCATTGAAGGTAAGCGTAGTCATTTTTTTTTTTTTTTTTTAAAGAGAAACCTGCCTAAACCGGTTTGGCTCAATGAATAGAGCGTCGGCTTGGGGACTGAAAGGCCCCAGGTTCGATTCCGGTCAAGGGCATGTACCTTGGTTGCGGGCATATCCCCAGTAGGGAGTGTGCAAGAGGCAGCTAGCTGATCGATGACTCTCTCTCATCGATGTTTCTAACTCTCTCTCTCTCTCCCTTCCTCTCTGTACAAAATCAATAAAATATTTTAAAAAAAGAAAAAAAAGATAAACCTCTCCTTGAATCTAAATGACACATTTCTGAACTTAGAGAACTTAAAAAACTTTGACTCTCTAAAGTTGAATAAATAATATACATTTTGATGATAAGATATCGTTTAAAAGAAAAAACTACTTCAGCTGCACTGAAAATGAGGCAAATCAGGGGCCCTCAATAATACAATCCGAAAGCTTGCTTTGCTCAGTTCTTCGTTCTGCCCACTCTCGGGTATTCCTCCAACACGAAGAAAAAGGCAAAAAGGCGAACAGAGAACAGACCCACAGGACTGAGGCTACAGAAAGACACAACGGTAAGGAACGCCGAACACCAGAGCCCTAACTCGGCCACCTCAGCTTCCTGTTTCCTCGATGGAGAGGTCAGAAAAGTCCCAGGAAGAGAAGGGGGCGGGGGCACGGAGCGCAGCCCCGCACACACCCTGCGCACAGCCTCCCGGGAGGCCGGCAGAAGTGCGTTCCTGCTTTCTCAGTCCCAACAGAAACAAGTTCAGGTTCTGCCGAGAATCCGTGCGCAGCTAACGGAAGGGTCTGACCAAGTGCCGGCGAGAATCCACATCGAAGACATTAGAAGGGAAAAACGGCAAGAGTCCTCACCACGACCCCCACCCCCCACCCCCCCCAACACACACACCTGAAGTTGGCTGTTTACTCACCTTACCGGACAGCTCCGCATTGACCTTCACCTAGCAACAAAACCGTGCTCCGGAAGGACACAGGCCGCTGAGACGCTGAAAGAAACGCGGAAACACGGCCCTGGAGCAAAACTCCGGAGGGCTGAAAGCCCGTCCAGAACTACGAGCCACACTCGTCAGCGCACAAATGGCGGCCACCTCACAGTGACCCAGAAGAAATCGCGGGCTCGCGCTGGGCATTGTGGGAATTGAAGTCCAGCGTCACACCGGTCGGCAAGTCTCTACGGACGACTGGTCTCCCAGACTCCATTGCGCCATTAACCCGCTGAGTTTGCAGCCAACTTAACCCGGAACTGGTTCCTAGAGAGGGGAAGTTACTTAAAACTCCAACTTCTGCCAAGGAAGTGTCACGCTGTGGGATTCACGCTTAAACATACGTAAGCGGCTCTCTGTACTTTTAAGGCTTTTTACAAAGAATCAGGTTTTTCAAATGCAACTCAACGTTTGGGATCGCAAAGTAGAGCTGCCCTTGTTTTTACGAAAACCATTCAGTAATTGTCTTCTCAGGTTCTTCCACCGAAAGAACATCGCAGCAGCAGAGCCTTGACAACTGATAAAAATGCTTATGATAAAATCATGTAATGTTATATGTCTGTTTTGTTTCGGGAGATAAAAACCAATTACTGAGCTTTCCCATTTAAAAGTCAATACATACAGTATGTGGAAAGCGCTTAGAACAGCGCCTGGTAAAAAGAGGCTGTGTGTTTATTAAATTAGAAATAAATACAGGCCTTGGTTAGAGCGTCCTCACGAGGTATGCCAGGGTTGCAGGTTAGATCCCACCCGCCCCACCTGCGGCGGGGCACATACAAGAAGCAACCAATGAATGCATAAATAAGTGGAACAACAAATTGAAGTGTCCCCCCACCCCTTCCTCTCTCTTTCTAAAATCAATCAATAAAAAATAATAATTAGAAAAGAATGATACGAACTGAACAACTGGTAATATTCGGCATAGGGTCCCCTCTCCCTAGACCTCCACCCTGCCCAGGATTCTTTCCTATTCCTGCCAGGATAACTGCTAATCTCTTCATAGTTAAATAAAACTTTGTTGTCATTGTGTTTTAATTTATAAATACAATATTTAAAATCACAGTACGGACAGAATGTTTGCATTTGATTATTTAACAGCCTCATGAACAAGAGGATTCAGCAAAGCATTTCCTTCCCTCAAAGAAAGAATCTTCCTCAAATACAGATTTCCATATTGACATTAGTAGATTCCAGTTATGCATCCTCCCTTGAAACAACCACATAAATGAAGTAGGTCCTTCTCTGGATATTACATCCAGAGGCACAGGATGTCTGTCTATCCATTGTAAGGTGTTATTAATCTCATGTGATCAAGGTGTTATCCAGTTTCTCCACTATATACTTTCCTCTTTGGAACTAATGAGCAATCTATGAGGAGATACTTTGAGATCAAGCCAATATCTTGCTCCTACTCAAACTTTTCCTTATGGTTCAGCCTCCATTGATGATTCTTGCTGCAATCAATATTTACCAGGAAGGTTACAACATATTGATTTTTGTGCCCTTGACTGGAATCAAACCTGGAATCTTTCAGTCCTTGGACAGCCACTCTATTCACTGAGCCAAACTTGCCAGGGTAACAATTATTTTTTGTTTGTTTGTTTCAAATTTTGAAAATTTGTTCGCTGGAAATTTATTATAGAAAAATTCATGACAGGGAAATATGTAAAAATTATTGAATTTTATTTTGAAAATGAACATTCCATTGTTCTAACACAGAGAGCATAATACACAGGCTTTTTCCATGTCAGGAATCCACCCCGAAAACTAACAATACACCACTTAGTTCAACGTTTCCAGCAACAAGTGTCTATTAGTGATTGGCCATGTCAGGAGATCACATTTGGTACGTGCGCAGGAAAATATTGAGTGTGTGTAGCAGAGCAGTCAGGAAGAACCGGGAACATCCCCTGAAAGATTCTCGAGCTTGGAACATTATGGACTTCGTTGCAGAGCACACGAACAGATTTATACATGTACCCATACAAGGTGCATTTGGTGCATGAACTAAAGTCCAGGGCTAGCCAGCAGCTTAAGGACAATATTCAGGAAGAAATTTAAGTGTTGGAGCCTGACATGTTAAGAGGCATCATGGAAAATACCATAGAAAGAGCCCATGCTAGTGAAGTAAAAAATGGAGGTCATTTATGTGACATCATTTTTCATACATAGTTTTAAAAATTCCCATTTTTCTCTATATTATTTTAAAAGTAGAAAAAACTAACAAAAATTTATTAAATTTTTTAAGTTGTAAAGCAATTTATGGGCCACCCTGTATAAGAATCCTTATTATTAGTTTCTATCATTTGAATTCAAGTATCTCTTAAAAAGTTATAATCAATTGCTATCTATTTATTTTTAAACTTATTTTAGAACAGTTTCAGATTCACAGGAAAATTGAATAGATAATGTAGAGAGTTCCAACATAAACCCCCTCCAAACATGCATATATACTTCAGTTTCCCCTTAATAACCTCTTACATTATTATGATACATTGTTAAATTAACTAGAGGCCTGGTGCACGAAATTTGTGCACGAGGGGTGTCCCTCAGCCCAGCCTGCACCCTCTCTAATCTGGGACTCCTCGGGGGATGCCCTGGTGGGATCGAGCCTAAACGGGCAGTTGGACATCCCTCTAACAATCCAGAACTGCTGGCTCCCAACTGCTCGTCTGCCTGCCTGCCTTCCTGATTGCCCCTGACCGCTTCTGCCTGCCAACCTAATCACACCTTAACCCACACCCCTGCCAACCTGACTGATGCCTAACTGCTCCCCTGCCAGCTTGTTTGGCCCTAACTGCCCTCCCCTGCAGGCCAGGTACCCCCAACTGCCCTTCCCTGCAGGCCCAGTCACCCCTGCCTTTCCCTGCTGGTCTGATTGCTTCCAACTGCCCTCCCTTGCAGGCCTAGTCCCTCTCAACTGCCCTCCCCTGCTGGCCATCTCGTGGTGGCCATCTTGTGTCCACATGGGGGCAGGATCTTTAACCACATGGGGGCAGCAATCTCGTGTGTTGGAGTGATGGTCAATCTGCATATTACTCTTTTATTAGATAGGATAGAGGCCTGGTGCATGGGTGGAAGCCAGCTGGTTTGCTCTGAAGGGTGTCCTGGCTCAGGGTGGGGGTTCCCTTGGGACTTGGGGCAGCCTGGGTGAGGGGCCTGTGGTGGTTTGCAGGCTGGCCACACACCCCTGGCAACCCAAGCAGAGGCCCTGGTATCTGGGATATTTATCTGTTGCCACCATTTTTGTTTACTTATCTTCTATAATTGAAACTTTGTACCCTTGAGTGGAGGCCTGGGCCTGCCAGGGTGCATGGAAAGGTTGGTTTCCTCTATCACCAGGAAAACCCAAGCCTCCCTCCTGCAGGCTCAGTGGCCAAAACCATCTTGATTGGGGTTAATTTACATACTCACTCTGGCTGGTGGGTGTGGTTGGTGGGTGTAGCGGAGTAATGGTTCATTTGCATATTACTCTTTTATTAGATAGGATGAACCAATGTTAATAAAAATACAGTCCCTAGTTATTCAGATTTCCTTTTTTTTCAGCTTTCTAAAAATTTTTAAATCTTTATTGTTAAGAATATTACTGATATCCTCTTCCCCTCCCCTTCCCATTGCTCACCTCCATCTGGTTCCTGCCCCACCCCAGGCCTTCCCCAACCTACTGTCTGAGTCCATAGGTAAGATCTTTGGTTAATCTCTTCCCACCCTCCCACTCCCTTCCCTCTGATATTTGTCAATCTATTTCATGTTTCCATGCCTCTGATTCTTTTATTCACCAACTTATTTTGTTCATTAGATTTCTTGTTCATTTATTTTAATTTTTAGATTCAATTGTTGATAGATATATATTTATTGACATTTTATTGTTCATATTACTTATCTTTTCTCCCTCCCCCTTTCTCCTCCTCCTTCTCCTCCTCTTCTTCTCCTCTTTCTTCTCTTTCTCATTCTTCATCTAGAATACCCTTCAACATTTCATGTAATATTGGTTTGGTGATGATGAACCCCTTTAGCTTTTCCTTGTTTGTGAAACTCTGACCTTCAATTCTAAATGAGAGCTTTGCTGGATAGAGTAATCTTGGTTATAGCTCCTTGCTGTTTATCACTTTGAATATTTCTTGTCATTCCCTTCTGACCTGCAAAGTTTCTGTTGAGAAATCAGCTGACAGTCATATGGGCACTCCCTTGTAGGTAATTTAACTGCTTTTCTTTTGCAACTTTTAAGATTCTCTTTGTCTTTAACCTTTGGCATTTTAATTATATGTCTTGGTGTGGTCCTCTTTGGGTTCCTCTTGTTTGGGACTCTCTGTATTTCTTGGACTTGTAAGGCTATTTCTTTCACCAGGTAGAGGACATTTTTGGTCATTATTTCTTAAAAATAGATTTTCAATATCTTGAGGTCTTCTCTTTCTGGCACCTCCCAAAATGTGAATGTTGGTACACTTCAAGTTTTCCCAGAGGCTTCTTACACTATCGTCTTATTTTTGGATTCTTTTTTCTTTTTGCTCTTCTGATTGGGTGTTTATTGCTTCCTCATATTCCAAATTGTTGATTTGATTCTTGGAATCCTCTCCTCTATTGTTGAATCCCTGTAAATTTTTCTTTATTTCAGTGAGTGTATGCTTAATTTCTTTCTTTCTTTTTTTTTTTAAAAATAAATCTTTATTGTTCATATTATTACAAATGTTCCTCATTCCCCTCCACTCCATTTCTCCCCTCCACCAGGTTCCCACCCCACCCTCTGTCCTTTCCCCACCCCCCATTGTCCTCATCCATAGGTGCATAGTTTATGTTCAGTCTCTTCCCACACACCCCCTCCCTTTTTCCCTGAGAATCGTCAGTCCACTCCCCTTCCATACCTCTGATTCTATTATATTCACCAGTCAATATTATTCATCAGATTTTTTTTAATTCCCTTGGTTTTTAAATTCCCTTGTTGATAGTTACATATTTGTTGTTCATAATTTTTATCTTTTTTTTCTTTCTCTTCCGAAAGAACCCCCATCAGCAATTCATATAATTCTGGTTTGGCGGTGATGAACTCCTTTAGCTTTTTTTTTTTTATTATTGAAGCTCTTTATCTGGCCTTCAATTCTGAGTGATAGCTTTGCTGGGCAGATTATTTTTGGCTGTAGGTTCTTGCTATTCATCACCTTGAATATTTCTTGCCATTCCTATCTAGCCTGCATGGTTTCTGTTGAGAAATCAGCTGACAATCGTATGGGTGCTCCTTTATAGGTAATAACCTGCTTTTCTCTTGCTGCTTTTAATATTCTCTCTTTGTCTTTTGCTCTTGGAATTTTAATTATGATGTGTCTTGGTGTGGTCCTCTTTGGATTCCCTTTGTTTGAGGTTCTGTGTACTTCCTGGACTTGTAAGTCTAATTCTTTTCCCAGGTAGGAGAAGTTTTCTGTCACTATTTCTTTCAGTATGTTTTCGGTATCTTGCTCTCTCTCTTCTTCTGGGACCCCCATAATCCTGATGTTGGTTCGCTTGAAGTTGTCCCAGAGGTTTCTTACATTATCTTTAACTTTCTGGATTCTCTTATCTTCTTGCTTCTGCGGATGAGTGTCCTTTGGCTCTTTGTGTTCCAAATCTTTGACTTGATTCTTGTGATCTTCCATTCTGTTTTTAGGACTCTGTATAATATTTTTTATTTCAGACAATGTATTCTTTATTTCTTGTTGATCCCTTATTGTTTCTCATTGATCCCTTATTATTTCTAGTTGATTCCTTTTCATATGTTCATAGGTCTCATTTATTTTATCGGTCTTTTCTAGGAAATTTTTGAAAAACCTTATAAGTGTGGTTTTGAACTCTATATCCAGTCACTTTTTGTCCTCCATTTCTTTCATTTGTGATCTGTTTCATTGTCTCAGCATTTTCTCAGCTTCCCTGAGTTGGTAGCCTTAAAAGTCTCTGTGTTCAGCTTGGATGGGGCAGAGTTTCAGGGTGGAGCCTACAGCCTTAGCTTCTGTCAGCCTCGCCCTATGAGGCTCCTGAGTCTCAGTGTTCCTCAATGTCCTTAGGTACTCGCTGCAAGCACCTCTGAGAGAAAGGTGCCCTCGAGTTTTGCCACTACCAAACAGTCTAGGCTCTCCCCCAATGAGCCCAGAACTGGGGTTCAGTTCAGTTGGAAGTGGGGTTCAGAGCAGTCTGGAGCTTTTGTTTCCTTCTCGCTAGGGCAATCTAGCAGCAGAGTCAATGGTCCGTCCTCTGCGCGTAATGTGCGCGCCTCCGGGACTGCCTTTCGCCGCTCCCCTGAGATTCCACTTTACAGCCTTGGCTCCCTCTGTATGAGCCTGGGTCCCCAGGGTCTGGCCTAGAACTGGACTTAAGTGCTGTTGGATCTGGGGTTCAGCACAGTCTGGAGCTTTTATCTCCTTCCCGCTAGGGAACGCCAGCCAGGCACACAGCCTCCCCCTCCTCTCCGCTCTGTCCTCTCCGCACACGCAACATGTCTCTGTACCTTAGGCTTTTACAGCTCCTCTGATTTTCCTTCTGATTTTCTCTTTCCTTCTCATTGTAGAATTTCCAGTCAGTCGACTTTCCTGTAGTTCTGGGTAATGTCCATTTTGTATTTTATTGAAATTGTTGTAGGAGGCTGCAATTAGGTGATTACCTATGCCACCATCTTGGATTCTCCCACCTACTTTTCGGTTCTTGTATGCTTAATTTCTGACTGGTCCTATTTCATGTCTTTGACATTCTCACTAAGATCTTTGAAAGTCTCCCTAAGTCTTTTATTGTCTAAAGTTTTACTCTCACTAAGTCTTGAAGCTCTCTTTGAGTCCCTTGAAGTACTCATTAAGATCCTTGAGTAACCTTATAAACAAGGTTGTTATTGTTTTTGTTTATAATTATGGTTTTGAACTCTGTATCCAGTAGTTTGCTTTACTTCCATTTCTTTCATTTGTGACATGTTTATTTGTTTCTGCATTTTGGCTGATTCTCTGTTTTATTTCTATGTATAATATTAGGTAGAGCTGCTATGTCGCCTGGAATTGGTAGAGTGGCCTTGTGTAGTAGATGTTCTTTAGGGCCCAGTGGCTCAGATTCTCCAATCACCTGAGCTGGGCCCTCTAGGTTCTCCACTGCGTGGGCTGTGAGCAGTCTTGTTATAGTTGAGACTTGATTGCTGTTGGCATCACTGGGAGGAATTGACCTTTAGGCCAATTGGCTGTGAGGACCAGCTGCGACTACAGCAGAAGAGCTAGTATGCAGGAGACCCCCCTAGGAGCAGGACTTGCTACAGAGGGGCTTTGGTGCTCACTAAATCTGCCCCTGGAGTGAGTCACTTGTGGATGTGTAGAGTTGTAATCTGCTATGGTCTGAAGTTGTCTACTGAGTGCACTGGCTCTGGGTCTCCAGGGAGGTGCAAAGTTAGCCACTGCCTGTGGCCACCCAGCAGGAGCTACAGAGATGACTATTATTTGCATTGGGCTTAGAGGTTCTCAGGCAAGGCAGGCTGAGAAGCAAGGCAGGCTGGTGCAAGTGCTGGGTCTTGGTCCTTTTATTGATAGGTTTGGGTATGCTGACACCAGCTGCAGCTTGTTTGAGAGATTTTAGCAAAGTCTGAAGCCTGAGCCAGGACAAGACATTCATAGCTGGACCCCAGCAGCAAGCTAACCTACCAGTTGGAGCATCTGCCCCCTGGTGGTAAGTGCATGTCATAGTGATTGGTTGAATAATTGAATGGTAGGTCAGACACTTAGCATATTAGGCTTTTATTATATAGGATTATATAGGATATTACCATGCACATGTCTCTCGCACTACAGGAACTTTTAGAAATCTATTTTCTACATTTTTCATCTTTTATTTTTTTCTTTCTGAGATTCAATCTGGATATTTTTTCAAGGCCCAATATTCCATTACATTAATTTTCTCTTCAGCTCCATATAACCTATTAAATGTATCTATTGATATTTTATTTTTTGCTATTGAACTTTTTAGTTTTAGAATTTCTATTAGTCTTTTATAGTTCCCTGTTTTCTGTTGATATTCACCATCTTGTCATTTGATTTATTTTTTTAAATATATTTTATTGATTTTTTTCACACAGAGGAAGGGAGAGGGATAGAATGTTAGAAACATCGATGAGAGAGAATCATCGACCAGCTGCCTGCTGCACCCCCCCCCCCCCCCCGCCACTGGGGATGTGCCCGCAACCAAGGTACATGCCCTTGACCGGAATCAAACCCAGGACCCCCCAGTCCACAGGCCGACGCTTTATCCACTGGGCCAAACCAGTCAGGGCTTGTCATTTGATTTATCCAACAAACTAATCACAGTTTAAAGTGCATATCATATCTTATAACTCCAACATTTGGATCTCATGAGAGCTTGCATCTATTATCTGGTTTTCTTTTTGATTTCTTGATAATTCTTGTGGGAATGTTTTGTATGCCTGGTTATTTTTGTCATTGAATGCTGGACATTATGAATGAAAGTCTTAGAGGCCATTTGAAATTCTGGATGCCATTATTTCTTCCTTAGAGGAGTTACTTTCTGAAAGGCAGTTAAAGTGAGAAAAAATCATCAGGGATTCAGAAAATCAGATTTTGACAGAGTTGATTACTTGCATCAGTACTTACTAGGGGGTAGTCCTTCAGTGGTCTGATTGAAAGCCTGTGCAGTTTCCCAGAGACCCTCCTTCTTGGTGAGCCCAATTTTTGCCCTTATGACCTTACAAAAAATCCTGAAGTCCCATATGTAGGACTTATCCCTCTGGATTTCTTTTCTATCCAATATATATTGTTTCTCTGGTTGTAACTTATCAGAAAATTGGTCTGAAATAAGCAAGTCTGCCATTGTCAAAGGTAGAAAAAAAAAGTCTTGTAAGAATATACACTTTTGGAGAGGAGGGACAAGATGGCGACTGAACAGACGGACTTGTTCTGACCCTGGCCCCAGAACAGATAAAAGCAGCATCTGAATCACTCAGGGAATGTTGATTGGCAGCTAAGGGGCAGTGGAACTCCAAAGGAAGGTAAGGCAGGGTCCGCTGGACAGGATTTCCTGACCAAGCAGCCAGCACTGCGGCGGCGGTGACCTCTCCCGGAGCTTCGGGCTCAGAGGAAAGGCTGCGCCATCTCACCAGGAAAGGAGGATCTTCTCTGAGGCCTGGAAAACCCACAGCAGAGGAGTCCATCGAGCAGCTGTGAAGCCCCAATCGGCGCAAACACTTGGATTCAAGGGAGTTCTTCAATCACCCACGGAAAGGAGAAGGAAC
This sequence comes from Pipistrellus hanaki, assembly GCF_964339955.1. Classification (NCBI taxonomy): domain Eukaryota; kingdom Metazoa; phylum Chordata; class Mammalia; order Chiroptera; family Vespertilionidae; genus Pipistrellus; species Pipistrellus hanaki. Next base: position 96,632,919 of record NC_140505.1, read on the forward strand.
ACCACATAACCAGACATCCTGAAAAGATAGACCATGGGAAGACAAAGAAATAGCCCACACATGAAAGAAAAGCAGGCATCACCAGAAAAGGAAGTAAACGAGTTAGAGGCTAGCACCCTACCAGAGCAAGAATTCAGAGTAATGATCCTAGGATGGCTAAAAAGAATGGAAGAGAAATTTGATGATATGAATAAGAAACAAGAGGAAATGAAGAAGAACCAAGAGGAATTGAAGAAGAACCAAGAGGAATTGAAGAAGAACCAAGAGGAAATGAAAAATGACATCACTACTATGAAGAATATACACTTTTGTAAATAGTCTTTTCCACTTTGGGGATGAGGTGGATAATTTTTTTTTTTTTTTTTTGTGATATGTTTTCCAACTTTTCTTTTCTTCCTTTTTTTTTTTTTTTTTAAAGGATTAACTCTTTTTTATTTTTAATTTTTTATTTTATTGATTTTTCTTACAGAGAGGGAGAGAGATAGAGAGCTAGAAACATCGATGAGAGAGAAACATCGACCAGCTGCCTCTTGCACACCCCCTACTGGGGATGTACCCGCAACCAATGTACATGCCCTTGACCAGAATCGAACCTGGGACCTTTCAGTCCGCAGACCGACGCTCTACCGCTGAGCCAAACCGGTTTCGGCTCCAACTTTTCTTTCTTTTTTAAAAAAAATATATTTTATTGATTTTTTTACAGAGAGCAAGTTGGAAACACCTCCTACTGGGGATGTGCCCGCAACCAATGTACATGCCCTTGACCGGAATCAAACCTGGGACCTTTCAGTCTGCAGACTGATTCTCTTCCACAGAGCCAAACCAGTTTCAGCGAGGTGGATAATTTTTTTAGTTAATTTATTTTAAAGGCAATCTCACAAATGCTAACCTCCAATTATTGTTGTTAGTGCCACAAAGACACTTTGGAATATACTGATAGGTATAATAGAAAAAAGTGAAAATATATAACAAATTGGCAGAAGTGTCAAGTGCCACCAGGAAGGAAATCTATATGGTTCAAAATAGAAAGAAATTACTTCTGCATGGTAGGATCAGGGGAACATAGAAAACGTTGTATTTAAGCAGGAATGAGGATGAGTAAAATTTTATTGGGTTGAGATGGTGGGAGGAAGATAGTTTTAAATTATGCTTTTTATATAGATCTGTGGTTAATTCCATAGTCATCAGTGCCAAATCAACAGTTCAGACTTTTATTCAAAGTATTCTTTAGCAACAGAACACCTTTTCAAAAGAGTTCTCACTTAAGGAAATAATATAAAACATGTAAAAGCAGAGTGGTTCAGATTGAACCAAGAGGTGAGGTCCCATAACTACTTCTACTTGGTTACTCCTAAACTCAGAAGTCCCCAATACACCTTTGTGGTACCACAGAGCTCCAAAATCTAAGTTTGAAGCCCAGTGCTCTGGACAACAAGGAGACATGAAAGACTCCTAGATTGTGGTGGTACCCAGGGTTTTGGCAGGGAGCGGGTCCAGATAAACCAAAGAACATTCTAGAATACAGAACATTAGAGAGGGCTTGAACAACTGGAACCTGACTAGTGGGAAAATATTCTCTGTCACTTTAGTATTGAGTTAAGTCCCTTCCTTATGTACAATGGAAATAATTATCTCTCTTATCAAAGGTACCTGAATTCTTTTGGGAAGTGAATATGATCATATTAGAAAAAAAAGTCAACTTTCAATCAATTCATTCAAATAATTCTGCTGCAGTTTGGTCACAATCCATTGGATAAGAGCTGTCACCTGCACCAAACTGACAAGGGCTAAACTTCACTAGTGATCCCCTCCTCACCCCCCTCCCCCACCCTCCCAGGAACGGACACAAATCCCATTACGGCCAGAATTGCAATGGACCCTACTCCACTAGGAGGTCCCAATCACACCTCTCTCTGAGCTCCCTCTCTCAGAAAAATATCTACCTACCTGGAGTCTTTTATCTCCCAAATAAAACTTGAACTTTCCCCACTACTTTTTCTCTGCTGAGGATCTCTGTTCTCCAAGCTCTTCCCATCCAGTCCAGTCCACTCTTCAAGCTTCTGGAGAGGCCTCTGCCTCTGCAGAGCTCTCACCTCTTGTCCCCTGGAGACTGAGGCCTTTGCCCATCCTCCAGGACTGGCCCCATATGGCTTTGTTTAATTGTGAACAGGAACCACACCTTTCACAAGGCGTCAACTTTTTCAACTATCTCAATAGTTCTTAGCCCAGTTTATACCTTAAACCCCTCAAGGGACTTTTGAAAAGGTAGATTTTTGCTTAATTGGTCTAAAGGGGACCTGGACATTAATGAGTTTTAAAAGCTTCCCAGATTAATCTAATGCAAAGTCAAAGCTGAGAATCACTGATTTAGAAGATCTTGTTCAATCCCCTCCAAGACCCTAAAGCCAGTGGTTTGGTAAAGATAAGTGTCTGCATCACAAGCTCCCTGTGGACAGGAATGGAGAGTTGACTTCTATCTCTGGCTCACTGTCAGGAGCCTGTGTCCAGGTTCCTCCCACTGCACATCAGGGCCTAAACAGGTCTTCCAGAAGTCAGATGGGTCCTGCATCTGCCAAGCAAGACACAAGTCCCACGACAAGAGGGGCCTGGAGAGTGACGAGAGCAATAGCAACAAGGACTGTCAGCCCAGATACTCACAGCCCTGCAACTTTGGGAAGAAAGACCTGAGGGGGTGAGAACAGGTAGCATGTGCGGAGTCCTCTGTGTGCCAGGCACTTTTCCTGGGCTGTTTGCTTAATGTTCAGTCCTTTGTGCCAAGAGTTCATGTCCTGACAAGACACAGGACCTTCCTTATAGAGCCAGAGTCACGGCATTGTGCAGAATGGTGGAGTGATTAGGTCATTCACAATTTCCTGCTGTGTTCCAGTCTCTTATTTGAATCAAGGAGCATTTTGTGGAAGCTTACAGCAGTCAGTCAGGGTGGCTCTTGGGCCACAAGGTGAGCATCAATGGGCAAATGGTGCCCCTGGAGCATGATAAAAGCAGGGTCTAGAGCACAGCATTCTTCCCCAGGCACACAGCCCTGCTGGCAGCAGACTCTGAGTTCTCCCATCATGGCCAGAATTTCTGATTTCTTTTTTCTTTCTTTTTATTTATTTATTTATTTATTTTTAAAATAAATCTTTATTGTTCAAATTATTGTTTGAACAAATCTTTATTGTTCAAATCTTTATTACAAATGTGTTCCTCCCCCCCCCCCCTCAATTGCTCCCCTCCACCAGGTTCCCACCCCACCCTCTGTCCTTTCCCCACCCGCAACTGACCTCATCCATAGGTGCACAGTTTTTGTTCAGTCTCTTCCCATACCGCCCCACTCCCCTTTTCCCCGAGAATCGTCAGTTCACTCCCCTTCCATACCTCTGATTCTATTATATTCAACAGTTAATATTATTCATCAGATTTTTAAATTCCCTTGGTTTTTAGTTTCACTTGTTCATAGTTATGTATTTGTTGTTCATAATTTTTATCTTTATCTTCTTCCTCTTCCTAAATAACCCCCTTCAGCAATTCATATAATTCTGGTTTGGCGGTGATGAACTCCTTTAGCTTTTTTTAAAATTTTTTATTTGTGAAGTTCTTTATCTGGCCTTTGATTCTGAGTGATAGCTTTGCTGGGTAGAGTAATTTTGGCTATAGGTTCTTGCTATTCATCACCTTGAATATTTCTTGCCATTCCTGTCTGGCCTGCATGGTTTCTGTTGAGAAATCAGCTGACAATCATATGGGTGCTCCTTTATAGGTAACTACCTGCTTTTCTCTTGCTGCTTTTAATATTCTCTCTTTGTCTTTTGCTCTTGGAATTTTAATTATGATATTTCTTGGTGTGGTCCTCTTTGGATTCTTTTTCTTTGGGGTTCTGTGTGCTTCCTGGACTTGTAAGTCTATTTCTTTCCCCAGGTGGGAGAAGTTTTCTGTCATTATTTCTTTTAATATGTTTTCAGTATCTTGCTCTGTCTCTTCTTCTGAGACCCCCATAATTCTGATGTTGGTTCGCTTGAAATTGTCCCAGAAGTTTCTTATACTATCTTCAACTTTCTGGATTCTCTTATCCTCAGCTCTGGCTCTTTGTGTTCTAAATCTTTGTCTTGATCTTCCAGACTGTTTTTAGGACTCTGTGTAATATATTTTTTTTATTTCAGACAATGTTTTCTTTATTTCTAGTTGATCCCTTTTCATATCCTCATAGGTCTCATTTATTTTACCGGCCTTTTTTAGGATATTCTTTAAAAACCTTATGACTGTAGTTTTGAATTCAATGTCCATTCTTTTCTTTTCCTCCATCTCGTTCCTTTGTGTCCTGCCTCTTGTCTGCATTTTAGTTGTTTTCCTGATTTGATGGAATAGTTTTTTGTGCTAGGTGTTATGGTAGAGCCCAGTAGTACAGCCTTCCCAGTTACCTGTGGTGGACAGTCTTGGTGTAGCCCTTTGTGGGCTGAGTGCAGTCTTGTTATTAAGCCTTGCTTATTGTTGGTATCACTGGGAAGTGTTGATCTCCAAGCCAATTGGCTGTGAGGATCAGCATTGTCTCAGCTAGGAGGACTTCTGTACTCTGCTTGGATGGGGCGGAGTCTCAGGGTGGTGCAGACAATCTTTGGTTCCCTGTCAGTCTCACCTTAGAAAAGTTCTGTTTGTGGTGAGTCTCGCAAGATTGGTTGCAGGCACGCGAACCTCTTTGGTAAAGGCACAGACAAGTTTTGGATTCCGGCCAGTCCCTCCTTAGAGAAAGCCAGCCTCTGGGAGAGCTTCTGTGCTCAGCTTGGATGGGGCAGAGTCTCGGGATGGTGCAGACAAGCTTTGTTTTCCCGTCGGCCCCTCCCCAAGTCCCGCAGTAATGGCTGCTGGCTTCACACACCTCTGAGAAATCTCTCCTCGCTGCTTGACAGTCTGGCCTCTCCCTGACTGGGGCCGTCTATCAGAACAATAGGGTGATTCTGTTCTCCAGAACAAGAAAGCCAGTCTCGAGTTAGTTGTCCATCCTTTTCGCACGGAGGAAGGAAGCCAGCAGCGAACTCAACTTGGCCTATTCTCTTTGTGAGCCGGGAGTCAGCCAGCAGCAATCTCAGCCCAGTCCTCTCTCCCCGCACGCCTGGAGTAAGCCAGCGCCTTTTTGTGTGCACAGTTCTCAGTACCTTCACAGTTTCTGAGGGTCAGTGTGCCTTCTCTCTCCTTCCCAAATGGTAGAGCCTCCTCTCAGCTAGCCGTCCGGTGCTTCAGGGCAATGCCTCCCTTGTTTTCCAGTTCTAAATTCAAATTTGTTGTGGCCGGCTGCATTCAGGTGTCTATCCTATGCCGCCATCTTGGTTTCTCCTGATTTCTTTTTTAAATTGTAGCAATGTCTTTAGGAGGAGCCACCTTATCCAGCTAGCCATGTGGTACAGAAAACTCTGACATCCTGACTTCTGCAATGTCCTGCCCTTATCCCACCTTTCTTCTCCAGTCTACCCCTACCATTGAGCATCCTGAGTTTGCTTCCTCCTGCAGGCAGCACTCCCACCCTCAGGCTCTCACCCCACCCCTCCCCAGGGCCCTGCCCATTCTACCATCTCCCTCCAAGGCTCTCCAACAAGGAGGCCACTCCCTTACAGGACCCTGGAAGACTTCAGCATCCAAACACTCTCCAACAAGCTCAAAGACCAGAGTCTACACATGGTGGCCCAGCTGAGCAAGCATAGGAGTGATGCACTGTCCTTCTATAGGGGAGCCAGCCAGCAGATCTGGAGACTCAAGGTGAGACATGCCCACTGCCCCAAGAGGTCAGCTACCCACTCCTGAAAACTGCCCAAGACAAAAAGGACATTCATAACTGAGTGAGTGACACAGCCTTGGTTCTTCCAGGACCTTCTGCAAGGCCTCAGCCTGACTAAGACAGGGTCCAAAGCTGTCACCAGGACAGACATCAGACACCATAAAGAGTCTGGGGCCACCCCACAGTTTCTCCCAGGGAGTGCTGGCAGCGTCATTTAGGTGAGTGGCAGGTGCAGGGCTGGGGCTGTGTAGGCAGGTGGAAAGTCATTATATTAACTCTAAATTTGAGGTGCACCTAGCTATGCACCTCAAGATTACCTTCTCACTTTGTGCTCAGTACTCTTTGCCATAATGTCGACCCTGATTGCAGATAGTCCTGGACCCAGCAGAGATACTGTTTGCTAGGAAGAGGGGAAGACTCAGGTACCACATAGCAGAGCAAAGTCCCCCGTCAGCTCTGCTGCCCGCACATCCACCACTGTGCTTTAGGGCTGATTCATGTGTGGGATGTGAGTGACCAGAATCCCAAGGCTGTTAACAGTCTCCCTAGTTTATTCCATTAGTTTTGTTTTTCTAAAGGACTCCTCATAAAAGTTCTGTAGGCACACAACAGTCTACAGATAGGAAGCAAAAGTTTACACTGGAGTGGCTGCCTAGAGGAAAGGGAGATATGGAAGTGGGTTCTGGGATAGGAGGAAAAGAAAGAAAAAAGGACAAGAGACACGCAGGCTCCGAAACTGAGGAACAGTGAATGGATATCAGGCCAGGCGTCTGTGGTCAAATGGCATGAATGTGTCTGAGGTTGTTCAGTGTTTTCCTTCCCAGGCAGCACCCCCAGCGTCTCTCCCCTGAGGTTTCAGCTGAAGCTTGACCGAGTGATCTGCACCTTCTCATGCATGTGAACTACCGGCTGGGACCAGCAGGAAGGTAAAAAGCCCCCAGGCAACAGAGCCTACTTATGTAGAGCAGCTCTGCCTGACCCATGGAGACTCATTAGGTGCACACACACACATGCACTCACAAACATTTACCCATATGCATACACCAGTGGTCGGCAAACTGCGGCTCGCGAGCCACATGCAGCTCATTGGCCCCTTGAGTGTGGCTCTTCCGCAAAATACCGTGTGTGGGGATGCACGTACAATGTGATTGAAACTTCGTGGCCCATGTGCAGAAGTTAGTTTTCGGCTCTCGAAATTCCAATTGTTGTACTGTTGATATTTGGCTCTGTTGACTAATGAGTTTGCCGACCACTGGCATACACACACTCATGTGCATGTAATCACAACCACACACAAATGCACAACACTCACATGCATATACACACTATACACCTGCAATATGCCACAAACTCAGGCCACATAGACACACTCATATACACTTGTGTGCGTTCAATAGGCACGCACAAACACAGATACTCAACCATACCTGAGCACATTTACACTCACACACTGACACATGTACATACATACACATGTACATACATTAGATCGTCACATATCACACTCACATACACCCAGGATTCTGCAGGTGGCTCTGCCCTCTAGTCACAAACCCAGGTGCATGGTCTGTGCTCAAAGACTATTCCTCAGTTTCAGCTCTTAGTCCTCTCCAAGAGATTGTGGAGACTAACTCCCCAATGTGTCTGTGATCTGGCCCTTCATATGGAGCTCCGCGGATCACCAGGCACAGATCCTGCCCTAAAAGCAGCATATCAAAGGGAGGATGCACACAGAGGGCATGGCATCCCTAGTGCAATAGGGCAGAATTCATGGCCATGGAACATGTCCCTGGGTGTCTGAAGGTATTAAAAGGGCGGCCACAATCTATATCGGGTCTTAACTACTACAGGGCAGATGATTGGATCCCTAAGAGAACCAGATAATCAGGTACCAGGTCACACAGAGATGGGGACTCACAACTCAAATCAGTGCACGTGCCCAGGTTGATTTAACAACACTGTCCTTGTCCACCACATCCTTACCTGGGCCCAGAACTGAAGGAAAATTACAGGAATATCTGTTCTTTCAAGGCCTCTGGTCAGGTTGGTGAATAACCTCTCTCCGCCTGTCAACAAGACCCTCAGCTGGCGAATGATGTGGTCCTGAAGCCCCTGCTCCTGCCCTCATATGAGGAACACCAAAGTGCAAGGTGGGCCGGACAGGCATCGCACTGAGGTTTTCACAGCAGCTGTGTTAGGGTGCAGCCTTAGCTCCCTCGCACTGATAATCTTATTTCTCATAACCAGAATCCGATTTAAAGCCTTAACTTGCTCAAATCCAGCTCAAGTTTTCAAGGGTTCTTTGCCCACAGTAACTGTCATGGCCACTCTGATTTGCCAAGGAGTTTGCTCATTTGAGTCAGTCATTAGAACTCATATCATTTATTATGGTTGGTCTCACCTGTTTATTCTTCTCCCAAGTCAGCCTGAGGCTGAGATGGACTTGCTTGCTTATGTTGACTTGACTTCTGTCCATGTGTTGTGAGCTGGTCTCAGCACATTCATAACCAATATAGTGGTTGGACCAGCCCTTGTGGTCCTTACTATCACTACATGATGCCCTCAGCAATAAACATCAGGAAACTTTGAAAAGATAAAGGTGTATTACTTACAGGACCTGAAAATTACGGAGCACAAAAGGGGCCACACAGGTAGGTGCTGGGCAGTCCTTCTTCCCAGAAACATCTCTCATATTAGTATTCTTACTGATGGTGACTGGAAAGCATATCCAAATAATTCAAGTCTCCTGAAGGCAAAGGGAGGAGGATCTACACTGAGTGGACAGATTATTATGATCTCTGAACATATAATATTCTGGCCACTCAGTGTATATAGTAGACTCTCCTTCTAAAGACCCAGGGCCTGGAGGATCAAGACTCCAGAAAGAAGGATAACACAGGGAAGGACAGGTTTGGAATTCAGAGGCCTGGATATAGCCTGAACTCTGCCCTGCACTTCGTAAATCTTAATACTTTCTAGCCAGTGGCATGAGCTACAAACTGAGGATGTTTGTTGCTGCCTTTGATGCCAGTCTAAGGAGTTAGAAAGGAGTAATCCTATATAATAAAGAGATAATATGCAAATTGACCCTCACAGCCTCGTGTCATAAGATGGCTGTTCCTATGTTGTCACAGATGGCCACCACAAGATGGCTGCCCCATGTCATCACAAGATGGCCACCCCCACATTGTCACAAGATGGTCTGCAGGGGAGGACAGTTGGGGGCAACCAGGCCTGCAGGGGAGGGCAGCTGGAGATGATCGGGATGGCAGGGGAGCAGTTAGGTGTCAATCATGCTGGCAGGGAAGTGGTTAGGTGTCAATAAAGCCAGCAGGGGAGTGGTCAGGGGATGGTCAGGCTGGCAGGCAGAAGTGTTAGGGGGTGATCAGGCAGGCAGTCCAGATTGTGAGGGGGATGTCCGACTGCCAGCTGAGGGTGCAGGCTGGGCTGAGGGATATTCCCCACCCTGTGCACCAATTTCATGCACTAGACCTCTAGTAATTATAATAAAAAGCTCTAGATGCCTAACTATGGCTGTGAGGATCAGGAAAAGTTGGTAACATAGTTTCATTTGAGAAAGGCTTTACAAAGGTTGGAAAGGGTATTCAGTGTGGAGGGGAACAGCATTGATGGAGACATAGAGATATGGCTCAGAAACTGAAGCCAGTCCCAGGGGCCCCAATGCTCCAGGGGATGTCCAGCCCTCTCACTTCAAGATGTAGAAATGAGATCCAGAATTGAGCTGCCCAAGGGCATCTGAACAGTACAGCAATGTACTGACCAGTGTCTGAGCAGGAAGTTAATGGAATATTCTAGATGGACATTTGAGGAGGGTGTAATAAGAGATGACATATAAGGGTGTGGCAGGTACATATAATCATACAGATCAGTACAGTTTCCTGGGCAACCATCTCTGCCCTCCTAGGCCTGGAGGACAGACAACAGTTACTGGACCACAGAAGAAGCACCATATAGAAAGGCCTTGACCAGTGCTACATTCTGGAGGTGCTCACAGTCAGCCAGATGTAAGGAAGGAAAAAGGACACATTTTTAGAGATATGACAAGATGAATAAAAAGAATTTTGTCTAGAGTGGCAAATTGTGAAAAGGAAACAATAATTGATGAAGACTAGTTTTAACAAGGTCTTCATGTAGATTCTGGTAGTGTCTGGACTGATAAGGATCTAGTGTTACCTCAGGTGATTAACTTCTCAGATTCCCTGATTCTGTTCTCTTTGGTAAAGGGGTGACACCTTGAAATGCTATGCCCTGTTTTTAGACAAATAGGGGAAAATAGAGAGCTATTCTTGTATTTGCTTCTTCTCATTGTCTTTAGCTCAAAATAATCCATACAGCATATTTAGAGTGTTAGGGAGGCTGGGTTTGTCACAATCACATGAATATCGCATCCTTCTCCAATCTCGGGGAGAAGTTAAAAGTGGCCGATGGTTGTTTTTTTTTTTTTTTTAATGTATTTATTGATTTGAGAGAGAAAGGAAAAAGGAAGAGGGAGAGGGAGAGGGAGAGGGAGGGGGAGAGGGAGAGGAAGAGGAAGAGAGAGAGAGAGAGAGAGAGAGAGAGAGAGAGAGAGAGAGAGAGAGAGAGAGAGAGAAACATTGATGGGGCTGCCTACACCAGCTAGAGAGCCAATGTTTTTTTTTATTCTGGTTGTGGGGTTTTGGGGATGTGCTACTGGGCAGCAGAGACCTTAAAGGATCATTTGTCTTATTCCTAGCCTCCAGCAGGGCCAAGGACCTGAACAGCCCTTCCCATCCCCACCCCTCACCCCCAGGATGACAGCAAAGGAGGAACTATGAACCCAGATTCTGGACATGGGTACATACATGGAGGTTTTCCTGAGCTGCAGATAAGAAGGAGCTGGCTCTGAAGCCAAAGCCCCCTTCACAGCAGGTGCGCTGGGCCACTTGCTCTCATTGCCGCCTCTGAGGGTGCTGTGCAATATTTTGAGGGCAGGTCAAAGCCTGTGAAGTTTTAAAAGAATCTCTAAAAAAATGGGGAGAGAAACCCAAAGGAAAGCACCAACAGACATTGATTCCATAATAAGACAAAACAGGATTCTCTGGAAATTTACCCCTAACCTATTTTCCTCTATTAGAACAATGTGTAAATGGCTCTAAAAGAAAGGAAATAGAAACCAGTAAAATTATATAAAAACATTTAAAGCAGCAGAGAAATGTTACTTAAACTAAATGCTATATATCCTATCTAATAAAAGAGTAATATGCAAATTGATTGTACATCTGCCACACCCATGAGCCACGCCCATCAGCTAATCAGAAGCGAGCATGCAAATTAACCCAAACAAGATGGCTGCGGCCACAGAGACAGGAAGCTTGAGTTGCCTTGGTGATGGAGAAAGCCAAGCTTTCTGCCTGCCCTGGCCTGCCTTGGCCTCTGCTCAAGGCTACAAAGTTTCAATTATAGAAGATAAATAAATCCCAACAGAAACGGATGCAGCCATGGAAGGAGCAGGAGACTTGGCTCCACTCAACGCTACAGAGTTTCAATTATAGAAGATAAATATATCCCAGATACCAGGGCCTCTGTTTGGGTTTCTTGGGAGAGTGGCAAGCCTGCAAACCACCACAGGCCCCTCACCCAGGCTGCCCCAAGTCCCAAGGGAACCCCCACCCTGAGCCAGGACACCCTTCAGGGCAAACCAGCAGGCCCCTGTGCATCAGGCCTCTATCATAAAAGAGTAATATGCAAATTGACCATCACTCCAACACATAAGATGGCTGCCCCATGTGGTCAAAGATGGCCACCATAAGATGGCTAGCAAGGGAGGGCAGTTGGGAGGGATCAGGCCTGCAGGGGAGGGCAGTTAGGCATGGCCAGGCCAGCAGAGGAGGGAAGTTGGGGTTGACCGGGCTTGCAGGGAAGGGCAGTTGTGGGGGCAGGAGGAGACCAGGCCTGCAGGGGAGAGCAGTTGGGGGGGACCAGACCTGTAGGGAAGGACAGTTAGGGGTGACCAGGCCTGCAGGGGAAGGCAGTAAGGGGCAAACAGGCTGGCAGGGGAGCAGTTAGGCATCAATCAGGCTGGCAGGGGAGTGCTTAGGGCACAATCAGGCTGTCAGGTAGAAGCAGTTAGGGGCAATCAGGCAGGCTGGCAGTGAACAGTTGGGAGCCAGTAGTCCTGGATTGTGAGAGGGATGTCCGACTGCCCATTTAGGCTTGCCCATTTAGACCCTACCAGGTCTAAATGGGTAGTCGAACATCCCTCAAGGAGTCCCAGATTAGAGAAGGTGCAGGCTGGGCTGAGGGACACACACCCCTGTGCATGAATTTCATGGACCGGGCCTCTAGTGTGTGTATATATATGTACACACACATACACACACACACTAGAGGCCCGGTGCACAAAATTTGTGCATGGAGGGGAGGGTTCCCTCAACTTAGCATCTACCCTCTCCAATTGGGGACCCTTTGCGGGATGTCCGATTGTCATTTTAGGCCTGGGATGGGGCCTAAACCATCAGTCAGACATCCCTCTCACAATCTGGGACCACTGGCTCCTAACTGCTCACCTGCCTGCCTAATTGCCCCTAACTGCCTCTGCTTACCAGTCTCATATCCCCTAACTGCCATCCCCTGCTGGCCTGGTTGCCCCCAACTGCCCTCCCTTGCCAGCATGACCTTGCCCTAATGGCTCTCCCTTACAGGCTTGATGTGTCCCCCAACTTCCCTCCTCTGCTGGCCAATTTGGTTCTTATTGGTCGGTTCCTATGCCAGTGTCAAAAGCTCTGCCTCCTAGGCAGCCATTGTATCACCACAGCACCCACCTTTGGTTCTGATTGATCAGTTCCTATGCCAGTCAGCATGAGAAGCTCCACCTCCTAGGCAGCCATTGGCTCCCCATAGCACCCAGATTTGGTTCTGATTGGTTGGTTCCTATGCCATTCAAAAGTTCAACCTTCTGGACAGCCATTGGTTTCCACAGCATCCAGCTTTGGTTCTCATTGGTCAGTTCCTATGCCAATCAGTGTCAGGAGCTCTGCCTCCTAGGCATCCATTGGTTCCCCACAGCACTTACCTTTGGTTCTCATTGGTCGGTTCCTATGACATTCAAAAACTCTGCCTTCTAGACAGCCACTGGTTCCCCACAGCACTCACCTTTAGTTCTCATTGGTTGGTTCCTATGCCAGTCAGTGTCAAAAGCTCCGCCTCCTAAACAGCCAATGGCTCCCCATAGCACCCACCTTTGGTTCTGATTGGTCGTTCCTATGCCAGTCAGCATCTCCAGGCCTATCTCTGGGCTTGATAAAAGAGGCAGGGCTTAACAGCAGCCTCTGCAGAGGCCAGAGAGAAAGAAAATCTTTGCTGCTGGAGAAGATCAGAAAGAAAGAGGGAGAAAAAGAGAGAGGTAACTGCACTGATAAACAACTTCCACTGAAGCTGCAGATCAGATCCTGACTCAATTTCTGGGTTTCAGCCACCTGGGCAGTCAGTGCTGGGTGGCCTGGCTGCAGCTGGGCAGTCAGTGATGACTTCCCGATAGTCAGCGTTTGGTTGTGAGTGGTAGTTACAACCCTGGACTTTTATTAAAATATATATATTTTTAATTGATTTCAGAGAGAAGAAGGGAGAAGGAGAGAGAGAGATAGAAACATCAATGATGAGAATCATTGATCAGCTGCCACCTGCATGCCCCATATTGAGAATTGAGCCCGCAACCAGGGCATGTGCCCTGAATGGGCATTGAACCATGACTTACTGGTTCATAGTAAGTCATGAGCCACACTGGCCAGGCATAAATGTCCCTTTTTACCTACTTAAAACATTTAACTTAAGTCCTAAGTAATTGTGAAAATTAAAGAGATCCACATTCTCATATGTAGCTGTTTAAAGGTACAAAGTTAAAACCTTTTTGGAAAACTATCTGGCAACTTTGCATCAAAAGCCTCTAAAATATTTGTTCCATTTGCCTCAATATCTCCAACTCCAAGAATCTAAGGAAAAAAATTATTTTTTTAAAATTGAATAAACCTTTATTGTTCATATTATTACAATTGTTCTTTTCCCCACCCAGAGCTCCCCTCCACCCGGTTCCCACCCCACCCTCTGCCCTTACCAACCCCTCACTGTCCTCATCCATAGGTGTACGATTTTTGTCCAGTCTCTTCCCGTACCCTGCACTCCCTTTTTCCTCAGAGAATTGTCAGTCCACTCCCTTTTTATGCCCCTGATTCTATTATAGTCACCAGTTAATACTGTTAATCAGATTTTTTTATTCACTTGATTTTTAGATTCACTTGTTGATAGATATGTATTTGTTGTTCATAATTTTTTTAATTTAATAAATCTTTATTGCTCAGATTATTACAGTTGTTTCTCCTCCCCCCCCCATCCCCAGCTCTCTTCCACCCGGTTCCCACCCTACCCTCTGCCCTTACCTACCCCACCATTGTCCTCATCCATAGGTGTACGATTTTAATCCAGTATCTTCCTGCACCCCTGACACCCTTTTCCCCCTGATAATTATCAGTCCATGCCCTTTCTTTGCCCCTGATTCTATCATATTCACCAGTTTATTCTGTTCCTCAGATTTTTAATTCACTTGATTTTTAGATTCATTTGTTGATATATATGTATTTGTTGATCATAATTTTTATCTTTTTTCTTCTTTTTCCTCTTCTTAAAGCATACCTTTCAGCATTTCATATAATACTGGTTTGTTGGTGATGAACTTCTTTAGCTTTTTCTGATCTGTGAAGCTCTTTATCTGCCCTTCAATTCTGAATAATAACTTTGCTGGGTAGAGTAATCTAGGTTCTCACTATTCATCACTTTGAATATTTCTTGCCACTCCCATCTGGCCTGCATAGTTTCTGTTGAGAAATCAGCTGATAATCTTATGGGTGCTCTCTTATAGGTCTCTTGCTACTTGTAAGATTCTCTCTTTGTCTTTTGCTCTTTGTCATTTTAATTATGATGTGTCTTGGTGTGGTCCTCTTTGGATTCCTTTTGTTTGGGTTCTGTGTACTTCCTGGACTTGTAAGTCTATTTCTTTCACCAGGTGGGGAAATTTTCTGACATTATTTCTTTTAATATGTTTTCAGTATCTTGCTCTCTTTCTTCTTCTGGCACCCCCATAATTCTGATGTTGGTATGCTTGAAGTTGTCCCAGAGGCTCCTTACACTATCTTCAACTTTCTGGATTCTCTTCTCTTTTTGCTTCTCCAGAGGAGTGTCCTTTGCCTCTTTGTATTCCAAATCTTTGACTTGATTCTTGTGTTCCTTTAGTCTGCTGTTGGATCTCTGTATAATATTTTTTATTTCAGTCAGTGCCTGTTTAATTTCTAGTTGTTCCTTTTTAATATCCTTGAGGGTCTCGTTAAATTTATCAGCCTTTTCTAGGAAATTCTTGAAAAACCTTATAACCGTGGTTTTGAACTCTATATCCAGTCTTTTGTTCTCCTCCATTTCTTTTGTTTGAGATCTATTTCCTTGTCTCGGCATTTTTGCTGCTCCCCTGAGTTGGTAGGATGGCTTTGTGTTTTTGGTGTCCTATATATGGCCCTGTGGGTCAGCCTCCCGAGTTACCTGAGATATACACTATTGGTGCTTCCCCTTTGTAGACTGCTTGTACTGTTATAGTTAAGTCTTAATTGTTGGTATCACTGGGAGTAATTGACCTCCCGGCCAATTGGATGTATCAGCTGTGTTTATGCCAGGATACCTTCTGTATTGGAGACAGTCTTATTGGATCAGGCTTGCAAAATTGCAAAAGTCTCTGAGCTCAACTTGGTTGGGGTGGAGTCTCCAGGCTGAGCCAACAGTCTTGGCTTCCAGTCAGTCCTGCCCTTGTGCGCAAGCCTCAGACTTCTGCCTTCTGTGGCTACCCTGAGTTTCTGCTTGATAGTCAAATTCCCCCTGCAAGAGTGTGGGTACCCCAGGGGCTCGCCCGGAATTGGGTTGGGTCTCTGTAGTCTGGAGCTTCTGATTCCTTCCACTATGGAGAGGTCACAGCAACCTTCGAGGTCAGACCTCTCTGCATGCACTTACTTGTGCGTGACTGTAGACCCTGCCCACCGTGGCTCCCGGCTCCCCCTAGTCTCCCAGTCTCTGAGTCTCCAGGTGCTTTTCTCTACAGTCTAGACTCCACCTGTGTGAGCCTGGGTCCACGGGGTTTTGGCTGGGGTTGGGGTTCAGTGCAGTCGGAAAGGGTTCAGTGCAGCCAGGGGCTTCCTTTCCCCTCCCGCCAGACAGACACTCGGTTGCCCTTCCTCTGCGTGCAAGCGTCTCCCTACCTCAGCGCTTTGTGGCTCCCCTGATCCATGAGCCCCTTTCTTTCTTTCTTTCTTTCTTTCTTTCTTTCTTTCTTTCTTTCTTTCTTTCTTCCTTCCTTCCTTCCTTCCTTCCTTCCTTCCTTCCTTCCTTCCTTCCTTCCTTTCTTTCTTTCTTTCTTTCTTTCTTTCTTTCTTTCTTTCTAGTTGTAGATTTTTCTACTCAGCCGGCTTTCTTGTAGTTTTAGATGATGTCCATTCTGTCTTTTAGTTGTTATTTTGAAATTGTTGTGAGAGGCAGCAGCTTAGGTGCTTACTTATGTCTCCATCTTGTTTCCCTGTACCACAGGTTTTTTCTGTTACTCATAATTTTTATCTTTACCTTTTTCTTCTTCCTCTTCTTAAAGAATACCTTTCAGCATTTCATATAATACTGGTTTGGAGATGACAAACTTCTTTAGTTTTTTTTTTTGTTGTTGTTTGTTTTTTAAATCTGTGAAGCTCTTTATTTGACCTTTAATTCTGAATGGTAGCTTTGCTAGGTAGAGTAATCTTGGTTGTAGGTTCTTGCTATTCATCACTTTGAATATTTCTTGGCACTCTCATCTGGCCTGCATAGTTTCTATTGACACATCAGCTAATAGTTGTATGGGTGCTCCCTTTTAGGTAACTGTTTTTCTCTTGCTGCTTTTAATATTTTTTTTGTCTTTTGATCTTGGCATTTGTATTATGATGTATCTTGGTGTGGTCCTCTTTGGATTCCTTTTGTTTGGGGTTCTCTGTGCTTCTTGGACTTGTAAGCTATTTCTTTCTCCAGGTGGGGGAAGTTTTCTGACATTATTTTTTCAAATAGGTTTTCAGTATCTTGCTCTCTCTCTTCTTCTGCCCTCCCCACACCTTCCATAGTTCTGATGTTGGTATGCTTGAAGTTGTCCCAGAGGCTTCTTACACTATCTTCAAATTTTTGGATTGTTTTTTCTTTTTTCTTTTCTGGTTGAGTGTTTTTTGCTTATTTGTATTTAAAATCTTTTACTTGATTGTTGCTATCCTCTAGTCTGCTGTTAGATCTCTGTATAATATCTTTTATTTCAGTCAGTGTCTGTTTAATTTCTAGTTGGTTCTTTTTCTTTTTTTTTTTTAATCAATCTTTATTGTTCATATTGTTACAAAGGTTCCTCATTTCTTCCCCCCTCCACCAGGTTCCCACCCCACCCTGAGCCCCCTTCCCCTCCCCCAATGTCCTCATCCATAGGTGCAGAGTTTATGTTCAGTCTCTTCCTCCCTCCCTTTCCCCGATAGTAAATCCCTTTTCAGATAGTAAATCAGTTACTTAGCATTTTCTCATATCAATAATACCTCCATATGCCCAAAGATACACTTCACACAAAAGACACTTCCAAATAGATCAACCAACCTCATCCAGGCCCCGCACAAGGCACTCACAGATCAACACCCCAGCCCTATACTAACTCAACACATCCAGATCTAAGCCTTCATCACTTGATTCATCAGACCCTCAAGTTCCCGCAAAAGTTTCCAGCCATGTCTGAGAGGCAGCCTTGGGGTGTGGGGCAGGCGAGGAGCAAGCTGTTCTGGGCCTGGCTGCTCCGGGCCTGGCCTCTGTTGCTCTGGTCCATTCCATAACCAGCTGCTCCGGGTCTGGCCACTGCCGCTCCCAACATGGTTGCTCCGGGCTTGGCTGCTGCTGCTCTGGGCCTGGCCACACCCAACCCGGCTGCTCTGGGCCCGGCTGCTCTGGGCCCGGCCGCTCTGGGCCTGGCCGCTCCCAGCCTGGCAGCTGCTGCTCCGGGCCTGGCCGCACCCGACCCGGCTGCTCCTGGCCTGGCCACTCCCGGCCTGGATGCTCCGGACTTGGCTACTGCTGTTCTGGGCCTGGCTGCTCCTGACCTGGCTGCTCTGGGCCCAGCTTCTCTGGGCCCACCCAGCCACTCCGGGTCTGGGTGTTCCTGGACTGGCCACCCTAGGCTTGGCTGCCTCCGCCTCAGGCCTGGCTGCCACTGCCCCAGGTCTGGCTGCTCCAGTCCTGGCTGTTGCTGCTCTGGTTCTGGATGCTGCTGCTCTGGGGCCTGGCTGTTGCTGCTCCAGGCCCGGCTGCCACTGCCTTGTGCCTGGCCATTCTAGGCCTGGCAGCCGCCGTTCCAATATTCTGTCCTTTTTTTTTTTTTTTTAAATTTTTTTAATTTTTATTTTAAAAACGCATTTATGTTGCAATGTTGGCTGCTGAGTTGAGTTCTGACTTAGTCTTTGATTTTTCAAGATCTTCTTTTTGTTCTTTCTTAAGTAATTTTACTATCTTTTGCTCTCCCTTGATTTCTTCACATTGAGAACTTCTTCGATTTCTTCCTCCTTGTCCTGGAAGCTCAGCAGGTTGCCCTGTGGCACCCCTTTGTTCTCCGCGGGCTCCTGCACTGCTTC
The DNA here is from genome assembly GCF_964339955.1 of Pipistrellus hanaki. Classification (NCBI taxonomy): domain Eukaryota; kingdom Metazoa; phylum Chordata; class Mammalia; order Chiroptera; family Vespertilionidae; genus Pipistrellus; species Pipistrellus hanaki. Next base: position 96,651,369 of record NC_140505.1, read on the forward strand.
AGCCTGTTGCCGGGGTTGGCACCGCCGCCCAGGAAGCAGCCCCCTGCCTCGGCTCCATTGCCTGCGCTCAGCGGTCGAAGGCTCAGGGGCACTCACCCCCTGGGGGCCCCATCGCCCGGCTCCTTGCTGGTGCCCAGATGGCCGGTGTCCGGCAGGGGCTCCTGCTCCTCATCGCGTTCCTCCAGTCTGGAGCTTTTTTTCTCCTTCCCGCTAGGGGAGTCTAGCATCAGAGTCAACAGACTGTCCTCTGCAGGCAATGTGCGTGTCTCCGGGGGCTCCGCTTTTCGCCGCTCCCCCAGGACTCCACCTCACAGCCCCGTCTCCCTCTGCTTGAGCCTGGGTCCCCAGGGATTGGCCTAGAGCTGGAGTTCAGGGCGGTCAGGAGTGGGGCTCAGCACCGCCGGAAATTTTATTTCTTCCCGCCAGGGCAATACAGCATCAGAGTCAACATTCTGTCCTCTGCGGGCAATGTGCGCGTCTGCACGCACAATGTGCGCAACTCCGGGGGCTCCGCTTTTCGCCACTCCCCTGGGATTCCGCCACACAGCCCCATCTCCCCCTGCCTGAGCCGGCTGGGGCTCCTGTTTCCTTCCCTCCAGTGCAATCCCGCATCAGAGTCAACATTCCGTTCTCTGCGAGCAATGTGTGCGACTCCGGGGCCCTGCTTTTCGCTGCTCCCCTGGGATTCCACCTCACAGCCCCGTCTCCCCCTGCCAGAGCCTGGGTCCCCAGGGTCTGGCCCATAACTGGGGCTCAGCGCTGCCGGTCGGGGGTTCAGCCCAGGCTGGGGGTTTTATTTACTAGGGAATGCCAGGCAGGCACCCAGCCTTCTCCTCCTCTCCGGCTCCGTCCTCTCCGCGCGTGCGCATGCGTGCATGCGTGCGGGCAGCATGTCTCCGTACCTTAGGCTTTTTTCAGCTCCTCTGATTTTCCTTCTGGTTTTCTCTTTCCTTCTTGTTGTAGAATTTTCAGTCAGTGGACTACCTGTAGCTCTGGGCAATGTCCACTCTACATTTTAGTTGTATTCCATTGAAATTGTTGTGTGCTGCTGCGGTTAGGTGTCTACCTGAGCAGCCATCTTGCATCCCCCCCTAGTTGGTTCTTTTTCATATCTTGCTAAATTTATTGGCCTTTTATAGAAAATTATTGAAAAACCTTATAACTATGGTTTTGAACTCTATATCCAGTAGTTTTCTTTCCTACATTTCTTTCATTTGTGATCTGTTTCTTTATCTCCACATTTTGGCTGCTTCCCTGAGTTGATAGAGTGGCCCCACTATAGGACCCAGTGGCTCAGGCTCCCCAATTACCTGAGGTGGACACTCTTGGTGCACCCCTTTGTGGGCTGTGTGCACAGTCTTGTTGTAGTTAAGCCTTGATTGTTGTTGGTTTCACTGGGAGGAATTGACCTCCAGGCCAATTGGCTGTGAGGATCAGCTGTGTCTATGCTGGGAGAACTTCTGTGCTGGAGATACCCTTATGAGACAAGACTTGCAAATGCCTCTGTGCTCAGCTTTGATGGGGCGGAGTCTCAGGGAAGAGCGGACAGCATTTGTTTCCCATCATCCCTGCCCTAATAGGCCCTTGTGTCTCAGTGTCCCATGGTAATCGCTGCAAGCACCTCTGAGAGAAAGCCACCCTCGAGTTCCACCCGCTGCCGGACAGTCCAATTTCTCCCCAAAGGAATCTGGGTCCCCAGAATCTCACCTGGAACCAGAGTTCAGTGCAGTTGGGAGCTTTTGTCTCCCTCCCACTTGAGAAAGCCAGTCGCACACTCAGTTGCCCACCTTCTCCTCACTGTGTTTCAGTACCTCTGCCTCCTGCAGCTCCTCTGAGTCTCAGTGTGCTTTCCTGTTCCTTCTAGATGTAGAATTTCCACTCAGCCAGCCTCCCTGTGGTTCTGGATGATGTCCATTTTGTCTTTTAGTTTGAAATTGTTGTGCAAGGCAGCAGTTTAGGTGTTTACCTATGCTTCCATCTTGGTTTCTTCTCTAAGGAAAATAATTTTAAATACAGGCAAACATGAAGAAACATTTTCCTTGTAATTTTTTATGATATAAAAGTAAATGGGGGGAAAAGTAAATGGAAATGACCTAAATTTCTAAAAATATGTTACCTGAATTATGGGAAAGCCCTATCATGAAATATTAATGTCTCTCCTAAAAGTTATGTAGAGAATTTTTAATGCTATTAAATTAAAAAATGAAGATGGAATATTGCATGCACAACAGGATATCATATGTGAGTACATACAATTTCTTACAAAGGGAATAACAGAGATAGTGGGAGCCATAAAAGCAGGAGTGAGACCAGCTAGTGGAAGAGAGAGAAACTGAAATAATTATTGGATGTATCAATTAGCTTTGCTGCAGGATAAACAGCAGACAACAATAAGCCTTTTTCTCCTGTTTTGTGGACTCAGTTGACCTGGCCTGACTCTCTGCAGCAGTTCTGGTTGTCTGGAGTTTGCCTGTGCCCCAGCTCCGGACTAGACTTGCTTGGAACAACTGTGCTTTGAGTCCCTCCTCCACTCCCCCTCCTAGGGCCAGTGAGCTAGCCTGGCCATGTCCTTCTCATAGTGGTGGCAGAATTGCAAAAGGCCTCTTGATGCCCAGGCTAAGGACTGGCGTAGAGTGACGTCTGCTTGTCCTAAAAGCCAAAGCAAAGGATGAGAAACACCCTCTTCATCCTCACTCCCCCGTGGGAGGGCTCTGCCTGCAAGAAAACAGAGCAAGGCACAAGCACAAAGGGGAGAATGGGGACCCTGGGGGTCTACCTCAGTGGCCATGACAATATTAGTAATATTACCATACTCGTCCAAAAACTGATGTTCCCAGACTAGTTAGAACAAGAACAGAATTGTTTCCTCATGACTCAACCTATTCAATTTTAGTATGTTAGCAGCTTTACTATAGTGAGTCCATTTTATTTCCTCACTCTTTTCCTCAAGAGACATACTAGTAGACGAATCAGAGCAAGGAGGTCTTGCCCAGCCCCTTCCCACCAGTGTGTACAGGAGAGGGGTTAGGTGAGGGAGCAGGGCATTCAGATGTTACAAGCCTTGTTGCCCTACTCCAGAAACTGACATCACTTCAGCAGGGCATCCCAGAGGCTGGTGTAATGATAAACTACCCACCTAATACAGGCACCTGTAGAAATGTGTGTGCAAAAAAGCACATACTTATCTGGATCCTGCCACACTAGACTTAAAATTCCTACATCTGTATTTCTTCACTTCTCCCTTACACTTGCCATCTGTTTGCTTCTCTAAGCTCCATCCCACGTAATTCCCTCACAAGTTGCTATAACTTGGTCCATTTTCAATCCATTAATCTCATCAGTTTTCTCTTTTTTACTTCTAGATTTCCCTTTTTGTCCATAATGTTCCTAGTCTTGCCTTATGGGTTATAGTTCTTCTTTTGTCTTCCTCATAATTTAAACATGCTTACATGACCGTTGTGCTCAGATCTCACTGCATTCTCTAGTCTGTTGGGTTGTCTGTTGGCCCTCATGCTGTTGGGTTTCCCTCTGTTTTGTGTTTTTGTCTGTGAGTCGTGCCCAGGAACTTGTCCCCTGTATGAGCTTGAAGGTGCCCTATGGAGCAATTGTGGTTATCTCTTCTCACATACAGTGGGGTACATTGGCTTCTGTGTCTCTCATCTGAGGGAGGGTTTTGGCCTGTTGCAGTGGTTGCACAGCCTCATGGTTCCAATTTCTCCTGTCAATTTTATTCCACCCTCAACCCTGAGCAAGATGCCTGCTAAGGGCTTCCAGAGGCCTTTTGTAATTCTGCCACCACTGTGAGAAGGACATAGTCAGGCTAGCATTCCGTTAAGGGAAGGGATAGCCATCTCCTGGGTTCAGACTTGATTCAGGCAGTATGGACCAGTTCCCCCAGCATGGATTGCCTTGTGACCTCAACACCGTCCCAAGGTGGGAATTAAGGCCTCATACTAACCGTGTACCTTGTGCCTTTAGCTCCCTCTGACTCACCTCTTCATCTCTGGCTTTGGGAGAGTCCCCATTCAAACATGGCTCTGCACTTGTATTTGTATTTTACATGTTATTTCATTTATGGAGCAAGAGGTAGGCTTTTTGTGACAGCTGAGTCCACCATGCAGTCAGACAGTGTATGAATTCATGGGGCCTAAGTCAACATGCTCAAAGCAAACCCATCCAAACCTATGGTGTCCTACCAACTCCAGGATGCTTCTGTCCTTCTGCTTCATAGCCTGTAGCACACAGCTTTCATCTTCATGGTCACTTGTTGGCATGATGGCTGCTAGAAAGGTAGAAAGGTAAAAAGGGCACAGGCCAACCAAGTCAGCTCTTTTCTCAAAGAAGCTTCCAGAATCCATTTCTTCAATAAATTTTTTTGTATATTGGCCAAAATTAGTCACATGATCATCTCTAACTATAAAAGAATCTGAGAAGAACAGGGTTTTTTTTTGTTTGTTTGTTTGTTTTTAGCTGTATATAGTAACACTCCCAACAAATTGAGGGTTCTCTTTATGAGAAAGTCTCGATTGAAAAAGAAAAAAAAAAAGAAAGTCTCAGCCATAATAGCCAAGATCAGCACATAAGGTACTTCATGGCCTGCTGTCCCCAGCTCCCACACCACCCCCATTTCCCCAGCATAATCTCCTTCCATTTTCCTTAACAAATTACATGCCACCACTAAGCTGAGCTTTGACTACTTCTCAGAGCAATCTGACACTCCCCTCAGATAACACTTGCCACTCATACTCCATTGTTCCATGCCTGCCATTTAAAAAAATATGTGTTTTATTGATTTTTTTTTTACAGAGAAGAAGGGAGAGGGGTAGAGAGTTAGAAACATTGATGAGAAAGAAATATCGATCAGCTGCCTCCTGCACACCCCTTCTGGGGATGTACCCACAACTAAGGCACATGCCTTTGCCTGGAATCGAATCTGGGACCCTTCAGTCCACTTAAAATCAGGACAATCTGATGCTCTATCTACTGATCCAAACCAGTTAGGGCAATGCCTGCCATTCTTTTTATTATTATTATTTTTTCATTTTATTGATTTTGTACAGAGAGGAAGGGAGAGAGATAGTTAGAAACATCGATGAGAGAGTCATCGATCAGCTGCCTCTTGCACATCCCCTACTGGGGATATGCCCCGCAACCAAGGTACATGCCCTTGACCGGAATCGAACCCGGGACCCCTCAGTCCCCAAGCCGACGCTCTATCCATTGAGCCAAACCGGTCTCGGCAATGCCTGCCATTCTTGATAGACTGGAAACCCCATGGAAGTTTATGAGTCCCACAACTGGCCAATGGCTTGCCACATGCTGGGAGCTCAATAAATCTTACTTATGAGATTAATGGATGGGTAGGTGGACTGACAGCTTGACGAATGTGCCTAATGCTCTCTCATATCTCTATGTTTTCACATATGCTTTCCCTGCGCCTAGCATGCTTTTCTAACATTGTCCACCAGCTAATTACTATTTTTCTGTTAAGATTCAGCTTTGATGTCCCCTCTTCCAGCAAGTTCTCCCTAACCATACCTGCCTGGGTTAGATGACCTGAGTCTCCACGGTAGCCTTCATTGTGCAGGATTGTGTGTCTGGGTTTTCTTGTCTTTAGGCTCTGAGCTCTTTGAGAGCAGACCTGACTTTAGCTCTTCTCCAGCACTGATTCCACTTCCTATGGTGAAGCAAGAGTTCCGTGGATTTTTAATGCAATTAGAATAAAACTGAAAATAATGAAGACCACAGGTCCCTTGTTTCTAGAGAAAGGTATGGCAGGTAGAAAACACTTTGGATAAGCTGAATGAGGAGTTCCTCCAGCTCACTGCTCATGCCCTAGAGCTCCAGAGAAAAGAGGACAAGCCAGGCCAACCATCCCCAAGCGAGGGCAGTACATTCATGGTGAGCCCAACAGACCACCTTCTCAGCTCCTGAGCTGTCCACAGTGTGGTAGCCAGGGAGTCATAGCTCCTTCAATAGAAAGGGTTGGGACCAGAACAATCAGTTCTAACCAGAAAGTTCGCAAGTCTAAGTCCTATTTTGCTTGCTTGGTTTGGCAAATGGGTCTAGAGACAGGGAAACACACTCAGTCAGCTTGGGCTTGCAGGTGTCTAAGCAAATTGATGGCCGGGAAAGATTGAGGAAGGATATGAAAAGAGAACAATAAAAACAGCTCTTCTAGATGCAGTCTGACTAATAGTGCCTAGTTCTGGAATAAGGAGTTGTCTGTGAGAAGCATCTCCCATCTGGATTACTCCCCATCTTTATTCAGGTCTCTGGAGGCATCGACATAAGGAAGGTTGGAGGGGAAAAAGACAAGAGATAAAAGTAATTCTGTCATGTCTGCAGCTGGCCAATGAGCCTGTTTGCCAGTTTGATTTTTAAAAAATACTGCATTAAAGTACTACTTCTCTTGGCCTGAGGGGTTGCTGTTTTTTGTGGGCCCTGGACCCTTGAACCTGAGCCCAGTGCCCCTTCACCTCACCCTCATTCCCACCTTGCTGAGGTGAGGAATACCCTGGGTGGTAGAGGGGCATGGGTAGGCACCACCTATCTCCAGGCTTCCTAGAATGGCCTTATGCCAGGATGCTCATGTCACCAAGGGGTCCCCTCTTCATGACTTAGAGAGGCCACCTGCCACAGTTACTCTTGGAGTGGGGGCTCAGGCAGGGATTGGGGCAGGGATTGCTGTGCTGCTACCTGAATTCAGAGTTCCATGAGAACATCATGTGTGCCTGGGTCTTGATGTTGGGGGGAGGGCCTGGGAAATCAGTTAGTCTTGATTAAACTGACTTTTCTCTTAAGACAAAAATGACAAGAAAGATATCTGTGCCACAAAAGAATGGTGGGAAATACATAGATGCCATTCCCAGAGGGCTGCAGGAGCTGTGTCTCCTGAGATCCAAAGGATCCTTGAACCCCCGAACCCTCGAGGCTGATCCTCCTGGTGAAATCCAAGTGCAGGGGCCAGCCTTCCCTGTGTTCTACTCTCGACACATCTAGCGTTCCTTCCCTGAGCTTTATGGCAGTTCCACTGTGGAAGGCCCAGGTACAGACAGAGACCTGTCATCAGATGTATCAAGGGACTCAGATGACAGTGATTTGGTGACAAAGTAACAGGAAAACTTCATACTTAAAGAGACATTATGTAAATATCCTTGCTATTAAGGAAGGAAAACAGGATGAGTTAAGGGGCTATAAAATGTAACAAGATTTAATTATTCAATAATTGCTTCAAATTATTAAAAATGATGATTGGGCAATGATATAATTAGTTGTTGTTATGCATTAATGTGGCAACATAAAATTAGGGAACACAATGTCTTTATTAATGACTCGTGAGATCAGACTCTGGAGTAACTTGTTGGCATCTTCCCAAGTGTTCTGATGGGTATTGTTGCCTAGAGACGTCAGAGAGACAACAGTTATGCCAGGGTCATCTGGTGGGTCCAGGGTAGAGTGAGCTCAGAACTCTCTTGGGGTCACCTCTTCTCTTCCATTTGTGTCCTTTTCAGGTGATTCCCAGCATCTTCTCTTCTGTATGCAGGAAGACAGACCTAACTCAGGGGAGACAGGTGGCCCAGACAGAGGGCATCCAGGAACCTGAGTCCTAAAGAGAGACCAGGCCCTGATGCTAAGGTGAGGAGGGCCTACCTAGCTCAGAGGATTGAAGACCTGGAGTGGGAATTGTCCCTCCTTCTCCAGGTGGCAGATGGCAGCACATGTGCCTAGGGAGACATTGAGTCACACAGGATGTTGCGGTAGCCATCTGTAGGAGTGCCTTCTTCATGGAGAACACGGCCAAGTGAATCAGCTCATTCCTGGTAAGGAGGAGTGGGTGTCCGAGAGGCTTCTGGGGCCAGGAGTGTGTGCGCCGGTCTCTAACACACTCAGACTCTTTCCAAATCCTGGGCCTTCGTTTGTGCTGATTTCTGTCTGTGGTCCTTTGAAGTGAAAATAAAATCACACAAGTTGAGAAAATCAATGTGCATTCCTATCACTGAGTCTGTTCCTCAACCACGGTCACAATGGGGCCACCTCAGTGCATGGGAAACTGTAGGAAAAAACAGCATAGAACTGAGTGGTAGCCTTGTGAACGAAGTAGAATGGAGGAAGGCACGCAAAAGTAAGGGAGATGGAGCTCCAGGGCTGGCGGCCTTGGAATAACTTCAAGGAAGGGCTAAAGCCCAAGCCTTGTGGGGTGTGAAATGAGCATGGTTGGAAAGGAGCAAAGTTAGTTAGGTGGATGGAAAGAGGAAAGAGCAGGCAAGGTATTGGAAAAAAAAATCAGAGCAGAGTCCTGATTTTAGGAAGAAGAAACCTCAGGAGGAAGTAGGGGTGTGAGTGTCTTGAAGCCCCAGGGAAGCCTGGCTCTAGTGTCTCCCCTTTTCCCCCCAGTTAGAGCTCCTTGAACTATGGCCAGGCTATAAGACTGTGTTCACCTCTTCTAACGGCCAGTGTAGAGTCAAGACACCCAGCCCTCACAGTAGCCAGATCGAGCCACACCTGGACTCTGACATCTTGTCAACTTGGTCAAAGTGTATAGACACCTCCGTGGAGCTGTGCTCCAGGAGCGAACTAGGGGGTCTCAGCAGTTATTTGCACAGAGCCTGGAGGAGCAGGCCTTCCCTGCTTCTCACTGGGTCTCTTAGCGTGTCACCCCTGTCATGCTTCCCACTCTTCAGGAGCTGCCACTTCAGTAGGGGTTATAATCTTCAAGATTATATCTTACAATCAGAGATCCAGGCAATTGAGGAAGGATAAGCTGCACAGAGGCCACAGTCCTCACTAGGGCACAAAGTGAGACGAGTTGGTCTGCTCATCGCCAGCTGGTGTTTGCTCTTTGCTTGTACAACCTTCTCCAAAATGTTCATCACTGTTCTCTACAGAGGTGAGAGACCACTGTCCCTTTTAGTAGGAGCAAGTCCTGGGCCAGGACAGAAGGAAGGCCATTCCCCACTCCAGGCAAAAAAAATAATGCCACCAATGATGCTTCTCACTTCTCACCCCCCAACCCAGCCTCCAGGAAGCTCTCTGTGTATCCAAACTGCTTCCTTCTGGCCTCTGGGAGGTCCTGCCTGTGGTCTGAGGATCAGCCTGGAAAGAGCCAGCTGGAGTAGGCGCCTGTTCACCCAGACCTGAGCCCAGGGCCACCTCTTGAGAGTCCTAAATCAACTATGAGAGTAGCTAGTGATGTGGAGCTCAACCTTCATTTAGAGGGAACTAAGGAGGAGGAGTGGCTGGCCAGAGTCTCACAATGCAGAGATCCTGCACCAAGATAAGAGTGAGCCCTGAAAAGCTCAGAGGGGGAAGTGGGCTAAGCACATAGCTAACACCATATGCTTATAGAGGGCCAGAACATCTGCATTTATAACAAGTTCCAGGATGGATGCCAGGATGCTACTCTGTGGACGTCAGCTTGAGTCCAAGGTTATTTGCCCTGGTAAGGAAGATGGATATTATTTTAAGATCATTAATCATAATAATGATGAATTCTATTTGTTTCTGAGCTGCTACTGGACACTCTAATTTCAGTACAAGCTGTGTGTGTGGACCTGGGTACAGGAGAGTCTGTGACTCAACCTTGACTCCATATAGCACCCAGCAGCCTGCACAGTGCTCAGCCCGTGGAGCCTCCATGTAATTGTTCCCCCTCCCCCTTAGTAAATGCTTTCTAAATACTAAAGCCTGGGCTCGAGCTTTAGTGATCTCGCTCAATCTCTACAGAATATTTACTTTTCTGTTCAGAGAGTGGAAACACACTTCTAAGTAACAGGGTTCCTGTTCAGATCCAGGATTCCTATTCTGTCTGACAACAAAGCCCATGTTCTTAAGCACTACAATGCAGTCATTTCCAGCAACAGGCTCACCAGGATTGTGCTAAACTCTGCACACATTCTGTAATGAGCAGCCCAGCAGAGTTTTATAGGAAGTCGACTTGGTTAGGCAGTGATTCCCACACACCCTCCACAGAAACCAAGGGTCCGCCTGGGCTGCTGTCAGAGAGGTACAAGGATTTATCTTCACTACCCAAGTATAATTTCTTAACTATCTCTGATACAGAAAATACATTCAAAGATGTAACAGCCAACATATAAATAATTGGAAATCACAAAGTTTTAACTTCAGCTGCTAGGTTTGTGTTTTGAATGTAGATTCTGAAATAAGTCTTCTGCCCACTCTGTTTATAAAATATCCTGAAATTGCAAAGCATGACACTTTGGGAAAGTATAATAGTTGATCCACATGAATATGGATTTTTCTCAATAATGTGCCACCAAAAATATAAATGAGACTGGCATGAATCTCAGCAAATATCACCCATGCCTCATGTTTAAATGTTTGTATCTGGCAGAAGAGCCTCCTTGTTTTCATTGGCTACTTTATAGTAAGTTACTTTCATGGACTTGAACCCACAAGGTAACTTATAGAACTAAAAAAGGTGCCTTTTTTTTTTTTTTTCCTACTTCATACACTGCCTCCTGCTTGGCTTTTGTTGGCAGTAAGACACTCCTTAGAGAGGACGTGTGGGGCTGGCTCTGCAGTGACCCCCGGTGCCCCTCTAGTGAAGCCCTGGGCCTCAGCTAGTTTAGTAAAGAAAGCCTGTCATTTTCCCTGTGAGGGTAGTGTCTCTGGGGAAAACCCTTCAGCATTTCCATGACTGGAGGAGCTCTCTGTCGCGCCTCCGTTATTACAGAGGAGGGACAGTCCAAAAACTCAGCAGGGCCTGGGTCATAGCTCTTTCCCATCCTGCCCTGCATCCCTTTCTCCCAGTGCTTTTGACATTAACTCTTAGCTCTGATGTGCCAATAACAGTCCAGCCTCCAAACCTGCCCCCAATCACTGCTAAGGTATCAGGGAGGCCAGGGGACTGAAGCAGAGCCACTCCTGGGTGTGCAACCTGCAGCCCCTGCAGGTGGCTTTACAACGGGAAAGGGCCTGCTGCAGGGAGAAGCAGGAAGGGCCTGTGCCGTGAAGGATGCTTATGCTCCAACCTGGGCAAGGTGTTTGCATTTCACGCACAGATGAGCCTGGAACAAATGGCAACTCCCTGCAGGGTCCCTTTCCTACAAGGCAGAGCTGCAGCCTGCGTTGGACCCCAGCTCACGGCTGGCTTTGTCACTTCCTGAGTGAGCAGCAAGGAGCAAGTGACTTAACCTCTCTGCACCTCAGTTTCCCATCAGTAAAACAAGGGTGTTTCCCAAGGCTTGTGCTGTTCAGAATTAGAAATACTATGCACTGAGCTTTCCATGTGCAGCTGGCATTCTACAAGTGGCAAGCTGGTTGGTTTACCATTTTAAGGAGGCTCTGAAATTGTGGAAAGTGAGGAGTCCTACCACTAATATGAAAGGCTGGCAGGGATCCTGAGCTGACTTCAAGTGCCAGGATGTGCCCTCTCTCCCCTTTCTTTCACACCAAGTTCAAGAGAACTTGGCTTCTGTTTCCAGGCTCTTTCTGGGCTGAGGATGGGGGCGAGTGCCAACCTCCCACAGATCACTGGCCGTCTCTGGCCAAAAGGAAGACCAGCAAAGTCAAAAGACGGTTTCGCCTTAGTGTAGCCCCATCCTAGAACCAAGGCTTCTTTCTTGGGAAGAAAATAAACACACAATTCTTTGGGCCCAGGAGCTTGTCCCCACGTTACAGGCAGTGGGGGAAATGGTTCAGCCCAGCTCTACCACTTACTAGCAGGGTGACCCTGAACGTGTTACGTAAACTCAAGTTTTGCTTTCTCACGTCTGAGATATGGACACTGATGGGACCTACCTTACAGGCTGGAGGTGAGGACTAGGTGAGATGTGCAGCTTGGCAGGCAGAAAGGCCAACAAATGTTGACTGTTACTATTTTTTTTTGGTCCATAATAAGAATTCAGTTAGATAACCACTTTATTGAGAATATGCCACATACAATAAGGCATTCTTCTAGACTCTGCAAACCACAGGCTGACGTGAACATAGTAAATACAACGCTGAGTAGGCTGCAGTGACATGACTTTTTTTTTTTTTTTTTTTTTTTTTTTTAAGTGCATGAAACACAGGAGAGGAAAAATTTAAGAGGTAATCAGGAAGACCTTTGTAACAAATTGACACTGAAGCTGAACCTTGAAGTTGGGATTCTGCAGTTGGAGATGGTGGACGGAAATGGAATTTCCCAGGCAGAGAGAGGGCCTGGAGGCTGGAAAGGAAGCATATTTGAGAACCAAGGTTTGGTGCAAGATGGGACACATGGGGGTGTGCTGAGACAGCAGGACCAGCATCCTAGGAGCAGCTTTGAAGCTGAGGTTTGCTGTTTACTGGGGGATCTTTGGTGAGTCATTCAATATCTGACCTTCTGACTCGCAGATGTACAATGGGCGATATAACACACCCGGCTCACGGGTTATTGCAAAGACTGAATGCTTAGCTGTGTCTATGACGCGCTCCAGAAACCTTAGCATTATGCAAATATCAGTAGTCTCTGTTGTGGGCCCTCCCAGGCAATGGAGGAAGCAGGGCCACCTTCTGGGCTCCCTTGCAACATGAAAAGAGAAGAGAAACTGCCTGGGCTAATGGCTGGGAGCATTTCCTGCTGTGCTGGGTGCTGCCATCCTTTGCTATCACCCTGCACTCTGGTGCCAAACTTGAGGCAGAGCCAGAATGCATTGAGCTTGTAATCTGATTTCCCAGGCTGGTTTAGAGTTCTTGGTATCAGAACACACTTGTCTAGAAGACAGCAACACCCTGAAAGAAACTTGGGTCACGTGCTTTGGAGACAGGTAGATTTCAAGTTTGGTTTCTCCTTGTCGTTGGAACATATTAAAAAAAAAAAAAAAAGCTTTTAGCAGAAGAATATGCCAGCGGAGCACAGCCTTTCTTTGATCTGCACAGGTTGACATTGAAACAGGGGAAGGCTCCAGAACGTAATGAAGTCAATTGCTGTTTCAGAATTAAAACCTGGGTCTGCCAAATAACTCTTTCCCAACTCCTTAAGTCCCAATTACATGGGTTTTAGTGTTGAAACATCAATTAATAGTAGGGAAAAAAGCATAGGATTTGAAGCCAAGAGAATTGAATTCAAAGATCTGGCTCTTCTGCTCACTGGCCCATAATTTTCACCTCCTCCTTGATAGGAAGCCCCTGTTTTCTTTTTAGAAAAAAAATGGGGATGATCATATCTATGGCACTGAACTGTGGACAATATGAGATAATATATGTGAATGCATAATAAATAAAACCCTGGTCCATGATGGATATTAAATTAAAGCATGGGTACTAAATAACTTGGGCAGTAGCTTTTTTATTTTAAATAAGTAACCAGCAAGTGTGTATCAATTTCTAGGTGCTCTGAAAAAACAAAGGAGAAACAAGAGTCTCCAACTCTGGCTGCAACCAATTCTTGGAGTTCTATCAGAAAAGACACTAACAAGGAAAAAAAAAATTTAATCTTCATGCGTGGGTCCTGATTGGTCAGGAAATGTCTCCTAAAAGCCCACAGTGACTCTCACCACCAGATGGCACTCACACATGAAAGAACATTGCTTAGGTCTACACTCAGCTTTTCTGAAAAGGCAAAGTTGGAGGATGATAGCAGATCACTGAGTAGTGAGAAGCAGGAGCTTGTTCTAGGCTTGTTCTTTCTGCTTAAGGAATGTACAACATAACAAAGAACACTAAAACAGACATACGAAATTAAGAGGGAAATGTATAAAAACGGCAGGACTCCTCATAACCAAGTGGAAGTTCCAATTAAGACAAGAGCTGTTGGGAGGCTTCATAGAATGTGGGGCTAGAGATTGGGGGTCATACTGGAAGGGGCCTAAAGCAAAGGGCAAAGGAGTGTATCCTTGATGCAACAGCAAGGTGTCCCTCAAGTTCTAGGCAAGGCAGGGACTGATGAAAATTACATTGTGGGAAAAATAGCGCTAGGCCTGAAGCAATAAGGGTGTGTGTGTGTGTGTGTGTGTGTGTGTGTGTGTGTGTGTGTGTGTGTTGGAGGTAAGAAAGGACGGAAGGAATGGTGAGATGAAGGAAAGGTGCTTAGCAAGTGGCAAGGGAGTGCAGGGAGCAAGGGAAGTGACTGTCACTTCCACCTGCACTGCCAGCCTCTGGAAGCATAATGCCATACACACAGTATGCATGCACACTGCCCAGGGGGAACTTCATGTCCTAGTTCTCTTTCAGTAGCTGGATCCATGTGGGTGAGTCTGGGCCACCCAGAGTGGGTTGGCCTAACTGCCGTATGGCACCTTCCTAAGAGATTGTCCCGCTCTCTTCCTCCTCCCCCAACGGGGTGTAGGCACCCAGGGAGAGGCCATAGCAGAACCTCCCCCGCCCGGTTCCAGGAGGACTGAGAGGAAATCCCTTCAACTCCCACCAACCTCTTGTCCTCCCCCAGAAAGCAACTCCAGTTGTCCTAAGCCAGAGAAACCTCGGGGTTAGCAAAGCGAACAGCAAGGTTTTGATAAATCTGTTGAATTGATGTAAATTTAACTGAATTCTAAGAGTTGTAGCTAGCAGGGGCTAAAGCTTCTGTCTTCCTAGGAGCTTCTCAGCCTGTATGTTTCAATAAAATATGAAGTTGGAAGCCTCCAGATCCCCACCATGACATGGGGTTTGCCAAGTGTGGGTGGGTGTGGCATCTTCAAATAATTTTTTTTAATCCTCACTTAAGGATATGTTTATTGAGTTTAGAGAGAGAGGAAGGGAGAGATTAGCTGCCTCCCATACGTGCCCCAACAGAGGATCAAATCCATAACCTTTTTTGTGTGTGTATGGAATGACACTCCAGCCACTGAGCCACCTAGCTGTAACTATAATTTTCTTAAAGGCTGGTCTCTAAGACTTTTTACAAGGTTCTTAATTGCCAATTTCACTTTGAAGTATCTATAGGCCAAGAACAAGGTCTTCTGAGATACTTCTCTACCCAGCTTCTTTCATTGTTCCTAGTCACCCATGAATTCTAACCCTGAATGAATAGTGATGATTGAGCAAGATACTCCCACGTGGCAAAAAACAAAAACAAAAACAAACAAACAGCTGAAACTGATTTGGCTCAGTGGTAGAACGTCAGTCTGCGGACTGAAAGGTCCCAGGTTTGATTCCGGTCAAGGGCATGTACATTGGTTGTGGGCACATACCCGGTAAGGAGTCGATGTTTCTCTCTCATCGACGTTTCTAGCTCTCTTTATCTCTCTTTTCCTCTCTGTAAAAAATCAATAAAATATATATTTAAAAAAATTCCTGGGAAGTTATAGAAATAAGAGAAAAATATTTTTATCCCTGTCCACAAAGAGAATCAGTTTCATGGCCCTGGAGGTCCTTCAAAGGGTCCAGATTAATGAGAAGTCAGAACACCATGTTCAGCCCTTTAGAGAAAAATCATCTATGCTCATTCTTGCTAAATCAACCTTCCTTTCCAGCCTCTTTTCTCTACCTTTTTACCCAAAATGAACACAGGAGGGCATTCTTGTGCAGTGCCATCCAAAGCAAATGGCTCTTGCTTGAGTTCTTTGGCAGGGAGGGGACAGGAAGAAAGCATTGTAGACACAGAGGAGCAAAAAGACAACAAATCCCAGAAATGAGGAAGAGTTTATAAATACCAGAATCAATTTAAAGGAGATTAGTTAGCATCAGGCCTAATGAAAATCAGGAACTTTGGCTAATAGCACCCAGCAAAATTCTGGTGCAAAGTCAGCTCTTAATAAATCCTAGTTCCCTGCATTCTATCTTGACACTTTCAGGTGAGGGTTTGTGAGGTGAAGAGATTCCATGGCAGTCCAAACTTGGTTAGAAGAATCCTTGAAGCCCTAGAGGTCCTTTAATACACCCTTCGTTTAATAGATAAAGAAGCCAAGCCCCAGCGGAGGAAGGGACTTTCCTGAGCTCATAGTTTGTGAGTCAGAGAAGAGCCTGGAGCACTGATTGGGCTTTCCAAGAGAAGCAGGACCCAGGGCCTGGTGGTGGGATGGCCACATGAGACAATGGACAAAGCCAACTTTGGAGCCAAGTACTCCTACATGTTGCTGTCGCTTCCTTCTTGGGCAAATCCCTTTATTTCTCTGACCCTAAGCTTCCCATCTGTAAAAGTGGGCATGTTGATACGATGGTGCTGAGAACTTGGGTGGGTGAATGGGAACACGAAGGACCTGGCACACTCCGGGCACATTGCCAGTTCGGAGGAAGGGAGTAAACGTGGAAAAGGAAACAGATGGGCACAGACAATGCCCAGCTGGGAGTCTGAGCAACCACCTGATGTTGCTGAAGGCTCTTAGAGCCCAAGTCCACGTCCAGGTGAGCTTGTCGTGGCTTTATGTGAACATTCTGGTTCCTTCTTCTGCTCAGGTGAAACTCTTGAGCCACTGAAGAAGGAAGGTTTGTGTTATCCCTCAGAACTCTCCAGTATTTCCCCCTCGTATAAAAGTAGAAATGCCAGATTCAAGATTGTTATGCAAAGTAGGGAGAGAATTCATTCAGTCTTTCAAAGGCTCCACACCCTTTGCCAGCTACTCAGGCAGAAACAGGTCCTTTCTATTAACAGCCAAGAGTGACCCAACTTCCCTCTAGGCATCTCCACCCATTCGGGGTGGGCCGTAACTCTGGGCTTCAGCATTGCTGACCAGATGAAGTCCCTACTGCAGCTGGCTCTGGGCTTTATAGGAAGGTAATAAAAAAAAAGTAGAAACAATGTTCCCGACACACACAGCAAACCTCTTACAGCTAAAACGTGAGCACTCGGACTCTGACTTCCCATGGCCCCATATGCAGCTGCTGTTTCCTGCCTTGCTCTATGTGTGTCCCATTTCTCCCTCCTGGTTTCATTCACTCCATTCAGCCCAGCATGCACAGAGTAGGCAGTGCAGTGAGCAAGAGATGTCTGAAGGAACGGGCCACACAGGTCTGGACTTGGGGGGAAGTTGTGCCACTCTGGGCATTTTCACATTCATTGCGCGCCAATACGTTCATATCCCAATTTTACAGCAAAGGAAATGAGTTTTGGAGAAGCTGTCATCTGCCACGGCCACCAAGCTGCAGAATGGGATTTGGAATCAAGACCCTGGGGTCTCCTGTTCTCCCACATTCATTCACCCTGAATGACTCAGATGACATAAAAAAGAGTAGAGTTACAAAGCTGGACTCAAAACAGAGGCGTTAGGAATGGTTTGATCGCTATTCTTCGGGGGCAATGGCAAGAATACTTACTACCGTGTTTCCCCGAAAATAAGACATCCTCCGAAAATAAGACCTAGTCTCAGGTTTCCTTCTGAGTGAAATATAAGGCATCCCCCCCCGAAAATAAGGCCCCCCTAGGCTCTGTCTCAAAATGCTATTGCTAAACATGAAAGATTTGGTCCACTGATTCTGAAAGAAATGGAGTCACAAGAAATTCACCAGGAAATTCAGGAATTGGATTGTTATGATGATGTTCCAGAAGATGATGACATGATTGTCATTGAATAAATGAGTAAATTCTTGATACTGTAGGATTCACAGTTTGTCTGGTTTGTGCTGACAACTACCATACTACCGTACCGTATACAGGTAATAAATTTCCTTTATTTTCATTTAACAATAAATGTGTACTGTATTCTTCTTCATGGAAAAATAAGAAATCCCCTGAAAATAAGACCTAGTGCATCTTTGGGAGCAAAAATTAATATAAGATACTGTCTTATTTTCGGGGAAACAGGGTATTTACTGGTGGCAGTTACCCAAGCACTGGATTCTAAGCATTTTTGTGCAGAATCTCATTTAATCCTTTTTGTACTCAGATAAGACAGTCATTACTGTCCCAGTCTTATATTTGGTTAGACTAAAGTTTAGAAGACAAGCAACCCATGACCTCACAGCAAGATGGGTGATGGAGCTGATACTAAAACCCAGGTGTGGAGAATGTGGAAGCTTGAGCTCTGACCTGTGGGCGAGGCAGGAGCTGAGGGAAGGCCATCCTCGAACTCCTAAAAAGCATGGATACAGATATGCAGTGTATATAGCGTACGATGATGCAGACAGGCTCATTAATACAGCAGTGCAGTCCAATCACCACTGATTAGCAGAAACAGCCATGCCTACTGACAATTTATCCAATTATATTGGCGATTATAATAGGACTGATTTTTTGCCTAAAATCCTTAGGATTGCCAAAGCAATACAAGGAGAATCTTTCAACAGAACGAAGTATGGGGCAGGGAGGGGGAGGATAATTGCCAAGTGCCATAAACTATAGAGAATTCAAATGCAGGCACCGTAAGTGTTTGACTGGTGCCCTGGGACAAGGGTGGTCCTAATTACTTTAATGAAGAGCTTGAACTGGAAACAAGTTTTTGAATTCTCACAAAGAGGGTAATTGGAACTGAGAACAAGCCTAAACAAAATACTTAATTCCCAAACCCTTTGTACATAATCCGGTGGGTGAGGAAAACCTGACCCACTGGCACAAGCTGTTGAAAAGAGGCTGGTCTACTTCAGCACTAGAGGAAAAGTTCCCCAGAGAATTCAGAACTCCAGGCCTTCTCTTTGTAGAGGTGGAATTTGAGCTGACATCACTCGCATCTCCCAGCCACAATCCTATCTAATAAAGAGGGAATATGCTAATCGACTGCCCCACCCTCAAATATGGCAGTACCCATAGCCACAAGATGGCAGCGCCTAGTCCCCTCAGCCCCGCTAGGGTGGCAGGCATGTGGCAGGCACTGGGCACCTGGAGGCGGGCCCAGTCACTCCCCACACCTGCCTCTGGAGTTCCCCATCCCCTTAGTCCCACAGCCGCCCAGTGCTAGCCCAAGGTGCAGGCAAGCCTTGGATGACAGCTGCCCAGGGCCGCTTGAAGCCCAGGTAAGCAGGGCCAGCCAAAGCTTGTGCTGCTGGCAGTGGCAGCAGCAGAGGTGTGATGGGTGTCACCTTTCCCTGATCGCCGTGTTGCCTCCCACCCCTGAGGGCTCCCGGACTGTGAGTGGGGGCAGGCTAGGCTGAGGGATGTCCCCGTCCAGTACATGAATTTTCATGCACCGGGTCACTAGTATCATAAAATTGGCTGCAAAACAAATCTGTAAGGACTTTTACAATGAAGCCACAGGAGATTCTCATGAATGAAGTAAGCCCTACTAAACAGAAGCTAGTAATCAAATTGACAAAATTCATGAGGAAACAGCCCACAGTTAGCAAAAGTTCGAAAACAGAATGGGCAGCAAAATTCAAGCTGTAACTATTTGAAATGATATAATGGCCATATGAAAGGAATGGAGAAGAATGCTGAACCCTGTAAAGATACAAAGCAATGAATCAAATGTCTAAAAAAGAGCAAGCTCCTGTTTAAAAATAAAGGGTGGGGAGGGGTTGAAAACTACAATTAGGATTTTCAGAAATGAAAACTATATACTATTTTAATTGCAAATTCCACAAAAAGGTGAAATAACAGAATATACAGAGAGATTTGGCAGAACTGAAAGATGCATCTGAAATAAAGAGATCAAACTTGTGCATGGGGACTCAGAGACATGGAAATCAGCAGAACAGCCATCACACTAACAGGTGTTTCAAGAAAAAAAATAAGTAGATATGAGCAGATAAATATTTACATTTTCAAATTCAAGAAGTTGAAGTCCCAAAAGGTATAAATCAATAAGAATCCAATGTTTTTAATGGACTAAAAAGTGAAGAAAAGAGGAAGCCCATTTTGAATTGCAACTGACACACTTTAAAATCAACACAGACCATGTTATAGATCAGATGTATCTCCTTTATTATGCAATAAAGATGAATTTCCTTTCTGTCTTCCATGGGACATAGTTTGAGAGTAGCACAACTAGCAAGGAGTGAGGAATTTCAGGGATGGGAAGCTTCCTTAAGGTAGAAAAAATGGTGAAAGAGAGTGAAAAGGAAGGTGAGAAGGTGAGGCCTGGTGGAGGGAAGATGTTAGAGGAAAGGATCTGGCTTCTATGCATACAGGAAGGCCTTCTCTGAAGGAACTGCTGAGGCTGGTGAAAGGAAAGAATGATGAAATGTACGGTGAGGGGCACACTAGGGAAAGGAGCATGGTTTAATGAAAATTCTGAGTGTGTTTTCATTAGCATTTACCAAATATTTATTACTGGGAAAGTAGTTTTTGTCTATGCCATAATCACTATGTTCCTATTTTGGTTACTAATGGTCTTTATTCCTACCTTTCCATTAAGGAGAGGCTAGATGACTGCCCCACCCTCAGTTTGCACCCCCATTTCACGTTGGAGAAAGTGTAGCTGTTTTCTTTTTTGTGTGTGTGTGTTTTGTTTTGTTTTGTTATTTATTTTAAGTGTAGCAGTTTTCAGTTAAGCTTTGTTATTCAAATCAAACAGCAAGATTTTCCACAGAAAGGACTATTTGTCATCGTGTCAATTCTCCTGTTTGGGCCATGAACAAAGGGGTGATTCTCACATTCAAATTTATGCATGCACTACCACCCCCTCTTCAAAGTTTGCCAATCTTAGGCAACTATTTGCTTAAGAAGTAGTTTGCATTGAAAAGTAATAAAGATTCATATTTCTGGAATAAATTATTAGAAAGTTATATTTAAATTTGCCCTAGTTATTATCTCAGAGGAATATAGACATATTTTAGAGTGGAAAAGGATCTTGGACATGATTGTTACATAATCACTCAACTAGTGCAAACTTTTTAAAATCCTCTTTAAAAGATCCTTAGAGCAGCCTAGCCAGTTTGGTTCAGTGATAGAGCATCAGCCTGGGGATTGAAGGGTCCTGGCTCGATTCTGGGAAGGACACATGCCCAGATTGCGGGCTTGATCTCCAGTAGGGGATGTGCAAGAAGCAGCCAATCAATGATTCTCTCTCATTATTGATGTTTCTATCTCTTTCTCCCTCTTCCTTCATCTCTGAAATCAATAAAAATATTTAAAGAAGATAAAAAAGAAAAGACCCCTAGAGCAGATCATCAGTAATGGTTTGGACAGCCCTTTTGACATTTTCAAATATCAAATACACCCCCTTTTTATGACTGGAAATACTATACTGAAAATCAGGAGTTCAACAAAATGAATCAAGGAAATATTCTACTCACTCGAGGCTTTGACTTTATACATTCTGTTTCAATATCCATTTAACAAATTATTAAGTGTATTGACCAGCAGACCCTGAACGATGGATGAACAGATTACTCTGACACAAGTTTCTGTGAAAGAGAAGGTTAAGGGGCTTGTTTGGCATTAAGTACTAAAATAGCACCGATTGCCTGCCTGGTTAGCTTTTTATTGTAAAAACAACTTGAACTAAAATTAACCTCTAGATACAATAAGCAGGGTAAACTTCCTTGAGAAAGAACATGCTTCTACAAGGTCTAAACATAGAGATTCTAGCAAAACACCCGGGCGATCGGACTTGTTTGGAAAAGTCAAGGTAAGGGCTGCCACCTTCGGCAAGGTCCCCGTCAGAGACCCCTGACCTTTCAGAGAATCCTCCTTGCAGACATTCCAGCCAAGTCCCGTGCTTCCCCACATTTCAAAGTGTCTCTAGCTTTGGGCTTAATGTGTAAAAACCAAGGCTATAAATATGCCACTGTCCTTGTTCTTTAATCATGTTTAAATGACTGCACATATGTGTGTTCTCATTTCTATCACAAGGATTTCAGTAAGATAAAGCATTTCTGTCTGAAATCAATAAACAAATTGTTAAGATCAATTTCACATATAAAGGAACTACAGTACTGCCATTTTGACCCATAAATCTCTTAAGATAGTACATATTATCAATAATGCCTTTTATGCATCTTATATTAACATATGTTTAATATCTCTAGCTGGTTTTGCTCAGTGGATAGAGCATTGACTTTGGACTGAAGGATTCCGGGTTGATTCCAGTCAATGGCACATGCAGTTTCGGGCTGGATCTCCAGGAGGGGGCATGCAGGTGGCAGCCAATCAATGATTCTTTCTCATCATTGATGTTTCTATCTCTCTCTCCCTCTCCCTCTCCCTTCCTCTCTGAAATCAATAAAAATACAAAAAATAATAAAGTATGTTTAATTGAGGCTTCTATTCTATAAAAGACAACAATAGCCACCTTGATGAGTGCTTACTACATACCACAACCTGTACTAATACATTCCTGGGAAGTATGTTGACCCATTCTACAGGTGAGGAAATTAAGGTTGTGGAAGGATCTCCTGTGCAAATGACTGGGAGCCCCACTCTATACCACCTCTTCATAAAGCATGGAAAATATTGTTCCAATCTCTGTGTCTTAATCATTCAGGGCTAGAAAGAGTTAATTTACAGAAAAATACAAAGGATCTAGAAAGTATTTGAGACTCCTGCCCATCTCACTGCACACTGGAGTATTTCATTGAGATAAGAATTATGCTTGAGAAAGAGCAGAGTCTCTTGGGCATTTCTCTCACATACCTGAGTTTTGCATGGGTCTACAAGATTGAGCCGAGAGGGGTAATTGTGGACCATCAGAACATGCAAGAAGAAAGTGCTGAAAATTGCAGACCACTATTACTTAAGTCAAGCCTAAAAGCCAGGAAGCATGGCAGCCCCTATGGGGAAATCCACCGGTTATATCCTGTTCCCTCAACAAAGGATAATTGCCTTTAAGTCAGTTATTAAACTGACTTAAAGGCTGGGCAGCCTGGTACAGGATTTCTACACAATTTCCTCCCCTGCAGGGAGCATTGCACAGCAACCTGAGTCATAGATGTCAAGATAGACTGATATGAATAGTTTTCTACACACTGGCCATTCCTTGGGTTTGAAGCTCTTTTTATTAAACTTTAGAGCAATGCACAAAAGAGTCTTTTCTGCTGTGGATTTAAGTGGGTGAGACTGGGGAGGAAAACACTCTGGTAAATAATTCTTCTGGAACACTATGCAAACGTCTCACCTCCTGAGCCCTGAAGTGGGGTGGAATGGGGAAGCAACGTGAATGTGACTGTCATCTAGAGGTGAGGTGTTGAAAGAAGCCTGATGGGGAGAGGAGAGGGAGGGGCTCCTGACAAACGCCTCTGTGGTTTGTGCTGACGTGTATGCCTGGAGTGGGTGCAGGTGAGCCCAAGGGTGAATTCCAGGAGGCATACCTCTGTGGGTTGTCAAGGTGGACTCTCCCTGTGCCTAAACTAGTGAGCTCTAATAAAGTAGCTTTTATTATCTCTTAGGGCCAACTTGCAACTGAATAAGTAGATAGCAAACACTCCAGTCAGTCTCTTTGCAAGCTCATGCCTTTGGCCACCAGAGTGGATGGCTGGGTCGTCCCCAGGGCTGTCACTCAGTGGATTCACTGCTGACATGGCCCACTGGTTCCACTTCATGGGATTGATCGACACCCCTTCTGTGCTGCTACATATTGTTTACTATCAGTCCTCAGTACCACCCCACTGTCCCTACAGAGGGGCGGGTGGGCCCACAGCAGCACCATCTACCAACTGACAGGCTATTGCCTCTGATGTTCCAGTCCCTCCTGTCCCCTAGACTGTCCCCCTTCCCATCCTGCTCTGCTGCTCAGCCCTGATCTCCTCAACCCTGGAGCCTTGTTTCTGAGCAATGTCTGCTCAGACTAAGCACTCTTGTTCCTCCCAAGAAGTCCATCCTGCCTTTGACAGCCCTGGTATCCCCTGGCCTGGTCCTGGTTCCCTGTCATTTTTCCTTCTTAGGGTGGACAAGCAGACTTTCTTCTATACTCATGCAGCCCAAACAACAAGAACAGTTTCAGACCCCCTGAGACTGTTATGCACATTTTGCCATCTTTCCTCCCAGTGCATCATGGCAGAGACACAGTGTCTAGGTTTATTCTAGGTGTTCCAACTCAGTCAAGGAGAGAGATTTGGACAAACTTTTCAACCCATGCTTTTCTTGTTCTCACTATCCTGGTTTCTACATCCTCAAAACACAGTGACCAGGCCTGCTTACCCAAAAAAACTACATTGAACAACAATGGGGTTCAAGATGTTCTGAACTGAGGAGGGTAAAGAATTTTGTCCCTCAAATAACTGACAGGGTTTCTCAGGCCTCAAAGGTGACGAGTTTACTACTTCTGACAAACTCACACCCTCTCAGACATATTTCCTTTTAAAAAACTTATTATGATATAGTTAACTAATGGCTTAGAAAGTTTCCCTGGAGAACCCTGATTGTAGAAGACATTGATGATGCAAGCAGAGCTGGTTGAAAATGGGCCAGCTGGCGATCCTAGCCCAGTGCAGGCTCCATAAGTCACACATAAAGTAAATGCAATGACAGTTCTAATGAGATTAGTCAACAACAAAAACTTTGAATTATCTAAGAAAACATTTCAAATGTGGCTGTATATGCACTGTCTTTAAGGATGAATGGAACCCTACCTGTTAGCTTGACATGATCACTGATTAAATATCTGAATGTATTATCCTATCTAATAAGCTAATAAAGAGGGAATATGCTAATTGACCCTCACACCACCACAAAGATGGTGGCACCCACAGCCAATAAGGAAGGAATATGTTAATTGACTGCTTTGTTCTCAAAGATGGCAGTGCCCACAGCCAATAAGGAGGGAATATGCTAAGTGACTGCCATCTTTGGTGGTGCCCACAGCCACAAGATGGCAGCTCCCAGTCCCCTTAGCCCCGCCAAGGCACCTGCCTCTGGAGTCCCCAGTCCCCTGAGTCCCCCAGCTGCCCAGGGCAAGCCTAAAGAGCAGGCAAGCCTCAGATGGTGGCTGCCCAAAGCTCAGGTAACCAAGGCCAGCCACAGCTTGCGCTGCTGGCAGTGGCAGCAGCAGAGGTGTGATGGGAGTGTTGCCTTTCCCTGATTGCTGGGTCGTCTCCCACCTCTGAGGGCTCCCAGACTGTGAGAGGAGGCAGGCCGGGCTGAGGGACACTCCCCTCCCCCTCCCCCGCTCCAGTGCATGAATTTTCATGCACCTGGCCTCTAGTTACTAATAATATTTAAAATTGAATGTTAGGGGACAGCTAATTAGCAGGAGACAGCTAATCACGATTGCTTCTATCTCTATCTCTCTCTCCCTTCCTCTCAGAAATCAATAAAAATATATTTTAAAAAATAAAATAAAATTTTAAGTTACTTTGTATTTATATTTAACTTATTTAATTTTACTTTATGTGTTTATAACATACCTATCCATCACTAATTAATTAATAATACACATACATTGTGGTCTGTGAACAAAACTTTGGTACACTGATAATGGTGTGAAATTAAAAGGTGTTAGGAGAACAAAACGGTGTTAGAAGAGCACAGGTTCAGGTCACAGGGAGCCTGTTTGGTTCACAAACTCTTGGAGATAAAAATTATCATCACCCCACCTTACCCTGTACTACTTATGTTCACTGGCTCTTCAAAACCTGCATCACAACGCTTCCACCAGCATCAAAATAATTAAAAACAGTTTTTGAAGATCAAAGCCCAATTATAAACAGTGGGAAGCAGACTGGTGTGCTAAGCCTTTCTTTTTTTGTAATTGACATTTAAATAGCCTGCTAAACCTACTAGCTGCACTGCCCTCTTTTCTATTCAAACCTGGAACAGCCTTAACAGAACCTGTTGGCCTATCACTCAAAAGAAGAGCTTTGTACCAAGTGAGCTGAATCAGTTCATAGTGCTCTACTTGGCAGCACGCATATGAAAATTAGAAAGATAGAGAGATTAACATGGCCCCTGTGCAAGGATGACATGAAAATTCAACTAAGGCCAATTTGTATTTCTTCTGTGCTCAGTCCTTTTCCTATATCAAAGTGTTTATGTTCATTCCATTGATTTAAAAGAGTTTTTTAGCCTTGTCCCGTGCTGTTCTGTGGTTAAAGCATGGACCTGAGCACTGAAGGGTCACAGGTTCAATTCCTGGTCAAGGGCAGGTACCTGAGTTGTGGGCTCACTCCCATCCCCAGTGGGGACACGTGCTGGAAGCAACCAATCTATGTGTCTCTCTCACATTGATGTTTCTCTCCCCTACACTCCCTTCTACTACCTCTGAAAAAGCAGTGGAAAAAATATACTCTGGTGGGGATTGCCAAAAATAAAAAATAAAAAACAATAATAAAAGAGTTCTTTAGATATGAATAATTTTAATACTTTCTCTTTTAATATTGGGTATATATTTTCATTTGTTTGATTATTAGAAGTTTTACATTTTTATAAACAAATCTGTTGATGTTTTATTTTGTGGTTTCTTCCATTATTTCCCTATCTTAAAATTACTATATTTCCTTTTATATTAATATGTTTATTAACATATTTTTATTGATTTCTGAGATGAAGGGAGAGGGAGAGAGTGATAGAAACATCAATGATGAGAGAGTATCATTGACTGGCTGCTTCCTGTACACCCTGCACTGGGGATCAAGCCCACAACCTGCCCTGACAGGGAATTGAACCGTGACCGCCTGGTTCATAGATTGATGCTCAACCAGTGAGCTATGTCGGTTGGACACCATATCTCCTTTTTCGTTTGTTTGTTCTTTGTATATTGTAAGAGGTAGGTATCTAATTTCATTTTTTAAACATATAATACCATTCCTCCACTAATTTGTAATACCTCCACTATCTTACATCAACTTCTCATGCAAACATGCATTTGATTTCTATTCCTTTTATTTTTTATTCAATACCACTGTGTTTTAAGTGCTATACCTGCATAGTAATTTTTTACTGGAATTTCACTGAACCTAGAGATTTATTTTTGTATAATTTATATCTCTTTAATATTGCTCTCTACAATCATAAAAACCTGGTCCATTTCTCTACTTACTTGGACCTTCTGCCTTTCAATAATATTTTATAACTAATTTAATAAAGTTCTTGCGCATTTTTATTTTAGTTTGAAGTATTTTATAGTTTGATTGTGATTTTGCTTGTTTGTTTTTTTACTCAAAAAAAGGTATTAAGGATTTTTCTCATATAGAAAAAATTAAAAATAATCACTCTCCAAAGGTTGTCTTGGCCAGAAACATTTTTACCCTAAAAACAATTTTAGATAAAAGGGAGCTCCACTTATCTTTGCCAGTTATTTACTATCTTCTGTTACTATAAATGCATTTTTTTCCAGACCATTTTTTTTAATATGTTTATTCGGCTAATGATGCATGTGGTAGGCAGTACTAACAGAGCTAGAGAACTCAATTGTCATTCATTACACCTGTAAGGACTGAGTAAATCATAACACATTGTAAGGGCTCAGTAAATGTTTGCTGAATTTGTTGAATACAGGTGTGTTTTAAAAAAATATTTATAAGAATTAACATTATAAATTCATTTTATTAATGGAAGAGAAGGCACGTCGAATCTGGATCACTGACATGATAACCATGGTTAGAATCCAGTTTGAGCTGGACTGGAGAAAGAAGCAGGCTCAGGCCGCTGAGAGGTAATCTGGTTAGGTGCCATCACCCTCAGACATTATCCAAGGACAGGGCTCTGGCCCTTTAGAGCAGGCAGCACTGTGGCCAGTCCCAGGTCTTTTGCCTGGACATAGCCACTGTCATCAGTTAGGGCAGTGGTTCGCAAACTGCGATTCATGAGCCACATGCGGCTCGCGAGCCACAGTTTGCTGCTCTGTTGACCAATGAGTTTGCCGACTACTGACATATACAGTGGTGCCTCACACAACGAACTTAATTCGTTCCAGGAGCAAGTTTGTTATGCGAAAAGTTCGTTATGTGAAACACGTTTTCCCATAACAATACATGTTAAAAAAATAATTCGTTCTGTAGCATAAAATATGCTAAGATGACATAAAAAAAAGATAAATTTTTTGTTATTATTTTTATTTAGATACATCTAAAAACATAATTTTTTTAAAAAAAACACACACATTTTTTTAATTTTAAGACAGACTAAGTAGAGTCTACCGAATCTTGCACATCTTCATCCATTTTCTGCTTTTTGGCCGATGGTTTCATGAAAAACCTGTCCAAAGTCGTTTGTTTTTCTCTTTTCTCCAACATCTGCCGGAAATAACGGACAAGAGTATCGGAGTAAAGATCGTTGATCCTGTTTGCTTCAGCTGAATCCGGATAGTGGGCATTGGTAAACTCCTGAACTGCTTTCCATTTGACCAGGATGTTCTTGATGTCAGCAGTTGGGATTGGTTGATAGTTTGATTGTTGCTCCTCGTTATCAGATGACGCTTCCCTTTGAGCATTGTCCTGTTGCTGGACCAGAAGTGCTTGGAGCTCTTCAGTTGTCAGCTCTTCTTCGTGTTCCTCAATAAGCTCCTCTACATCCTCTTCCTCTACCTCTAATTCCAACCTTTGGGTCACCGTGATGATGTCCTTCACCACTTCTGTGTCATCAACTACTGCTTCTTCCTGGGTCCACGAAGGCACAAGCATCTTCCAAGCAGAAATGAGGGTCCTTTGTGACACTTCTTCCCAGGCCTTCTGTATAAGTCGTATTGCCATAAGGACATCAAATTTCTCCTTCCAAAACTTTCGGACAGTCATATTGTCTCCACCAAACTCGCATTCTTCAAACACCTTATTAAAGAAGGCTCTAGTGTAGAGTTTTTTAAAGTTCGCAATAACTTGCTGATCCATTGGCTGAAGAATGGATGTGGTGTTTGGTGGCAAATACTGCACCTTGATAAAAGGATAATTTTCCTGCAATATTTCCTCTAGGTCTTTTGGGTGAGAAGGGGCATTGTCAAGTATCAGAAGGGCTTTGAGCGGCAGTTCTTTTTCCAGCAAGAATTTCTTCACGGCAGGAGCAAAGGTTTCCAGAATCCATTCGTTGAAGATAACTTGGGTCACCCAGGCTTTTTGATTGGACTTCCAATGGACGGGCAGTTTGGACTTAATAACGTTATTTTTCTTGAAAATTCTTGGATTTTCAGAGTGATAAACCAATAGAGGTTTGATCTTGAGGTCTCCGCTGGCATTAGACGAAAACATAAGGGTAAGTCTGTCCTTCATGGCTTTGTGTCCTGGCAATTTCTTCTCCTCTTTTGTAATGAAGGTTCTGCTCAGCATTCTTTTCCAGAAAAGACCCGTTTCATTGGCATTGAACACTTGTTGTGGGCAGTATCCTTCATCCTTAATACATTTTTGAAAGTTAATAGAGAACTTTTCTGCTTCTTTCTTGTCAGCACTGCCAGCCTCACCATGCATAGTAACGCTGTGGATTCCACACCTTTTCTTAAATCTAAAAAACCACCCCCTGCTGGCTTTGAATTCTTCTTCATTATCTTGATTGCTGCTACTTCCAGGGACGTTTTTCTTTAGATCGTCATAAATTCTCTTGGCTTTGTGACAGATAATACCTTGGGTTGTTACGTCACCTTTCACCTGCCTGTCCTTAATCCAAATCGCTAATAGCCTCTCCATTTCCTCGTGGATTGAAGACCTATGTTTTTCATGAAATAGTTTTGATACTCCTTTGGCTACTTTGGCTGATTTGATTGCATCCTTATTTGTCAAAATGGTGAAAATGGTGGTCTTGCTGAGGCCAAACTCTTTGACGAGGTCACACTGTTTTACCCCACATTCACTCCTTCCAATTATTTCCTGTTTCATTTCAACAGAAATCACCTTCCTGCTTTTTTAGAAGCCATGATATAAAAAAAATATTGAGTTTAACTTAAAAGGACGACTGCCGTGATACGTGCGTGATTTAATTCGTAATGAAGAACGATTGCTGCGATACGTGCTTAAGTTAAGCGCAGTGACTAACGACTGCCTGCAGTGCCTGCGCGGAAGGATGCAATACATCGGCAGCGATCGTGGAAGCTCGGGCGAAGCAGTCGTGGAAGCTCGGGCAAAGCGGTCGTGTAAGCTCGGGCGACTTCGTTGTGTGAAACGAAGTTCGTTGTATGAATCATGAAAGGAAGTTCGTTGTGTGCAGCGTTCGCTGTGCGAGGTGTTCTTTATGCGAGGCACCACTGTACTAACTACTTTTTACCTCTTTGCACATAATATGCACAACTGCCTAATCTTCACAGCTTCCAACTACACAGTAACGTTTAGTCTAGCAGTGGTAGGCAAACTCATTAGTCAACAGAGCCAAATATCAACAGTACAACAATTGAAATTTCTTTTGAGAGCCAAATTTTTTAAACTTAAACTTCTAATGCCACTTCTTCAAAATAGACTCGACCAGGCCATGGTATTTTGTGAAAGAGCCACACTAAAGAGGCCAAAGAGCTGCATGTGGCTCGCGAGCTGCAGTTTGCAGACCATTGAGTTAGGGTATGTCTTTCCAGAACAAGGATATGTGTGTTTATACATTTGTACAGTCAAGAACATGGAGTACCGCAGGGATGGATGTGTGTCTGATTTCACTCACAATGCCTTGGAGATCTTTCCAGTAAGTACATGCAGGTCCAACTCTTTGTAACTGCTGGATGGTGTGCCACAGAGTGCAGGATTGTAACTTACCTAACTCTTCCCAATCTAGGTTGTTGCACATGTTTTAGAATTGTGTTGTAAAAGCAATATTTCAAGATAAAGTTGAAAGGTATTTAATGGCATTTAAGGTTCTGTGCATGCCCTCTGAACTCCTGGATACGTACCTTTTCCCAAATACTACACTCCAGGCAAACTCGTCTAACACAAATGTCTGGCCTTCAAAACCTTTATGCATATCAGTCCCTCCACTCAGAAGGCCCACTTTTCTTCTTTCCATCTTTCTAAATTTGCCATCTATATCCTCACTCTTTTGTAAAAACTTTCCTCTTCCCTGATCTCCAGCCTATAATAGATTTCTCTTTATCCAAACATCTATTACATTCTGTACCATTCATTTAATATTTGTACACTCTCTTGTATTAAATTTCATGAGATTAATAATTTGATGACTCCAACTGGAAGCTGATGTCAGAGAAATTCTCTTGCCCTGGCTCTATTTTCTTTCCTCTCCAGTCATCCTTTCCCCCAAATTCAAACAAGTTCGTCCATATTATTCCTCCACTTACAGACTAATGATGATAGTGGTAGTGCTGTTATCCTTAACAACTCCCTCATAAGTGACATCACCACTCAGATTTAGTAGTCACAACAAGGAGTGTCTTATAAATTGATTCCTGACTTTTCTCAGGTAAGAGGCAGATTTAAGCATTTTCATATACTTGCCAAAATAGAGTGAAAGAGCCATCCATATTCATCATAAAACTAAATTATTTTTTTAAAAAATCCTCACCCAAGGATATTTATTTCCATCGATTTGTGGTTGTTGTTAATCTTCACACAAGGATAGTTTTTGCCATTGATTCTTGGAGAGAATGAAAAGGAGGGGGAGAGACAGAGAGATAAACATGTGAAAGACACATCCATTGATTGCCTACTGCAAGTGCCCCAACCAGGGCCAGGAATCAAGCTTGCAACTGAAGTATGTGTCCTTGACCAGAATCAAAACCCATTACCCTCAAGTTAACCACTGATCCAAACCGATCAGGGCTAACCTCTCCTTTTAAAAGGATGATCATGCCAATTACATTGCCATAAAATGAATTAAAGAATCATGGAATTATCTAAAGAGGTCTTCCAAGACCATTCAGGAAAGTAACACCACTTAAACCATTGCTCAGGGTGTTATAATTTAAAAGTTACATCATAGGCTCAATATATTGACCTGCACAGGCTTCCCTTATATCCCCAATAAAACAGAAGCAGTTCAGTTTCTGCTGCTGCTATAATCAACATTTCAAAAAGAAGAGAACTTTTTTCCATCATCCTTCTGATCCTTTGCTCCCCAAGTGAGGCAATATTACTTGAAGAAACAATCTTGTGTGTAAATCACACATCTGATCTTGAATGTGCAATTTTTCTACCTATATTAGAATCCATATTTACACAGCCCTTTAAAAAAACATATTTCTATTGATTTCAGAGAGGAAGGGAGAAAGATAGAAACATCAATGATGGAAGAGAATCATCTATCAGCTGCCCCCTGCACACCCCCTCCTGGGGATCAAGCCCACAATCTGGACATGTGTACTTGACCAGGAATTGAACCTGAGACCCTTCAGTCCCCAGGCCAATGCTCTGTCCACTGAGCCAAACTGGCTAGGGCTACACAGCCTTTATGAGAACACATATGAAAATTCTATTTTAAAGATCTGATGAGCTCATAAAGAAACTACAAAGTTTAATTTCACGTAAATACAGGGTGTCCCCCCAAAATTTATACACACTTTAACAGCTGATAGCTGTTAAATGAAAATGAAATGTTTTTAAATAAACACTGTCTTTATAATTATTCAAAGTGTGTGTATAAATTTTTTTTGGAAAAACAAAACAAAAATAAAACAAAACAAAAAAAACACATAAATTTTGGGGAACATCCTATATATTTGGGGATCACTGTCATATATATATATATATATATATATATATATATATATATATATATATAAATTATTGATTTTCCACAGAGAGGAAGGAAGAGGGATAGAGAGTTAGAAACATCAATGAGAGAGAAACATTGATCAGCTGCCTCCTGCACTCCCCCCACTGGGGATGTGCCTGCAACCAAGGTACATGCCCTTGACCGGAATCGAACCTGGGACTCTTCAGTCCGCAGGCCAATGCTCTATCTATCGAGCCAAACCGGTTTCTGCCATTCTTTCCCTTTTGATGCCCACTGTTTTATCTAGTTTGGGAGATGCTATCCTTATAAACTGGGAGAATGAATTTTGTAGCTCATTATATACAAACATATTTTTCCTGGGAGAAATTTTCCAAGACTTTCTTATGCATCTCTCTGTCTATAGAGTTAATCAGTTTTACCAGGTTTCCAATAAAAGAATCCTACATTTTTCCTGTGAGGAAGTATATTATAGTCCTCCCTCTTCTTGTCCTGCTTCTGTTGTCTTCAATCCAGTCAAGTACAGAGACTGTGGGCAATACTTCTTGTGTGACTATGAGATGGGAAATAAGTTTGTTTAGATATAATTGCCAGTTCACCTTGGAATTCCTTCTTGCCACCTCTTCTTATGATACTGCCAATCAAATCTCCCATGTCTCAGTGCTACTACTTGCACCAGCAGTCAGCTTACCTATACCAGCACTTTGAAGGCAAGCAGCAGTAAAAGAGTTCCTCTCCCAAGTTCTTAAAGAGTCTGTTCTGTTCTTGGAATGTGAAGAAGGGAAATAGTTTCTAGCGCTTCAAAAAAAGGCTTCTTGCTTGTCAAGAACTCATCACTCTCATAAGACTTTCTGGGATACTTTACAGAGAAGGTTGAGCAAATCTTTCTTTGCCTTTTATCCAGAGTCAGGAAAATGACAAAGAGGTACATAGAGGGAATAACTCCAGGTTGCAGGCCTGGAGCTGGTCCTTGGATGTCACTCACTTTCTTGGTGACACTGTGGAAGGCTGGTATCCTCACTGAATTTCCATTTGTCCATCTACAAAATGCTTGTAGAAACTGCATCAGTGCGAGTTCAACCAGAGAAACAAAATCAGTAAGAGATAGATAGTAAGAGACTGTTAGCAAAGAATTGGCTTACAAAATGGTGGAGGCTGGCAGGGCGAGTCTGAAGGCTGTCAGGAAGGGAGGCTGGATGGAACGCCAGGCCATGCACTGAGGCCACTGTCCACAGGCAGGATCCATCTTTAGGGGCCTCAGCCCTGCTCTTTAGGCCTTCAAGGTTTTTTAATACCCAGGACAATCTCCCTTGATTATAGACTTTAATCGCATCTTTAAAATACTTCACAACAACACTTAGATGAGTGCTTGGTTGTAACTGGGGACTGCAGCCTTGCCAAGTGGACACAACAAGCTGATTGACCCTCACATGAATGTTTGTCCTTGCCAAGTCCCATACATGTGTAATAATGCATTCCCATGTTTATTGCAGCATTATTTACAATAGCCAAGATATAGAAGAAACAATGAATGAATAAAAAATAAATGGTACAAATATACATATAATGGAATATTATTTAGCTATAAAAAATTAAACCTTTTACAATAACATGGATGGACTTAGAGGATATTATGCAAGTAAAAAAGTAAGACAGAGAAAGACAAATTCATACAGAGAACAGAATGGTGGTTGTAAGAGGCAGGGGGAGGGGCTTGGAAGAAATGAGTGAACTTTTTGTGTGTGGTTTAAATAAATTATATAAAAATATTTTTTAAAAAGACATTTTTCTCTTAAAGGGGCTGGTGACAAGCATTCAGAGATTGATATACTTCCGTAACCTCTCACAGTTTAGGGATTTATTTTTGCTTCCTGATTTTTAAGATCAGGATGTTCATAGGTGCTTGTTATAAATGGGCTTTAGTGACCATTCGCAAAGTAGTCATAAGATTAAAAAATTATAAAATGTCCAAAAACAATGAAAGAAAGAATGCTTTGCAAAGTTGCAGGCATGTCATAATGGCCTGCACTTTAATCATAGGTGCTAATGTGGGTCATTCTCAAAGACAGACCACATGTAAGGAGACAAACTAAGTCTCTACAAGTTCAAGAAGATTGAAATCATATCAAGCACCATCTCAGATCACAATGGCATGAAATTAGAAATAAACTACAATAAAGACACTTTAAAACATTCAAACATGTGGAGATTAAATAGCATGTTATTAAACAATGAATGGGTTACAAATGAGATCAAGGAAGAAATAAAAGGTTCCTGGAAACAAATGAAAATGAACACAAAAATAACCCAAAATCAATGAGACACAGTGAAAGCAGTTCTGAGAGGGAAGTTCATAGCACTACAGGCCTACGTCAAAACAGAAGAAAAACTTCTAATAAATTATCTAACTCTACAACTTAAAGAATTAGACAGAGAACAATAAGAAAATCCAAGAGTAGTAGTAGAAAGTAGAAGGAAGGAAATAATAAAGATCAGAGTGGAAATAAATGGCATAGAGACTAAAAAAGAAATACAAAAGATCAATGAAACCAAGAGCTGGTTCTTTGAAAAGATAAACAAGATTGATAAACCTTTAGCCAGATTCATCAAGAAACAAAGAGAGATGGACCAAATAAATAAAATCAGAAACAAAAGAAGTGAAGTAACAACTGACCCCACAGAAATAGAAAGGATCATAAAAAATACTATGAACTACTCAATTCCAATAAGATGGACAACCTGAATGATATGGACATATTCCTAGAAAAATACAGTCTTCCAAAACTCAATCAGGAAGAATCAGAAAACCTGAATAGGCCAAAACTACCGATGAATTGAAGCAGTAATAAAAAACAAAGAAAAACACAACCAGCTAACAAAAGCAGTGGTTCGGGTAGTTTCACAGAAGAGTTTTACCAAACATTCAAAGAACAGCTAACACCTATCCTCCTCAAACTATTCCAAAAAAATCTAGAGGAAGGAACACTTCCAACCTCTTTTTATCAGGCCAGCATTAGCCTAATCCCAAAACCAGATAAAGACACTACAAAGTAAGAGAATTACAGGCCAATACCCTAATGAACATAGATGCTAAAATCCTCAACAAAATATTAGCAAATCAGATCCAGCAATACATTAAAAAGATCATACATCATGACCAAGTGGGATTCATTTCAGGGATGCAAGGCTGGTATAATACTCTCAAATCCATAAATATGACATATCACATAAACAAATTGCAAGACAAAAATCACATGATCATATCAATGAACACAGAAAAAGCATTGACAAAATCCAACACCCTTTTTAAAAAATAAAAACTCTCACCAAGTGGAAATAGAGGAATTATACCTCAATATAATAAAGGCCATATATGACAAACCTACAGCCAACATCATACTCAAGGACCAAAAACTAAAACCATTTCCCCTAAGAATAGGAACAAAACAGAAATGTCCATTTAACCATTCTTAGCCACAGCAATCATATAAGAACAAAAAAATAAAAGGCATTCAAATTAGAAAGGTGCCTGAGCAATGAATGAATGATTACTCTGAAACATGTTTCTGAGAAAGAGAGGGCAAAGGGACTGCTTGGCTATAGGAACCATTCGCCTGTCTCCTTGGGCTTTTATTATAACAATAGCTTGAACTAAAATGAACTTTTACCTGCTATCAGCAGGGTAAGTATCCTTGAGAAGACAGATGCATCTGCAGTGTCCTTTAAACAGGGACGTCTAAAGACTAAACATAAAGATTCCAGTATAACATCCAGCGACTCAGACTTGTTTGGAAAAGTCAAGGCAGGGGTTGCCACCTTAGGCCAGCTCCCCTTGGAGGCTCCCGACCTTTCAGAGACTCCTCCTCACAAACTTTCAAACCAAGTCCTGTGCTTCCCCACAGAAAGGTGGAAGTATTCACAGATGAAATGATATTGTACACAGAAAACCCTGAAGACTCCACTAAAAAAAACTACTAGGTTTAATAAATGAATTAGGCAACAAGATATTAAATTATCACCCAAAAATCAATGGCATTTTTATACACCAATAATGAAGTCTCAGAAAGAGAAACTAAACAAATAATCTCATGTACCACTGGAACAACAACAACAAAAATTAAGATATTTAGGAATAAAATTAACCAAGGAGGTAAAAGACCTATCATTAGAAAACTACAGGACATTGAAAAAAGAGATAGAGGAAGATATACACAAGTGGAAAAATATACTGTGTTCATGGATTGGTCATCGAATCAACATCATTAAAATGCCAATACTACCCAAAGCAATCTATAGATTCAATATAATTCCTAGTAAAAGACCAACTGTATATTTCACAGATCTACCGTGTTTCCCCGAAAATACAACATCCTCTGAAAATAAGACCTACTTTCAGGTTTCCTTCTGAGTGAAATATAAGGCATCCCCCCGAACATAAGGCCCCCCTAGGCTCTGTCTCAAAATGCTATTGCTAAACATGAAAGATTTGGTCCACTGATTCTGAAAGAAATGGAGTCACAAGAAATTCACCAGGAAATTCAAGAATTGAATTGTTATGATGATGTTCCAGAAGATGATGACATGATTGTCACTGAATAAATGAGTAAATTCTTGATACTGTAGGATTCACAGTTTGTCTGGTTTGTGCTAACAACTACCGTACTACCGTACCATATACAGGTAATAAATTTCCTTTATTTTCATTTAACAATAAATGTGTACCGTTTTCTTCTTCATGGAAAAATAAGACATCCCCTGAAAATAAGACCTAGCGCATCTTTGGGAGCAAAAATTAATATAAGATACTGTCTTATTTTCGGGGAAACAGGGTACAACAAACACTAAAAATTTATATGGAACCAAAAAAGACCCCAAATAGCAACAACAATTTTTTTTAAGTTTTTTTCTTTTAACGTATCTTTATTGTTGAAAGTATTTACAGATGTCCCCTCATTTTTCACCCCATTGACCCCTTCCTCTCCACACCACCCCCCCTCAGGCCTTCACCACACTATTGTATATATGGATTATGCATGTATGCATATAAGTTCCCCAGTTAATATCTCCTCATACTATCCCCTACCTCCACCTTCCCTCTGAGATTCCTCAGTCTGTTTCATGCTTCTATGTCTCTGGATCTATTTTGTTCATCGGTTTGTTTTGTTCATTAGATTCCACATATGAGATAATCTGATACTTGTTTTTCACTGACTGGCTTATTTTGCTTAGCAAAATACTCTCCGGGTCCCTCCATGCTGTCTCAAAGGATAAGAGATCCTTCTTTTTTTATAGCTGCATAGTATTTCATGGTATAAATGTACCACAATTTTTTCAGCCATTCACCGACTGGGTTGATTCCAGATGTTAGCTATTGTAAATTGTGCTGCTATGAACATAGGGGTGTATATATTTTTTCTGACTGGTATTTTGGGTTTCTTAGGATATATTCCTAGAAATGAAATCACTTGGTCAAATGGAAGCTCCATTTTTAATTTTTAATTTTTCAGGTAAACTCCATACTGTTTTCCACAGTGGCCTTGTAATCTTGAGAAAGAACAAAGTTGAAAGGATCACAATATCAGATATCAAGTTACTAGAGGTCTGGTGCATGAAATTTGTGCACAGGGGAGGGTGGAGTGGATGTTCCTCAGTTCAGCCTGCACCCTCTCCAATCTGGGACATCCCTCTCACAATCCAGGACTGCTGGCTCCCAACTGCTCACCTGCCTGCCTCCCTGATTGCCCCAACTGCTTCTGCCTGCCAGCCTGATCACCCCCTAACCACTCCCCTGCCAGCCTGATTGATGCCTAACTGCTCCCCTGCCAGCCTGTTTGCCCCCCAACTGCTCTCCCCTGCAGGCCTGGGTCCCCCCACCCCCAACTGCCCTTCCCTGCAGGCCCAGTTGCCCCCAACTTCCCTCCTCTGCCAGCCTGGTCACCCCTAACTGCCCTACTCTTCAGGCTTGATTGAACCCAACTTCCTTCCCTTGCAGGCCTGATCCCTCCCAACTGCCCTCCCCTGCTGGACATCTTGTGTCTACATGGGGGCAACCATATTTGACCACATGGGGCAGCCATATTGTGTTGGAGTGATGGTCAATCTGCATATTACTTTTTTATTAGATAGGATAGAGGCCTGGTGCACAGGCCAGCTGGTTTGCCCTGAAGGGTGTCTCGGATCAGTGTGAGGGTTCTCTTGGGGCATGGGGCAGCCTGGGCGAGGGGCCTGTGATAGTTTGCAGGCCGGCCACCTCCCCCCTCCCCCCTGTGACCCAAGCAGAGGCCTGGGATCTGGGATTTATTTATCTTCTAAAATTGAAACCTTTTAGCCTTGAGCAGAGCACTGGGCCAGCCAGGGTATGCAGGAAGCTTGGCTTCCTCCATTTCCAGGGAAACCTAAGCCTCTTGTTCTCTCCGTGGCTGCAGCCATCTTGGTTGGGTTAATTTGCATATTTGCTCCTCATTGGCTGGTGGGCATGGCTTGTGGGTATAGCAGATGCACGGTCAATTTGCATATCACTCTTTCATTATATAAGATATTACAAAGCCATTGTTCTCAAAATAGCCTGTTACTGACACAAGAACAGGAATATAGACCAAGAAAAGAGAACCAACAAATTAACCCAAGCCATTATGCTCAATTAATATTTGACAAAGGAGGCAAGAGCATACAATGGAACAGAGACAGTTTCTTCAATAAATGATGTTGGGAAAATTGGACAGGTACAGGCAAAAAAAATGAAACTAGACCACCAACTTACACCATAGACAAAAATAAGCTAAAAATGGATAAAAGACTTAAGTGTGAGTCTTGAAACTATAAAAATATTAGAAGAAACTATAGGCAGCAAAATTTCAGACATTTCTGATAACACTATATTTGCCAATACAACTCCTAGGGCAAGGAAAACTAAGGAGAAAATAAACAAATGGGAATAAATCAAACCAAAAAACTTTTGTACAGCAAAAGAAACCATAAACCAAGTGAAAAGGCAGCCCACTGTATGGTAGAACATATTCGGCAATGATACATCTGATAAGGAGTTAATTTCCAAAATATATAAGGAACACAAAACACCTTAACAAAAGGCAGATAAACAAATTTTAAAAATGGACAAAAACCTAAATAGACACTTCTCCAAAGGGGACATACAATGACCAAGAGACATGAAAAAATGCTCAGTCATTCATCATCGAGAGATGCAAATTAAAATGACAATGAGGTATCACCTCACACCTATCAGAATGGCTACCATCAACAAATCAATAATTGACAAGCGGTGGTGAGGTTGTGGAAAAAAGGGAATCATAGGACACTGCTGGAGGGAATGCAGACTGGTGCAGCTACTGTAGAAAATAGTATGGAGTTTCTCCGAAAAATTAAAAATGGAACTGCCATTTGATCCAGTGATTCCACTTCTAGGAATATATCCTAAAAAAACAAACAAAAGAATATATGCACCCCTATGTTCATAGCAGCACAATTTACAATAGCCAAGATATGGAAACAGCCCAAGTGCCCATCAGTAGGTGAGTGGATGAAAAGCTGTGGTACATTTACACCATGGAATACTACACAGCTTTAAAAAAGAAGGATCTCTTACCCTTTGAGACAGCATGGAGGAACTTGGAAAGTCTGATGCTAAGCAAAATAAGCCAGTCAGAGAAAGATAAGTATCACATAATCTCTCTCATATGTGGAATCTAATGAACAAAACAAACTGATGAACAAAGAGATCCAGAGACATAGAAGCATGGAACAGACTGGGGAATCTTAGATGGAAGGTGGGGGAGGTTGGGTGTGTGGAAGAGATTAACTGGGAAACACATGCATATGTGCATAGCCCATGGACACAGACAATAGTGTGGTGAAGCCCTTGTGGGGAGGGGGTCAATGGGGAACAAAAGGGGGGCATCTCTAATGCTTTCAACAATAAAGATAAATTTTAAAAAAATTTCAAGCTCAAAGGCCTTCATGGTACTTCAAATTATATACAGAAAAACACTGGAATTCTCAAGCCTTGAGGTGTTCATGAAAAATAACCTATATGGTTTCCAGAATACTGAGTTTAATTCAGAAACCATTTTATAGATGTTTATTTTTTCACAGGAAGGGGAGACATAGGGAAGGAGAGGAGTCACCTATGATGTAGCACAGACACAATGAATTCTCTCTAACAAGGAGCAAAGAGCCTGTTACCCTGTATATTCTTGTTTAAGTCAGATAATCATAGGTTTGGACACTGCATAATCACCATGTAATTGACACAGACCACTCAACCGGTCCTTTTCCCCTGGATTCCAGTTAATTGCTGGAATTAAATAGACTGACTGGGGAAAATGGCTCCACCTTGGCTGTAAGTAGGTGCTTTCCGGGAATTAGCGCTCTGCCTCACTGAGCTGCCCAAGTGGAAACAAGCAGATTGCCCTTTAGGAGGCAAAGGTTCTCTCCACGTGGAAGAGCAGCAAAGGTAAAGGAGGTGTTTTATGCCCAGACTGTTACAAGAAATAATTAACTGATGGTGCTGTGTGTCTCCCTGCACAAACACCGGAATTTATTAAACCTTCATGCAGCTCAGGCACATTCTATTAAGCTTAGACTCTGTGGCTAAAAGGACCATTCAATTAAATCAAAAGATCAAATATAACTAAGTAATATCGGTGTATTTCTATGTATTCTCTAAGTAATTACATCTGGTCCCATGACTTTAATTACATACTACCTAAAAATTGATGATTCTAAAATGAATATTTAAGTTCTAACCACTCTTCTGGGAAGAAATTAGAATATCTAGTTGCCTGCATGCTGGCTGTTCATTACATTTTTTTTTTAAACTGCATTTTTAGCATAAGTATCTTGGCCTCTTGAGTTTCTAGGAAAAGATAATCAAATCACTTCCTTGCAGCCTCTCAAAAAATTTATAACCGGAGCCTATGCTCAGTGCTTCTCTCACCTGGAGCTGAGTGTTCATTGTCTGCTCCTCCCCCACAAGACACTACTACTACTACTACCCAGACACCCCAAGGTGAGAAAAATGGCTATAGAGCAAATCACAAGGAAATCTCATTTTAAAATAGTACTTACGGTACTAAAATGTAGCAGTGGGTGATAGTATTTGGCTATGATAACATCAATAGTTCTTTCATATAAACCCTGTCCTAAAAGGCCATCAAGCATAAAGGTCTCCCTTAGATGGCAGATGAATGACTGAGAACTGGCTTTGATGTTGGATTTCTATATATTAGAAGTTTTCTGTGTGGTTTTCTGGGTTGATGAGTATAAGGAGCATGCATTAGCTTAGGATTCTCCAGAGACAGAGAACCAATAAAATGTTTATGTAGCCAAAACCGGTTTGGCTCAATGGATAGAGCGTCGGCTTGGGGACTGAGAGGTCCCGGGTTCGATTCCGGTCAAGGGCATGTACCTTGGTTGCGGGCATATCCCCGGTAGGGGGTGTGCAAGAGGCAGCTGATCGATGACTCTCTCTCATCGATGTATCTAGCTCTCTATCTCTCTCCCTTCCTCTCTGTACAAAATCAATAAAAATATATTTTTAAAAAATAAAACAAATAAAACAAAATGTTTATGTAGAGAGAGATTTATTTTAAGGAATTAGGGTTTAGGGATGATGATTAAGGGTATATTTTAAAGGAATTGTAGATCTGGCAAGTCCAAGATTTGCAGAGCAGGCTTGCAGGCAGGAGACCCAGGGAAGACTTGATGTTGCAGCTGGAGTCCAAAGGCAGTCTGGAGGCAGAATTCCCTCTTCCCTGCGGGCCACAGTTTGTTTTCTCAAAAGTTTTCCAGCTGATTGGATGAGGCCCACCCACATTAACTCTATTGATTTAACCATTAATCACATTACAAAACAAAATACCTTCACAACATCTAGGCTGGTGTTTGACCAAGACTGGGTAGTATGGCCTAGGGGAATTAACACGTAAAGTGT
This sequence comes from Pipistrellus hanaki, assembly GCF_964339955.1. Taxonomy (NCBI): domain Eukaryota; kingdom Metazoa; phylum Chordata; class Mammalia; order Chiroptera; family Vespertilionidae; genus Pipistrellus; species Pipistrellus hanaki. The sequence goes on from NC_140505.1 coordinate 96,693,572, forward strand.
CAACAGCAAGTTCCAGAATTTTCCAGAAGCTGAAAGGTCATCTCAGAAGATGGCATGACTGAACTGAGACCAGCTTTTTTGCTTCCCTGTGGCGTGCCTTTCCTTGCTCCTGGGCAGAGTTTCTGGTTCCCAACCAGTGTCAGGCCCAGCCCCTGGGAAAGGTGAAGGCTCAAGGGCACGCCCATTGGCTCCTCTAGTCTAAAACCAACTAGGGCCCGTTCCTCCTGCTCATGTAGGGAGGGGAAGAGGAGGAGAAAGATGCCTCTAAGTCACTATATAGGTGCTGATAAATTTCCCTAGGCATTCGGTGAGGAGAGGTGTCTGGTATTGGAGATCTCAACAGCTGTCACCTGGCCTAGTGGGATTTCCAGTCACTCGCTAACCACAGGAGCAATGCCATTGTCACTCAGATGACCCAGCTCTTACACACTCCTTATGCTAGCACCAACACCACATAACTCATAGAGGAGCAGAGAACAATCAACAAAGCCTCTCAGTTTGCTGAACTGAATTGAAAAGTGTTCTGAAGAGATCATGGGGGCAAGAAACTGGAAACTGACAACCTAAGTGTGAGCTGTGTTCTGCTGGTCTTTGTTCCCCCTGCTAACCCAGACCCCTGGTGTCTACAGAGACCTCCAGCAGCTCTGGGATGCCAGGAGAGGTCAATTCTTCCTCTATCTCTTCCTCTGCTCCTGGCCACAGTCCACTGCTAACTGACTCCCCATCCACCAGACACCAAGTTCACCACTTCCTGTGAGTTCCTGAGGCTTTGCCACTTTCAAGGCATAGAGCCTGCAGTTGTCCAAACCTCAGCATTTATGGAGATCTATAAAAGGTTCCTCAGCTCTTACCATCAGTTTTCCCTCTTCCATGGACCAGAGATTCATCCATAAGCGTGGCCATGAGACAAATCAGAAGACAACACTCTGCAACTGTCCTTCCAATGCCTCAGATTTTTATACTGGACTGACCTGTGCATACTTGGCTCCTACTTCCCTGCAAGAAGCTCCTCCACCCCACCTCCTTCCTTTTGCTCTTCCCTGCCAGTTACCCAGCCATGCCCAGTCATATCCTGATGTTAGACCCCACTTAGGCTCAAGCTGGAAGCCCTGTCATTCTTGCAATGTACCGTATTCCTCTATCTTGTGTAAACATACACACATTAGTTACATTAAAAAATATGGAAATAATTTGAAATGTGGTTAGTTTGGTGTCATCACAATTCAATATGATTTTGTAGAATGAATCTACATCCCTGTTTATAAAAAGTGCTATACAAATGTTAATAATACTGAAACATAATCAGAAGCCAGCACACGGGACACTCAATTTGCTACTGATGGATGTACTTAGGGTTGTATCCTTCACAGTGTAACTGGCTTGTGCTGACTCACGTACACTCACACATCCCTTTTTTTCTGTGAAAAAATGGGCCCTTTTTCTGAGGGTGGCTATAAGACATTTACTCTTTAGTCCATAGATTTGAGCTATAAGAGCAAAGCTCCCAATCTAATTAAATGCAATAAGACTACCACATAAGTACTTATAAAAGGAAGGTAGAGGTTCTCAGACCATAAAGTGTTAGAATCAAAGGGATCTTTAAAAATCTTGATGTGTGTATGTTTATACAAGGCACGACAGAGCTTCTAGCTGGGGCCTGAACTGTGTCCAACATCAGGGCCCTTGATCTTGGCTACACGGTTGAACCACTAGAAGTAGTTGAATCTCAGTTCACACCATTCACTGGAGTTCCTCTGTGTTGGTCCAGGAATCAGTATAACAATTTGAAGACCAGTAACCTGGTCCAGTGTTTCTTAAGCCCATAACTTATAAGAATCACAAGGAGTGGGGGGTAGAGATTTATAAAATAAACTTCCCGGCTCAGTTGGTTGAAACATTGTTCTAGGTTGTGAGTTTTATTCCCAATGAGGGTACATACCTAGGTTTAGGGTTGGATGCATGGTTGGGGCACATGTGGGAAGCAATTAATCAATGTTTCTCTCTCACATTGATGTGTGTTTTTTTTTTCTATCTCTTCCCCTTCCTCTCTCTATAAAATAAATAAATAAATAATTTAAGAAATAAACACTCAGGACTTACCACAGATTTATTTGTGTGTAGAGCTAAGGAATTTTAAAAGAACTCACAGGAGATTATGATCAGGCAGGCGTGGGAACCATCAGTTAACAGAGATGTTACAAGTCTTGCCCCAGCAAATACTGGACCGACCTGTGCATACCTGGCTCCTCCTTCCCTGCAAGGAAGCTCCTCCACCCCAAACAGCAAACAAGAAAACCAGAACTAGAGCTCAGGTCTACAGAGTCCCCATTCAACATTACTTATGAAGAAATTATTAACTATTAAAATTATTGATTATTAAAATCAAGTCTTTCAAGCTGGTAAGAAACATCTATTTTTATGTTTTAGGTTTCATAAAAAATTTAAAGCATATTTTTTTTTCTATTTCATCAGGATCTCCTTACCTCTAGAAATAAACTCCAGCTGGAAAATGACAATTTTTTCAGTAATTTATATGAAAAATTTTCTTTTTTGCAAGAATTAATCACTAAAATCAAGGGTGATGAAGGAAGGTTGAGGGATGTCCTTTTTAAATATTTTAGAAATATTCTTTCATTTCTCCAAGAGAATTGAGACATGGAGGCACCTACTATGTGCCAGTCACTGTGGCCATGTCTTTGAGAGACCCAAAGAAAAAGTATAAGACCGGGCATCAAAGAGCATATTTCCTTAGTGAGGAAGAGACAAGTGACAGGAAGCAATCAGGGGCTGTAAGGCCAAGACAATGAACACCTTAACCCTTTGGAATGCCTCACAGAAGAAGCACGTTTCAAAAGGCCGAATCTGATGTTCTCAATCCCAGCCAGCCCTAGGAGCAGGAAAACTTTCACAATTTGTCTTTTCTTATAATCTTGTACTGCAATGTTTTTTCATGCTAATTAGTACTGGAGTTTTTTTGGTTGTTTCTTTTCTCTTACTGGTGGGTATAGTTGTTTTTTTTTTCCTGATTTGTTTTTTCAGGATTTATCTTTTACACATGTTGTCCTTTTCTCCATCAAAAATGAAGTCTTTGGCATGCAATTGCAAAGCTCACAGGGATTCTATCAATTCTTGGTGCCTGAGTGATTCCAGGTGGCCTTGACGGTAATGATGTCACCCTGATACCTGAGCCTGGAATGGTTGTAGAATGTGCCCCCTCTGCTGGTTCTCTCTAAAACTGAAAATTGGGTTAAAGATGCATTGTATTCCCACAGACTCCTCTAGATTCAAGAATGTAATCTCTGCACAGTGGTAACAATTTTCTGGTTGAAAAGCTATTTGTTAAATATATATATATATATATATATATATATATATATATATATATACATACATATATATATACATATATATATACATATATACATATATATATATATATATATATATATATATATATATATATATATATAATGCCCATACTCATTAAAGTTGTGACAAATCCTGCTCACGTGGCTCTTGGGAGAGACTGGCACAGCAAAAAGAGAAATTCTGAATGTGTTTTTGTTTCCATGTTTGGCTTAGCAATGAGAAGATCGGGAGAACTTACTAGTAGGTCAAGGTCCCCAGATGTTCCTGCTGGACTCACCCCTAAGGCATCTAGAAGAAGTGGTATTGCCAGAGTTAGCAAATAAAAATATCCAGTTAAATTTGCATTTCAGCTAAATAATACCTTTTTTTGTATAAGTATGTCCCATACAATATTTGAGACATATTAAAAAATTATTCATTATATAGCTGAAATGCAACACTAATGGGAGCCCTGTACTTTACCTGGCAGCCCTTAGAGGGAGGAAAGAGAAACGAGGAAAGAGAGATGGGAAAGATCAGTCAAGAGTGTGAGAAGGCCCTTGGATGAATACTGCTCAAATGGGATAGTAGTTGGAAGCTGGTGCAGTCAAGCCACTACAACTGAGACAACAACCAGCCCCACTGAGACCCTGATTCCCAGGCTGTAATCCTGCAGGAGGCATCTTGTGCTTCAAAACAATGGGTGGCTTTATTTCCCAAGGGCATACTCTGCAGCCACAATTAGATTACGAGATTGAGGTTGATCTTTATGGAAGAGACGGACCTTGTCTCTTAGGATATTCTCCCATTTCATAGCTCCTTTTTCCCACATAGCTCTTAGAACATCTCAGTTCACCCTGGAAACACAGGATAAATATATATTTACTAGAAGTCCAGTGCACAAGATTTGTGCACTCAGAGGTTGGGTAGGGGGTGTCTCTCAGCCTGGCCTCGCTTGCAGTCCCGGAGATGTCTGACTGATGTCTTAGGCCTGCTCCCTGTCGGACATCCTGCGGAGGCAGGAGAGGCTTCTGCCACTGCTGCTGAGCTCACCAGCCATGAGCCCAGCTCAGGGCTTCTGGCTGAGTGGCATTCCCTCTGGGAGAGCGCGCCGACCACCAGGGAGAAGCTCTTGCATTGAGCGTTTGCCCCCTGGTGGTCAGTGTGTGTCATAGTGACTGGTAGTTCCACTGTTTGGTCAATTTGCATATTAGCCTTTTATTATGTAGGATTATGGTATGGAGAATGGAGAATCCTATAAACTTCTCTCACTTAGACTGTGACTATTTAACTTAGTGACTATCATTTGCCCTCCCCCTGGTTTCCTTTCAAAAGCACTTGACACAACAAATCAATGATATCTGAACTAACAGTTGCTTACAGACTAGACATGCTCAGGGGTGCTAAAGTATAAATGACAAAAGCAGAAAGCCACCTCATGACAAGTTGCTCAGTGACAGAAACCTAAAAATACAATAATTTGGTTCAAGGCTCATGTTGGAAGGGCTGCAATCCCACAACTTCAGAGTCAAGAGGGCTCTTGGGTTTTGCTAGAGAAACTCTCATCTTCTCCAAAACATTGTTTCTATTATGCTACTGTCATTCTCAAGACCTAGGATAAGGCCCAGTGTCTGCACGGTTCCACTCTGACAGCTGGACCTCCTGCCCATCCCCAAGAGAGCTATCTGGCTATCTGGTCCCTTGTTCTCCCTGAAACGCCACAATTGTCATTCCTATCAGCTTTGTCTTTGTAGGAGCCAGTACCTTCTTCCTCCTCCTCTCTACTTCTTTAGGTTACCTAGCCTCAAACTCCATGTGCACTCAACCCACCTCAAGAAGCACCCATCACTCCATTGCACAAAGCTCCCCCTTCCTCTGCATCTCTGGAACCCTGGTGTCTGCCCCCACCTAATGCTGGACCATGTTAGGCCTTTGACATGTCTTATGTTAATACTAGAGGCCCAGTGCATGAAAATTCATGCACTCAGGTGGGGGGGGGGGGTCCCTCAGCCTGGCCTGTGCTCTCTCGCAGTCTGGGAGCCCTCAAGGGATATCTGACTGATGGCTCAGCCCCACTCCCCTTGGGAGTGCTCTCTCTGCAAGAGGCAACTGGCAATCAGGGGATAAGGCTGGCAGCAAGTGGCCGACCCTCCTTACCCTCCCCCCCCCCCCCCGCACCCCACAACCACCCTTCCACTGCCACTGCTGGTCACTGTCGCCCCTCCCCCCACCACCACCCCCTCCCTCTTTCCATGGGCATGTGCTACCTGCTCGCCAGCCCTGCCCCTCACTGACCAGTCGTTCCACTGTTAGGTTGATTTACATATTACGCTTTTATTATATAGGATTCTAATTGGGTGACATATCTGAGATCCTTAACTGGGTTGAGAGTTCCTTCAGAAGAAAGACCTGCTACACACCTACGTAAGCTTCCAATACGTATTTCAGGGATAAATATTTGAGTGTCTGCTTTGGACTCCATGGCTGAGGAATGTCAGAGCTGATGGCCAGGAGAGTCACCTCCCTCACCAGGAGAGAAAATCCCTGAAAAGTTAACTGAGCAAATTTGTGTGAATAATATCCTGCATGCCGTGCGAGTCATTATATGTTACGTTGTATCTAAAGAAGATTAATTAAGTGAGGAAAAATATAAGATTAAAAAAAACATTAAAATAGCAAATTTAAAAACTTCAGAATCAAGTCAATTTTTTAAAATCACCTATTAAAAAATAAATAGTACTTTGCTCAAAAACAATCTTATTACCCAAAATGAGTCACGGAGAATGAACTCTGTGGTAAGCTAACATTTTTGGGAGTTGCATCCACATAAGGAGAAAACAGGTTCGTACTTGCCCCTGTGCCCTGGTGAGACCCTGTGGGCCTTTACCTGTTCCTAGAGCAGCGCCAGCTGCCTGGTTAAGAGGCCCAGGCAAGGCCATCACCAGGCACATGGGCTATGTCTGAAAGCAGGCTGTCCTCTGGGCAGGATGTTCCTGCCCCAGTCCCAGGATGTCTTCCATATGAGGCAATGAGGAAACAGTGCAGAAATGTGCAGGCTGCTTTGTTTTTGTTTTTTCATTCTGACTGCAACTCCTGACAGCGCTTGTCAGGGGAGAAACGCTGCCTAACCATAGCTAGGGCCAACAAGTGGACACAGGTGTGTGGAGACTGCCTGTTTGTGTGGGAGAGGAATCTAGGAGAGGAAGAAGACTGTGGGCAGAGGGATCTGCTGAGCCAGATGTGAGGCCGGAAGGAAACCTTCCTCTTCTCATTGTCACATAAACCCTCTTCCTTCTCTGTATCTAGCCTTCAAACTCCACATTCTAAGTATCTCCACATTCCCACCTATGAGGTGGCTGGTGGATGTTTCTTTACCTAGGACTCTGCAGCACGGGGCCTTTTAAGGCACCAACAGCATTAGACACCAGGCCCTGAATCAGTCCCTCCTTCTACCTCTCTCCCATATTTCATGGGAGGTGCAAAGGGGAAGGGAAAAAATCTTCATAACTAATTCTAAGGAATAAAAGTCTTGCCATACCTCCCATCTTTCCTTCTAACTCTTAAAGCACTTAGAGCCTATAACATTTAGAGTTAATTCTTTTCTGTCTTAGATTACTTACTGTTTATTCATTAATTTTCTCCCTCCAATGGATCAAGTGTAACTTCCTTGAGATTAGAGAATGATACAATTTAGTACCATTTCTCCCCACCACTTCTTATGTCTAGTACAGTTTCAAGTTCATTAAGTGAATTAATGTTAAGTGTATTAAAATGAGCCAAGAATATGACAGTCTGTCCCAAATACATAATATTTGTTGATCAGAACAATTCTAGAAGAAGCTTTTGGCATAAACAGGTTTCTTTTGAAAGACAGGAAAACCCAACCTCATGCAGATGTTACCACTAGAGTATGAGGACTGAGGAGTGTCCTGGGTTTTATGGGCAGCTCCAGAGAGGTCATTAGAATTGGGTGGAGTTCGGTGTCCATTGCCTAGAACTGCTTGGTGATAGTCCCTGGAGCCAAAAAGAGGCGAGTCTGTGTGTTTCTGGGGAAATCCTGTTCAGAGTTCTATCCGGTGAGGACTACTCCAGTTGCCACATCACACAGGCCATTCCCTCAAGGAATAACAGGATACCGTTATCTGGAGCAGGATGACTGGTGACAGCAAAGCAATAACTCTGGAGTCCGGGTGGGTGTGGGGAGAGTGGCTCCATTTGTCCTTTTTGGTAAAGGTTGCATTCCAGGACGCCTGATGGCCTCAGAGGCTGCAGCATGTGCCGCAGCAGCGATGGCCAGGACTGGCACCCTGCAGGACTTTAGAGGCACTAGAGAATCTGACAACCTTCTATTTTGTCTGGTTTGGTCATAACCAACACTGTTCCAAACTTGACATCAACAAGAATAAAACTTCTCTAAGGGAAGTGGTTACAATTTTCTAATGTTTAACCTATGCCTCACCACTGCATGAGCCTCACCTCTCCCCAGTCAGATCAGTGTGAATGGGATTTGCTCTTAAGCTTGGACTGGACGTGGGCTCTGGTGCATTCTGCCAGCATCCTGCTTGTCTGTCCCACACCGGCCAAAACACAGGCGGACACTGGACCAGGTGAAGGTGAGCAGCAGCCTCTGCTGCCTGTAAAACCCTTCTCCCAGACTCCGGCAAACGGGCCGCATCAGTTTCACACAAGTCTACCTCTTCCCCGTATCTTCAAACCTTTCCTTGAAGAGCATTCTGCAGGGGAGAAAGAGCAGACCTCTCCAGAAGTCGACTGCTATTTGAGTTTGGACAATTTAATTCCCCCCCACACACTCTAAAGCAAGCATGTCAAACTCTCAGCCCACAATGAATATTTCTGCGGCCCAGCCAATATGTAAGAAATGTTTTAATAAAAATTTTGTAACAATTTTTACAATATCCTGTTATACATAATTATTAATAACGAACTACAACATTCACTAATGACTGATTACTATAATCGTGTTGCATTCATTTCCCTTATGTGCCTTACATTTCTCTCCACTAATACTAGCAGTGAATATTTTATCAGCCGACTGCCACGCCATTAGTCTTGGACTGACTTGCTTGGTGTGCACAACAGGAAATATTTGCTTTCAGAGAACAAGAAAAATAGGCTTATTTGCATTATGCTTATTAATTTGTGTAGTTATTCGGTGTCAGGTAAGTTAATGTTCAAAGAAAAATATTTTTTAAGAAAAATATTAATTTTTATTAAAATGTTCTATTATTTTATGGTAACAATTACTCATTTATTTCAGCCGTTTGTGTTCAGCATGTCTATCGAAGTAAACCTACGTTTCTATGAAACTTAAAGCTTTTGGTTTTTTTGCGGCTACATAAACTTAAACAGTGTTTATTTGGCCCGTGTTAGCCTTTGAGCTTGACGTGCTTGCTCTAAAGAACCTGGGATAAGTATCTGTAACCAAGCATCACTTCCAGAACTCCCTGTCCCTTCCGATTTAGTTTAGGTAAGCAGTAACTCATTGATGTGCTCTTCTGTGCTGGGGGTAGGGAATAGGCTTTAAAATCTGTCATGCTTGAAGTAGAAGAAGAAAGGAAAGGAGGGAAGAAAGGAGGGAGGCTGGAAGTGTGTGTGGTTCCCGGAGCGGAAGCGCTGGATCCCAGCAGGAGCGGGTGGGGATGCGCAGCTTACAGCTTCAGTTCTGCGCCCCAACGGCCTGGTCCCGGCCTCAGAACCTGTCGACTGCCTCACGTCTCCCATTCTCTCCCGCTCACCCAAATTGTTTCCAACTCCAAATTCCTATCTGGGTCCTGCAAAGTAATCCAGCTGCTCCCCAGAGGCTCTTGTGGTCCCCCAATCCCCTGGGACACGCACCTGTGCATGCGATCCGAGGACAGCCTCTGTCTCTCGAGGCGCCTCAGAGACAGGTGTCGCCAGAAGGGCCATGTGCGCCGTGCTCAGGGTGTGTCGGTACCCGTTCCCTTCTTGGTCAGCAAGCTGCAGGCGCACTTCCAGGAGGCGGCGGACGTGGGTTCCCAAAGCCAGACGCGGGGCAGGCCAGGGCGGGGCGAGCGGCATTTAAGGCGCCGCCGCCTCCCCAGCCGGCGCTGCACCTGCCGCTCAGGTTCCTGCAGCGCCGCCGCCGCCAGACCAACCCGCTTCGCCTCAAGCCCGCCAGCCGCGGCCGGGACTCCGCTGCATCATGGGCCAGGTGCGTGCATCCCCACCCCGGGCCGGTGGAGAGTGCGGATATGGAGGCCGCCAGCATCTCTTGCTCTCTGGCCTCCGCGCCGCTCCTCTCCCCGCCAGGACCCAAGCCCCCAGTCCAAGCTGGAGCCACCGGGCGAAGACTCAGACCCAGACTCGGGAGGGGGCCGGCGGCCGAGGGCAGCTCCTGTTCCAAGGGTAGCACTTAGCTGGGCTTATGCGAATGCACGAATACGCGGTGCATAAGGCACCCCTGCCTGGGGCTGAGGTTCCGAAGCTCATTGGGCAGTACCCCCGCATGCCCCCACCAACCCAAGATAAACAGGGAGCAGTGAGCACCCTCCACCCAATAAATGGTGGGACAATGAGCTCCTCTACCCAAGAAATGGGGAACAAGGTCCCATGGCCCCTTGGAGAGGTGTTCTTTCTAGGTGGAAAATCACATCCCACCTTCCCCACCTCCCAGGAGGGGTTGCCCCAGCCTGCCCTCCACACAGGAGAGGGAAGAGAGGCCTGGGGAGCTGCTGTGTGAAAGTCGGGAACCTCCCCCACAATCCTCTCCTTCCTCTCCCCAGGAGAGGGGATGACAGCGGGGATGGTGGTCCCTCACCCCCAGGGGAAGTCAGGAAATCCACTTGGGGCTAATACTGTACCTCTGCTTCTCCTCCAGAAAACACCCCAAATTTACTCTGTGGAGCTCAATGGAGCCAGAGACATAAAGCAAACAGACAAGGGGGATGACAAGGATAAGTACAGGGGCCTGCGGAGTACCTGCTTGGAACTCAGAAAGAATCACCACAAAGAGCACGTGACAAAAGAAATTGATCTGGTCAGTGGAGTGCGCCCTGAGTGTGCCCCTCCCCTGGGGAGCTTGCGGGGACCTTGCCCCGATACCCTTTCTTTTCCAAAAGAAAAAGCGTTCTGAAGGGTTTAATTTCCTCATAAGATTTTTTCATTTTTTAAAAAAAGTAGAAAGAGAAAGGTAGGATAATATCTGCCCAGGGGCCACGCCTCTGCAGAGTACCTGCATTCTGATTGCCGGCATTCCCAGGTGGGACTCAGGGAAGCCTCTGGGATTCCAGTCCCCACAGGCCGGGCCCACACTGCTCTCCTTTCAGTGAAATATAAGTAACCATTTGCCAGTTTCTAGCTGATAAAGTGAAACCATTTGAGATTTACTGGGTTTGGGCATATATGCTTCATGAGAAGGCGATAAGACTGTTGGGCTCGGAGTCAGATGACTTTACACCCCATTGAAGTTCTACATGTAACGGAACAACTACCCAGCTTTGCTGAATTTGCATGGGTCTGTGATGGGGAAAGTGAGAGTATTAAATTTGCATGGGTCTGTGATGGGGGGAAAGAATAAGTAATTTGTAATTAAAGTGCTTTATGGAAGCTCAATATTATTACAATTGAAGAAGGACTTTGGCCACCGTAGAAAAGGACAGCCTCAGAACTGAAATAAGACATTCGTCTCAGGATCATCAAAGGGGAAGCTTCTACACTCAAGTTCATTGCAGACTTTAAAGTTCTATGATTGAGCAGACAGTAGTGGTACACGTTCATGGGGGGCTAGAGAGCCAGTGGTTAAATATTCAGGAATTTGACAAGCTGACCAACATCTGGGCATTGCATTAGTAGCTCGAAATTTGGCTGTGGTGAGACATGATCAGGTGCTATACATCAGGGCTTTCTGTTTCCCCCAGAGAGCTTGTGAAACTTTGAGCAGCATACTAGGCATTTGTCTGTATATACCCTGATAAATATTTAAGAACATAGCCCTGAAATTGTACTGACATAAACTCAAACCCCACTTTGACTGAAACTCAGTTTCCTTTTTTGAAAAAAAAATGAAAAATTATGTCTACTTCATAAGCTTATTAAGAGTTCAGTGAAATACAGTAGGAGGAAGACTGAGAACAGCACCAGACAACAGACAGCCATTCTTATTGCCTATGTTTTTCTAGCATTCAGGATTGAAAACTTTATAATCTTCCTTGAAATTTCTGTGTATACATGAAAATATATCCATTCTGTCATTTGCCTATTTATTAGGATGAGAATCTCTCTTCTTGAGCAGTTTGTGAAGATGTGTAATACTGAAAAATAATTTCCATGGGATTAGCCAATGTTCTCCTGATTCCCAAGAATCCTGTAATTTGGACAACGTGCATGGATGCTCTTGCACCCAAGCCTGTCCAGCAAATCAGAGTCTTGACAAGAGCCAAGCACTCTTGGCTTTTGAATAAACCCAAACCCAGCCCAGGGTACTGCCCTGTGCTATTCCAGTTCTGGCCAGCAGAGGTGCCCAGTCCCAGCCTTTCTGCATTTTCTTCTCCAGAACCAAGGCCAAAGGGAGGAGGACAAGTGCTCGGCCTTCCAGTGCAGACTGTTAAAAACCAGTCCATCTATGCAAACAGTGACTCTACCCATCTATTCCCTGTTCCTTGTACCTGCCCAGAACTTAGCACACAGTGCATAGAACTGTATCTTAACCCTTTGAACCCTTGACAATGTCATCTTCAATTGACATAAAAGAATGAGCAAAGCAAATTCTGGATGAGGAAAAAAAAATTTGTAAAGTCTTAATCTCTTAACATGGTGATTTTTGCATGCACTTAAGAGAAGAGATAGTTCTGGCCCCAATCACAAGTCTGAGGGAAGCTGCTGGTGAGTAGAAGTCTTTAAAAGATAGTTATTGGCCCACAATGTCAAAGATTCCCAGGTTGAGAAATGCCGCTTGAGTCTAACAATCCTGTGCAAAAAGTAATGCACCATAATGGCATTATATGACAGGTTTCTAAGTGCAGGGTTTCTGTAACCAGGGACCTACCTGAGTCTCAAATACTTGAACAAGGAAAGTCATGCTTCCCTCTCCCAAAGACTACCTTCCCAGCAAGGGCTGCATGGGTCCCAAGTTGTCAGGGCATGTGAAATGGGGCTGCTTGGTATTGCTGGTCACCCTCCATTGGTCCCACATTCGTGTCTGAGTTAGCACCTGGACACCAGGTAGGTTCAGACTTGCATGTGCTGGAACTTAGACTGAGGTGGAATGCATTGCGTTGTTCATAAAAACAATGTGGTAAATAGCAAGTTAAGTCTAAACTCTTCCCAGGGTGGCCAGAAAGACCCCTGAATCGGGACAAGCCTCTCCTGCAGCAGGACCCTCCCGTCCCTCTCTGCAATGGCCACCTGGTACCCAGGCTCTGTCTCTTACTCCCACACTTTCTGGCACCTCTCCTAGCTCCCATGGTAGAGTTTCCAGCTTGAGTCTTTTGGAATTATCTAATTCACTCTGTTCTTCTTTTCATGAACTTCAGGATGACCACAAGCTCAGCAATAAGGAATTGGAAAACAAATATCATACAAATATTGTTACGGTAAGTCATGAGAGAATTCAAATCAGGAGTAGCAGCCCTTCACTAAAGAAAAAGGGTGTGTGGAAAGATGACGGCACCATTAGGATGAGTGACTTATGGCATGAATGTTGAGATGCCGTGTGAGTGACAAAGGGGAGCTGACATCAGGAGCTAGTGTTCTGAACCAAGGCCCTGATCAAGCTCCTTGGTTGAGCTGTGTGCTGACTCTACAGTTCTTTTGACTGTGACTACTGAAAGCTAGGGTCTCCCCACAAAGGTTCAGAGGCTTGCTCATTGTCATGGTCAGTTTGTTTTAATCCTGGTGTACAGGAAGTATAATGGCCTTATCAAAGAATGGGGAGACCCAGAGTTACAAAGCCAGGGTCTGGGGTGACAGCCTTAGACCTGTTTGTCCTCCTCCTTCTCTTCTGAGAAGGGCTGAGTGGTCCCTGGTGGCTCCCAGCTCTCCCATCACAGAGGCACTGCTTCCTTATGAATTCACATTCAACTCATATTTCAAAAGCTTTGGTGGTTTGACATCAGGAGATTTGGCTACATCTGTTTAAGTCAACAAAAATCCCCACGGTGTGTGATGCCCTGGGCTAGCAGTGAGAGGAGCAGAGAGGAACAGGCACCCTGTCATATGGAGTTATCAGCTCAGAGGGGGAGCCAGGTGTATAGGAAAGCATCATATCCTCCACTCTGTCCACTTAGAGGGCAACCAGGAGGACTACACCATATCCTGAGAGATTTTTTTAGTTCTGACCAGTGGAAGTGTTTGTTGGAATTAGGATGTAGGATGATGGCTTGCATTTAAGTTGCCAGAGTACCCAAGGAGCAGGAGGACAGAGTGCATGGAATTGATGGCAGGGAGGTAAAGTAGAAAATCAGGTGGGGGAGAGGTAATTTTGGTGAAACTGTCCAGCACTTTCATATTAAACTAAAGCAGTGGTTGGCAAACTGCTGCTCACGAGCCACATGCGGCTCTTTGGCCCTTTGAGTGTGCTCTTCCACAAAATACCTCAGCCTGGGCGAGTTTATTTTGAAGAAGTGGTGTTAGAAGAAGTTTAAGTTTAAAAAATTTGGCTCTCAAAAGAAATTTCAATCGTTGTACTGTTGATATTTGGCTCTGTTGACTGAGTTTGCCAATCACTGAACTAAGGAATAAAGACTATATTAGTTGTATAAAGAAAATAATTTCTAAATAAGGAAACAACTTGGTAAGATTGATTTTCAAAAGGCAATTCTGGGAGAAGACAAATATACAATATATATTAGAGGCCCAATGCATGAAATTCATGCATGGGAGGAGGTCTGCACAGCCCAGCCTGAAATTCCACATCTATAAGATGAGGATAATAGTTTCTTCTTCAGAGGGTTATTTTGAAGAATAAAATGAGTAAATATATGGAAAATACTGCCTGGCTGGCATTAAGCCTTCCCTTCAAAACAAGGAAACAACTTGGTAAGATTAGTTTTCAAAAGGCAATTCTGGAAGAAGCAAGGTGGGGAGTGGAGGAGTGGGGGTGAGGCATCACCCACTTTTCCCAGGCCTTCTCTGAGCACGGTAACCCCTCTCCACAGCCTACTGAAGTATAATATCCAACCCAAGGCAGAAGAAATGTCTAATTCTGTTTGAGGTTTTTTGTTTCCTTGTTTGTTTGTTTTTGTTTTCATTTTAATTTTTTTCAAATACAGTTGACATTCAGTATTATATTAGTTTCAGGTGCACAGCATAGTGACTAGACATTAAATAACTTACAAAGTGATTTCCCCCAGTACGTCTAGTACCAACCTGGCACAATACATAGTTATTACAAAATTGTTAAATACAGTCTCTGTTATACTTTACCTCCATGTGACTATTTTGAAACTGCCAATTTGTACTTCATAATTCTATTTATTTTGTTCAACTTTTTCAGGGTCTCTCCAGCACCCAAGCTGCTGAGCTCCTTGCTCGAGATGGGCCCAACGCCCTCTCCCCTCCCCAGGAAACTCCAGAGATCATTAAGTTCCTGAAGCAGATGGTGGGAGGCTTCTCTATCCTCCTGTGGGTGGGGGCCATTCTGTGCTGGATTGCCTACGGGATTCAGTTCTCTAACGATAAGTCATCATCCCTGGACAATGTAAGGCACTTGGGTCTCCTGCCTGGTTTTACTGAATCAGTAACAGGGGAAAACAGATGAATAAAGTGAGACCTTTCGGGGGCGGAGCCCTGGGTGGAATCAGGAGTCTCCCGCTGACCAGTCCCTGCGTGGGATTGGCAATATCAGTCATTTCCCAGCTGTACAACAGAAATTACATCTGACTACCTGATGTTTCAGATGCAGTATGACCATGAATTTTAAAAAGAGAGAAACATTGTAAGTTCCTAAGGGGGAAAAAATGTATATGCATGTGAAGTATTTGTGGTTTCTCTCTCCTAAAAGCTAATTCTCTCCTTTAAAAATGTTTTAAAAATATTTGTATTGATTTCAGAGAGGAAGGGAGAGAGAGAGAGATAGAAACATCAATGATGAGAGACAGACATCATCAACTGCCTCCTGCATTCTCCCTGCTGGAAACCCTGGCATGTGGTTCATAGGTCGATGCTCAACCACTGAGCAACACTGGCTGGGTTAATTCATTCCTTTTAATGTAGAGAACATGTGTGCCTGCTAACAACTGAGCAACAAAACCCCACTGGCCAATATGAGGCTGAGAGAAAGAAGCCAGTTGCAAAGGGCCACATACCATATGATTCCATTGGTACAAAATGCCCAGAACAGGCACATCCTGAAGACAAAGCAGATCACTGGCTGCCAGGGCTAGGGGCGGGAGCAAGGATATTGCCATTGGGCACAAGAGGTTTTCCTGGGAGAACAGAAATGCTCTATAACTAAATTGTGGCAATTGTTGTGACTTTAATAAGTTGCAACAACTCTGTACATGTTTTAAAAGTCATTGAATTTTAGACTTAAAATGGATCTGTTTTGTGGCCTGTAAATTACACCAGGACACAATTGCCATCTATCTGGCCTTCCCGTGAAGAGCTCTACCCCTAGGAACTAGCCCTGTGTTACTGCATTGCCCTGTGGCTGGTTTTTCTGACCGATGCCTCTCCTCCTGACCCAGGTGTACTTGGGCACCGTGCTTGCCCTGGTCGTCATATTAACAGGAATCTTTGCTTACTACCAAGAAGCCAAGAGCACCAACATCATGGCCAGCTTCAGTAAGATGATTCCACAGGTGAGTAGCAACTGTCCCCCTTCCATTTCTGCATGACTTCAGGTGAGGAGAATGAGGCCTTGGAGGCACAGGGTCTGTGGTCAGGCTCAGGCTCACCCTATTCTGTCTGAGAAGTCTTGGGCAAGTGACCTAATCTCTATGAACCCCCATGTCCTCACCGAGATAATCAGTGAGGTCAGAGACAGGAAAATGCTTAGTCACAAATAGAGTAGGATGGAAACATTAGTCATTGTGCAGTATCTTCTATTATTGGAAGTGTTGGTGAACTATTGAGACAAAAGTCATTTAGGTGATCTGGTAGCCAAGGACATCAACCCCTGATTTTTTATTTGTGACCATCTTGGCTGCCATTGCTGAGCTTCACTGCATTTTGCACTCAATGTGGGGCATCCACTGCTCCTCTGTCCCTACAAGGGTCCCTGGTAGATGTCCTCTAGGGAGATTGTGCACACTGTCAGCACGGTGGGAAAACCACTGTCCTTGGGCCCTAGAGTGGCCAGCAAGAGGGGACTCGGGATCTTTTGTGCTAATGGTGAAGGAGATTCACTTCTCCTGTATTAAAGGTTTTCTAAGCTGAAAAAGATTATGAAGCCCTTTGACTCAACCTTTAGATTCTCCCCTGATGTCGAAGCCAGGAGTACTCATTCCTTTACGTCAGACCCAGGGCTGTCCTTTTGCTATATCTGCCCACAATATAGCAAAGTGACTGGACATTTTCTGTGTCTAAAAAATGTCTCTAAGAGCTCCCCACTCAAGAAAAAAAAAAGTTATTAGGGTCTTCAGGCCCAATACAAAGTCTTTTGCCATTTTGAGTTTTGCTGTCTGAGTTTTGGTAAGTGGTGAATGGAAAAGCATCAGCATCATTCCTCAATCTAAGGCATCTGCCACATTTGCTTTTGTAGCAAGCCCTTGTCATTCGAGATTCAGAGAAGAAGATAATTCCTGCAGAGCAGCTGGTGGTGGGAGACATAGTGGAGATTAAAGGAGGAGATCAGATCCCTGCAGACATCAGGCTGCTGTTTGCCCAGGGGTGCAAGGTAAGTGTCACAGGTGCCCAACGATCAGGCTGCTAACTGGCTGGCATTCTGTGGTCCTTCCAGTTCTTGGTGTAACTAAAGCAGAGGGACACATCTTGGATTTTTTGTTGTTTCCTTTTTGTGTGTCTGTTAATCCTCACCCGAGGATATTTTCCCCATTGATTCTCAGAGAGAGGAAGGGAGGGAGAGAAAGATCAATGTAAGAGAGACACATCAATTGGTTGCCTTCCACACATGCCCCAACCAGGGCCAGGGATCAAATCTGCAACCCAGGTAAGTGCTCTTGACTGGAATCGAAACCACAAACCTCTGGTGCATGGGCTGATGCTCTAACCACTGAGAAACAACAGATCAGGGCTCATCTTGAACTTCTCCGCAATTTCTTCTAGGTTGACAACTCATCTCTCACTGGAGAGTCTGAACCCCAGCCCCGCTCCTGTGAGTTCACCCATGACAACCCCCTGGAGACAAAGAACATTGGCTTCTATTCAACAACCTGTCTGGAAGGTAAGTCTTGCCAGCTCTCGGGAACCCCCCACATCACTGGGCCCCTTTGGGCTCTGTGTTTGTATCTCTTTTCATCTCTTGTACAAAGCTTGTCCAAGAGAAAATGTGGAATTGCAGGGCCTAGAAAACTGATGTTGGCCTTTGTAATGTCATGTGCTAATTGATCACATTAGCCATCAGATGAGGAGGCTGTGGTCCTCTCCCAGCTGAGGACTCATGAAATAAAATATCCACTTCACCTGTAGGCACAGCGACTGGCATGGTCATCAACACGGGTGACCGCACCATCATTGGACATATCGCCTCGCTGGCTTCAGGAGTTGGGAATGAGAAGACACCCATCGCCACCGAGATCGAGCACTTTGTTCACATTGTGGCAGGAGTGGCCATCTCCATCGGTGTCCTTTTCTTCATCATTGCGGTATCCATGAAGTACCGTGTTCTGGATTCCATCATCTTCCTCATTGGCATCATTGTGGCCAATGTACCTGAGGGGCTCCTGGCCACTGTCACTGTGAGTCCATGCTGCTAAGTGGCCTGTCCCCTGACCCGTTCATACATGCCACCCTAGTATGCTGGGGTAGCTCCCACTCCTCCAGCTCAGAGCAATGCTCCCTCCCGGTCAGAGATAACTAGGAGAGATTCTGAATTGAATGTTTCTTAGAGGGACAGAGAAATTATGAGGTTGTTCATATTTGAATGCACTGTCCTTGAAAACTTTGTATTTTCATTTAGAAGATCTATCTGTGAATCACATATGTAACTTTGCTCCTTAAGATGTACTGTAGATAAGGTTTGAACCATCATTCTCAGATTCTTGAGCAGCCAGATGTCTTTCTCACAATTTCCTTAGTAGTTTCTACAGCTGAGGAACTTAGGCACTTTGTTTACCTAAATTCTCTTCCCTTAGACACACAAACACCTTTTTTCTGCAGAGAAATACAGCCCTTTCCTGGACCTTCCCTCAAATTCAGCTTTGGGTCTCCCTTGGTAGGGCCCATCCAATTAATCCTTAAACAATGCCCCCTCAAGTCTCTGTTATTGAGGCCCTGGGGGTAGGGGAGAGGGACTCGTGTTTCCAGTTAACATGTAAAGGTTCCTCAGATCATTGGCCTGCTGTTGTCCTCAGCAAATATGGACAGAAGTTTCTGAACTCCATGTACCTTCTGACTCCAGCAGGTAGTAATTTGAAGAAATTGAGCCCAAACTACCCTTTGATATCTCGGGGTTTAAAAGAGAGAGAGCTAAGAACTTTTAAAATCTGGACTTCTTAAAATGAAATACAAACACTTGATTCATCAAAGCAACAAGCAAGCCTTTGGGACAAGCTCTTTGGCACAAACCTTACGCATTCACACTTTTGTTGGACAGGAGCGAGGTGACCAAAGCTCCTTCTATAATCACACATGAGTGTGGGCCATAACAACCTTGCTTGGTTTTGTCGTCTGTAAATTCCTCAGGATCATTTCTTTAAGGTGTAAAAGGACAAAAGAAATATCCCATATTTAATTTAAAAATTATCGTAACATAGGATTTATCAGGTACTGCCTAAAACTAGGCCAGCCTTAGCTACTTTTATGTATATTGTATCTGCATTCAAATGGATTTTTCTCTTCTCTCTTCTGTCCAGGTGACTCTGTCACTGACAGCAAAACGGATGGCTAAGAAGAACTGCCTGGTGAAGAACCTGGAGGCAGTGGAGACACTAGGTTCCACCTCCATCATTTGCTCAGACAAGACGGGGACTCTGACCCAGAACAGGATGACTGTGGCCCATCTGTGGTTTGACAATCAGATCTTTATGGCTGACACCAGTGAAGACCATTTCAGTAAGTCTTCTGGAGCATTCAGTTTGGCCTAAAGCTGTGGACTTGAGACAAGAGGCACAGCCAATGTGGCAGAGTTGGTGTGCAGTCTCAAAATTTTGTGAATAGAATGCTTAGTGGAGAGGGGGCCCAGCACCCATAGCATCCCCTGTGCTTTCTGTTTTCCAGAGCAAACCTTTGATCAAAGCTCTGGAACCTGGGCCTCATTATCAAAGATAATTACATTGTGTAACCGAGCCGAGTTCAGACCAGGACAGGAGAGAGTCCCCATCATGAAGGTAAAGTGTCTGCATCACTGTCTTAAACCACAGCCAGTTTGAAGTAACTTTTCCTATTCTAATTTGGTGGAAGATTTAATTTCTCCAACACAGGAAAGCTTGTACTAGTAAGAGCAAGTCTGGCTTCCAAGATCTGCAAAATATTTTGTTCATTCCATCACAAAGACATCTAAAATTCTCAGATTGAACTCAGTTCTATGAAAATGCTGTCTTATTTCAGAAAATAAGTATGTCCTTAAGTTATTTTCCTAACTTTTTGATCAGATAAGTAGATAAAATAAAAATTTTTATTGTATAAATGTCATTCACTGAAGTTTAAAATATAATTGGAAGGAGATGAAGAACTGGTTTTAGAACACATTCTTCTAGGCTGCAAATCCTCTGAGGGGTCCTAAAATATTGGAATATGTGATAAACTAACTCCCTTTGTTCCTTTCCTTTCCTTTCCCTTCCTTCTTCCTCCCTTTCTCTCTTCTTCAACCTCCAATGACTTACTGAATCTGTCCCCCTGGCTTTTCTCTTTGTCATTATTTTTAATTGACTCTTTTTGTATTTAAAAATTTTTTTTTATTGATTAAGGTATTATAAATGTGTCCTTATCCCTTCAATTTCCCTCTACTCCCTCACTCATGCCCTCACCCCCCTGGTGTCTGTGTCCATTGGTTAGGCTTATATGCATGCGTATAAGTCCTTACTCGCACCCTCCCCTACCTTCTTGTATTTTTCGTTTGTTTTTCTTTCTCTATCAGCTAGCTCATCAATTCTCTTTTTAGCTAATCTCTTCTCTGCCTTTCAAATCCTTATTCTAGTTCTCATTTCTCATCCCCACTCATAGATCTCCAGCTAGCTGTGTGTTTGTTTTGCACTTGGAAGTTTTGACTGTCTCAACAAAATTATACTACTTGTCACCTTCCACCTGTACCCAACCTGGCTCCAAATTAAGATCTTATCCCAATTTTTCTCTTTTTTTATGACATCACCATTTTACTTGTCATCTGGGTCCCTTTTAGAAGTCATTTTTACTTTCTCCTCACCAAGTCTTATCATTCTTGCTTCAAAATTTCTATAATTTGCCCGGCCAGAATGGCTCAGTGGTTGAGCATTGACCTATGAACCAGGCGGTTGAAGTTTGATTCTCAGTCAGGGTATGTGCCCGAGGTTGTGGGCTCAATCCCCAGGAGGGTGTGTGCAGGAAACAGCCAAGCAATGATTTTTCTTTCATCATTGATGTTTCTCTCTCTCTCCCTACCCGCTTCTCTTTGAAATCAATAAAGGTATGTTTTTTTAAAATCAGATGTAATAAAAGGCTAATATGCAAATCAACCAAACAGCAGAACGACCGGTCCTATGACGCACACTGACCACTAGGGGGCAGACAATGCAGGAGCTTCCCCCTGGTGGTCAGTGCACTCCCACAGGGAGAGTGCTACTCAGCCAGAAGCTGGGCTCATGGTTGGTGAGCGTAGCAGCAATGGTGGTAGCCTCTCCCACTTTCATGGCAGCACTAAGGATGTCTGACTTAAGTGGGCCTAAATTGTCAGTCGGACATCCCCTCAGGGGTCCCGTACTGTGAGAGGGCTCAGGCCAGGCTGAGGGAACCCCCCACCCACTGAGTGCACGAATTTTGTGCATTGGGCCTCTAGTATATCTATAATTTTACATTTCTATTATCACGAATTACTTAAATCAAAATAGTTATATCAGCCTCTTAATTGGCCTACCTAACTCTAGTTTATTCCTCCTCCAGTCTTTCTTGCATGAAACTAATTTTCCTTAAAAACGACATTAGATGAAATACATCACCTAACTTTGCTCAAAAACTTACTTTGCTTCTGTTTTTTGCTTCTTGAACCTAGACCTCATTCTGCATTTAAGGGCCCTCCATGTTCATGTGTACTCCCAGCACTTAGGACAGAAGTCTTCCACTTCTCACCTTCATTCATGGCATTCTAGTTCTTAAAGGCTTTCTTCTCCTCTCTTTGTAACTGTCTTTCAAGATCTAATTCATAACTTTTGTTTTTGTTTTTGTTTTTCATGAAATCCTTCAGCTCTCAGAGCTCTAACTTTGAGCTTTGCTAATGCCAGTAGGTGGCATGATTCACTTAAATATTTTTACCATGGTCTTAACTCAGTCACAATTGTGTGTTATCATTTTGCCTGTCCAGCTATTTAATTGAAAACAATCCCCAAAGAACCAGATTATGTGATACAGATATTTACTTTTAACTCTTTTGATTCTCAGAGAGTTGTGGTTGGAGATGCCTCAGAAACTGCTCTTTTGAAATTCTCAGAGGTAGTTTTGGGTGACGTGATGGAAATTAGAAAAAGAAACCACAAAGTAGCAGAAATACCTTTTAACTCAACCAACAAATTTCAGGTGAGTTGTTCCTCACAACTGAATTTCTGTTATCAGGAGAAAGACATTTCTACCTGTAAGTATTCTTAGGTTAGTACTAATTTTGAATGACACTTGACTTTAAAAATACTCCTCTGAGATGGATGGCTTGGGTGTCTAGTAAACCCAGAACAGGTTTTCTCTTGCTGGCCTCCTTCCTGTGCCTGGGCAGATAGAGAAAAAGAATCTTGTCAGCCCGGCTTCTCCTTGAACAATCTATCTCTATTACGGGCACATTCACTCACATCCTCGCTCATTCACACGTGCCCCTGTGGGGGGACTTGCACAAGGGATGGGCAACAGCAGAGCCCAAAAGGTAAATGAAAGGTGGAGGAAGGGATAGAGCTGTGTCCTCAGACTGTGTCAGGTGCTTCATATACATTGTCTTATTGATTCTCACAGTAAGCATATGAAATGGGACTAATTAATCCCAATTTATGGGTAAGGAAACACACCCTGAGTATGTTAATGTCCTCAGACTCACTCCAGCATCAAAGTGGCACAACCGATTTTCACACATCTGTTTGACTCCTGAACACGTGCTTTTTCTACCATGTAAGTCAGAGACAGAACAGTTTCGCTCAGGCCATATGAGGAAGCCTTGCCTTTATGAACCCAGTGAGGACTCTCTCTGATGACCAACCAAGTGCCTTTCCAGAGGATCTTCCTTCCATTCATTTTTCAGGAAGAAAATGGCTGTCCTTCCTAGTTGGCTCCCCTCATGTTAGGAGTGGCCAATAACCAAATCCCCCATCCTTCCTGTGTTTGGACAAATGACAGCATGTAGCCCAAGATCCTGCTGCCAATGGGCTTCCCACTAGACTCCAGAACTGAGCATAGGCATTATGATTTTGCCTTGCATTATCAATAAAGTGTATAAATAAGATAGCCATGTTTGTGTCAAAGTTTCTGGTGATTAGCCTGCCATTTTGTTTAGATAGAAAAAAACTGTTACAAATATCTTTGTGAATAATGGGCCAATTAAGAACTGCAGTTAACCAAATAGACAACAAACAAAAGTGTGAGATGTCAAATATTAAAACCAGGAAATCAGATCTCTCTTTCAAAACTTAGGTGAAAACAGAATGAGTCACAATCCTAAAATAATAATAGTAATCATGTGTGCTAATTTCCATATATATTAAATCACTCAATTTTCACCACAGCTTTGTAAGGTAGAGAGTGAGGCACAGAACTTTATCACACAACTGATGAGGGTTTAGCCAGGACTCACACTGACCTTGTAAGTCTGTGCTCTTCTTACAAACTAGTCTATACTCAGAAAACTTCATCTACCCAAGTAAAGACTTCCTTCAGCATGTGAGAAATGAGAAAAAGCAGATCCCATGAGGCCTCATGTACCAAAAGTGTAAGGAGAAAATGTGCTAACTAGAGTTGGGACTAGAAAGAAGAGAGAGCCTGTGTGTGTTCCTGCTGACAAGGCCAAAATACCTCTTTGGATGTTGTTGGTGCCAATTGAAGTTATACTTGAGCAAAAATTAGCCATGAACAATGAGAATTATACGTTGTAACCTTGGAAAGTTGTGAGGGTTCTGTCAACTGAGGGAAGTAAAGTAAAAGTCCACATCTTATTGACTTTAGAATAGCAATTCCCCAAACTGAGGTTGGTCCTTGAAGAGATTTTCAATAGTTTATGACAAATTGGATTTTTAGACAATATTTTATAAAGTTTTATGTAAAGATAAATGTGTTTCATTTAAACAATTATCCTTTACATCCTATGTGATCAGGGTGAGGTCTCGCACCTGCCAACCTGAATTAAACCCCAGCTCAGCCACCTGTTAGTGTGTGACCTTGCATGAGTCATTTAAACTTTCTATACCTGAATTTCCTGCCTTGTAAATGATGATAAGAACACCCACAGCCTTAAGGCAGTTTGAAAATTACTTTACTGTGTGAGCACTTAGGACAGCACACACTACATAAGTGTTTATTATTCCTATTTTTTAAATGTTGAAATGCTCTACCTTTGAGAAAATGATGGTGATAGTAGATGGGAGGTTTGCTCTTGGTTTGGTTTTGGTTTTGGTTGGTTAGTTGCTTTTTAACGTCATTACATGATCATAAATTTAAAAGGCTGGCAAACTACATTTGCCCTCTACTTTTCTATTGTACTTATCTCTGATATAAAAATCAACTGATAGATCCAAAATAGTAGAATTTTTCTCATAAACTTACTCATTCTCTCTCAAATACTCCAGCTGCTTGAAATTCCTTTTGAGGGCTTAAGAGTGCCTGGTATATAATAAGTACTACTATGTAAAATTTAGCCATTTATTATAATACAATTTTCATACTTTTCCCAATTACCTTATTAAGATGATTGGTATTGGTAGGCTAATCACAAGATACCTATTAGTTAACTTTTCTCCTGAAAGCCTGGACGTGAGCTGCCCACTTCCACACACCCTACCATTTTCTCTCAGATCTAGGTAGTAAAAATTGGATCCGTTTAGAGAGGAAGAGGCACATGCTGCTCTCATGCCTTCCTGAGCTCAGAATAGCTCAGAGGAGGTAGAGATGGGGGATGAGACGAGGTGGCTTACAACCCCTAATCCCCACAGGCACCCCTGCAGATCTTGTTCAAGGCAGAAGAAGATGTCACAAGTGGACAGCACATCTGGCGCCCTCCTTTCCCCCTAAAGCTGGGCTGGGACTAGATGGTTGGGACTAGATAGCCAGAAAACGAAAAGGAGAGAACCCACCTGTAAAACTCCTCCTTTACATCTCAAGGATAAGTAGCCCAATGAGAGAAAAAGTTGCTTTTCATCTTGTCATGTTGCTTATTAAAGGGTCGGTACAATTCAGGCCCTCAGTAATAGAGACAGTGTCATGATTTACTAGCATGCTGTACTTATGTCCACTTTCTTCCCTCCCAGCTCTCCATACATAAGACAGATGACCCCAATGACAAGCGCTTCCTCATGGTGATGAAAGGGGCCCCTGAGAAGGTCTTAGAAAAGTGCAGCACCATCATGGTCAATGGCCAGGAGCAGCCTCTGGACCGGAGCACAGCTGAGGCCTTCTACACTGCATACATGGAGCTGGGAGGTCTAGGGGAGCGTGTTCTGGGTAAGCTCTTCATGGGAGAACCCTTATGTGTCACCTGTTCAGTGTAAGGCTCTGTGCTGGGTTAGAGCACAGATGAGACAGGCTGACCATCCAGCAGAGTAGCTGTAGCCTCCACAGGACACACAAGAAGAATGGTATACAAATTAAGAGAATATCACATGACGGCAGCAAGGAGGGTGGGGTTGCTACCAGGGCAGGAGAATCTAGGAAGGTTCTATGGAAGGATTACATTTAAACTGGGCCTTGAATGACAATATTTGAAGGGAAGTGAGGAACAGGTTTCACGGTGAAGGGAACAACATAGGCCAAAGCCCAGAGGTAGAAAGGGTGGGGAGAGGGCTGGGAACCATTGTCAGGAAGCTGGTCAATGTGGAGTGGTGCAGGATTGAGAGATCACATCATCATGGAAGGTAGGGCTGGAAAGATAGACTGGAGGTCAAGGTTTGGAGTGCCTTAAGTGGGTGAGGAACTGGGTTTCATTCGGCAGTCAGGGCAGAGCAACTGGAGGCTTCGCAGCAAATATACTGGTCAGAGTCAGTGTTTTCAGAAGGATGATGCTTGGCAGCATCAGGGAGCAGACAGGCCTGGGTCTCAGGAGGAGGTGGCTGCTCTCATTCAGGTGACAGAGGATAGAAATTTGATCCAGGGCAATGGGAACATGAAGGAGATGTCAGTTACCAGAGACTTTTGTAGAAGAAGAATTGGTAAGATTTATCAACTTATTGGAGGAGAAAAGTAAGTTTTAAAAATGTTGAATTATTTTGCTTAGAGATTATGGGCAAATTCTACCAGTAACAGAGATAAGGGATATTAGAAGTAGAAGGAACTATAGAAATACACTGTGGCAGGAACCCAATTGTGGTCACTTCAGTGATATCACAGAGTATGTCCTGTTATGAGAATCATGGGTTGACAGAGTGGCACCTCTGAACTACAGGATGATAAATTCAAGGTAACAAGTTCATGGTCAATGATAAGGCTTATAGACATAATGAAAGTTGTTGGCATTAGATCGGAAATCTAAAGGATATTTGAGTTTGTAAAATATGTAAAATATATAAATGAGATGATATGCTTGAAATATTATCAAATAGCCCACATTACCAAGTATCCCTTTCAGGGCAAGACTGATACTTATCTAATTAGGGTCATTCTAAGAACCTCACATTTGACCTCTTAGAGCCCGTGCTTTACTGAAACATGTGGGCCATGTGGTGGGCCATGATGAGAATAAGTTTGATGTGAAAGCTGATGAGAAAGTCACATGATCTTGGAAGTCCCACCAGATAGAGGAATCCCTTCACCTCACACTGTGAGAGCCAGATACCGTCTGCTCCACTACTATTGGCCTTTCTATCATAATTATCTTAAAAAAAATACATTTTATTGATTTTTTTTTTTACAGAGAGGAAGGGAGAGGGATAGAGAGTTAGAAACATTGATGAGAGAGAATCATCGATCAGCTGCCTCCTGCACACTTCCTATTGGGGATGTGCCTGCAACCAAAATACCAGAACTGAACCTGGGACCTTTCAGTCCACAGGCCGATGCTCTATCCACTGAGCCAAACTGGTCATAGCTCTGATAATTATCTTGATTAAAGACTGAGCTCTGTACCATTCCCCTGATGTCCCAGACCCTTCTCCCCATTTGTGCAGTAGCACGTGCTGTTTGGTCTTCCTAACTGGTCTTCCCACCCTCCAGTCCTCTCTAATGACTCTCTCAAGAGTCAGCTCACATACGACCTTCTTGGTGAAGTCTTTCCTGACTCCCCAGGTGGCTGGAGTGTAGCTTTCTTCAATAACACTCACTATGCTCCAGTATGCTTATTTCTTTATGTCTCTGTCCCCACACTCAACTGGGATATCTTCAGAAGTAAAGGCTGATTTTCATAACCCTAGAACATAACAGAGAACCTAATGGACACATGAATTTTTTGGATGAGCTATTTCTTTGCTTAAAACAACATGCATTATGAAATTGAAAGAATGAATTCTGACAGACTCTACTGATAAAAGAATAAAGGACTGAGAGTATATGAAAATGTCCTTCCTTTTCTCATGTCATTCCATGGGAGACCCTGACTTCTGAATCCATACCCATTCCAGGTTTCTGTCATCTCTACCTGCCAACAGACGAGTTTCCAGAAACCTATTCATTCGATGTCGATGCCATGAACTTTCCCATGTCCAATCTCTGTTTTGTGGGGCTCTTGTCAATGATTGATCCCCCTCGGTCGACTGTCCCGGATGCAATCACCAAATGTCGGAGTGCAGGGATCAAGGTAGGAGTTATCTTCCTGACATAAGAAGTCCTCCATGGCCCTGGCCAGTGAGGATCTTGGTTCAATTTCCGATCAAGGGTACATGGGTTGCAGATTTCACCCTGAGCCTCCATTGAGACATGTGCGGGAGGCAACCAATTGATGTCTCTTTTGCACTGATGTTTCTCCTTTTCTCTCCCTTCCACTATCTCTAAAAATCAATGGAAAAATATATTGGGTGAGAATTAACAAAACAAACCAAACAAAAGAAGGAGTCCTCCATGTATATTGCATCCATTTCTAAGGATATTTGTCAGAAGATAGTCAGTATTTAGGTATTTAGGTCTCTTCAAGTAAATACCACAATACCCTCCCCCTGCCTTTTTTTGGAGAAAGAGGAAGGGAAAGAGAGGAAAAAGGAGAAGGAGGAGGAGAAGGTGGAGGAGGAGGAGGGGAAAGGAGGAGGAGGAAGGGAAAGGAGGAGAAGGAGAAAAAGAAGGAGGAGGAAGAGGAGAAGGAGGAGGAGGAGGAGAAGGAGGAGAAAGAAGAAGAAGAAGAAGAAGAAGAAGAAGAAGAAGAAGAAGAAGAAGAAGAAGAAGAAGAAGAAGAAAGAGAGAGAGAGAGAGAGAGAGAGAGAGAGAGAGAGAGAGAGAGAGAGAGAGAGGGCGCAACTTATTGGTTGCTTCCTATAAGCATTCCAACCAGAAATCGAATCAGCAACCTGGGTATGTGCCCTGATCCGAAATCAAACCCAGGACCTTTTGGTGCACCGGATGACAACCAGTTGAGCCACACTGGCCAGGGCCGTTAATTCCTTTTTAAAAATCTCTACTCTCACTACACTAAGCTTTCAGTAACTGCAAATAAAATAAAAATGATTGTCTGTGTGCAATAAAGCATAATCATAACTGCAGTGAGAAGAAAGCTAACTCCCTGTGCCATAAAGTAGCCATATTTTGCCCTAGATAATAGACAATAAAAGGTTTTATTATAAACTCTTGAGGTTCAGCCTCAGCAATCCAGTTGCCTTCATGATATCAAACCCAAAATCTTCATTCCATTACCATATTAATATCAAGATTGTTGAAACCACATGAGGCTGTCCCAGGTAGAGAGCTACCAGCCCTTTCACAAATACAGCAACATCAAAGGAAAAGAGCTTCCTTTAATCAGAGGAGGAAATGCAAGAAGCTTAGAAGCAATGATAGATCCAGTGTGATCAGTGTGTCTTTCACAGACAGTTGTGTCTTTGATATAAGATCAAGCAAGAACTATCTGTAAGAGCAGACCAGTCAAAGCTAGCCATGTTCTACTAAGTCACATGTGTCAAACACAAGGCCTGCGGGCCAAATCCAGCCCGCCAGGCCTTGCAATGTGGCCCGCACCGCGCTGTCATCACTGCACTCCGCTGTCAGTTTATGACATTGTCAGTTTATGACTGTTCAGTAAACCATTCGGCCCGCGATTTAGGCTGGATTTTAGATTTTGGCCCCTTCTCTGATTGAGTTCGACACCCCAATTAAGTCATGGTAGAGCAGGTGATACAGAACTGCCCCTTCTCTGGCCAGGTAGTTTCTCATTATTCCCATGCCTTTTTCGTGTTTGTGTTCTAGGTTATTATGGTTACAGGAGATCATCCAATTACAGCCAAAGCTATTGCCAAGAGTGTAGGTATCATTTCAGCCAACAGTGAGACTGTGGAAGACATTGCAAAACGCCTCAACATTGCTGTGGAGCAAGTTAACAAGCAGTAAGTAAGCATAAAACCAGTGTTGCAGAAACTCAAGTTCAATGGGACACTGTTGGCTCTAAAGAGCTGTGTTATTTAGAGCAAATCCCCTTTTTGCCAGACACTCTCTCAGGGTGATGCTAGGTTGGTTTCCTCTCTAACTTATATATTCATTCATTCACTCTTAATTTTTTTTTGAGTACCTACTATGTGCCAGGCACTGTATTAATACCACAAAAATTACTCTTGTGTGAAATTTCAAAGTCCAAAAAAGTAGATCTAAAACATTGCATGCCTAATTTAGAG
The DNA here is from genome assembly GCF_964339955.1 of Pipistrellus hanaki. Taxonomy (NCBI): domain Eukaryota; kingdom Metazoa; phylum Chordata; class Mammalia; order Chiroptera; family Vespertilionidae; genus Pipistrellus; species Pipistrellus hanaki. The sequence goes on from NC_140505.1 coordinate 96,723,133, forward strand.
TGAGAAAATCTGAAACAAAGGGTTGATATGAAATTATTTGCCAGTGAACCAGTTGTATAATCTGGAATATTAAGAATCCTCTGACTTTTGTGCATTTCTTTCAATTTTTTGCAAGTAAATATAATGATAGCTTCCTAAGAAAAGACTCAGTTTTTCTTTGTGTTAATTCTTTCCACAATCAATTGTTGAGTGTCAATTATGTACCGGGCACCTTGCAAGAAACTGGAACTATAGAAACAAATAGACTGGACACTATTCCCACCCTTCTTTCTTTCTACCTAATTGGAGGGATATAAAACTCAAAACTGATGGTTATAATGAATACAATGAAGGAGACACACTGGACTGAGGAGCTAGCAGTATGGGAAGAGTTAGCTGATGATTTAAATAATTGAAGATTCCAGGTCACATTGTGAAAATAAATGTCATTGGCTTTATTATACTTTCATGCATGTGGGGGGAAACAGGGAAAGACCAGTGAACTAATTCTGGTTTACTCACATATTCATGCCTTTTAAGACTACACGGCTGTCATTTAATAATTATCACCAGGCCACAAATTACTAATTAAAACAACCAAACAGAATTACAACCTCTGGGCACTACAACAGTATGTGAAGACTAAGTGTCTTCTCCTTTGTGGAAATAACATTCATCTATAAAAACAGGTTTAGAGCTTTTATTTATTTGTGTGTGTTGTTATTTCTTAACAGGATTATACATTTTCATACAAGTCACCACATTGAACAAGAAAGTGGGGTGGATACTTTTGTGAATGTTTTTAATTATCCACTTTATCAGCTTTAGCTTCATGCTCATATAATGACTTTCCCAGCTGGAGGAGGGAGGAACCACCTTTTCCTTCTTATCTTACTTTTATATTTTCTTACCAGAATTTAGGAAGATTTGTGATTTTAGTCAAGTGCTAGAATTTCAGTTTTTAGCACCAGCAGGAAAAGTCAGATCTACAGGGAAAAGCTCAAAACTTTAAAAATGTAAAGAAAAAGGCATGAAGTGTTTTGTACAGAATGTTTAAGCTGAGATTTGAAGACTGAAAAGTGGAGAGTTAGTGAAGGAAAGATGAGGCAGCAAGAACTGTGCAAGCCTTTGGGCTGTGGAGGGCCTGTGGGTTTAAAACTGAGACATAGGGGACATGAGATGAGACTCAACAGCATGGGCTGCACATGGCCGTGCCAGCTTCACCTCGGGTCTGCTCTAAGCTTAATGAAAGCCTCTAAAGAATTTTAACAGGAGACACAATCAGATCTGAAAAATCAAAGTTTCTAGAATCTTCCTTTTAGAGTAGCAGACAACAGTTTTCCTCAAAGAAGACTTCAATATATTTTTTCCTACCTAGCTCATTGCATAGTAGATACTCTATAAATCTGAAATAAACAACAGGAATTGTTATCCATGTTTTGGCATAACCTGAATTCTAGGACCCAAAACATATAAACAGGCAGTGTTTTTTTTTTTTTGTGTGTGTTTTCCTCTTTTTTTTCTTTTATTAAGGTATTATATGTGTACATACCTTACCAATGCCCCCCACCCCCACTCCCATACATGCCCTCCCTCCCCAGAGTTTTTCCTCCATTGGTTATGCTTATATGCATGTATACAAGTCCTTCGTGGATCTCTTATCTCCCCCATATCTCCCTCCCCTCCCTGCTGTAATTTGACAGTCTGTTTCTTTACTGTTTCTGTATCTATCTTTTTGTCCATCAGTTTCAGGCAGTGTTTTTTAACTCTCCATTTCCTTGTTAAGTAAAACACTGCCCAGGAAGCTCCACTTCTCACCCATTCCTATCAGAAAAGGCTACTTGGTTGTTCCTATTGGGGGAAATGGACTCTCTTTTTAGCCTCAGTTTACCATCTTGAAATGGAAACCAAAGTGTCCCCGTCATCCCACTTAAGTATTGGATATCAAGGACATTGGATTCCCAAGTGAAATCAGAGACGCTTCAGTCCACATCCTGCTCAGAAGGGTGTTTCAGCCAAAGATCTGACTTTGGCCTCACCCAGTTCCTTCTGACCTTTCTAGGGATGCTAACGCTGTGGTGGTGACTGGCATGGAGCTGAAGGACATGAGCGAGGACCAGCTGGATGAGGTCTTAACCAGCTACCCAGAGATTGTTTTTGCCCGAACATCGCCCCAGCAGAAGCTGATTATTGTGGAGGGCTGCCAGAGGCAGGTGGGTGGGCAGCAGTGCTCAGAGGACCTCCCAGTCCCTCACCGTCCTGCAGGGAACTGCATGGCGAAGAGTCAGAGCCCAGGCCAAGGCTTGGTGCCTTTTCAGCCTCTAGAGATAGTTCCTTGCCTGTCCTCATCGTCTCACATTGCCACATCTCGGGCTGACCCTCTGCCCCCCTGAGATTCCCTTGCACATGCAGCTGCACACGCTCCAAAGGGCTTTCTGACAGTGAAGAGCCTGGTACTATGGCCAGTGTGGGTGCAGAAAGATTTAAAATTTAAGACAAAGAACAAAAATGTAAAGACATAAAATGTAAATTACAGTTTTCCCTCAGTGTCCTCAGAGGATTAGTTCCAGGACACCCCTCTCACGCCCCCCCCCGTTCCCCCCCATTCCCCCCCCCCGTTTCCCCCCCCTCGTTCCCCCCCAACCAAAACCCACGAATGTTCAGTTCCTTATATAAAATGGAGTGTTACTTGCATGTAACCTATATTTACCTGTAACTGACACTTTCACATTACCTACATTTGAACAGAGGCTATAGCAGGGTGTGCCCCACATCACTTCATTTTTGTGGCATCAGCAGTGTCCAGCATGTGGCAAAGTCAAGTTTCACTTTTTGGAACTTTCTGGGGTTTATTTTTTCTGAATATTTTTGATCCTCGGTTGACTCTTCAGATGGGAAACCTGTGGATATGGAGCACCAATAGTATCCCTCTTGCCTGCCACACTCATTGATTTTAATGATTTAAATACATCTTGTTTGGAGCTCATTATCTGTCATCTGGGATCTCCTGTCTTTATCTCTCCCACAAATCCCAAACCAGGCCCTTTGTCTCCTTTCCAGTTGTCCTCCATCTTCAAGACAAAAGGGAGGCAGTGTTCCTGCCAGACCTGGGAACCCATAGTCGTGTTCATTCCCATTTTATCATTGTGTCCCTGTGCATAGGATGCAGTTGTTGCTGTGACCGGTGATGGAGTGAATGACTCTCCAGCTCTAAAGAAGGCAGATATTGGGATTGCCATGGGGATAGCAGGTTCAGATGCCGCCAAAAATGCAGCCGACATGGTCTTGCTGGATGACAACTTTGCATCCATAGTCACCGGAGTGGAGGAAGGTGCGTAGTTTTCCTCCAAGTGGTCTTCCTGAAAACGGGTCACTGGGAGAAGAGCCAGTCTTATAAGGAGAAACATTTTTGCCTAGGTCGCCTGATCTTTGACAACCTCAAGAAGACTATCGCATACACCCTGACCAAGAACATCGCTGAACTGTGCCCCTTTCTGATCTATATCATTGTTGGGGTGCCTCTGCCTTTAGGCACCATCACCATCTTGTTCATCGACTTGGGCACAGACATTGTAAGTAGCACTACAGGGAATAGGGTCTGATAACTAACCCAGGTCATATAAACTTTAGAGTCATTGCCTCAAGGGCAAGGAGATAAATTAAACTTTCCCATGAAGGATCCAGAAGTTCTGCATTTCTAATGAGCTCTCTGTGATGTCAATCTGTCAAATGTTTGGAAATTAACAACACTTCACTTCATAAAACAGCTTTTCAAACATGAGTTCTTCACCCAAAAACATATGCTATTGGTCAGGGTCAGAGAAGATGCAGCTGTCATCAAGATAGTTCCTGTGTTGCTGGGGACCAATGGCTGAAGTGATAACCCAGAGCAGCCCCTTGTTAAATAATGGGATCTGTGATCTGAAGGCTCCTCGCCTTAGCACAATAAGAAGCCCCAGTTATAAAACTTCACATTGACCTACAATGCTGTCACTTAAACCCCTACAAGCTTGCATCTGTGTAAGGAATCTTGGTGACATTATGCTCATGTCTCTGGCTTACAGAGGCAAAGGAGGAAAGGCTACGGGGAGCAGTCTGAATTCCAAGAAAAGGCAGCAGTCCTGCAAATTGCCTCCTTGCCCTCTCTTGCTTCACACTACCTCCACATTGCAGGGAGACAGATAGCTCTACCTCAGAGGGGAAATGGGATAGCCAAGGCTACAGTCAGATCATTTCCAGGTCCTTTAGATTTGCTCATTTTTCTCCACTGCAGTGGTTCTTCCAGTGTGGCCCAGGGAACTTATTAGAAATGCAGTCTTTGGCCATAGCCAGGACCTTGTGGATCAGAAAATCTATGGGAAGTGGGGAGGGGCAATGGAGCCATGATCTGTCTTTTAACAGGACCTCTAGGGTGGAAGACCTGGGAGAGAATCACTGTGATCCAGGGGAGGGGACAGTAGGAGAAACCTGCCCCAGAGGGGCAAAAATACTTATAACTTGCATTGTATAGAACTGCCAGCACATGGTGATGATGAAAAGCAGATTGATTTTTAAAGCCAACTGCAGACAATGCATTCACCCCATCCCTTGCCTTCACCCTGAACAGACCGGTTCTATAGCCCATTGTCACCTGCCACCATCTTTCCTGCCACCTTCCCCAGCCCCCTGCTGAAATCCTGTGGGTAGAGCACAGTATTCAAGGGGTGGGCCTCAAGATCCTTCCCTTCAGGTTCCGTCCATCGCCTTAGCTTATGAGAAAGCTGAAAGTGACATTATGAATAGGAAGCCTCGCCACAAGAAGAAGGACCGACTGGTGAACAAGCCGCTTGCCGTATACTCTTATCTGCACATAGGTATGGTGAGGGCATGTCCTGTCACCAGGGGACTACCCAGTCACAGTCAGAAGCTGTGCTTTTCCTTGTGGGGTGTGGTTGGGTGGGAGGAGGAACCATGAGGAGAATAAGGAGAGGGCAGTTCTGAAGTCATCGTGGAACCTACGCCTTCCTCTCTTTCCCTCAGGTCTCATGCAGTCCCTGGGAGCTTTTCTTGTGTATTTCACCGTGTATGCACAGGAGGGCTTTAGACCCAGCACCCTCATTAACCTCCGGGTGGAATGGGAGAAGGACTTTGTGAACAACTTGGAAGATAGCTATGGACAAGAATGGGTAAGGAGGGGCTTTGCTTTCTTCGTCCTCCTGCTCCTCCCCTCCTGTCACCTCCCTGCTCAGGGTGACACAGAACTTAGGTTTCCCAGAACTTAGTGACACAAAGAAGGTGAACATTTTCTAAGTTAACAGGTGCTGTGGCCTTTGATGGGACTCACATCTTCTCCTAAATTTGATGCCTAGAGGTCACTTTTTAGGGAAGAGTAGCCAGTCCCAACAATGTCCACAGTTGGGCCAAATCAATTAAGCTAGCATCTTTTCCTGCTTGCTGGGTTGAAAATAAACCAAAAACAACTATGTTTCTTTTCAAACACAAGGAGGTGATCCGCTCTCAATCTCAGGGAAGTCAGGAGAGTAGAGCTTCACAGAACTGCATGGAAATATTTCCCTGTGAGATATCATGCTCTCTCTCTCTCTCTCTCTCTCTCTCTCTCTCTCTCTCTCTCTCTCTCTCTCTCTCTCTTCTCTCTCTCTCTCTCTCCCTCTCTCTCTCCTCCTCCTTCCTCTCCTTCTCTCCCTCTCTTCTTCTCTCCTTCTCTCCCTCTCTCTCTCTCCTGACAGACGCGTTACCAGAGGAAATACCTAGAATGGACAGGCTACACGGCTTTCTTTATTGGCATCATGATCCAGCAAATAGCAGATCTGATCATCAGGAAAACCCGGAAGAATTCTATCTTCCAGCAGGGTCTCTTCAGGTACTACCTGTATCCCACTTCACCTCCTGGATGATGAGGCAGCATACCATGAGAGGCATTGACTCTGCTGGTGCTGGTGCTGGGTATGTGGTCCTGGGTAAAAGCATTCATAATCTTCATGCTTTAATGTTTCTTGTAGAAATAAAGTCATCTGGGTAGGGATCGCCTCCCAGATTATCATCGCTCTAATCCTCTCCTATGGCCTGGGAAGCATCACAGCCCTGAATTTCACCATGCTCCGGTGAGTTCCTTCAACAGTGGAAAGGAAAAGGCCAGTCCTACTCTGAGCTGTCACAGCCTAAATAAACATTAGTACTTGGGGACAGGGGGGAATTTCCCCTCAGTCTCTCAATAGAGACAAAACATATTAGTCAGAGGCTTTGACCTGCTAGTTTTCCCGAAGAGAAGATGGGTTTCCCACATCTCTCCATCCCATCTCTACCCTCATCCAACAGGTCACCTCAAAGGCAGATGCTACTTCTAGTGGTCACAATCCAGGTTAAATAAGAAACTTTCCAGTTTCATGTTGTGTGACCCAGTGGATCTGTTCTTTCCAAGGAGGCAGGGGCTGGGTCCTCCCTTCAGTGCATTCAGGTTCACCTCCCCCTTCTGTTTCCAGGCCTCAGTACTGGTTTGTGGCTGTGCCCCACGCCATTCTCATCTGGGTGTACGATGAAGTGCGGAAACTTTTTATCAGACTCTACCCTGGAAGTAAGTTGTAGGATGATCTTTGAGACTCTGCCTATTCACTTCCACAGACTATCCATTTCTAACTCACTTTCTACCTCTGCAGGCTGGTGGGATAAGAACATGTATTATTAAGACCACCTACTTCTCAAGCCTCCCAGCAGAACACCAGAACATTCCTCTCCACCTCCTGGCCACATCTGGGACATCATCAGAATATATTCAGGAGAAGGCAGAAAACTGTAGGAAAGACACTAGCAGATGTTTATACTGTAAAGCAGAGATTTGACTACTTATATGTGATTTTCATTAGATATACACCTCCTTATATATAAGGATGTGAATTTCAAGGTAATGTATATGGAAAACTGACATATTTATATGTATCCAGAGGCCCTGTGCATGAATTCATGTACATTGAAAGGAAAATAATTAGAAGAAATGTTTTAGAGGTTGGGGAAGGACCTTGGGAGATTGGCTCCAGGGCATGTCCAGCCCATCTCACCTAATCCCAATTGGCCAAACCCCAGCAGCAAGCTAACCTACCGGTTGGAGCACCTGCCCCCTGGTGGTCATTGCTCATCATTGCAACTGGTCAAATGGTTGAACAGCCAGACACTTAGCATATTAGACTTTTATTGTATAGGATAAAGCTCACTCCCATGAAATAGTTTAGGTAATCCAAAAATCTGCTGGGGTTTTTGCTCCCTAAGCTCTCAGAGGATTGTTTGGACCTCCATTCCATACCATGTTAAAACTTCAATGACCTCCCAAAGATTTCTGTGAATTCCCAGAGAACTTATATCTTCATATCTACCTTGCTCAAAAGGGGCCAGTGCAGCTGAAGGTTTGCAAGATATGGAAGTGATGGTAGGTTTACATCACAAAAACATGGACAACCTTAGTTGTGACTCTGAGATGTCCTTCTTAAATATCCTCAGTCACTTAGCTGCATCACCTCAACCAACCTTGGTGTTCTCTCTCCTACCAGTGTGACCCCTCCCTCCATTCCATGCTGCCCTCCATCCCCTACCACCAGCTACTCCAAAACGGAACTTCAAGTTCGTTTTGCATATCCTGTTCCAAAAGCTCTCTTGACTCAAAGGTATTTTCATTTCCCAGGATTCAGTCTCAGTAGAGAACTATTGTTGTTTAAAACAGTAATATTTATTTCTTGTAAAACAGTTGCAAAGTACCCTCCAGCATTCATTTTATATGTTTTCATGTTTCATGCCTTAACTTAGATTTATTCACATCCATGTTGACAGCCCCAGAAAGATCTCATTTTTAAGTAAAAGATATTTTATAAAACCAGGTCTCATTGTGGTGTTCCAATTAATTCAAGCTTTTCTGGAATACAGAGTGTAGGTCAAACCCAAAAATGAGATGATATTTCAAATTTTTTTGTTTCTTTCATTCATTTTACTTTTCTATGGAAAATACAGGAATTTTTCAACTCTCCCCTCGCCAGCATCTCCACCCTGTATGCTGGGTCTCTGAAGGGCCCACATTTTAAAGTCAGGATTACTATAGAGAATACAGCTTTTCTATAGAGAGGGCATGGAGAGTAGTGTTAAAAGCCTTTCCATCAATGGCACACCCAGCACAAATTGGACAGAACTCCTTTTTCATTCATTGGCCTCTACCCCCTCACCCCGCTCCATTACTTTTTTAGACAAAGGCATTTTGCTGCTGGTGGGTCTAGGTCAGATCTCTGGACAGGGGAAAAACAACTTAGAGCCACAGTTCTGTACCATATTCTCAGGTCACATTTAGAAGCATGAAAGAGGTCAGGGGCGAGAATGGTAACTTTATGTAAATAGATTATAACGTGTATCTTTAGGTTAAAATAATATTGCCATCCTCGAGGGTTTTAATCTCTATTTTCAGCCATAGTTATCACACATCTTTTATCAGTAGTTCCAGTGAACTGGAAACTCTTCCAGGTGGCATTAGGATGACCTTTCATTCCAGTCTTGGCAAAGCAGCTAATGCCAGCGTTGTGAAGTGCTTGACTTGTGTGTGTGTGTGTGTGTGTGTGTAAGAACACAACATGTTCGTGGATTTTTAGAATCAACATCATTAAAATGTCCATACTACCCAAAGCAATCTATAGATTCAATGCACTCCCCATTAAAATACCAACAGTATATTTCACAGACTAAGAAAGAACTCTTCATAAATTCATCTGGAATAAAAAAAGACCCAGAATAGCCACAGAAATCCTGAGAAAGAAGAACAAAGTAAGTGGGATCTCAATACCAGATTTCAAGCTGTATTACAAAGACACTGTTCTCAAAACAGCCTGGTACTGGCACAAGAACAGACATATAGACCAATGGAATAGAATAGAGAACCCAGACATAGACCCAAACCACTATACTCAATTTATATTTGATAAAGGGAGCATGAACATACAATGGAGTCAAGACAGTCTCTTAAGTAAATGGTGTTGGGAAAATTGGATAGATACATGCAAAAAAATGAAACTAGATCACCAACTTACACCATGCACAAAAATAAACTCAAATGGATAAAGGACTTAAACATAAGACAGGAAACCATAAAAATACTAGAATAATCCACAGGCAGAGAAATCTCAGACATATGCCGAAGCAATTTCTTCACTGATACCACTCCTAGGGCAATGGAAATTAAAGAGAAAATAAACAAGTGGGACTACATAAAAATAAAAAGCTTTTTTTTTTTTTTTTTTTTTTTTTTTTTTTTTTCAGCAAAAGAAACCATCAACAAAACAACAAGAAAGCCCACTGTATGGGAGAACATATTTGCCAATGTTATCACTGATAAAGGTTTAATCTCAAATGACCCAATAAAAGAAATGGAAAATGGAACTCCCATTTGACCCAGTAATCCCACTAATAGGAATATATACCAAGATACTAGAAACACCAATCAGAAAGGATATATGCACCCCTATGTTCATAGCAGCATAATTCACCATAGCTAATATTTGGAAACAGATTAAATGCCCATCAGTAGATGAGTGGATTAGAATACTACAGTGCATCTATACAATGGAATACTACGCTGCTACATAAAAGAAGGAATTCTTACCATTTGCAGTAGCATGCATGGACCTGGAGAGCATTATGTTAAATGAAATAAGCCAGGCAATGAAAGAAAAATACCACATGATCTCACTCATTTATGGAAAATAAAGAACATTATTATCTGATGAACAAAAAGTTAGATACAGAGGCAGATAGATACAGATACACTGTCAAATTACAGTGGGAACACTGGGGAGTGTTGGGGAGGGGGGTAAATAGATAAACCAAAGGACTTGTATGCATGCATATAAGCACAACCAATAGACACAAGACACTGGCGGGGGGGGGAGAAGAGAGGGCATGTGACAGGCGGTAGGGGAGGCTGGGGGAAGGTCAATGGGGGGGGGAAAGGAGATATATGTACTACTATATGTAATACTTTAAACTAGGGGTGTCGAACTCAATCAGAGAAGGGGCCAAAATCTAAAATCCAGCCTAAATCGCGGGCCGAATGGTTTACTGAACAGTCATAAACTGACAATGTCATAAATTGACAGCGGAGTGCAGTGATGACAGCGCGGTGCGGGCCACATTGCAAGGCCTGGCGGGCTGGATTTGGCCCGCCGGCCTTCTGTTTGACACATGTGCTTTAAACAATAAAAAAAATAAAAATGAGATTTTAGAAGCAGTTTGGGAGCCTAAAGAAATTGCAAAGGTCACCAGAAAGGGAAAGACTCAGTGTCAGAAGGAAACCAGGTGCTGATGCCTCAGCCAAGCTGGCTGCTAAAGAACAAGTAGCACTGTCATGGATCATGTTGGCCCCTGAATTACCTAACCCTCCAAAGTACACTTCTCAGGAGGAGGAATGGGCCCAGAAAGAAGAGGGCAAAAGAACAAAAGAAGGCTGGTGGATACTCCCAGATCATAGGGTTTATGTCCCAGAACAGTTAGCCCATAAGTAGTCGGTCCTTCAGCAGCATGAACTTACTCCTTTAGGAAAGACTTCCCTAGACGCTTTGTTAGGCAGATACTACCTAATTGCCCATCTTCCCTCTTTGTGTGCCTCAGTCTCTCAGTGTTGTCTCCTCTGTGTGCAGAACAATGCCAAACAGGGTTCTGTGGGACTGATAGGAGTTCAAGTCTGTGGGCAAACTCCCTTTGAGGACTTAGAAGTAGATTTTACGGAAATGGAGCCTAGCAGAGGAAATAAATACCTAGTAGTCTTTGCACCTTGTCAGGCTGGGTCGAGGCATATCGCACTCGAACAGAAAAAGTGAGAGAAGTCACTAAGGCATTGCTGAAAAATATAATCCCATGATATGGAATGCCTCTGACCATAGGGTCTGATAATGGCCTACCCTTTGTAGTTGAAATAGTACAACAGGTTACTAAGGCTTTAGGAATTAGATGGAACCTACATACAGCTTACAGGCTTCAGAGTTCAGGGAAAGTGGAGTGCATGAACCGGACTCTAAAGCAGGCTATGGCTAAGCTATGCCAAGAGACAACCTTATCCTGGACAGATATCTTGCCTCTTGTACTACTGTGGGTATGCTGACCTTTGAAATTCTATACGGCAGACCCCCTTCCTTAATTCGGCCAATGGGAGCTTTGGGTGAAATAGGAAACTTAGAAATCCAGAAGCAATTACAAGTACTTGGAAAAACTGTCTTTGAGATACATAGATGGGTTACCGATTGACTACCCATCTCTCTAGGAAAAGCTGTACATCCTTATAAACTTGGAGTCCAGCTTTGGGTAAAAGACTGGAAAAAGAGAGCCCCTACCTAGTCATACTAATCACCCCCGGAGCTCTCAAAGTTGCAGAACTAAATACCTGGATTCACTGCTCCCAGGTGAAAGCAACCCACCAGCCGAGCAACGCCCACCCTAAGTGGAATTTGACCCCTGACCAGAAACACCCCCTGTGGATCACCCTCAAGAAGACAATGGACCTGGCTGATCAACTTGCTCTAAGAAATTCAGAAACACCTGTTAAATTATTCCTTACACTAATCTTTCTTATCTTCTCTTATCTTCTCTTAAAGGTATAATGCTCTGGTATTTCTGGATAATCATTGTTTTTATCTTTCTAATAATTCTCTTTTTGTATTTTTCTGAGTACTGCCAGAACCTGAGGCTAGTCCCATGCCCATGCTGTGACACAGAAACACCATAAAATTACTGCTTTCTACACAGCAAAGGAACAAGATGAAGCTAAGGCTAATTCTTTTCCTGTTACTGAACTCCCTTAATCACGACCACTCTCAGGTCTACACTCTGCCTCTTGGGAGCCTCCTGAGTCCTCACTATTTCTACTGAATGCTCAATCTCACCCTCCCCCTCTTAAATCAGATCAACCCAGCCTTAGCCAGGGAGTGCTGGCTCTATCTTCCCCTCTCATCTACAAGCTACACGGCAGCCCCCACCTCCCCGCACACATGGTCTGATTGTAATCTGTCCTTCCACGATAAAGTACGCAGAGGACCTCCATTCCAACTTACACGCCTCAATGAACTTTATAACTTCCAAATCACAGAGATGATTGTAAGGGATGGGGCCAAGAAACTAGCTGATTGAGCTTCAAAAATAAGACCGTAGTTATCCAAGACCTAGGCTGCATGGCGGGGAGGGGGGAGGTATGGAAATGGCTCCTTCCATTGACAGGACCACTGTTAATGCTATTTATAGCCATAACCCTAGGACCATGTCTTCTAAATTTGTTAACTTGCTTTATCTCATCCCGTCTAGATGTCTTTAAACTTCAAATGGTCCTACAAGCTAGAAGAATTCCCTACAAACCTCTCCGAGAGGAAGAAATAGGATGTTAACCTCTTGGATGTCACCCCTTTTCAGCAGGAAGCAGTAAAAGAGTGATAGTCACCCCTGTTCACCATAACATCCCATGGTTATGGTACCACAAGGCTAAAAAGCTTGTGGGGCAAGGGGTGGAGAGATGAGATGGCTAACCCCTATTTTGTAAAACTACTGTTTGGAATTCTCTGCTATTTTTTAGATGGCCTCTTATTCTAAAAAAATAACTTTGATTTCCAGCCTGCTTTAGCCTGCTTGAATAATATGGAAGATAAACTTAGCTGTCTGACCTTGTAGGCCAGAGACTAGATACGCTCATACTCTCAATGCCATGCCAGGTGCATTTTTTAATTGGATAGAACTGTGTTGTTTTCAAGGCAGAGAAATAACCACTAAGCACACATAGGGCTGGCTCTTTAATAAAAAGGGAAGTTCTGCTTGTAGCTTTGCTTAGAATTTTAATTAATTTTCTCTGAGCCCACCACAGTAAATAAAGTGTGACTCCAAACTCTCCAAGCATTGCTTGATTTGTTTCGGTTCTCTGTAACATCATGACCTGACATATGGAGTCTAAACATTTACCATTGTATTTCTAACTGGCCCTGATTTATCCAAGATTTATTTAATTACTGAAATTACCAAGGGCATACTTCTCTCCAGCACAATTAATGATATTCAGAAATGACTCCTCTGTACATTAGATGCATATCATGACCCAAGAAGAACCCTGTGCAATTAGATTGTCATTATTCCAATTGCAGTACAGATATCCTAGTGGAAAAGGGTATTATGGCTACTTCTAGGACAGTAGTGACTGTAGTCACTTGCTAGGACAGTAGTGACTCATCATCCTTCATGGCTCAGCCTTTGAACCATCAACTCCTGAGAAAGGAGGAGTTGATGGTTCAAAGGCTGAGCCATGAAGGATGATGAGTCGATAAAAAGGAAGGAATGGACATTCCAGATAGGAGAACAGGGAAAACCGCTCACAAAACTGTAGAAGATTTCAGCATGTTGCAGGGGAACATTGGCTCAATTAGTTCTATGCATTTCATTATGGATTAGTAGCAGGAACTGTTGGGTAGGTGGCATGAGGATGGGCTAAGGAAGCGATACTTTTTCCTGAGGGCAACAAAGTATGAAGATTTTTTTAATCAAGGGTGAGCTTTTGAACTTCTGTTTATGTTTCAAAAGAATGTTGAAGGGAAAATAAGGAATATCTGCAGGCTTTTATCAATCACTGAAAGTACTCTGCCATCATCTCCAGGTGCTTCCTCCACGATCCACCTGCCACATTCCACCAGATGACTCCATGCTTTGGCCACACACACACTTAGCCAGCACTCTGAAGCTTGAAGGGTAAAGTCCAAACTCTTCAGCCCAATATTCAAGACTGTCCAAAATCCCATCCCAACATATCTCTCAAAAAATCTCACTTTAAGGAAATTAATACTCTGGCCAAATGATCTGTAAATTGTAAGAGGCCACGCCACTGCATCTCCTTTCTACTTTCTCTTGCTTATGCTGTTCCTTTTCACTGGAATGCTTCCTTTCCTCAGTTTACTCCTGTTAAGTCCCACCTAAGTTTTAAGGTCGAATGCAAACCCTGTGTCCTCTAGAAAGGCTTTTTATACCATATTTTATACCATATTGCATAATCTTTCCAGAGTGCAGTGATTTTGTCTTTACCCTCTGGCACTTAACCACAAGCTACCTTAGCAGAAGTTACTGTTTTAGGTAGAGGTTATAAACCTGTTCTTTAGAAGTTCTTTGCTTCCCCAACCACTCCCAGCTCAACAACTGTTAGTAATGATGACCACCCCTTAGTTTGAAATGGTTAATGAATTTCCCCCACCAGTAGCCACTGATAGTTTAGTTCTCCATTGAGGCTACAGTAGTCAAGCCCTCAAATTCTTAGCAGATGATTGAAATATGGGATTAAAATACTTTTTTTTTCTCTTAGGTTTCGACTTTCTGGCTTTGACAACTAGTGAATTGGGAATCCCTTCGACATAAGGATTGATTACTGCCTGTGAGGCCTACACGGTGTAAGTAATAATACGTGAAATCTAGACTTGAACGCACCTAATGCTCAGGGTAGAGGTTTGAAAGTATAATAAATGGTGTACGAAAGTCTGGCCTTCTTCCTTGATACGGAGCCGCTGGGGTAAAACTAAAACAGCCAACTCCTCCGCCCACCCCCTCCCTGCACGTGCATGGCCGCAGGCGAGGGTCAAGCAGAAGAGCGGGTCACCTGGAGGGGGCGGGCTTTCATATCTTAACCTGCTGATTGGCTACTTGCAGCGATGCCTTCCTTGATTGGCCGTTGGCGCGGGGGACGCTGGGACGGGCATGCGGTACTTTCCTCCGCTCTAGAAGGCGGCAATGGCGGCAGAACCTTCGACAGCTCGGCTCACCCTGCCTTCCTGTCAGCAGATGGGAAGGAAGGGTCGGCCCTGGGCAGCCGCTGAGGTTCAGTGCGCTCGGTGTGAAAGAAAGGTGACCAAAGCTTCCGGTAAGGATCCCAAGGGTGAGCTTCGAGGCTGGCGTGGCCTCGGGCTGCGGGCGCGGAGACCGAGGCCAGCGTGGAGGGAGCAGCCGGCTGGCGGGGCGCGGCTGACGTGGAAACGGTCGCACAGCGTCCCCCGCCCGTGGCCCGGGGCGCGGGTCGGAGCCCCGGGGTCGGTTGGGGGGCGTGGCGCCCGCTCCGGCCGCCCCGCCTCCTGGGCTCTGGGGAAAGGGCCGCGCCAGTGCCTCCCAGTCAGGACCTTTCGAAAACGTCCCCAGTTCACGAGAGAGTCGATGTAAGAATTAAACCTGTTGCCTTGTGGTCAGGAAGTAATGAAACTTGAATTTCTTGTGTAGTTTTAGTTGAGGAAGTGACAAGTAGGCCGCTATGAAATGTTCCTGATTTTGTTTTGGAGTGGGGTGGAGGGGGGTGAAATTATTGCTCAGATAGCCGTGAAAATTCCTTTATTCGCCTTGTGTTTTTCTGGACAAGGGGAGAAATGCACCGCCCTCCTGTTGATCTGCAAGTTTTTTTCCTGTATACAAGATTATATATATATATATATATATATATATATATGTATATATATATATGTATATATATGTATATATATATATGTATATATATATATATTTGTTTTAGAGCACTTTTAAGTTCACATTGATCCGCTGGAGTCCACTTAAGTGAAAACAGGTTCAAGTTATTTTAACAATTTAAAATGCTAGAGTTCTGTGTCTCTGACAGGGATCAATTGTTGAATTTCAACTCCTGGAGCTATGGAAATTCTTGTTGTTTCCCTGTGTAACTGCTTACTGTTTGTACTTGGCAAAGTGAGTCATTCCATGGCCTTTCTTAGTCCCTCCGAGATGGACTCAGTTTGTGTAGAGAAAGTTGGTGAGTTTGTGTTTCCTGGTGGAGACCATCCTTCTGCTAATTTGGGTTTTGATCATGACTGTCTTGTGGAAACCCTCCATTGTTTGAAGGAAATAACTTTTAAATAAAGTTTTAAAACATGACCTTATAAAATCACTGGTTCTTCCATGCATTTGTGTTACCAGTGCTTAGAAATACTCAGTCGGAAAGGTGGTGATTATGCATCTAGAATTGTGAAAGTGCTTCCCCTTTGTAAGCAGTAATACACCACAAGTTATTTTGACTTGTAAAGTAAACTGAATTTTATAAAGACAGTTAAATAGCTTTTATTTTTTGGTAATATTTCTGGAATTTAAATAGAGCTTTAAAAATTAGTTTGGTTGTAAGCAAGTTTTAGATATTTCTGTTGGCTTAAAAACTAAAGCTTTTTTAACTGAAAGGCATGCAGTTATTAATCAGCAAGAACACTAATTTTTTGCTGGTAAATGATGTCTGATTTTACCTAGTTTCTTTTTACTTTTTGTCTTGCAAAGTCTTTTAAAATGACATACTTTTGAAGTTACATAGCTAAAAATATGCCTATTGTGATGAACTTCAAATTCTACTTAGTGATAAAATCTTTTTAAAATAAAATCTTGATAATAGGTTTTCAGTTAAGATTATGGTATTTTCCTTATAAAAGCTAGTTTTGTGAAAATGATCTTTATGTGGGTTGTGTGTGTGAAAATTGTAGCATCTGGCTTCTGTCCTAGTCCTTGCCAGTGTCTTAGATCATTTTAAGAGTGGGGTCTTGCCAGTGTTTCATATCTGCCCTCCCTGTTCATTTAACAGGATGGGAAATGTAAATTAGTAGAGGGCAGTATGATCAAAGAGAAAGAACATTGCATTGGAAACATAAATAGGCTGGATTCTGGATTATACCATTTAATTAGCCACACCACCAAAATGTTTCTCCATCTTCAGGTTGCATATAACATTCCCAGCCTACTTAGCCATGCTGTTTACACAGAGGCAATGAAGTATGTCAGAGCACTTTGTATGATTATAAAATATGACAAATTGAAAGTATCATAGGTACCAAACACTATCTTAAATTAATGCAAACGATATAACTCTACCTGGCTTTTCTTTTTTTATTCCCTCCTTCTGACTTGTATATGTCCTTCTGAATTTTGTTTAAAAAGTCATCCATTTCTAACTAACTTTGTTATTTTCCTATGTGAGAGAATTCCTTTAACTTCCCACTCTGTCTAATGCTGCACAATGTTAACAAACTGTGAAAAGATTAATGCATAATTTCATCAATAGGTCACCACCATGAATTTCAGTGTGGACATGCATTATGTGAACTGTGTTTAGTAACTGAAGACTATAGCACAATTATATGCCCTGCTTGTGAGGTAAGCTTTACCATCTTTCATATTGAATACATTACAACTTAATGTTAAAAGTAAAAATCTTAGCAAAATAAAACATATTCTTGATTAGAAACTTTTTAGTTTCATTTTTACTGCTGAATCTTTAAGCCAAGAATCCTAACAAAATACAAAGCTTTCCCCATCCATTGTATAATTGTTCAAAGTGATCAAGAAGAATACCTAGATAAGTCTTACATAAATCAGCATACAAATTTTGACTCTGGGGAGAATTCTGTGGAAAATTGGTTCTCACCCAAGCCGGTTTAGGTTAGTGGATAGAACATCAGCCTATGAAATGAAGGGTCCCAGGTTCAATTCCTGTCAAAGGTACATATCTTGGTTGAAGGTTCCCTGACCCTGGTTGGGGTGCATCCAGGAGGCAACCAATCGATGTGTATCTCCCACATCGATGTTTCTCTCAGTCTCACCCTTTTCCCTTCCACTCTCTCTAAAAAAATCAATGGAAAAATATCCGTGGATGATGATTTAAAAAAAAGAAAAAGAAAATTTGTTCTATTTTCATTTTAGTGAAGTATCTGTACCCTTTAATATGTACCCTTCTTT
Source organism: Pipistrellus hanaki (assembly GCF_964339955.1). Lineage (NCBI taxonomy): Eukaryota > Metazoa > Chordata > Mammalia > Chiroptera > Vespertilionidae > Pipistrellus > Pipistrellus hanaki. The sequence goes on from NC_140505.1 coordinate 96,740,851, forward strand.
CCCACATCAAAATTATTCAAATTTTGAACACCACCTGCCCCTCAATCTTTGTGTGTTATCAAATTTATATTTGTAGAGATGCCATAGTATAAAAAGAAAAACAAAATAGTGGCCTAAAGTTAATGTTAACTTCAGAAGCATTAAAAATAGTACACTTGCACTAGAACTAAAACTATGAACCCATAATAATGAGAATAGGTCAAAGGTTTAAAATAAAATTTAATGAACATTGTTTCCATTTGCTACAAATACTAATGGAATTTGTTTTATATAGTTTAGTATGTTTCAGGAAAGTTGTCTTAATCTCTAAATTAAACATGGTAAAAATAAATATATACAAATGTATATAATTTTGTGAAATTTTTAATTGTAGCAGAAACATGTACATATTAGAAGATGTCTGTTTTAGAATTACATACTTTTACAAATTAAGGCCTTCGTTGTGGGAAATTATTTTTTTGTTTTGTTTTGTTTTGTTTTCACTGGAGGATATTTTTCCCATTGATCTTTAGAAAAAGTGGAAGAAGGAAGAGAAAAAGAGAGAGAGAAACATTGATGTGAGAGAGACAAATCGATTGGTTGACTCCCAAGGGCACCCCACCTGGGGCTATTGAACCTGCAGTCCTTCAGTGCTTGGGCCAACACTCTAATTGCTGAGCAATAACAGCCAGGGCAATTGTGGGAAATTATTATTCCCTTTCCTTTCTTGACAGTAGGTTCCTATGTGGTTGGCTACATAGCTAAGATAAGGGGTGAGCGGATCTAGCTCTTGTAGTTGTAACGGAAGATCGCTGACCTATTCCTTTTTGTGATGGAAAAAGAGTAAGGGAAAAGGAAGAAGCAGGTAGCCAGAACTGTTTCTGCTCATATCCATTCTCTTCTAATATTTAAACGTAGACAAATTTATTATAATACTAACATGTTCCCTTTTTTGGCAAATGATTTCATGTTTATTGGTTTTAAATCATTATACTGTATTATTTTGGTTAATATCTATACAAATGTTTATAGTGTATTTACAAATATTGGTTTTGATTTAAGGTCGTGATAAATCTATTTTGTATCATTCTGACTAGTTCTGACTCTGTCTTTGGGAGACATGTGATTTGTCCCATCCTTCCATTCTTTCTCCCCCTTCCTGGTGCTGTTAGCAAGGGACTATATTGAGACTCTTCAGACACACTAAAGCCGATTGCTTTTTAAAGGAGTCCTTCAATAAACCTTCCTGAAATTGTTACCACTCTTATTAGTTTTTAAAGTTTACATTTTTGCTGATGTCTAGCACTATATGGAATAAGAGAGAATGGGAGAATCTAGTCTTAATTAGTGAGAGTATGAATTTATAAAATACTTAAGGAGTGGTTTATTGCTTTTAACTTAAGTATGTACCCTAAAAAGTATGTGCCCTATAAAAATTTAAGTAGCTATATTTACATTAGACTTACAATTTATCTGTAATATTTAAGGTAATGTTATTTACTTCAAACTTAAGCCTAAAATGATTTTATTCAGGATTAAGGGTATGCATTTGTTTTTATTTCTGAGTTTGGTTGAATATTTATCTACCAATCTTTATCTTTCATAGTTGTATAGGGTTTTTTACTAACCCTTCTAGGCTTTTGATTGATATTAATGGTTATTTAATAAAATCAGTTCTATAATTTTGCACAGCAAGGTGGCAGATTTTGTTTCAAATAGGATCATACTTAGGCATCATTCCAGAAATACCGACATTTTATTTATCTTTCAGACCTGAGTCCAAAAATATATTGTACACAAAGAAAGGATAGTTTATCCAGTCAACAGATAACTAATATATATTAAAATTCCACGTGGGTTGGGAATGTTGTTAATATTCAATTGAAAATGTAAACTGGAAGAAAATATAGGTACTAGTAACTGATTCTTAGAAGGGAAAGCCTTGTTAAACTTATCACTGAAATCAGAATCCTAAGAAGAAATGCTGGTTAAATTTGACCACAATTTTTTATTTACAAGTAACAAAACAAGTAACACAATTTTTTATTTATAAGTAACAAAACACCACCATAAACACACACACACACACACACACACACACACACACAAAAAAAAAAAAACCACACAACAACAACAACAACAAAAAAAAACACGTAAATGACAAGCTGGGTGGGGAGAGGAAGAATACTTTTATTATATATATTACAAGTTAAGAATCTTTGTACAGTTTTAATTGAAATCTTTTAAATCAGTTGTATTTAATATATATTTTTTTAATTTTGGAAGAAATGTCCTGCATCAAATCTGTTTATGGTCTTCTTTCTGTGCCAATAATGCTCTCAAAAACATGGTAAATGTTCCTAAAATCCACCAGACTTTCTGTAAGAAGTGTGTCAAGCATCAACCTCTAAGGAAACAGTCCAGGAAAAGAAAGGATTGTTTGCACAGGGAAAGCAGTGTTACAATAGGAAGCAGAGTAACTGTGGAGGGCAGATTAAGTTAATTTTCTAAAAAAAGGCTAAAACTGCAAAGAAGATTGTGCTAAGGTTTGAATGCATTGAGTCCATTCTTAAAGAATGCTGGCTGTATGGTAAGAGATGCAGGCATTTGGAGGAGGAAATAATGGCAGCTGAATAGGCAGACCTGTAGTGTACCTCATCCCAGTGCCAGACTGGAAATACAACAAAATTGGAGAACATTCATATGGAATTACCAACTGAGCTCCAGTGAGGAGGAGACATATTGAGGAAGGACAGAAAATACCTGGAAACCTGTAGAAAAGGCAGGTCATGAGAGGAGCTGACTCAGCTCCCAGGGGCAACAGGCCAGCGGGCCAAGAGGGAGGAGGGAACTCCTGGCTACAGGAGAGTCCGTTCCCTCAGAGGGTAAAGGCCTGGAACCCAGATTGGGCTCCATTGCCCTGAGCAACAGAGCCGAGACCTGATGCTCACATAACATCTAGTCATGAAAAGTGGCAGGGCTGTTGGCCACGGCAAAGCCTGGAGCCCATAGATCAGAGCTGTAAAGAAAGTCACAGTTTTGACTTTTTTCTTTTCTCTAAACCCAGAGCCTAGCAATTTTCATTTTCGACTCTTCAAAGGAGGTTTTGGTTCAGGGAGGGAGATGTGGACTCGAGGTGCCTAAGAAGAGGCTGAGGTGGGAAGCTTTGTGGGGAGACTTGGTAAAATAGCAGCCAGTGATAACCGGAATGGTGAGCTGAGGTTTTTTTTCTCAGGGTCGTGTCCCACGATGCTGAAGAATGTGACCAGAAGATTTAAGCAGAGTGTGGAAGATTTATTACAAGCAGATTCAGACTCTTATACCCCTGGACTACAAGTCTTTATTGGGCCCCTGTCCCCTTGTGGGGAGTCTGAATCTGCTTGTAAAAAAAAATGTGTATACACACACACACACACACACACACACACACACACACACTACAAGCCTGCTCTGTGTCTAAATTGTTTTTGCCCAGCAACAGACCTAAATGTTCCCTGTTTCTATGTGTTCTTTCTCTGTTCTTATGCTGAACTTTTTCTGTTTCTGTGTATTTGTACATTTTGTTTACTGCAGGCCCTTCCTTGGTTTCCCATGCCTCTTGCTTTGAGTCCACAAACATTTTACTATTTCTTTTTGGTTGGTTCCTGTGTTAGGCTTGCTCAAACTGCCATGTCTGCCCCTGCCTATGTTTCACCTGCCTTTGTTTTCCTCCTTTCACCAGGTGCATTTTGTTCTAGGCCCCCAAACAAAACATCCATTTTTCTTGAGAGGAGCTAGCCACTTCCAGAAGCCACAGAGAAAGTAAAGAAACAAAACAGCCTGCCCCACCCTGCATTTTGATCTTGTCAGAGTAAACAAAAGCAGAGGCCAAGCTTAAAGGTTTGAACAGTCTCTAGCAGCCCTCAGTGACTGGATTGAGGGGAGGGGCCGTCCTCCCCACTATGCTGGGAACCAGACTGATATGTTCACCTCACTGGAGAACTAATAAAATCTCAAGGTTTCCAGCTGACCCCATGTTCTCCATACAGGATGTCTGACCAGCCAAGGGCAGAATAATGTTTTGGGCCACTCATAGAGGAGTAGACAGGAAAACATACCCATCATATTCCCAGAAAGCTAAATAGTACCTCCCCTACCTAAAGTTCTTTCAAAATCAGACTTTTGAGTGATTAAGATTGACAGCTGCCTAGTGGGCAAAAGTGTTCAGAGGCGGAGTCTGGGGAATCGGGGAAAGTTTGCTGACCCAGCCCTGGGCGGTTGCTGCTAACAAACCTACTTTAGAGGGCAGTTGATCCTTCCTCTTTGCAGCCAAGGCAGGTGGAGACAGATGCAAGTGGTGGATTGGTGGATCACTTGGAGCTTTAAACAGATTTTGTAAGTCAAAAGACAGTGCCTGATAGTGATTAGCACCTAAGTACCTAACAGGAAGCCCAGAATTGGCAGACAAAACATAAGAGTGGTATCCAAAGCAAGCTCCTAAGGGGCATTAAACTTAGCTGAAGCTAACACCTCTTTATTTTTTTTCTTTCTTCCTTTTTTTTCTTTTCTCTTCTTAGATTTTCTCTTTCCTTCCCTCTTTTCCCTTTTAAAATATATCTTTTTTATATGCTTTATTGGTTTGTTATTCTTATCTCTGTTTCATTCATATATCTAATTTTCTTCTTCCTGTTTTCTAATTTTTTTTCTTTTTTTCACCAAATATTTTTTTCTCTTCTCTTTCTCCTGCTTTCTCATCCTTTTTCTTTTTCTTTTTTTTAAAATAAATTTTTATTGTTCATATTATTACAAATGTTCCTTCCCCCCCCCCCATTGCTCTCCTCCACCAGGTTCCCACCCTACCCTCTGCCCTTTCCCCACCCCCCATTGTCCTCATCCATAGGTGCACAGTTTATGTTCAGTCTCTTCCCACATCCCCCTCTCCCCCTTTCCCCAAGAATCGTCAGTTCACTCCCCTTCCATACCTCTGATTCTATTATATTCAACAGTTAATATTGTTCATCAGATTTTTTTTTTTAAAATTTCCTTGGTTTTTAGATTCACTTGTTGATAGTTACGTATTTGTTGTTCATAATTTTTATCTTTATTTACTTTCTCTTCTGAAAGAACCCCCCTCAGCAATTCATATAATTCTGGTTTGGCGGTGATGAACTCCTTTAGCTTTTTTTTATTAGTGAAGCTCTTTATCTGGCCTTCAATTCTGAGTGATAGCTTTGCTGGGTAGATTATCTTTGGCTGTAGGTTCTTACTATTCATCACCTTGAATATTTCTTGCCATTCCCGCCTGGCCTGCATGGTTTCTGTTGAGAAATCAGCTGACAAACGTATAGGTGCTCCGTTATAGGTAACTACCTGCTTTGCTCTTGCTGCTTTTAATATTCTCTCTTTGTCTCTTGCTCTTGGAATTTTAATTATGATTTGTCTTGGTGTGGTTCTCTTTGGATTCCTTTTGTTTGGAGTTCTGTGCACTTCCTGGACTTGTAAGTCTAATTCTTTCATCAGGTGGGGGAAGTTTCCTGTCACTATTTCTTTCAGTATGTTTTCGATATCTTGCTCTCTCTCATCTTCTGGGACCCCCATAATTCTGATGTTGGTTCGCTTGAAGTTGTCCCAGAGGTTTCTTACATTATCTTCAATTTTCTGGATTCTCTTGCCTTCTTGCTTCTGAGGAGGAGTGTCTTCTGGCTCTTTATGTTCCAAATCTTTGACATGATTCTTGCGATCTTCCATTCTGTTTTTAGGACTCTGTATAATATATATTTTTTTAAATATATTTTTGTTGATTTTTTTACAGAGAGGAAGGGAGAGAGATAGAGAGCTAAAAACGTCGATGAGAGAGAAACATCGACCGGCTGCCTCTTGCACACCCCCACCGGGGATGTGTCCGCAACCAATGTACATGCCCCTGACAGGAATCGAACCCGGGACCTTTCAGTCCGCAGACCGACGCTCTACCACTGAGCCAAACCAGTTTCGGCAGTATAATATTTTTTATTTCAGACAATCTATTCTTTATTTCTTGTTGATTCCTTATCATTTCTTGTTGATTCCTTATTAATTCTAGTTGATCCCTTTTCATATCCTCATAGGTTTTATCGACCTTTTCTAGGAAATTCTTGAAAAACCTTGTAAGCGTAGATTTGAACTCTATATCCAGTCGCTTTTTGTCCTCCATTTCTTTCGTTTGTGTTCTATTTCGTTGTCTTGGCATTTTCGCAGCTTCCCTGATGGGGTGGGGTTTCAGGGTGGAGCCTACAGCCTTGGCTTTCGTCAGCCACGCCCTATGCGGCTCCTGAGTCTCAGTAATCCCCAGGGTCCTTCAATACTCACTGCAAGCACCTCTGAGAGAAAGGTGCCCTCGATTTTCGCCTGCTACCAAACAGTCTAGGCTCTTCCCCAATGAGCCCAGAACTGGGGTTCAGTTCATTTGGAAGTGGGGTTGGAGGTGGCATTCAGAGCAGTCTGGAGCCCCTGTCTCCTTCCCGCCAGGGCAATCCCACAGCACAGCCAACCATCCCTTCTCTGCATGCAATGTGCGCACCTCCAGGACCTCCTTTCGCCGCTCCCCCGGAGTTCCGCCTTACGGCCCAGCTCCCTCTGTTTGAGCCTGGGTCCCTGGGGTCTGGCCTAGAACTGGGGTTCAGAGCAGTCGGAACTGGGGCCCAGCACAGTCGGAGCTTTTATCTCCTTCCTGCTAGGGAACGCCAGCCTGGCACTCAGCCGCCCCTCCTCTCCGGCTCTGTTCTCTCCACGCGTGCCGCGTGTCTCTGAACCTTAGTCTTTTACAGCTCCTCTGTGCTTCCTTCTGGTTTTCTCCTTGTTTCTCATTGTAGAATTTCCAGTCAGTCAACTTTCCTATAGTTCTGGGTAATGTCCATTTTATATTTTAGTTGTATTTTATTGAAATTGTTGTGTGCGGCTGCGGCTAGGTGTTTACCTGTGCAGCCATCTTGGATTCTCTCATCCTTTTTCTTATTTTAGGTCTATCTGCTTTCTCCTGGATTTTCTTTTCAAATTTTTTCCCCCCATCTTTTCTCCGTCCTTTATTTTAAGCCATTGTCCTTTCCCTAGTCCTGTGATTTTGATTTTTATTTATCTTAATTTCATCTATGCATCTACATATTTTGCCCCACCCCTCTATCTTACTATTTCTGGTTTATGCTTTTTTTGGTCTGTTTTGTTTTCTCACCGTATCTTCCTTTATTTTTTCTATCATTCTTGCTCTCTTTTCTCTTTCCTAATTCTATCTTTTCTGGTGGTTGCTTTTGTTAGTGCTATAGAGGTCTTGTGTATATCCTTTTTTGTTCTGTTTCATGTTTTGTATTTTGTTCCGTGTGGTCAGCACCTCTACAACATTTCTCATGATATGGTTGGGTGAGCCACATGGTCACCCAGTCTGAGAGAAGACTCCATCCATGAATGGGACAATAACATTCAAGATCCAACTATAACAGGAGAACCCAAACAATTCAAGTAAGGGTCTTTCCTAGAGCACCCAGCTCAGGCAATATAAGGGACTGCACCAGTGGGTCCCACAAAACACCTACTATATATGACTAACCCCCAAAATCTGGGAGGCATGGTAGTTTAATCTAATACATAGAAATAAATATAAAGGAACAGAAAAAATGGGGAGACAACCCCTGAATGAAAGAAAAGGAGGAATCACCATAAAAAGAATTAAATGAAATGGAGGCAAGCAATTTGTCAGATAAAGAATACAGAATAATGTTAATAAGGGTGCTCAAACAATTCAGTGAGAACTACAAGCAACTTAATGAGAATTAAAAGGAAATTAATGAGACTACTAAGGGACTTAATGAGAGCTACACCAACTTTAAAAGAGAGGTTGAAAGAATAAATAAGAATCAACTGGGAATGAGGAACAACATAGATGAAATAAAGAACACCCTAGAAGGATACAACAGTAGACTAGAAGAAGCTGAGAACCAAATAAGTGAATTAGAAGACTAGGTATAAAAACATTCATTCAGATAAGAAAATGGAAAAAAAAAAATTAAAAACAGGAGAAGAATTTAATGGAGCTTTGGGACAACATAAAATAAAACATTTGCATCAAATAGGTATCAGAAGGAGGAGAATCCAAGAAATGAAGAGAGAACCTGTTTGGAGAAATAATGGCAGAAAATTCCTCTAACATGTTGAAGGAAAAAGTCACTCAAGTTCAGGAAATAGAGAGATTCCCAGTCAAGATGAACCCTGAAAGATGCTAGACACTTATGAATTAAAATAGCAAATATTAAAGACAAAGCAAAAGGCTGTAAGAGAGAAATAAATTACCTACATGGGAGCTCCTATTAGACTATCAGATAACTTCTCAATAGAAACACATCAGGTTAGAAGGAAATGGCATGAAGTATACAAGGTAATGAAAAACAAAAGACTGAACCCATGACTACTTTATCCAGCAAGGTATAATTCAAAATTGAAAGTGAAATAAAGAGATTTTCAGACAAAAAGGCTAAAAGAATATATTACCACCAAGCCAACACAGTAAGAAATGTTAAAGGGACAATTGTAAGAAGAAAAAGAAAGAGAAGACAGGTGTAAAGAGTAAGGATGGAAATAAGTACCTATCCTATATAATAAAGGCAGAATATGCAAATTGACCATAACTCTGTGACAAAGAAGGTGCCCACAGCTTCTTGGAGCCAGTGTGTAACACCATTATGACCGAAGCTCAACCAGACCGGAAGTCAGTGCTGGGTTGTCGTGGCAACCCAGTGCTGACTGCTTCTGCTGCAAGCATGTGGCTTCAGATCGGCCAGAGAGAGGCCTGAAGCAAGGACCGATCTGTTGCCTCTGTGGCAGTTTTTGACTAGCATTTGCCTCTCTCTCACTTTCCCATTCTGGCCAGCAGCCACACCTCCATTTCTCTCTAGGACTCCACTGGAGAGAAAGGATGATCAGTCCCACTTTTCTGATCAAGCCCCATTGATAGGCCCACAGATGCTGACTGGCATAGAAACTGACCAATCAGAACCAAATATGGGGGCTTAGAGTTGTTTCTGTCCAGGGAGAGCAGTCGATCCCGAGGCCGGCTCCAGCAATGGCCTTCACAAATTTATAGAAAGTGTTCATCAGTGACAGCTTGGACCCTTGCTGCCAGAAGATCCTGCAAGATGGAGGGCTGCAGGTGGTGGAGAAACAGAACCTGAGCAAAGAGGAGCTGATAGCCGAGCTGCAGGACTGGGAAGGCCTTATTCTCTGCTCGGCCACCAAGGTGACCACGGATGTCATCAACGCAGCAGAGAAGCTCCAGGTGGTGGGCAGGGCCGTCACTGGTGTGGACAACATGGATCTGGAGGTCGCCATGAGGAAAGGTATCCTGGTCATGAACTCTCCCAATGGGAACAGTCTTAGTGCTGCAGAGCTCACCTGTGGGATGATGATGTGTCTGGTCAGGCAGATTCCCCAGGCAACGGCTTCGATGAAGGTTGGCAAATGGGACCAAAAGAAGTTCATGGGAACCGTTGAATGGAAAGACCCTGGGAATTCTTGGCCTGGGGAGGATCAGGAGGGAGGTGGCCATCCAGATGCAGTCCTTCGGGATGAAGACTATAGGGTACCCCATCATCTCACCAGAGGCCTCGGTCTCCTTCAGCATTCAGCAGCTGCCCTGAAGGAGATCTGGCCCTCTGTGACTTCATCACTGTGCATACCTCTCCCTTCCCCTCCACAACAGGCCTGCTGAACAACAGCACCTTCGCCCTGTGCAAGAAGAGCATGTGCATAGTGAACTGTGCCCGTGGAAGGATAGTGAACGAGGGTGCTCTGCTCCAAGCCCTGCAGTCGGGGAAGTGAACGGGAACAGTGCTGGACATGTTCACAGAGGAGCTGCCTCAGGACAGCACCTTGATGGACCACAAGAACATCATCAGCTGCCCCCACCGAGGAGGCCAGAGCCACTGTGGGGAGGATTTCGCTGTCCAGTTCATGGACATGGTGAGGGGGAGAGCCCTTATGGGGGTTGTGAATGCCCAGGCCCTTACCAGAGCCTTCTCTCCACACACCAAACCTTCAATCGTTCTGGCAGATCCTCTGGGGACTCTGATGAGAGTCTGGGCAAGGTCCCCCAAAGGGACCATCCACGTGGTAATTCTTCAGTTCCCTGAAGAATGCTGGAACTCTGAGCCCCACTGTCATTGTTGGCCTCCTGAAAGTTGCTTCTAATCATGTGGATGTGAACTTGGTGAATGCCAAGCTGCTGGTGAAGGAGGCAGGCCTCAATGTAACCACTTCCCATAACCCCACTGTGCCAGGAAAGCAAGGGTGCGGGGAAGGCCTCCTGAGTATGGCCCTGGCAGGTGCCCCCTCCCATGCTGTGGGCTCTGTCCAGGGTACCACACCTGTGCTGCAGGCACTCAATGGAGCTGCCTTCAGACCAGAAGTGCCTCTCTGCAGGGGTCTGCCCCTGCTCCTGTTCCGGGCTCAGCCCTCCAACCCTGTCATGCTGCTTGCCATGATTGGGCTCCTGGCAGAGGCAGGCGTGCAGCTGCTATCCTACCAAACCTCGGTGGTGTCCAATGGGGAGGCCTGTCATGTTATGGGCATCGCCTCCCTGCTGCCCAGCCTGGACAACTGGAAGCAGCATGTGACGAAGGCCTTTCAGTTTCATTTCTGACCTTGGGGCTCACCAGGACCAGCCTTGGGGGCTTTGTGATCAACATTGACAGGTCACATTCCTAGGGCTGACAACCACTTATGTGGTCTGACCCCTGAAATAACCACTTAATAAACAGCCCACCCATCCACCCCCCCCCCCCAAAAAAAAAAAGAACCAAGTCTTGGTCAACTGTGAGGAGCCAATGGCTGCCTAGGAAGAGGAGCTTTTGACGCTGACTGGCATAGAAACCTTCCAATCAGAATCAGGTTGACTGGCACAGGAGGACAGTTGGGGGCAAGATCAGGACGACAGGGGAGGGCCATTGGGGGAAAGATCAGGCTGGCAGGGGAGGGCAGTTGGGGGCAACCAGGCTTGCAAGGGGAGGGCACTTGGCAAGATCAGGATGGCAGGGGAGGACAGTTGGGGGCAACCAGACAGATGGGGGAGGGCAGTTGAGGGTGAGATCAGGCTAGCTGGGGAGGGCAGTTAGGGGCAATCAGATAGGCAGGCAAGTAAGCTGTTAGAATCCAGCAGTCCCAGATTGTGGGATTGGGCCTAAATTGGCAGTCGGACATCCCCCCAAGGGGTCCTCGATTGGAGAAAGTGCAGGCTAGGCTGAGGAAACACCCCCCTCCGTGTACGAATTTCATGCACTGGGCCACTAGTCTTAAATATAAATGGCTTAAATACTCTTCAAAGGTTATGAGGTTCCTGAGTGGATAAAAAAATGACCCATATATATACTGTCCGCAGAGACCAACCCCAGAATAAAGGACTCACACAGACTGAAATTGAAAGGATGGAAAAAACTATTCCAGGCAAATGGAAATGGAAAAGAAAGCTGTGGTAGCAATGATAATCTAACCAAATATACTTCAACATAAAGGCCATGAAAGAGATAATGAAGGCTACTTCATAATACTAAAGGAATCAATACAACAAGAGGATATAACTCTGGTAAACATATGTACCCAATACAGGAGCATCCAAATACATAAAAAAATCTTCTGGAGGATATCAAGGGAGAGATTGACAGCAATACTATATAATAAAGAGGGAATATGCTAATTGACATCACTCCATCACAAATATTGCTGCACCCATAGCTGAGGCCAAATTTCCATAAGGAGCCTTAACAAGCAATCAGCAGAGACTTGAGGCTATACCCTTCCCCGCCCCTGTGAGGCTTGACAGGGGATCTCAGGCTGCACCCCCCACCAGGCTGGGCTTGACAGGAGACCCTCCAGGTGCACTTCCTGTCGTGGTGCTGGGCTAGGGGACCTCAGACCGCACCCCCTGCCTGGCAGGGCTTGATAGGGGACATCACTGGATTGATCTTCTAGACAGAAAATTAACAAGGAAACAGCGATCCTAAACAATACACTAGCTCAAATAGAATTGACATTTTCAGAGCTTTTCATCCCAAAACTATAGAATATATATTCTTCTCAAGTGCACATGGAACATTTTCAAAAATAGACCACATGTTAGGACACAGGCCAAATCTCTACAAGTTCAAAAAGATTGAAATCATATTAAGCATCGTCTCAGATCACAATGGCATGAAATGAGAAATTAATTGTAATAAAAACACTCAAAAACTCTCAAACACATGGAGGCTAAATAACATGATATTAAACAATAAATGGGTTACCAAAGAGATAAAAGAGGAAATAAAAAACATCCTGGAAACAAATGAACACACTACAACCTAAACTCTGGGACAAGTGAAAGCCATCCTGAGGGAAATTCAAAGCACTACAGGCCTATCTAAAAAAAAACAAAAAACAAAACAAAACAAAAAACCAGAACAAAAACAAAACAAAAAACTAAAAAACGAAAACAAAACAAAAAACTAAAAAATAAAACCAAGAAAAACTTTTAATAAGGTATCTAATCCTACAACTTAAAAAAATAGAAAGAGAACAAAAAGGAAAACACGGAGTAAGTAGAAGGAAGGAAATAATAAAGATCAGACTGGGAATAAATGACATAGAGACTAAAAATATGTATAATTTATATAAATATAAAAGATCAATAAAACCAAGAGCTGGTTCTTTCAAAAGGAAAACAAGATTGATGAACCTCTACAGACTCATCAAGGACTCATCAAGAAACAAAGAGAGAGGACTCAAACAAAATCAAGCAAAAGAGGTGAAACAACAACAGACCCAAGAGAAATAAAAAAGATCATAAAAAGTACTATGAACAACTATATTGCAATAAATTAGGCAACCTGAGCGAAATGGACATTTTCCTAGAAAAATACAATCTTTCAAGACTCAATCAGAAAGAAGCAGAAAACCTGAATAGACTGATAACTATTGATGAGATTGAAGTAGTAATTAAACCAATAAACTTCCAGCAAACAAAAGCCCTGGTCCAGAAGGCTTCACGGGATGTTTACCAAACATTTAAAAAACTAGCACCTATCTGCCTCAAACTCTCTCAGAAAATTTAAGAGGAAGGAACACTTCCAACTTTTTTATGAGGCCAGAATTACCCTAATTCCAAAACCAGATAAAGACATTGCAAAGAAAATTACAGGCCAATATCCCTGATAAGCATAGATGCTAAAATCTTCAAAATTTTAGCTAATCTGATCTAGCAATATATTAGAAAGATCATATACCATGACCAATTGCAGTTTATTCTGGGATGCAAGGCTAGTACAATATTTGCAAATCAATAAATGTGATATATCACATAAACAAATAGGCAAAAATCACATGATCAGATCAATAGATGCATAAAAAGCATTCGACAAAAAATGACACCCATTTTTTATAAAAACTCTCAGCAAAGTGGGAATAGAGGGAGTATATGTCAACATGATAAAGGCCAGATATGACATATCTGTAGCAAACATAATCAATGGGCAAAAACTAAAACCATTTCCACTAAGAAAAGAAACAAGACAGGGATGCCCGCTTTCCTCACTCTTATTCAACATTAGAGGCCCAGTGCATGACTTTGTGCACCAGTGGGGTCCTTCAGCCTGGCCTGTGGGATTGGGCCAAAACCAGCTCTCCAACATCCTCTGAGGGGTCCTAGATTGCAAGAGGGTGCAGGCAGGGCTGAGGGACCCCATCAGTGCACAATCAGGGCTGGGGAGGGACCATGGGAGAGCCTCAGGGCATGTTCGGCCTGTCTTGCTCAGTCCCCATTGGCTAAACCCCCAAAGCAAGCTAACCTACCAGTCGGAGTGTCTGCCCCCTGATGATCAGTGCACGTCATAGTGACTGGTCGACCAGTCTACTGTCTGCCCCCTGGTGGTCAGTGCACATCATAGCAAGTGGTTGAGTGGCCTTAGCATATCATTAGCATATTATGCTTTATTGGTTGAACAGCCAACTGGACACTTAGCATATTAGGCTTTTATCATATAGGATAATACTGGAAGTTTTAGGCATAGCAATCAGACAAGAAGAAATAAAAGGCATCCAAATAGGAAAGGAGAAAGTAAAGCTATCATTATTCACAAGTTACATGATATGGTACCTAAAAATACTAAAGACTCCATCAAAAAATTATTAGATTTAATAAATGAATTTGGCAAGGTAGTAGGATATAAAATTAACACCTAGAAATTGTTGGCATTTTTACATACCAATAATGAACTCTCAGAGAAACTAAAAATCCCATATACCATTGCAACAAAAAAAATTAACATACTTAGGAATAAACTTAACCAAGAAGTTAATAAACCTGTGCTTGAAAAACTACAGGATGTTGGAAAAAAGATATAATCAAGAAGATATAATCAAGTGGAAGAGTATATCATATCCGTGGATTGGTAGAATTAACATCATTAAAATGGCAATACTGCCCTAACTGGTTTGGCTCAGTGGCTAGAGCGTCGGCCTGTGGACTGAAGAGTCCCAGGTTTAATTCTGGTCAAGGGCATATACCTTGGTTTCGGGCACATCCCCAGTGGGGGGTGTGCAGAAGGCAGCTGATCGATGTTTCTCTCTCCTCAATGTTTCTAACTCTCCCTCTCTCTTCCTCTCTGTGAAAAATCAATAAAATATGTTTAAAAAATAAAATGTCAATACTACCCAAAGCAATCTATAGATTCAGTGCAATCCTATATAATAAAAGCCTAATATGCTAAGTGTCCAGTTGTCCAATCATCCATTCAACCAATCAAAGCATACTATGCTAATGATATGCTAAGGCCACTCAATAGCTCGCTATGATGTGCACTGACCACCATGGGGGCAGATAATTGACCACTCAACTGCTCGCTGTGACATGCACTGACCACCAGCAGGCAGACAGTTGGCCAGTTGACCAGTTACTATAATGTGTGCTGACCACCACCGGGAAGACACTCTGACCAGTAGGTTAGCTTACTGCTGGGGCCCAGCCGATCAGGACTGAGCAAGACTGGCCAGACATGCCCTAGAGCCCTCCCATAATCCCTTCCTGGCTGGCCGATCTCCTGTGGCCATGATCGTGCACCAGTAGAGGTCCCTTAGCCTGACCTGCTCCCTCTCGTAATCCAAGACCCCTCAGGGGAGGCCGGAAAGCCAGTTTCAGCCTGATCCTGTAGCCAGGCTGAGGGACTCCACTAGAGCACCAGGCCTCTAGTCCCTAATAAAAGAACTGTTCTTTTAGAACAAATGCTCCAAAAATGTATATGGAACCAAATATGACCCCAAATAGGTACAACAATCTTGAGAAAGAACAGAATTGGAGGAATCACATTACCAGATAATCAAGTTATAGTACAGTATTTAGAACAGCCTGTGACTGGCATAAGAATAGGCATAGAGATCAATGGAACAGAACACAGAAGCCTGAAATCAATCCATGCCATTATGTTTAACACATTAAGCCCCATGTCAGTCAGCAGTAACTGACACTATACTTTTTAAAATATATATATATATATTTTATTGATTTTTTACAGAGAGGAAGGGAGAGGGATAGAGAGTTAGAAACATCGATGAGAGAGAATCATCGATCAGCTGCCTCCTGCACACCCCCTACTGGGGATGTGCCCGCAACCAAGGTACATGCCCTTGACCGGAATTGAACCTGGGACCTTTCAGTCTGCAGGCCAGTGCTCTATCCATTGAGCCAAACCGGTTTCAGCATGACACTATACTTTCTGTCCAGAAGACAAAACAGGCTGGCGCTTAATGTGTTAATATTTGATAAAGGAGGCAAGAGAATACAATGGAGTCAAGATAAGTTTCTTCAATAAATGGTGTTTGGAAAATTGGACAGATATGTGCAAGAAAATGAAACTAGACAACAAACTTACACCATACACAAAGATCAACTCAAAATGTATAAAAGACTTAAATGTAAGTTGTGAAACCATAAAAATCCTAGAAGAAACCATAGACATAAATATCTTAGACATCTCTCTTAGCAATATGTTTACAGATACATATCTCACAGCAAAGGAAACTAAGGAGGAAAACATGGGAGTACATAAAAATAAGTTTCTGCACAGCAAAAGAAACCAACAATATTAAAAGGGAGCACACTGTATGGGAGAATATATTTGGAAATGATACAATAAGGGGTTAACTTCCAAACTATATAGGAACTGATACAATTTAATAAAAGGAATACAAACAATTCAATTAAAAAACGGGCCAAAGACCTAAATAGACACTTCTCCAAAGTGGACATACAGATATGGCCAAGAGAAATCTGAAAAAATGCTCAAAGTTATTAATCATCAGAGAGATGCAAATTAACAGTGAGGTATCACCTCACACCTTTCAGAATGGCTACCATCAACAAATCGTCAAATGAGAATGTGGAGAAAAGGGAACCCTATTACACTGCTGGTGGGAATACAGACTGGTTCAACCACTGTGTAAAACAGTATGGAGTTCCTCAAAAAATTGAAAATGCAATTCTCATTTGACACAGTGATCCCACTTCGAGAAATATATCCTAAAAAACTGAAACATCAGAAAGAATATATGCATCCCTATGTTCATAGCAACACAATTTATGATAGCCAGAATTTGGAAATAGCCCAAGAGCCCATCAGCAGATGAGGAGATTAGAATACTAGGCAGAAAAAAAAATACTAGGCAGCTGTAAAAAAAAAAAAAAAAAAAAAAAAAAAGACAAGACCTCTATTTGCAACAGCATGGATGGATCTGGAAAGTATTATGCTGAGCAAAATAAGCCAGTCAGAGAGAGCTAAGTATCGCATGACCTCATTCATATGTGGAATCTCATGGACAAAATAAACGGATGAACAAAAAAGATGCAGAGACATAGAAGCAAGGAACAGACTATGGAACCTCAGAGGGAAGGTGGGGGAGGGTGAGTAGATAGGAAGAGATCAACCAAAGAACTTGTATGCATACATATTTGCATAACCCCTGGACACAGGTAATAGGTGGGGAATGCCTGGGGTGGATGACAGGGGCAGGTAGAATAGGTCAAGGGGGGGGGGGTGGAATGGGGACATATGTAATACTTTCAATAAAGATTTTTTAAACTAAAGAGATGTAAGCATTTTGAATTGGGAGGAGATGAGTGGTTCAGTTCTAAGCTTCATATTTTGTTTTATTATGTGACAAAATCTTGAGGGTATGTTTGCTTAAAAAATAAATCTGTTGATAATAACATTAACCTCTTACTATGAAATGTCAAATCAAAGGAGAATGAATGAGTAGGCAGATAGAAATTAAGGTTGTAACCCTCAATTTTGGGATGAGACTTTCTTAAATATAACATTTAGTTTAATGTGATTTGTTAAAGGTAACACTTTCCCCCAATTATATAGTAATATATCTTACTTAAAACATTGACAGAACATCATCTTCTCCATCAAAGATGTGTATTTAAATTTGAGACCACATAACATTTAGTCATCTGCTTTATTTCTCTTAGCAACATGAACTTATTCTCATGAGAGATTCCTGTGTTACTTTTAATGCTTACATAATAAACAATTGCACATAATTCGTGTGATTCTTATCCAGTCTATTCATTATAAACATTTAAGTGGTTTTCATAATTTTCTCTATATCTTTACATAGTTCTTCAAACCTACCCCTACCAAAAACATTCCATTAACAAGTTCTGTTAATTTCTAGCTCCAAAACAAATCCATATTTCAATTTGTGATATTTTTTTCATGTTTGGCAATATGATTGGCAAAAATGGATATCTCCTTGTTTTAAATTGCCATTCCCTGATTAGTGAAATTGAACAACTTTCAGAGGTCTTCAGTAGACCTTTTGAGAAACTGCATATTTCCCTTTTGTTTTGTATTTTCATAACTTGTAGAAACACTTCATGTAATAGGGATATTAACACTTTGTCCTATGTTTTTAACTGTTTTCTCTCAATCTTTCACTTAAATTTTTTATTATATTTAGCCTTTCAGAAATGTTTCCCTCTTTGTTCCCCACTCCATGGCTTCTGGGTTTGTTTTTTTAATTAGACCTTCCCATCTCAGAGTTAAAAAAACACACACACACACACATATATATATATTTAAATACTTATATCATGCTTTTTTAAAGATTTGTACTTGATCTTTTTAAGTATTCATATATGCTGTAAAGTAGGTATAAACTTAATTCTTCAGAATGATGAGCTGACTTTCCCAGAATAATTATTGAATATTCCTTCCTCTGTTTAATTGGTCATTTGTATTCTGTATTAAGGTCCCATGTATACATGGATCTGTTTTAGGATTCTTGTTCTATATTGTGCCAGTACCATAGTATTTTAGTTACAGTAGCTTTATTCTCTGATGAGATAAATTTCTCTCAAATGATATGTTAAAATTGTTGTACAATAATTCTTGCATAATGAATTTTCCATATGAACTTGAGAATGCTATTAATTTATATTATATATAGTTTAAGATATTAAATCTTTATCTCCAGAAACCTGATATAATTCTCCATTTACTCAGTTCTTATTTTATAATCCCCAATAAGTTACTTGATTTTCTTTTCTTAGAGCTTATATTTTCTTATTAAACTAAGGCCTGGTGGATGAAATGTGTGCAAGAGTAGGCCTTCCTTCCCCTGGCTGCGGTACTGGCTTACCTGCAGACACCTGGAACCTGGGCTTCCCTTGCGGCCCCGGTCTAATTAGCATATTACACTTTTATTAGTATAGGTTTATTCTTAAGTATTTTAAAGTTTTGAACATACCTTAACATATCATTGTAAAAATTTTACAGTAATTTTTTTTAAATCCTCACTTATTTTTTCTATTGATTTTTAGAGATAGTGGAATGGAGGGAGGTGGGGGGGGAGGGAAAAAGGGAGGGAGGAGGGAGGAAGGGAGGGAGGGAGGGAGGGAGGGAGGGAGAGAGAGAGAGAGAAACAGAGAGAGAGAGAGAGAGAGAGAGAGAGAGAGAGAGAGAGAGAGGGGGGGGGGGGGGTGGGGAACATCGATGTGAAAGAGATACACATCAGTTGGTTGCCTCCTGCAGGTGCCCCAACCAGGGCCAGAGATGAAGCTGCAACCCAGGTACATGTCCTTCACTGGGAATCAAACCCACGACCTGGTGCACAGGCCAACACTCTAACCACTAAACAACACCAGCCAGGGCTACAGTAAAATTATAAAGTATTGTTGCAAGCATTTCTTTAGAATTATGGTAGAATGAAGTATTTTAGTTAATTTAATGTTCTGCTTAACTCATAATTGCCAGATTTCTGATTTGTTTACTGATTAAAATAGGATAAAAACATCATATATGTGTGTGTGTGTGTGTATATATATATATATATATATATATATATATATATATATACACACACACACACACACACGCACACACACACAATTTTTTTTCTTTGATTTAATGAAGTTTCAAGGATCTTTAAGGCTGTTATCAAATTTATCTGTGAATGGCACATTGGTTGGTTGGATTCTGCATAAACAGAATTTATTGACTGACTTTCTGTTTTTTTGTTTGTTTTTGTCCTAAGATTGACACATCTATAAATACTAGACAAGGACACTATCCAATAGATGGATATGTTAAAGAAGGATCTTTTATGGACAAACTGCAGCCTAAAAAGTATGTTCTATGTGCACTTATTTTAGTATTTAAAAGTATTTGTGAAAGAGTAATTTTAGCATTACTAAAATATAATTTTTAGATCATTGTTTCTAACCCTTTGTTCATAAACTGCTCTTTAAGTTTATAATTTGTCTTAGCTGTTAATTAAATGGAGAATCCAGCTCCTAAGGAAGCAGTATTAGTTTGTCCTTAATTAAAGTGTAAAAAAAAAAAAAAGGAAAGCAAGATTACCATGTCAGATCAAGGATAGCTGAGAGTATGATTCTAGCAATAGCTGTTGTTGCTGGGTGAGAATAAGACATGGAGAACGAATAAGAATTTCTCTGTTGACTCTTGAGAGGGAGCAAGAATACAATACAGTGGAGGATTTGTGGAAGTAATAGATTGAGAGGTGATTTATTAAAGGACTAGAAGCTTGTTGCACAAATTTGTGCACCAGTGGGGTCCTTTGGCCTGGCCTGGGGGATTGGGCTCTCTGACATCCCCTGAGGGGTCCTGGATTGCAAGAGAATACAGGCCAGGCCAAGGGACCCTACCGGTGCACAATCAGGGATAGGGGAGGCAGGCAACCAGTGGTGATGGGGCAATTGGGTGGGCTGGGCCAGCTGGTGAGCGGGCAGGGGGTGGCAGCGGGGTCGAGGCCAGCAAGCTGGTGGCACAGACTGTCTAGGGTGGGGGGCCCTGATACCCTGCTGGTTATCCCACATATCGGCCCTGATCAACCGGCCAGGCCTAGGGACCCTACCCATGCACGAATTTCATGCACTGGGCCTCTAGTATTTGTATACTTTAAATAGAAACATCTCTTGATATCTGATATATTTTCTTTATGATTTATATTTACTATTTTGTAATAGGAATTGAATATGGAATCCTCAGGTCTAATCTACTTATATTTTTAAGAACATGAATGTTCACTTTTCAAAGTAATTGAATGTTTAAAAAATATTTAGTCTACTTCTCTTTATAAGAGTAACATTAAACATCATAGTTTCTTCTGTAAATTGTTACAGGTTTTGAGTAACTTATTCAGCATAGTGCTTACTGTGTGCTAGTCAATATGAGGATATAAAGGTAAAAATAGATTTGAAATGGATCCTTTTCCTTGAAAATTAACTTATGTAGTAAGTTCATTACCTTTTTGTAAATTATCTAGTGCTATGTAAGTACATTTTTTAATAGCTGGCATTTATGTGTATAAGTACTGACTTTAATTGAGTTTAAGACAGTGATTATCAGCATCTCTACTAAAAAATATCAGGGAAAGAGAAGTGGTTAGGAAATTAAAGCACAATTTATATAAGCTATTATTTTTAGAAATTTGTTAAGAAATTGAATTCTCTATCAAAATTAAGTTTTATATGAAAGTGTATTTAATCATGGTTTCCTCTCTTTGCTTATCATAGATGATTGAGAACCCAGTGTGTGTGTTCTTACAAGTCATCACATAAATTATTTTCTATAGACAGCAAACATTAGAATAGAAGGTTAAAACTGTTCTATTAATGTTGGTATTTAAAATAATATACTTGACATTTTTCAGGATAAAGAATTGTTCTCAGGACTTCAGAAAGACTGCTGATCAGTTCACTATTGGTTTAAAACACATTGGTTCACCATCCACACACAGGACTGTTTTGAATTCATCAGCTATAATGGCGGTATGAAAAATGCTATTTTGTAAAGTAAGATGAAGCCACCCATTTTTACTTTGTCTCTGGTAGCTTAAATTTCCTCTCAAGGTTCCTATATTACAGATTCTTTTAGAAAGCTTAAATGTAAGAGGTAAACACACTTCTTACTTGAGCCTCTTGTTTTATTCCAAACTATGCTTGAACAAATTCTCTTTTATTCCCAAGGCAGCTCATGCTACCTTTGACAACTCTGTTAGTGTTCTTGATATTTAACTATATTAGCTTCTTTCCTTTAAACCTAGTTATTGAATTCAGATTCTGTGAAATGTATATAAAGTACACATTTATAAATTCTTTTAAGTATGATTTTTTCAATTATTTTAATGGCATCCAAAAGGTCTGATGGCATTTGTTACTGATGATGATGATGTTGTTGGAAGATTAAATTTTACCCGTTACTACACCTGATAACTTTAGTGTATTTTTAAAATTTAAGACCAGAAAAAAGAACAGACCAAAATGCTGTTGAATGAAGTATTGTCCTTTTGTTACAGAGATCTTTTTTTTTCTAATCTTCACCAGAGGATACGTTTTTATTGATTTGAGAGAGAGAGGAGAAGGAGAAGGGAGAGAGAAAGAAACATTGAGATCATTTGCCTCCCATAAGCATCCTGACTGGGCATCAAACCCACCACCTTTGGTGTGTGGGACAATGCTGCAACCAGCTGAGCCACCTAGACAAGGCTGTTACGGAGATCTTTAGTGGGCTGGTGGATGAGAGAGAGAGCATTTAATCTTGCTGTCTTTTACTTTAAAGTTTAAATGTTAATATAACCAAATTATAATATTTTCCTTAAACTGTTCATTTTTACATGTGTACATTTATTGCCATGATAAATTTTTCAAGGTAGTTTTAAGCTTCAAATTGTTACAGGACACAATCTTCTTTTTTTTTTTTTTAAAGTTATCTTTAAAAAATCAGGGATGCTATAACTGAAACTCTAAAATGCTTACTTACTGGGTAAGATGAACAGTGTTATTTTTCTTGATTGCAGATTTCTTTGGTAGGTCTATGTTGCTGTTGTAACCAAAATAATAGCCTGATGTTTTTTGTGACTAATATATCTAAGTATTTTTATATAATTGTTTACGGTCCCCTTTTCACTTTTTAGGAGACTAAAACTACAGAAGAAATTGATGAAGCACTGAAGATAGCAGGCAATAATTTTGAACAATTAAGTATTGCTGTAAAAGTAAGCATTTTGAATGATTAAATTCTATCATGAATTAGGGCATAGTCTCTTTAAATATGTATACTTGGATATTCTAACACTGAAGTTAGAGATTATTAAGCACGATAATCTAGTGACAGAGAAATACACAGAAGACTGGGAAACTCCCGTGGCCTGCTGGGATTGGTCTCAGCAGCATTGTGTTAGCAGTCCACTAATGAAGAAGCTCTATCAAGGGACCATGATTTCTTATCTCTGAGCATTGCAGATCATCTTTCTAATATGCTCATTACTTGGCTATTCTTCATAAAGAGTCTTACTTTCTTTTCTCCTTTACCCCATTCCCCCAAAGAGAGGCTCACTCATTTGGTGACAAAGAACAAGCTACAAATTTACAACCAAAGCGCTCAAAGATTATGGGAGTTAAGACTTCCAACATATGAACTTGTGTGGGTGAGAGGGGGAGTTTCATAAGTCTGTCCTCTGCTCCAGTTCCCCAGTATCATGTTTTTCTCACATGCGAAATACATTCATTCAGCCAGCCAACTTAGTCTTAACATATTTCAGTGTCAGCTCTTATCCTAAATCTCGTCTAAATATCTCCCAAATGAAGTATGGGTTGAGCTCAAGGGCCAAATTCCTCTTTAACAGTGAATCTGTGAAACTAGATAGTAAATTAATTGCTTCTAAAATAATTGGTTGGACAAGGATAGGATAGACATTCCCATTCCAAAAGGAAGAAATTTGAAGAGAAAAAATGGGTCACCAATCTCAAGGAACACTTTTTTGTTTAAAAATTCAATTTGTAGAATAGTCAATATTTTAAAAATACTTGGATTAAAATGTTACTTTTTTAATTTAAGGAAAGGTGCCAGAGAGAAATCCAGCTATTTAAAATTACTTATTTCCTGGAATGACAAAACAGGATAAGAAACAAGTTTATAAAACTTAGTAGATTTTCTAGGCCATTTTGCTAGTTTGTCAGTATGTAGTGCCAACAAAGATGTGGCAGGTACCAGGATTTGAAGTTTATCATCTGATTTTTTCTTGTGTTGTTATTTTGAAAAGTCTATAAAGTGCCTTTTATTTTTAGAATTATTTGGAACAATACAATTTCTACAAAAAAAAACAAACCAAATTAGGTCTTTGTATTACGTTCTTCCTAGATGCTCGAACACATACACAATCAAACACAAGAAGAGACAGTCAGTCTTTTAAAGAATCTGGAGAAACAGTTCGATCAACTTTTTACTTCTCTTGATTCCAGGTAATAACTTAAAAAGATAGATTTAATGAAACTAAACTTTTAACATTAACTTGTCATTTTTTTTCATTTTTAAAATTAAGGTATTATATATGTACATATCTTACTATTGCCCCCCCACTCCCATACATGCCCTCCCTCCCCAGAGTTTTGCGTCCATTGGTTATGCTTATATGCATGCATACAAGTCCTTCAGTTGATCTCTTATCTCCCCCATATCTCCCTCCCCTCCCCGCTGTATTTGGACAGTGTGTTTGTTGCTTTATTGTCTCTGTATCTATCTTTCTGTTCATCAGTTTATAATGCTCTTTGTTATCCATAAATGAGTGAGAACATGTGGTATTTTTCTTTCATTGACTGGCTTATTTCACTCAGTATAATGTTCTCCAATTCCATCCAGGTTGCTGCAAATGATAAGAATTCCTTCTTTTTTATGGCAGCATAGCATTCCATTGTGTAGATGTACCATAGTTTTCTGATTCATTTATCTGTTAACAGGTACCTAGGCAGTTTCCAAATCCTAGCTATTGTAAATTGTGCTGCTATGAACATAGGGGTGCATATATCCTTTCTGATTCGTGTTTCTAGTTGCTTAGGATATATTCCTAAGAGTGGAATTACTGGGTCAAATGGGAGTTCCATTTTCAGTTTTTTGAGGAAACACCATACTGTTCTCCACAGTGGCTGCACCAGTTTGCATTCCCACCAGCAGTGCACGGGGGTTCCTTTTTCTCCACAACCTCGCCAACACTTGTCGTTTGTTGATTTGTTGATGTTGGCCATTCTGACAGGTGTGAGATGGTACCGCATTGTTGTTTTGATTTGCATCTCTCGGATAATTAGTGACTTTGAGCATGTTTTCATGTGCTTCTTGGCCTTCCCTCTGTATTCTTTTGAAAAGATTCTATTTAGATCCATTGCCCATTTTTTAATTGGATCATTTATCTTCCTTTTATTAAGTTGTATAAGCTGTCTGTAGATGTTGGAGATTAAACCTTTATCAGTGATAACATTGGCAAATATGTTCTCCCATACAGTGGGCTTCCTTGTTTTGTTGATGGTTTCTTTTGCTGTAATTGCTTTTTATTTTGATGTAGTCCCACTTGTTTATTTTCTCTTTAGCTTCCATTGCCCTAGGGGAAATATCAGTGAAGAAGTTCTTTTGGCATATGTCTGAGATTTTGCTGCCTGTGGATGCCTCTAGTATTTTTATATTTTTTCATCTTATGTTTAAGTCCTGTATCCATTTTGAGTTTATTTTTGTGTATGGTGTAAGTTGGTGATCTAGTTTCATTTTTTTGCATGTATCTGTCCAATTTTCTCAACACCATTTATTGAAGAGACTGTCTTGACTCCATTGTATGCTCATGCCTCCTTTGTCAAATATTAATTGAGTATAGAGGTTTGGGTTGATATCTGGGTTCTCTATTCTATTCCATTGGTCTATATGTCTGTTCTTGTGCCAGTACCAGGCTGTTTTGAGGACAGTGGCTTTGTAATACGGCTTGAAATCTGGTATTGAGATTCCTCCTACTTTATTCTTCTTTCTCAGGATTGCTGTGGCTATTTGGGTTATTTTTTTTTTATTCCAGATGAATTTTTGGAGAGTTCTTTCTAGGTCTGTGAAATATGCTGTTGGTATTTCAATGGGGAGTGCACTGAACCTATAAATTACTTTGGGTAATATGGACATTTTAATGATGTTGATTCTACCAATCCACGAATATGGTACGTTCTTTCATCGGTTTACATCTTCCTCTTTTTTCAGTGTCCTGTATATAGGTTTTTTACCTCCTTAATTAAGTTTATTCCTAGGTATCTTAATTTTTTTGGTGTGATGGTAAATGGGATTGCTTTTTTAGTCTCTGTTTCTGTAAGTTCACTATTGGTTTATAGAAAGGCCATAGATTTCTTGGCGTTAATTTTGTATCCTGCTACATTGCCAAATTCATTTATTAAATCTATTAGTTTTTTTGATGGAGTCTTTTGGGTTTTTTTATGTACAATATCATATCATCTGCAAATAAGGACAACTTTACTTCTTCTTTTCCAATTAAGATGCCTTTTATTTCTTCTTCTTGTCTAATTGCAATGGCGAGTACTTACAGTACTATTTCAAACAGGAGTGGTGAGAATGGGCAACCCTGTCTTGTTCTGTTCTTAGAGGGAATGGTTTTAGTTTTTGCCCATTGAGTATGATGTTTGCTGTGAGTTTATTATACAGTGGTGCCTCACACAACGAACTTAATTCGTTCCAGGAGCAAGTTTGTTATGCGAAAAGTTCGTTATGTGAAACGTGTTTTCCCATAACAATACATGTTAAAAAAAATAATTCGTTCTGTAGCATAAAATATGCTAAGATGACATAAAAAAAGATAAATTTTTTGTTATTACTGTATTGAGTTTAACTTAAAAGGACGACTGCCGTGATACGTGCGTGATTTAATTCGTAATGAAGAACGATTGCCGTGATACGTGCTTAAGTTAAGCTCAGTGACTAACGACTGCCTGCAGTGCCTGCGCAGAAGGATGCAATACATCGGCAGCGATCGTGGAAGCTCGGGCGAAGCAGTCGTGGAAGTTCGGGCAAAGCGGTCGTGGAAGCTCTGGCGACTTCGTTGTGTGAAACGAAGTTCGTTGTATGAATCATGAAATGAAGTTCGTTGTGTGCAGCGTTTGCTGTGCGAGGCGTTCTTTATGCGAGGCACCACTGTATATAGCTTTTATTATGTTGAGGTATGATCCTTCTATTCCCACCTTGTTGAGAGTTTTTACCACGAAAGGGTGTTGGATTTTATCAAATGCTTTTTCTGTATCAATTGATATGACTATATGGTTTTTATATCTCAATTTGTTTATGCTATGTATCACGATTATTGGTTTGCAGATATTGTACCATCCTTGCATTCCCGGGACAAATTCTACTTGATCATGGTGTATGATCTTACTGATGTACTGCTGGAGCCAATTTGCTAGAATTTTGTTGAGGATTTTGTCATCTAGGTTCATGAGGAGTATTGGCCTATAATTCTTTTTCATTGTGTTGTCTTTATCTGGTTTTGGTATTAGGGTGATGCTGGCTTCATAAAAGGAGGTTGGAAGTGTTCCTTCCTCTTGAATTTTTTTTGAATAGTCTGAGGAGTATAGGTTTTAGTTCTTCCTTGAATGTTTGGTAAAACTCTTCTGTGAAGCCCTCTGGCCCTGGGCTTTTGTTTCCCGGAAGTTTTTTGATGATGGCTTCAATTTCTTCTGTAGTTACTGGCCTATTGAACTGTTTAGATTTTTCTTGATTGAGTTTTGGAAGGTTATATTTTTCTAGGAATATGTCCATTTCCTACAGGTTGTCCAGTGTGTTGGAATAGAGTGTTTGTAGTATTTTGTAGCAATCCTTTGTATCTCGGCGGGGTCTGTTGTTGTTTCATTTCTTTCATTTCTGATTTTGCTTATTTGGGTCCTCTCTCTTTGTTTCTTGGTGAGCCTGGCTATAGGTTATCCTTTCACAGAACCAGATCTTGGTTTTGTTGATCTTTTGTATTGTTTCTTTGGTCTCTTTGTCATTAATCTCTGCTCTGATTTTTATTATTTCCTTTCTTCTGCTTACACTGGGCTTTTCTTGTTGCTCTTTCTCTAACTATTTGAGTTTTAGGGCTAGGTAACTTATTACCATTGTTTCTTGTTTGTTTGTTTTTTTGTTTTTTGTTTTTTGTTGTTGTTGTCGTTGTTTTTTGCAGTAGGCTTATAGAGCTATGAACTTCCCTCTCAAGACTGCTTTTGCTGTGTCCCATAGATTTTGGATTGTCGTGTTTTCATTGTCATTTGTTGCCAGGATGTTTTTTATTTCTTTCTTGATCTCTCCGGTAACTCAGTCATTGTTTAATAGCATGCTGTTTAGTCGCCATGTGTTAGATTTTTTAAGATTGTTTTTACTGTAGTTGATTTCCAGTTTTATGCCACTGTGGTCTGAGAAAATACTTGGTATGATTTCTATCTTCTTGAATTTGAGGAGACTTTGCTTATGTCCCAGCATATGACCTATCTTTGAAAATGACCCATGTGCACTTGAAAAGAATGAAAATTCTGTGGCTTTGGGATGAAATGTTCTGAAGATGTCAATTCCATCTGGTCTAGTGAGTCATTTAGGGTTGATGTTTCTTTGGTGATTTTTTGTTTAGAGTATTTGTCCAATGGTGATAGTGGGGTATTAAAGTTTCCTACTATGATTATATTGCTGTTAATCTCTCCCTTAATGTCCTCCTCCAGGAGTTTTTTGTTTTTTTTTTTAATGTATTCGGGTGCTCCTATATTGGGTTCATATGTGTTTACCAGAGTTATTTCTTCTTTTTGGATTGCTCCCTTTAGCATTATGAAGTGGCCTTCCTTATCTCTTGTTATGTCCTTACCTTTGGGGTCTAATTTGTCAGGTATAAGTATTGCTACCCCAGATTTTTTTTCATTGCCATTCGCCTGGAAAACCTTTTTCCATCCCTTCACCCTCAGTCTGTGTGTGTGTCTTTTTTTCTGAAATGGGTTTCTTGTAGACAGCAGATATATGGGTCTTGTTTTCTTATCCAATCCATTATCCTATGTCTTTTGATTGGGGCATTTAATTCATTTACATTTAAAGTTATTATTGATAGGTACTTATTTGTTGCCATTTTTATTCTATACCCCTGTATTCCTTCTTTGCTTCCTATTTCTTTTTTATTATTATAGCAGACCCTTTAGCATTTCTTGTATTGCTGGTTTGGTGGTGATAAATTCCCTTAGATTTTTTTTGTCTTTGAAGTTCCTGATTTCACCTTCAATTTTGATTGATAGCCTTGCTGGGTACAATATTCTTGGATTCAGACCCTTCCTTTGCATGACTTTGTATATTTCATTCCATTCCCGTCTGGCCTGATGAGTTTCTGTTGAGAAGTCAGTTGCTAGTCTGATGGGGGTTCCTTTATATGTAACTTTCTGTCTCTCTCTGGCTGCTTATAAGATCCTTTTTATTTTTATTTTTATATTTTATTGATTTTTTACAGAGAGGAAGGGAGAGAGATAGAGAGCTAGAAATGTCGATGAGAGAAACACCGACCAGCTGTCCCTTGCACACCCCCTACCGGGGATGTGCCCGCAACCAAAGTACATGCCCCTGACCGGAATCGAACCTGGGACCTTTCAGTCCGCAGACCGATGCTCTACCACTGAGCCAAACCAGTTTCAGCAAGATTCTTACTTTGTCGTTGGTATTTGCCAATTTAATTATAATGTTCCTTGGCATCTGTCTTTTGGGGTTCATTTTGCTTGGGACTCTGTGAGCTTCTTGGATTTGTGTGGGTATTTTCTTTCTATATCAGGAAAGTTTTCTGTCATTATTTCTTCAAACATTTTTTCTATTCCTTGCTCAGTTTTCTTTCTTTCTGGAACCCCTATTATGTGAATATTGTTTTGTTTTGTATTGACCCAAAGTTCCCTTAGGCTCTCCTCCTGCTTTTTAATTTTTTCTAGAAGCTGCTCTAATTGGGTATTTTTTCCATCTTGTCTTCTAGCTCACTGATGCGGTCCTCTGCTTCTTCTAGTCTACTCTTGATGCTTTCTATTGAGTTCTTTACAGTAGCGATGTCATTTTTCATTTCTTCTTGGTTCTTCATTTCCTCTTGGTTCTTACTCATATTGTCAAATTTGTCTTCCATTCTTTTCAGCCATCTTATGATTATTTCTCTGAATTCTTGCTCTGATAGGTTACTTGCCTCTAATTTATTTACTTCCTTTTCTGTTGATGCCTGCTTTTCTTTCATATGCAGGCTGTTTCTTTGTCTCCCCGTTGTCTCTCTCTTTAGGATGTCTGATTATATAGTTCTCTCTCTCCTTTCCGTGGTGGAATGAAGAGCTCCCTTGAATCCACATGTTTGCTCCAATTGGGGCCTCACAGCTGTTCGGTGGTCTCCACAGTTGTGGGTTTTCAGTCCTCCAAGAAGATCCACTTTCCCTTGCAAGATGGAGCAGTTTTCCATCTGAGCCCATAGCTCTGGGAGAAGTCTCAGCTGCAGTGTCGGGTGCTTGGTCAGGGAACCCCGTCTAGCAGTCCTCCACATTCTCTTAGAGTTCTGCTATCCTTTAGCTTGCCAACATACACTTCCTGAGCTACTCTCAGGTGCTCCTTCTGTCAGCTCTGGGACAAGGCTTGGAACACATCTGTCTATTCCGTCACCATTTTTTCAAGACTCATTTTATTTCTTATATAGATTCAAGTAATGAGTAACTTTTAAACAAGTTTGGAAGGTAGTAGTTGGTTTCTACAGGCTGATAATTACAACTTCAAAATGAAGAACAATTTGTACATTTTTTTATTATTTGGCCAATTTTTCTTCTGGTTCCAAAGCTAACTGTTAAAATAAACATACTTCTTTTGCCCTGACCGGTTTGGCTCAGTGGATAGAGCATCGGCCTGTGGACTCAAGGTTCCCAGATTCGATTCAGGTCAAGGGCATGTACCTTGGTTGTTGGCACATACTAGTAGGGAGTGTGCAGGAGGCAGCTGGTCGATGTTTCTAACTCTTTCCTCTCTGTAAAAAATCAATAAAAATATTTTTAAAAAAGTAAAAAAGAAACTTCTTTCTTAAAGCAGCACCGAAAACTATTTGCAAAGTCAGTTGCAGAATTCAGCTTACATGGGAAAACGCAAACATTTTCTTATATTTCCTTAATTTTTATCATATGTTTATTTGCAATAGAACAAATAATGCTCTAATACTTTCTAATATTTGTTTCTAAACAAATATATAGTTACATATCCATCACTTTTTAAAAAACTCTGATTTATGTGATCTTCAATAATCTAGTTCACATTTTACATTTGAAGAAAGTTGTGATGTGCAAAGAAATATATTAGTAATGATGTTGACCTTTTGACTTAGTTCCTTTTTTAGAAATCTCATGAGGATACCTAAAACACTATCAATGAATCAGTTGATATTCTTTGGTGATATTTGGGGATATTCTTCCATGTTGATGTTATCTCACATCTGGTCTTTCATTATAACATTTAAGTGATAGGCCCTATGCATGCATTTATTTTACAGATTTTATAGTAGTAAAATATACATAACAAAGTTTACTATTTGAACCATTTTAAGTGTACAGTTTAATGGCATATGGTAAGTTCAACTTTAAATTTCTGAGGAAACAAATTCTTTTCTGCTTTGGCTACACATTTTACATTTCCACCAGCAGTGCATAGGGTTCCAGTTTTCTGTATCCTCACGAACAGTTATTTCCCATGGTGTTTTGTTCGTTTTTTTTATAATTATGTACTGATGGATATAAAGTTGTGTCTCATTGTGATTTTATTTGCATTTCCCTAATTACTGGTGTTGCTGAGTATCTTTTCATGTGTCTATTTCTACAAAATGCAAATTCCTACAAATTGGCCATTTGTGTACTTTTTTGGGAGAATGTTTATTCAAGTCCTTTGACCATTTTTAAATTTTTAAATTATTTTTATTCATATCCCCTACGTTCTCCCCTTGGGAAGCCATCAGCTCATTCTCTATATCTACGAGTCTGTTTTGTTTTGTTTATTCATTTGGGAATTTTTTAGATTCTACATATAAATGATATCGTATGATATTTTTCATCCTCTGACTTACTTCACATAGCATAATACCTTTAGTTCTATCCATGTTGTCGCAAATGCCAATATTTCATTCTTTTTTTCTGACTGAATAATATTTAATTTATGCACAAATCTTGATTTATTCATCTATTAATTGATGCCTAGGTCATTTTCATATATTGGCTATTACTAGTAATGCTGCAGTGAACATGGTGCATTTATCTTTTCAAATTAAGTATTTTTGTTTTCTTTGGGTAAATATTCAAAAGTGGAATTGTTGTATCACATGACAGTTCTATATATTTTTAAATTTATCTTTATTATTGAAAGTATTAAAATAAAAATTATTATTTTATTTTAATAATTAAAAAGTATTATTTTTTCCCATTGTCCCCCTCCCAACCATCTCATCCCTCCTCCAGGCCTTTGCCACACTATTGTCTGTGTTCCTGGACTATGCATATCCTATTTAATTAAAGGGAAATATGCAAATTAACTGTCACTCCATGACAAAGATGGCCATGCTCATAGCCACAAATATGGCAACACCCATAGCCACAAAGATGGCAGCATAAGCTGGAGCCACAGAGCCCAGCGAGCGGGCAGGAGGCTTGGCTTCCTTTGCCACCAGGTGACGAAGGAAGCCAAGCATTCTGCACGCCCAGGCCAGCCTCTGAGGGAGACATGTGGGGAGTGAGCGAGGTTCCCTGTCTGGGGGTTCCAAACCTGCCATTGATTCCTTTCACTACTGATTCCCCTCCTCACAGGTATCCTCCATGCAAAAGCTTTCCACACAAATATGTCATGTCCTAATATGTGAATCCTAAACCGAATGAGTGTTACATCTGGGCAACTTAACTCCTGTTAGAAAAAGGATGTGAGAGGAGGGATTTAGGAATCATGAAGTCATTGTGATGTGCTCAGTCTCCAGAACTGCTGTCAAACATCAAGTGAGCTAAACCTGAGAACCAAGATATTTTCAAGGCCCAAAGTTGACGGGGGTAAGGAGGCAGGGGAGCAAAGCAAACAGAACAGCCAACTCAACCAAAGACAAAAGAGCCTAAGATAATGCAGAGAAATGTCCTAGCCACCGATGCTCTGGTGCCAGTTGGGAGGAGAGGGTGTGTACATACCCCCTGTGTACACCACATGACATGGTGCCCACACCCAGCTGGGAGGAGGGGGTGTGTACATACAGAATTTAAGGCCACTGGCAGGAGGAAAAGTTGAAGCATGCCTAAGGATATTTTATACATGACCCACTGAGAAGCAGAGTCAGAATCAAGAAGCAAAGTATTACCTCAAGGCTGGGTTGTTTAAAAATATCTAAAAATAGCAGTTCCATCGTGGAGTTCACTGCCATGTTTGCCACGGATGCGAGGTGTGCAGAGGACTTTCAAGGCAGCCCTATAACCTCGGGGGCGACAGCAGCTCTTTTTTTTTTTTTTTTTTTTTTTTTTTTTTGAGGTTGGGTTTATCTCTCTATTTTTTTTAAAAAATAAATCTTTATTCAGATTATTACAATTGTTTCCTCCCCCCATAGCTCCCATACACCTGGTACCCACTCCACCCTCTGCCCTTACCTCCTCCCCTACCTCCCCAAGCCCCCCCACTGTCCTCATCCATAGGTATATGATTTTTGTCCAGTATCTTCCTGTACCCCCCACACAGACACCTCTTTCCCCTGAGAATTAACAATTCCCTCCCATTCTATGCCCCTGATTCTATTATATTCACCAGTTTATTCTGTTCCTCAGATTTTTAATTCACTTCACTTTTAGATTCACTTGTTGATAGATATGTATTTGTTGATCATAATTTTTATCTTTACTTTTTTCTTCCTTTTCCTCTTTTTAAAGAACACCTTTTAGCATTTCATATAATACTGGTTTGGTGATTATGTACTCCTTTAGCTTTTTCTGATCTGTGAAGCTTTTTATCTGCCCTTCAATTCTGGATGATAACTTTGCTGGGTAGAGTAATCTTGGTTGTAGGTTCTTGCTATTCATCACTTTGAATATTTCTTGCCACTCCCATCTGGCCTGCATAGTATCTGTTGAGAAATCAGCTGATAATCATATGGGTACTCCATTGTAGGTAACTAACTGTTTTTCTCTTGCTGCTTGTAAGATTCTATCTTTGTCTTTTGCTCTTGGCATTTTAATTATGATGTGTCTTGGTGTGGTCCTCTTTGGATTCCTTTTGTTTGGGGTTCTCTGTGCTTCTTGGATTTGTAAGTCTATTTCTTTCACCAGGTGGGGGAAGTTTTCTGTCACTATTTCTTCAAATAGGTTTTCAGTGTCTTGCTCTCTCTCTTCTTCTGGCACCCCCATAATTCTTATGTTTGTATGCTTGAAGTTGTCCCAGAGGCTCCTTACACTATCTTCAACTTTCTGGATTCTCTTCTCTTCTTGCTTCTCCAGAGGAGTGTCATTTGCCTCTTTGTATTCCAAATCTTTGACTTGATTTTTGCATTCTTCTAGTCTGCTGTTGGGTCTCTGTATAATATTTTTTATTTCAATCAGTGTATGTTTAGTTTCTAGTTGGTTTAATTTCTTTTTCATATCCTCGAGGGTCTCATTAAATTTATTGGCTTTTTCTAGGAAATTCTTGAAAAACCTTATAACCATGGTTTTGAACTCTATATCCAATCTTTTGTTCTCCTCCATTTCTTTTGTTTGAGATCTCCTTCCTTTTCTCGGCATTTTTGCTGCTTCCCTGAGTTGGTAAGGTAGCTTTGTGGGCCTGGGTGTCCTATATGGTTCAGTGGGTCAGCCTCCCAGTTGCCTGATGTGGACACTCTTGGTGCACCCCTTTGTGGACTGTGTGTACAACCTTGTTGTAGTTAAGTCTTGATTGTTGTTGGTGTCACTTGGAGGAATTGACCTCCAGGCCAATTGGCTGTGAGGATCAGTTGTGTCTATAATGGAAGAACTGCTGCTCTGGAGACATGCTTATGGGGCAGTACTTGCTTCAGTGGTTCTTTGGTGCAATCAGTCAGTGATCTCTTACTTGCCCCCTACTGAGGATTGAGCCCCAAACCACCAGGCATGTGCCCCAACTGGGAATTTACCCATGACCTCCTGCTTTAAGGGTTGATGCTCAACCACTGAGCTATATCAGCCAGGCTGAGTAACCATATCTGAATTTATTTATTTTGGGATTATTTGTTTTACTGTTGGACTGTAAGAGTTCTTTATATATTATTGATATTAATCTTTTATCAGATATATCATTTTCAAATATTTTTTCCCTTCTTACAGGTTACCTTTTTACTTTCTTGATCACATTATTTGATCCACAAAAGTTACTGATAAAGTCTAATTAGTTTTTCTTTTGTTGCCTTTGCTTTTGGTGTCATATGCAAGAAATAATTGCCAAATCTAATAATATGTAAAGCTTTCCCCCTATGTTATCTTCTTAGATCTTATGTTTAGGTCTTTGATTCATTTTGAGTTAATTTTTGCTTTAGGTATGAGGGAAGGGTCCAACTTTATTTTTTTCCATGTGGATATTCAGTTTTCCCAGCATTGTTTATTGAAAAGATAGTATTTTCTCTATTGAATAGTCTTGGCACACATGTCAAAACTCAGTTGACCATATAGGTAAAGGATTACTTCTGGACTCTGCATTTTATTCCATTGGTCTGCCTCTCCTTATTCTAGTAAGACACTGTTTTGATTACTTTAGCTTTGTAGAAAGTTTTGAAATCAGGATGTTTGAGCTCTCCAACTTTGTCTTTTTCAAGATTATTTTGGGGTTCTTTGAGGTTTCATGTGACTATTAAGATGGGTTTTTCTATTCTAGATGAAATATCATTGAGAAATATAACATATATGTTGGTCAACTTGAAGGATGTCCCTAAAGTCCCTTAGACTCTGTCTTCATTCTTTTTTCTTTCTGCTTCTCAAACTTAATAATTTTAGTTGTCTTATTTTCATATTTACTGATTTTTATTCCTGCTTAAATCTTCAGTTGAACCTTTGTAGTCAATTTTTCATTTCAATTACTGTATTTTTGAGTGCCAGATTTTACATTTGGTTTCTCCTTATAATTTCTATCTCTGTTGATATTCACATTTTGATCCTTCCTTGTTTTTCTTTGCATGCCTTGTGTTGTTCTTTTGAAAATTTGGCACAGTCACCTCTCCCAATTATTGCAAACTGGCTCTTTGCTGGGCCTGCCCTTCATTGAGTACCCTTGGGATTAGCATGAAATGATGGTTTATGAAAGTGTCAGGTATTTTCTGAGAATTCTTGCCTGGATCTGAGTGTGACTTTTTATTATCCTTTTGCATACATAGCTGCTTAAAAAAAATCTTTATTGTTGAAAATATTACATATTGTTCCATTCCTCTCCCTCCCCTCCCCCCCCCCACACACACATACACATGGTTGCTTTTAAATGTCTAAATTTTCCAAAGAGTCAACTTCTCTGAACCTCAGATAATCTGTTATGTCTCTTTTCCTGTCATTTCTTGCCCGGGCATGTACAGCTGTAGTCCTCCTGCAGGGCCCACAGCTTCACATTGCTGAGCACCAAGTTAGGTGAAACAGACTAGTTCTGGCAGTTCCCAGACTAATTAGAAAATTGCAAATAAAGTCTGCTTTGCTCCCTCTGGTTTGAGGGAAGTAATTGGGAACAATAAACAAATTGGGAAGGAATTGGTTCAGACCAAGAACATAGCTAAAGAAGGGGGTATACAGTGACAAGTAAAAACACCATGACATATCCTACTGTTTTGAGGGTGACTTTTTGTTAATTGGGCATTTGCTTTGTTGCTGTACACCTTTGTTTTCCAGAATTCCTGTACGTTTATTTTTCTAATTTTTGCATGCTTTTTGACATTTCTGTTGGGGAATGAGGGCTTAAAGTTTCTTAATCTGCCTCTTTGCTGACATCACTACATAGGCATGAATTTTTAGCAACCATCCTAGAACTTGTTAATGACAGTTTTCCCCCCTAAAGACATCAATTTCAAATGTTATCTGATAAAAGAGTAATATGCAAATAGACCATACCTCTGTTACACCCACCAGTCACGCCCATCAGCCAATCAGAGCGAGTATGCAAATTAACCCCAACCAAGATGGCTACAGCCACAGAAAGCAGGAGGGAGGCTTGCTTTTCCCAGGCAATGGTAGAAGCCAAGCTTTCTGTCTGCCCTAGTTGGCCTAAGCCTCCACTCAAGGCTACAAAGTTTCATTATAGAAGGTAAACAAATCCAAACAGAAATGGAGGCAGCCACGGAGCAAGCAAAAGACTTGGCTCCACTCCAGGCTACAAAGTTTCAATTGTAGAAGGTAAATAAATTCCAGATACCAGGGCCTCTGCTTGGATCGCCAGAGGGTGTGCCCGGCCTGCAAACCACCACAGGCCCCTCATCCAGGCCTTCCCACACCCCAAGGTAGGGGTGTCGAACTCAATCAGAGAAGGGGCCAAAATCTAAAATCCAGCCTAAATTGCGGGCTGAATGGTTTACTGAACAGTCATAAACTGACAATGTCATAAACTGACAGCGGAGTGCAGTGATGACAGCGCGGTGCGGGCCACATTGCAAGGCCTGGCGGGCTGGATTTGGCCCGCAGGCCTTGTGTTTGACACATGTGCCCCAAGGGAACCCTACCCTGATCCAGGACACCCTTCAGGGCAAACCAGCCAGCCCCCACCCATGCACCAGGCCTCTATCCTATCTAATAAAAGAGTAATATGCAGATTGACCATCACTCCAACACACAATATGGTTGCCCCCATGTGGTCAAAGATCCTGCCTTCATGTGGACACAAGATGGCCACCACAAGATGGCCAGCAGGGGAGGGCAGTTGGGAAGTACCAGGCTTGCAAGGGAGGGCAGTTGTGGATCATCAGGCAAGCAGGGGAGGGTAGTTGGGAGGCACCAGGCTTGCAAGGGAGGGCAGTTGGGGGCAATCAAGACTGCAGGGGAGGATAGTGAGGGGTGACCAGGCCAGCAGAGGAAAAAAGTTGGGGGCAAACAGGCTGGCAGGGGAGCAGTTAGACATCAGTCAGGCTGGCAAGGGAGTAGTTAGGGGGTGATCAGGCTGGCAGGCAGAAGTGGTTAGGGGCAATCAGAAAGGCAGGCACGTGAGTAGTTGGGAGCTGCAGTCCTGGATTGTGAGAGGTATGTCCAACTGCCCATTTACACCCGATCCCTAGGACAGTTGGACATTCCTCGAGGAGTACCAGATTGAAGAGGTGCAAGTTGGGCTGAGGGACACCACCACCCCTCCCCCCATGCACGGATTTTGTGCACCGGGCCTTTAGTATATATATAAAATTACTAAAGGTTTTTGTAATGCCTCTTTACCTTCAGAACCTATATTACATTCTTGTTACTCTTTGGTGTGGCAAACTATCCTTTTCTGAGGCCAGGTTTGGTTTTGAGAAGATAACCAAAAGAAATCTGATGAATAAAATGAGTAAGTTAAACACTACAATTCTTGGTACAAAAAATTTAATTGCCATAATAAGGTGGTTCCACCATAGGCCCAGAAAATATTTTGACTGAGGTATAAGTAACTAGAGAATAAATATGTAGCCTTACTGAGTGATTACTTTGAAGATTATAGTTAATTGATAACCTAAGTTATGGTTTGGTGAAACCTATTTTAAAATATTTTATATGTCTACTGATGAAAATTTTAAAATGTGCATGTAGATCCTACTGAGAAATGAATGTAAATGTGTCTTTGTTCTGGCACCAGTGAATGTAAGACAGCAAGGATTTCTATTTAGAGGGAATCATCTAGGGTCTGTCTTAACCTTGTAATTGTGTGACAGCTGTATTTGCCATATAACTATAACCTACAAAATTTACTTTTTTCTAGTTATCCATACATAGCTTTCATCTATATTTCAGTTCAACTTAATGCTTTATTTAGCCATGTTAAGTTAATAAATTAGTGAAATTACTCTCTTAATACTACTTAGTTACTATATCTCACGTTCATATAAATGTTTGTGAATTATGCAACTAACTTTGGGATCTTACACGAAGGAAAAAGAAGTTGTGTGAAGAAGTAGCAAGAAAAACAGATGATTATTTATCCAATGTAATAATGGCCAAAAACTGCATTGAAGAAAGAAAAAATGATTTGAATGCAGCTATGAAGATAGCAAGAGAGTTAAAGTCAGCACCTTCTCTAAGGACTTATTGTGATCTGAATCAGGTAATTATAATAGTTCATGATGTGCATTATTTATTTTTATTTATTTTATTCAATTAAACTTTATATTCAGTATTATTTTGTATTAGCTTTACATGCACAGCATAGTTGTTAGATGATCATATATTTTACACAGTGGCCCCCTGATATTTCAGGTACTCATCTGGCACTGTGAATAGTTATTACAATATTACTAACTATATTCTCTATGCTGTACTTTTCATCACCAAGACTATTTTGTAACTACCAATTTGTAGTTCTTAAATCCTTCACCATTTTCACCCAGTACCCCAACTCCCATTTCCTCTGTCAGTCATCAGTCTATTCTCTGTATCTTTGAGTCTCTATTTTTTGTTTATTTTTTTTTTCTTTTGATTTCATATATAAGTGATAACATGTCGTACTTATATTTCTCTGACTGACTTATTTCACTTAGTATTATACCCTCTAGGTTCATCCATGCTATTGCAGATGGTAAGGTCTCATTCTTTTTTTATGGCTGAGTAATATTTGATTGTGTAATATTCAATTGATGAATAAAATGAGTAAGTTAAATGCTACAATTTTTGGTACAAAAATCTTAATTGCCGTAATAAGGTAGTTATGCCATAGGCCTCTGGCAATCATCATCTATCAAATATTCTACAGCTTTTTATATTTCACTTAACATAATACCCTCTAGATCAGTGATTCTCAATCTTTCTAATGCCGGGACCCTTTAATACAGTTCCTCATGTTGTGGTGACCCCCAACCATAAAGTTATTTTAATTTCTACTTCATAACTATAATTTTGCTACTGTTATGAATCATAATGTTTTCCGATGGTCTTAGGTCAGTGTTTTTCAACCTTTTTTGGGCAAAGGCACACTTGTTTCATGAAAAAAATCACGAGGCACACCACCATTAGAAAATGTTAAAAAATTTAACTCTGTGCCTATATTGACTATATATAAAGTAATTCTCTTGAATAGGAATCAAATAAACACAAAGAAAGTATTTTATAATTACTTTATTATGAAATATTAAGTAAACAAAATAGTGAAAAATTATAAAATTCTTGTCTTGTCTGCACCTACGGCACACCAGGCAACATCTCTCGGCACACTAGTGTGCCGCGGAACAGCGGTTGAAAAACGCTGTCTTAGGTGACCCTCCTAGCAGTTGTCAACCTGTGGGTCGCAACCCATAGGTTGAGAACCGCTGCTGTAGAGCCTAAGACCATTGGAGTCGCAGCATTAGAAAGGATGAGAACCACTGCTCTAGACCCATCCAGGTTGTCACAAATCATAAGATTTTATTCTTTCTTATGGCTGAGTAATATTCTATTGTATATGTGTATGACAGCTTTTTTATTTACTCATCTATTAATGGGTACTTAGGTTGCTTCCATATTTTGGCTATTATAAATAACACTGAAGTGAACATATAGGTGCACACATTCTTTCAGATTAATGTTTTGGATTTCTTCAGATACATACCCAGAAGTGGGATTGCTAGGTCATAAGGTAGCTTGACTTTTAATTTTTTGAGGAACCTCCGTACTGTTTTCCATAGTGTCTGCATCAGTCTGCATTCCCACCTATAACTGTGCATGAGGGTTCCCTTTTTATCACATCCTCACCAACACTTGTTTGTTGATTTATGGATGA
The DNA here is from genome assembly GCF_964339955.1 of Pipistrellus hanaki. Lineage (NCBI taxonomy): Eukaryota > Metazoa > Chordata > Mammalia > Chiroptera > Vespertilionidae > Pipistrellus > Pipistrellus hanaki. The sequence goes on from NC_140505.1 coordinate 96,781,053, forward strand.
TAGCCATTCTGGATATCTCATTGTGGTTTTAATTTGTATTTCTCCGATGATTAGTGATGTTGAGCATCTTTTCATATATCTGTTTGCCATCTGCATGTCCTTTTGAAGAAGTGTCTATTCAGGTCCTCTGCCCATTTTTTAATTGGATTGTTTGATATTTTTTGGTGTTGGGTTGTATGAGTCCTTTATAGATTTCGGATATTAACTCCTTTTCAGATGTGTCATTGGCGAATATGTTCTCCCATTCAGTAGGGTGTCTTTTTGTTTTGTTGATGGTATTCTTTGCTATGCAAACACTTTTTTTTTTTTAGTTTGATATAGTTTCATTTGTTTTGTTTTGGTACTTTTTGTTTGTTTCCCTTGCTCAAAGAGTTATATCAGAAAAATATTGCTAAGTGAAATGTCAGATTTTACTGCCTGTGTTTCCTTCTAGGAGTTTTATGACTCCATAGTCTTATATTTATTTCTTTCATCCATTTTGAGTTTATTCTTGTATATGTTGTTAGAAGTGGTCTAATTTAATTTTTTCATGTGTTTGTCCAATTTTCCCAACACCACTTATTGAGTAAAATGTCTTTATCCCATTGTATGTTCTTGCCTCTTTAAAAATATGAATAAACCATATAAGTGTGGGTTTATTTTTGGGTTCTCTGTTCTGTTCCATTGAGCTATGTGTCTGTTTTTATGCCAGTACCATACTGTTTTGATTCTAGAGCCTGGTAGTATAGTTTCAAATATCAGGTAGCATGATACCTCTGACTTCATTGTTCTTTCTCAAGATTGATGTGATTTGGTGTGAATTATTTCTGAAGTAGCTTATTTTACATGCTTTCAAATATAACATTTAAGAATTAACAAAAGTCTGTATTTCAGATTCTCTTAATTCACATTGGCTTTAATTTACAATTATTCATTGTTTGAGTTCTAAAACAAGCATTAATACATTTGTTTAACCTTTTTTTATCAATTAGGTAAATGATATAGTAAGGTTTTGTAACACATGACGTGAGAACAAGTAGGGTAAGACATTGAGTTGAATGTTGATGTTTCTAGGATATTTGAATAAACAATCAGGACAAATAAGGGTACCAAACTAAATAAGAATCTGTTTTCTTTTTACATTCAATATAGGTATTACTATCAACTCTTGACTTGAAAATTTAACTTAAGATTCCATTCTGGGTTTTTTTCCTTCCCCTCTTGCCTCCCAAGATGTGCAGGTGAAGAAACAAGATGCCTCAGCTATGTCCTGCTCAAGGGATAGAGTTGGGAAAAAATGTAGAAACATGTTTCTTATGAGATCATTGGGCAGAAATAGAATTAGCTATCAATCCCTTTGTTAATTTCTCTCTTTCTCCCTTATGGAAATATATCATACTCTACTTTTGAATCCCCAGGGCTTCATTTCCCATAGATGATCAGATGTTTGGACTGAACTGAGGTATAAAATAGAATCCATTGGTTTCTGTCTCAAAAGTCTCTAATCTTAAATGAAAGGAGATTTTATCACTGTCTTACTAATATAGGTCTCCTTCCAATTGTAGCTCTAAAACAATAATAGTCATTTCCTATGTATTACATGTGAGTCATTAGGAAGTTTAAAAAAGTGGTAAGATTTGGTCTTTACTCTCGTTAGCCTCATTAGGAAGATTTAAAAAAAAGAGAAAGAATCATTTGATGACAGCAATGCAGATACAAAATTAATCTGGTCAGAATTTTCTCTGGTCATGTAGCTATATCTAATTTGTTAACCAGTGTCCTGTTATTATCTGTTAATAAATATTTCCAAAAGATTTTAAATTCCTTTTATGGGAAAAAGTAATGAAACACTTATTTGTATTCCTTCAAATGCTTAAAATCAAATCTTAAACATATTAGATAGTGAAATACCTAAAGGATATACTTTTCTAAAATCTTACTCAGCTTCAACAATATTAAAAGAAATTTTACATATGAGTGGGACTTCTTTTTTTTATTGATTAAGGTATTACATATGTGTCCTATCCTCCCATTGTTCCCCCAACCCCCGCTCATGCCCTCACCCCCTGGTGTCTGTGTCCATTGGTTATGCTTATATGCATGCATGCAAGTCCTTTGGTTGATCTCTCCCCCTTACTCCCACCCTCCCCTACCTTCAGAAATTAGAAACACCAATCAGAGAGGATATATGCACTCCTATGTTCATAGCAGTACAATTTATAATAGCTAAGATTTAGAAATAGCCTAAGTGCCCATCAGCAGATGAGTGGATTAAAAACTTGTGGTACATCTACACAATGGAATACTATGCTGCTGTGCAAAAAGGAAGAATCTCTTACCATTTGCAACAGCATGGAAGGAGCTGGAGAGCATTATGCTAAGCGAAATAAGTCAGTCAGAGAAAGATAAATATCACACGATCTCATTCATTTGTGGATTATAATGAACAGCATAAGCTGATGAACAAAAACATCTTTTTTAAAAAAATCTTTATTGTTAAAAGTATTACATAACTTCCTCTTTTACTCCCATTGACCTCTTCAAGCCCACTCCCACCCCCCCTACCCTGAGGCCCTCACCACTCCATTGTCTGTGTCCACGGGTTATGCATATATACATAAAAGTTCATTGGTTGATCTTTTTCCACCCATCCTCCCCTGCCTTCCCTTCGAGGTTTGACAGTCTGTCCATGAACAAAATAGACACTTTTTTTATTCTAGATCATCCGCACCTTGAAGTTAACCTTTGAGAATGAATTGCCACAAGTTAGTGCTCTAAAACTAAGGAAATCTCCCAGGTAAGTAAGTTATAATTTAGGAGAACCTAACAAGTATAAAAACATATTAGAGCCTAGATTTATTAAAATAGCAAGCAATTATAAATTTAAAATTTAGGTCACAAATGTTTTCCAACTTAGCAAGCAAATTAAAATAAGTGTAATTTATGATAAGTAAGAAAGTTATTTAAATGTTCTGTCTTTAATAGTGTTTTATGTAAGCAATTGATTTTTATTTAGAGAAAGTAATAAATGTATTTTAGGACATTTACTTATATGCTAGTGTTTATTGTAGGTTGAACATGAGTTGCAGTGAGATCATTTCTGTGGTCAACAATATGATAAAGATTGATTTTGAGGACTCAACAAAGTAAGTATAAGACTGACAACATACTATTAATAATAGGGCCTAAGAGACAGGAAAATTGATTCTTAGTATAATATATGTGATTCAAAAGTAGAAAAATAATAAGGGGCAAAATAGCTTCAATCAGTTATATTCTACGTAAAATATTTAAGAATAAAAAGATCTTGGAGGGATCAGTATTCATTGATGTGTGTGCCAAAGTTATTTCTAGGGATTCATTTATTCAGCCAGTATTGAACATTAATTTTGTGCTAGGCATAAACTTGAATGTTGAAATATATGTCAGAGAAGTTACAATAAGTAGAAGATGACACATGTGAACAACAAAATGCATAATTGTTATGATGGTAATATATGCAAAATTTTATGGAGATGCAAAGGAAGGGAGTGGTCAGTTCTGGGGATAATAAGGGACCTGGAAAAAGAAGATTTTATTTTCCCTTATCTATAACATATGGGTAATAATGGAAAAGGAAGGCAACAGGGAGGTAGGAATCTTAGCAGAAAGATGTATTTGCAATGAAATAACATACTACCTTCAGGGAACTGCATTTGACGGAGGGAACATAGAAGCTAAATTCTAAAAATTTTGTATGCTGTACAGAGGTGTTTGGATTTCATTTTCTAGACTCATGCTGTCCATTATAGCAGCCATTAACCACATGTGCCCATTTTCATTTAAGCATAAATGCATTAAAACTGAATAAACAAATTCAGTTCCTTAGTTACTAGCCATATTTTAAGTCTCAGTAGCCACATTGGACAGCACAACACATTTTCATGATCACAGAAAGTTCTGTTGAATAACACAGCTATAGACAAAGCACGAAAAAATTCTCATCATGAAAGTAAAAATAATTAGGTTACATTTTTAAACATTAATTCTGTTGTCATTTAGAGGATTATTTGGAAGATTAAGAGGCTGGAGGTTGAAAGATCAGTTGGACTATTTTATTAATACTAGTAAATGATGAGAAATCAAAAGTAGGTAATAACACTGGAGAGTGATATAACAAATGCTAAGTAGGGAAAGTTGGTAAAACTTTATAATTGCGTGTGAGCAGCAAGGAAGAGAGAAGCACCCTGGATGATTTACAGGTCTGGCTTTGTGATTAAATTGATGGATTGTGGTGTTAACTCACCAAGACTGGGAATACAAGAAGAAAAGTTGGGAGAGGGAAGAGTAGATAAGTTGAGTTACTGCTGTTTACCATGTATTGGGAAGAAATGTCCAGATGGAAGTTGGTTATATGTGCTGAAACTTAAGATATGGTCTTGGACTTGATTCAGGGTTTAGGAATAATCAGAACATACTGGTAGATGATTTATAAACCCCAAAAGAAAATAAGTTCACTTGCACGTGGTGTGTCTCAAAGGAAATCATCCCCCAAGGAGCATCACATTTATTGTTCTAGGGAACTAAGCAGAGTGCAGCCCATGGTCTTGTAAGCCTAGAAACAGATGTGAGCCAATCCACACTAAGCCAGAAGAACTCAGAGACAACAAGTTCACAAAACTGATATAGAGTCAGAATGCCAATTTATCAACTTAATGTTGGCATTCTTTTCCAATATCCAGATAGACACAAGAAGCCAAATTGTTAGAAGTTGCTTTGCTTGAAGTCTTGTTTGTAATAAAGGAAATAAGATTAAATGGCCTAACAGCATTAGGCCTAGATAGCCTACTGTACAATATTTGTCACCACAAGGAAGAGCTTCCCAGAGGACTTTGGCTCAAGTCATCCTCCTTGATAGGGAGCCCTGCCCCATATTTGCCTCTATAATTACTTTTTCAGTCGTGTTTTTTATAGGATATTTTTATAACTTGAATATGGTTACTATCAAATATTTTAAGTATCGAAGTTATTCTATCTCTTAAAGAGTTTGTGTTTATCTTGTCTTGATTTTAAATTTCTCAATAGACTTAAATTTTTTTTTAATAGTTTTTAGGAAAGTTTCACTATAAAACCTGCACCTACTGATTACAAATGGTAATTAAACAATGGGTTTGCCCAGTGAAAGCGGGTATTGAAGTAGATCAAGGACAGTAACCTGAAAAAAGAGAAAATTTTAGGACATACAAAGAGTAACTGGAAAAACAAACAAAACAACACAAAAACTGAAAAGGAGCAGGCAGAGGCTGAAAGATAAACAAGAGAGGAGTGTTTGAGAAGTTAAAGGAGGGATTTACGTATGAGACTGGTGTTGGTTAATTATTGAATGTCTTAGTAAGGTCAGATAAAAGTTATTATTAAAAATGTTTGGATTGCAAAGCTGTGCACATATATGCATCCTCAACAGGTGCTTGGACCTTTATTCCATGTGTACTTATTTTATGTGAGTTATGTGTATACCCATTGTTGGAAGAGACAGATAAGACTTATCATTACTGAATCCATCTGGCTTTGTTGATTCTTATTTCTAAAATGCTTCCTAAATGCTGATCTGTAACCAAGTTAAATCCATCATGGATAAACTAAAATACAAGCTTTTGAGATCCAATCTCATTGTTTAGATAAAATTTCTATACTTGCATATTTGATGGCCTAAATCTGTGTAGCTAAATGAAGAAGATAGAAAAATACAGAATAAATGGAATAAATAATTAGCTGTGAGTTAGTGAATAGTCATATTTAAAGTCTTACCCAAAGGATTCAGACTAATGGTGATTTTTAGTCAAGGTAGAGATTTCTAACAATTTGCTTAGGATCATAACCTTTACTGTTTCCTACACTTTATTTCCCCCCCTATTTATTTATTGTCTAAAGTTTTACATATGTCTCCTTTGTAAAGGAGATTGACCCTCTCCCTTACCAGCCCTCTCCCCCCCAGCCATTCCCATCCCAGGCATGCCCCACCACCCGTGTCTATGTCTATTGGTTATACTAATATGCATGCATATAAGTCCTTTGGGTGCTCTATAACCCCCTCTCCCCTGCCATTTGTCCCTGGATCTACTCAAGTTGTGTTGATCATTATATCCCACATATGAGAGAGATCATGTGATATTTATCTTGCTCTGACAGGCTTATTTCGCTTAGCAAAGCGGTCTCCAGTTCCATCCATGCTGTTGTAGATGATAAAAGTTCCTTCATTTTTACTAGCGGCAGAGTATTCCATTGTGTAGATGTACCATAGTTTTTTTAAATCCACTTATCTACTGATGGGCACTTAAGTTGTTTCCAAATCTTAGCTATTGCAAATTGTGCTGCTATGAGCATTAGGGGTGCATTCTGATTGGTGTGTCTGGTTTCTTGGGATATATTCCTAGAGGGGATTACTGGATCAAATGGGAGTTCCATTTTTAACTTATATGGAAGATAGTATGGAGTTTCCTATACTTTATTTTTAAGTCAATGAATTAAAAGAAGAAATACTCAACATAATTTAAAATCAAGCACCCAAGCCAAATCAAAATGACTTCTTTTGAAAACATATATCCACTGCTCTTTTAGGATTAGATCATTGTTGTGTGACTGCTAGTGTCCCATTGATTATGCCTCTTGTTGCCCTTTTCCAACCCTTGGGCTAGAAATTGATCATAGTTTTTTGGGGGGTGTTCGTAATAGAAATGTTCTAAAATTAGATTGTGGTGATGGTTGCACGACTCGGTGAGTTTAGTAAAATTTAATGAATTTTCTTTTGTGTCAGTTATATCGCAAGAAAGCTGTTTAAAACTATTCTGTGCACCTATATGACTTTACCCCTTTGTGTGTGTGACAAGTGTTAACTGTCCTGTGGAAAGGAAATGGCTTGAGGATGGACAAAGAGACTTTAGGAAGTGATCTAAAGTAGATGTGTGCTTCTGTTTTCAACAGATACCCCCAAGAAAATGAAATTGGCCAGAATCTTCAAAAGAAATATAATCACGGAAAGAAATTTTCTTGTCGTGATAAATTCCCATCGCCAGCAAAGAAAAGGGTTGACATGTCTGTCCTAGCTAATGAGCCCCTACCACCTCCTTTGCAACCAGAAACTGATGATGTGCCTTTGGAAGCAAAAAACTTTCAGCCACAGAAAGAGGTTGTTGCAACAACATCCCCTAAAAGCATTGCTGCTCTACCCAAGATGGGATCTAGCCCTGATGTGATCATAGAAGAAATTATTGAAGAAAACCTGGAAAGTGAGTGACAATATATAAAAAAGGAAATAATAGATCATGTCTGTGATTAGAAACAAAGTTAGTACCTTTTGTCCCTGTACTTCACAGAAAGGAATTACTATTAGCTTACACAACTTCCCTACTGTCACGTTTTCTAAAGTAGGATAATTTTTCTTTTTATTGCAATAATATAGGTAAACTCAGGTGTAAATTTGATATTTGATTTAAGTAGGGTATTTGACTAATGTTCCACATATAAACCTTGTATAAAAGATGAAATATAAATGAGATTTGTAGAAACAATCACATGACTTTGTCCTTATATTTAAGAACATCCTCTCTTAAATCTTAGATATAATCTGTTCTAAAAATGAACTTTCATGAATGTAATAGCACCTCTTTTGTAACATTTAAATTTATCATAATGATTTGATTAAATTTCCAGTGTTGGTGTTCTCTCCACTAACATGAGAGTGAGATACTACTGTGTGTAGTTACACTACCAGTCTTCTTGAGGATCATTTTTAAGGCCCACTTGGTTCCCTTCCTCACACATTAGTTTTACTGATGGACTCTCCAGAATGGCATTTGCATACAGAAGAAAGACATAAAGGACATGCTGCTTTCTCATTTCTACTGTATAATCATCTCTGATTCCTCAGTGAGTTAAGAAGCCTCTCATGGCATTATCTACTGATGCAAGGGGTCTTGTCTTTCCAGTATTTTGTTAATTCATTTTAAAACAATAATATACCATTGTCAACTTAAAATTAGTACAATTGCCTTTATTTTCTATTTTGATGAAGCATGCCTCACAGATGATCGTATGGGCTATCCAAACAAGCCTCTTCAGAAAAAATCATCTCCTTTTGGATCAAAAGCAGGTACTTTAACAACTCTGAACTTGATGTTGTGGTGTTTACTGTATGTATAGTAACTCTTATGTAGTGTGAGGCAATGAGTAAAATGAATTTTACTGATAACTAAAACTTATTTTTCAATGTTAAAAGTTTTGGTGGTTATTGGAAAAAAAATGTTTCTGAAATATATCATCCTTCTCTAGCTGTTTTCCAAGTTACGCATATCTCTTTCCCCCATCCTTAATATAGTTGTTTTTTGTGATTTGTATTAGATAACAGTCAATTATTGGCTATCTCTAATTACAGTCCTCCTACATGTTTTTTAAACATTTTTACTAGATAAAACATCGACATTGTTAAAAAATGAAATATATGTATTCAAATACCCTGTGAAACTTTTATTCTAAACCATTCCATCCTGTTCATCTCTCCCTTTCAGAGTTTCTTTATGCATATACAAACAGATATACACATATTATTTTTCTAACTCTTTCTTTTGTGTGTGTGTGTTTTTTTACACAAAACATAGTATACCTATTAATACCTATAAGGAAGGAATTAAAACAGAATGGTGTTCTTAACATTATACTCCGGAGATCTTTTCTTATCAGTAGCAACATTTGGCTTAATTACTGTTATATACAAGAAATCCCTCACTGTTTTTTATTCTGCCACATCACTGCCTCCATCAAAACACACTCATCTTCCCCTAAATGTTGCAATATGTTGATTTTGCCCAGACATTTTTTTCATCCCTTTCTAACCTGATAAGATTTTGGATTCAGAGAGGTTATGAGCTAATTATTAATTCTTTGGGTATAGTATAGATTAAACAGGGTTTGGGAGGCTATAATAGAAACCTAATCGTTATCAATGGGGTTCTGAGTTACAAATATGTTCATAAATAAACTCTGAAGTTTTGTGTAATAAAAAGGAGTTAAATATACAACTGACATTAGAATCTACCAGGTGAACTGCAATTCTACTTATTTAACATTTTTACAAGTAAAGTAAAATATTTGCAATTCAGATAGCTAAATAATTATTTGTCTAGTTACTATTTTGGGTTTGGACTCTCGTGGGACCTACATTTGCAGTGCCACAAAACACTTATTATTTGTTTAGAGGATATTGTGTTCAGTTTTTGTGAATTATTTTCCTAACTTATGGTTTATTAATGTGGTTTAAATGTTCTTATCTAGGTTCTCCAGAGCTAGTTTTTGTAAGTCATGTAATACATCCTTGCCACTTCTACATTCGGAAGTATTCACAAATAAATGATGCAACAGCATTGGAAAAGATGGTAAATCAGTTTTGCAATAAGAGTTTACACCTTGATCCTTCAGACATTTTGGAGCTAGGTAATGAAATATTACTCTAAGTTAAAATGTCAGGTTTATATAAATATTGGAATATTTGTCCAACCCATATAAATGTATAATACAGATTTGTACTCCAAGCATAAAAGTTTTGTAATTATTTAACATACGTTAAATTTTGTTTAGGTAAGTTAGCCAGATATTAAAATTGGCTGCTGAGTGAGATATACACAAAAGCTGTTATGGAGCAAGATGAGTTTTGTTTAAATGATAAAACTCAGGGCAGGGGTGTTAAGTAGTTTGCTCCCTGTCTCCAGGGGAAACTGTTCCTCTAAGATGATTCCCTGTGGTGTGATGACGGTCCCTTGACATTCACACATGAATGTTAAGGATGTTATTGAACACTTCATGAGATGCAGGAGGACAGTAGCATCCATTTCTTGGGACCTCATGGAGGTAGTTGGGAAACTTCATCATTCTATCTTAATTCTAAGGGTATGTGTAATTTGCCATAATTGAGTTTTCCCTACAAATATTTTCCTTATAACCCTGTTGACTAAATTTGATTACCTCCTGTAATAAGAGGAAGATATGATATGCTTGACTTACTAATAGAGCATTTTTCTCATTCTGTTAATAGCAATCAATGTCTGTGTGTAACTAATGCCAAAAAATATCTGTTTAGCCTTATATAGTAGTTCTTTAAAAGTGTAATTAACTCTCAGCTCATCTTTGTAGCTTAACAGAATATTAGAAGCCTAGGATCATCATATACTTTTGATAAAAATTAATTTAAACAAAAAATAATGCTTAAATTATGAGTGCCTAGGAGGAGGGAAGTATAATATTAAACTTAATTTTTATGGCACAAATAATTCTCCAAAATTTAGTATATGCACAAAAGACCTCAGCTTACATTCAGAAAATGTTCTAAGAAAGCCAAAAAGTCATCCTTTGTTTTAAGAATAATTATTATTTCAAGGTAAGTACACATGATTTAAATACTCATTTATATTTTGAGAAGGGGAGAAATGTGATATGATACTTTAAAAGGCTGTTTGTTCCCTTTTCCTACCTGTTCTTCATTATATAGAACAACAAATGGCTTAACAGGGTTTTTTTCTTATCTGTTGCAAGAAATAATGGTTTAATATATGTAGTTTAAAACTAAGAATATTGGTTATGTAGTATATAAAAATAAGAGAAGGTCCAAAACAATCTGAAGGCCAAACAAATGTTTTGGTAGAACTTAAAATTTTAAAGGGCCACCTTGATTTGCCTCTCAACTATCCTGTTTTTATTAGAGGGGATTATTCAGCATCCCTCTGTATATTATTATAATCAGTGACCAAATTTTTCTGTGATGCATAGCTTAGTTTTTAAGAGATTGGGCTCTAAGACTACCTGTATTCTCCTCCTACCTCTTCTAAGTAGCCATGTGGCTTGGGCTAGCTTTTCAACCTCTCTTTGCCTGGTTTCCTCATCTATGTGATGGAAGTACCAACTCCACAAGTTTGTTGAGGGAATAAGTGAACTCAAACATAAAATACTAAGAACATTGCTGAGCTCATAGTAAGCATTCGAATTCAGATCTCTTTATTTCTTGCTTTCCACCCTCCCTGGTTATTAATTTATAATTCATCTGATCTCTCTATTAGGTCCTTGATTCATCTTCCCCTTCTCTGAACTCCACTGTGTATTAATTTAATTTTGACATTTCATACTCTGCCTTTCATTGTTTCTTTACTGTCCCGATAACAAGAAATAACTGATTCTTTTTTATACTACAAAGTGTTTTACAGATTTTAGTATGTGTATATCTGTACATACATGTGTGTACATGCACAAGGGTAGAAGGTCTTTATTGTATTAGAGTCATTATTTGCCTGTCTTTCATAAATTCCCCCTTTTTTTTTTTTGTGGCTGCTAATCCTTGGAATATTTGAGGCTATTTTCTTCCATTGCTTTTTAGAGAGAGCACATAAGGGAAGCAGGATGGAGAAGAGAGAGAGAAAGAGAGAGAGAGAGAGAGAGAGAGAGAGAGAGAGAGAGAGAGAGAGAGAGAGAAACATCACTGTTAAAGACATATCGGTTGCCTTCAACACTCACCCCCCCCTTCCCTCCCGACCAACTGGGGGCAGGGAGCAAACCCAGAACACAGGTACATGCCCTTGAGACTCTTTGGTGCATGGGCCAACGCTAACCACTTAACATTAGATAGGGCCTTTCTTGAGTGTGTTGATGGCAGTATGCTCTCATTCATCTTTGTTATAGTTCATGAAACAATAAATCCTCAAAAAGTGATTGCTCAATATTCTTTGTTTTTATCTCTCCATCTAGTTCAAAAGATTCTGTGTAATAGAAACTGCAATATTATAAATACTACCTTCACTCTTCTCATAGCTCTTAACGTAGTACTATATCATCAGTAGATAAATTAAGACTTCTTAGTGGTTAAACTAAGGTTCACATTTGTAAATTAGAGCTTATTAGGTATTCTTTTTCCATTAACATTAATAATGATTTGTCTCCCTCATTATTTAGGTGCAACAGTATTCGTCAGCAGTATTGGAAATGGAATGTGGTGTCGAGGTATTATCACTGAATTAATTCCAATAGAAAATGAAAATATTAGGAAACGTAGTCCAACTAAATTTTCAGTCGGTGAAGTTGCACTAATACAAATATTCATGGTGGATTTTGGAAATTCTGAAGTCCTAATTGTTGCAGGGTATGCTACTTTATAATTATTGTGTATTCCTGGCCTGCTTGGAAACATTTGTGATTGGGGAGAGTCAATACTAAAGAATAAAGGAAATGCGGAAAGGGTAAAGAGAAGTAATTTATATGTCTTAATTTCCAAAGCATATACTTCCTAAGTTTCCTCTATAATTTGTTTTACTAATTACTAAATTAGTACAGTATTATCATTTATCAGTGTTACTAGACAAGGGAACTTGGAAAAGGAGCTTTTTGATGTATCCAAACTTAAATATTCTTCTTTGGTGCTTCAAAGCAGGGGAATTATGCATAAAAACAGTTCCGTTTTAATTGCAGGATGATTGAGTAAAAATTTTAATCAGTTTTCTATAATTTTATTAATGCATGTTAAAGTGGTATAGCTCATTCTAGATATTAAGAAATGTTTCCCTCAGTGTTCTAGGAAAATAAAACAAACTGAAAATCTTTCTGTAGTAAGGACCAGTATTAACTACAGCATGATCACTAATTACTTAATGGTCATAAATATATATAAATAAATAGATTTTTACTTGGGGCATCATTATCCTCTTAAGTTTAAGTAGATATATGAAAGATAATTCAGGTAAAAGCAATTGAGACTTAATTATATATGTAGCAAAGGTCTCTATACTTAAAAGCTAGATTAGCCCTAACCGGTTTGATTTATTGGATAGAGCATCGGCCTGAAGACTGAAAGGTCTCAGGTTCGATTCCTTTCAAGGGCATGTACTTTGGTTGCAGACACATCCCCAATAGGAGGTGTGCAGGAGGCAACTGATCAATGTTTCTCTCTCATCGATGTTTCTAACTCTATCCCTCTCTCTTCCTCTCTGTAAAAAATCAATAAAATATATTTTATTGCTAGATTAAATCTATATTGTAAGAAAGTATGAACTAGAATATAACTTTCTAGAAGATTTAACCTAAGGATGGTATCCTTAAAAATGCATAACTTTTACTGGGGAAGGCAAGTTTGGGTTTGAAGCATTATTTTCAAAAAATGTTAATGGAATTCTTCCTAGAGTTGGTGATACCCATGTGAAATCAGAACACATTGCTGAGCAACATATTGTACTAAATGACTTATGTCTGGTACTAAGGAAGTCTGAACCATATATTGAAGGGCTGCTGAAAGACTTCCAGCCATTAGCACAGCCATGCTCATTGAAGGACATTGTTCCACAGAATTCAGTAAGTAAAACTGTAATTATGCTTTTTTCTTCAGGGGCTATAGTATTCTAGTTTTAGCTGGGTACTGCCAGTAAGATTGCTGAGTGTAGGTTTTTTGTTCAACTATATATATTTTTACAAAAATCTTTATTGTTCAGATTATTACAAATATTCCTCTTTCCCCCCCCCCTCCATTGCTCCCCTCCACCAGGTTCCCATTCCACCCTCTGCCCTTTCCCCATCCCCCATTGTCCTCATCCATAGGTGCACAGTTTTTGTTCAGTTTCTTCCCATACCCCCCCAACTCCCCTTTTCCCCGAGAATCATCAGTCCACTCCCCTTCCATACCTCTGATTCTATTATATTCACCAGTTAATATTGTTCATCAGATTTTTTAATTCCCTTAAAAAATTCAGGTTTTTAGATTCACTTGTTGATAGTTACGTATTTGTTGTTCATAATTTTTATCTTTATCTTCTTCCTCTTCCTAAAGAAACCTCTTCAGTAATTCATATAATTCTGGTTTAATGGTGATGAACTCTTTTAGTTTTTTTTTATTTGTGAAGCTCTTTATCTGGCCTTTGATCCTGAGTGATAGCTTTGCTGGGTAGAGTAGTTTTGGCTATAACTATTCATCACCTTGAATATTTCTTGCCATTCCCGTCTGGCCTGCATGGTTTCTGTTGAGAAATCAGCTGATAATCGTATAGGTGCTCCTTTATAGGTAACTACCTGCTTTTCTCTTGCTGCTTTTAATATTCTCTCTTTGTCTTTTGCTCTTGGCATTTTAATTATGATGTGTCTTGGTGTGGTCCTCTTTGGATTCCTTTTGTTTGGGGTTCTGTGCGCTTCCTAGACTTGTAAGTCTAATTCTTTCACCAGGTGGGGGAAATTTTCTGTCACTATTTCTTCAAATAGGTTTTCAGTGTCTTGCTCTCTCTCTTCTTCTGGGACCTCCATAATTCTGATGTTGGTTCCCTTGAAGTTGTCCCAGAGGTTTCTTACACCATCTTCACCTTTTTGGATTCTCTTCTCTTCTTGTTTCTGAAGAGGAGTGTCCTCTGGCTCTTTGTGTTCCAAATCTTTGCCTTGATTCTTGCAACCTTCCAGCCTGTTTTTAGGACTCTGTATAATACTTTTTATTTCAAACAATGTATTCTTTATTTCTGGTTGATCCCTTTTTATATCCTCATAGGTCTCGTTTATTTTATTGACCTTTTCTAGGAAATTCTTGAAAAACATTTTAACCGTGGTTTTGAACTCTATATCCAATCTTTTGTTCTCCATCTCTTTCATTTGAGATGTATTTCCTTGTCTTGGCATTTTCGCTGCTTCCCAGAGTTGGTAGGATGGCTTTGTGTGTTTGGTGTCCTATATGGCTCGGTGGGTCAGCCTCCCCAGTTACCTGAGGTAGACACTCTTGGTGCTCCCCTTTGTGGACTCTGTGTACAGCTTTGTTGTAGTTAGTCTTGATTGTTGTTGGTATCCCTGGGAGGAATTTGACCTTCAGGCCAATTGGATGTGGGTATCAGCTGTGTCTACTCTGGGATACCATCTGTATTGGAGACAGTCTTATAGGATCAGACTTGCAAAATTGCAAAAGCCCCTGTGCTTAGCTTGGATGGGGTGGAGTCTCAGGGCTGAGCTGACAATCTTGGCTTCCCATCAGCCCTGCCCTTGTGCACTTGTCTGAGTTTCCACCTGACCTCTGCCTTCCATGGCTCCCCTGAGTTTCTGCCTGACCATCCTGATTCCCTGTGCAAGAGCGTGTGTGACCCAGGGGCTCACCCTGAATTGGGTTGGGTCTCTGTAGTCTGGAGCTTCTTGACTCCTTCTGCTATGGTGAGGCTGCAGCAACCTCCGAGGTCAGACCTCTCTGGGCGCACTCACTCATGTGTGACTGTAGACCCTGCCCGCTGTGGCTCCTGGCTCCCCTTGTCTTCCAGTCTCTGAGTCTCCAGTTGCCTTTCTCTACAGTCCGGACTCCACCGTATGAGCCTGAGACCATGGGGTTTTGGCCAGGGTTGGGGGTCAGTGCAGTTGGAAAGGGTTCAGTGCAATCGGGGACTTCCTTTCCCCTCCCGCCAGCCAGGCATTCGGCCACACTCCTCTCTGCGTGTCTGTCACCCTACCTCAGCACTTTGAGGCTCCCACTTTGATCCATGAGCCTTTCTTCTTTCTCTGAGTATAGGTTTAAGGTACCAATTCTAGTAAATACATTTTATATAATTATCTTATAGTGCCCATGAAAAAGTAGACGAACTTCATTTTCCACAATGGAAATGTTCTTAGTGGGAAATTGAGTTGAATAAGCATATATGAACATAGTGATAGGTGAAATAGCCAAGTAAACTAAGTTTTGCAGTCAAATAAGTGTGGGGAAATAAAATATATTGTGGTTTGTGTTTCTGTACATTTCTTCACTGTTTCTGTAGCACTTTGTTCATTACTCTATTTATAGCCCATATAGCATTCTGCTTTGTATTATTCATTAACTATATGCTCGGTGCACAAAATTTGTGCACAGGGGCAGGGAGGTGGGGGGAGTTCCCTCAACCCGGCCTGCACCCTCTCTAATCTGGGACTCCTCGGGGGATGTCCGATTGCCAACTTAGATCTGATCCTGAACCGGCAGTCGGACATCTCTTGCAATATGGGACAACTGGCTCCTAACCATTCACTTGTCTGCCTGCCTGCATGCCTGATTGCCCCTACCTTGACTTCCTGCCAGCTTTAACACCCCTACCTTGCCCCCCTGCAGGCCTAATTGCACTTAACTTAATCCCTTGCCAGCCTGATCACCCCTAACAACCTCTGCCTTGCCACTGCCAGCCACCACAGCTGCCTGAGCCCAGGCCCTTGCAGCTGCCATGGCTGGCTGAGCCACAGCCTCCCCTCCCGGCCCTAGGCCCTCACAGCCACCATTGTTTTGTCTGGATGGACATCTGGAAGACGTCTGCTTTAATTAGCATATTACTTTTTTATTAGTATAGATATCTGCATATTTCCCAGCAACATTGCAAACTCCTAGGAGATAAGAATGCATGTCAAGTAGTCATATTATTATGAAAAAAGAAGTTTCTCTTTGCTCATCATTGTACTTCAGGCACGTAACTGATCATCTAACACATAGTAGACATTTAGCAGATATTTGAAAGAATGAGTAAATTAATAAAAAACTAGGAGGAAATATAAAAATAATAGACTGGTGTTTTCCTCAAAGTGGTAAAATTGTCCTTTTTTAAGTCTTTTATTCTGAGTAGGCTTTACTTTTATATTCATAAAATCTTTAGAAATATGTTTTATTTTTGTTTTTAAGGAATGTATACTTTTGATCCTTAAAATTTACTTTATGTTTAGCTACTTAAAATTTCAAAATCAACTTTAAAAAACCTTTTTCTAACTGGTAAATATTTTTATTATTTAATAATAATAATAATAAATTATTTTATTATTTAAGTAATGTATACTTCACATATTGCTAGTAATAAGAACTAAGGTAACTGATAACTAGAAATATATTGATTGTATTGCATGGCTTTCATGATACTTCAAAAATTATCTTTTGAATTTTCATCATTTAAGTGGAAAATTCATATGTAATACTGGAGTCTTTTTGAAATATTTATAATCTTCATACTAATATTCAGACATGAAACTAAGTCCTGAAGTGAAGTAGCTATGGAACCTTGAGACAATATTTATAAATCAAAGTATGACCCACAATCCATGCATCCCTAAGACTGTCCTTAGGTTTGTGGCCCCAGCTGCTACTTAATATCTGTGGTTGGCTTAGTGCCTCTGCTCATATTTTCAGACTTTGGTTGTTTTAAAGCTAAATTCAGAATATTTGTATCATTAGAGTTAATTATAATTATGAAGTACATTATAATTTAACTTTTTACACAGAATGAAGCTTGGGGAGAAGAAGCTAAAGTAGAATTTTTGAAAATGGTAAATAACAAGGCTGTTTTAATGAAAGTTTTTAGAGAAGAAGATGGTGTGCTTATTGTAGATCTGCAGAAACCACCAACAAATAAAATAAGCAGTGACATGCCTGTGTCTCTTAGAGATGCATTAGTTTTTATGGAACTGGCCAGGTAAGTAATTTATTAAACCTTAAATATTTTTGAGATAATAGATATAAATTGGAATAGCAGGTTTTACCTTTAAAACTATGGGCCCAAAGTAAACCTCAACATACTCTGTAAGAGGTTAAAAATATTGCTGTCAAGTTTTCTAATTACAATTGCCTGTGAAAACTACATTCACATAATTTGATTTAAGGAAATAGAGAAAGTAAGGTACCTCAAAGTAGAAACTATTTGTAGTTACTGAACATTTTTTATACTCTTGATAAGTTCACAAGCAACTACACTAGGATTTCAATAATTGTAGTTTGACAATTCCTGCCTTCAATATTCTAACCATTCTGTATTTAATATATGGCTCTAGAATCCTATATAATAAAGAGGTAATATGAAAATTAACCCTCACACCCTCACAAGATGACTGCCTACGACCAGGCCAGCAGGTTGGGTAGTGAGGGACAACCAAATGACTGAACAGCAGGCTGCATGGGGCGACCAGGCCAGCAGGGGGAGGGGAGTGGGGAGAATGAGGGGTGACCAGGCCAGCAGGGGTCAGGGGTGGTTGGGGGCAAACCAGGCAGGCAGGCAAGTGAGCAATTAGGAGCCAGTGGTCCAGGATTGTGAGAGGGATGTCTGACTGCCGGCTTAGGCCCAATCTAGGCAGTCAAACATCCCTCAAGGAGTCCCGGATTGGAGAGAGTGCAATGTAGGCTGGGCTGAGGGGACCTCCCCCATGAATGAATTTCGTGCACCGGGCCTCTGGTATGGGTACTATAACTTTCTTTCCTTCTTCATCTCTGATGAATGAAGATGACTGACTAAGTTACCACAGAGATAGTGGAAGATACTTTCTGTCTTGAATGGCTATACAACTCTGGAAGCAAACCAAGTAGGTTCCATTCTGAAAAAATAAGAGTAGAGTCTGGGAGCCAGAAGGAGACATAGAGAGCACACAACTGTCTTCATTGACTGCTACCACAAAGTGGTCACCAATTCAACTAAAAGAGCAGAAACTTAGACTCTGAGTAGAGTTTACAGATCCAGCTCGAAAATGCTCCAACACCAATTTGAAGATTAATTATTGAGTTTTAAGACTTGACTTTTTTTTTTTTAATGCCTATCCAAGGATATTTTTTTCATTGATCTGTAGAGAAAGTGGAACAGCAATTGGGAGGGGAGAGAGTGAGAGAGGCACATCAGTTGGTTGCCTACTTCCAGACCACGGCAGAGATCAAACCTACAACCCATGTATGTGCCCTTGACTGGGAATCAAACCCTCAACCCTTCAATGTGTGGTCTGACACTCTACCCACTGACCAACACTGGCCAGGGATTGACATCTTATTTAACCTGGTTTGATAATTGGAGACAATACCAAGACGTGTTATAAGTTAGAAGAGAGAAATTGGAAAGGGAATGAATACTCTTGGTAGATAAATCAATGTATGTGCAAGTCCTTTCTTCAGTTCAAGTCTCTGAGAGGAGAGACTTCAAGAAAATGGCTCCTGCTTATGTTTTAATTATTCTTTTAATTAGGTTTAGGTCACACTCACCAAGAAGTCATTCTGAAAAAAATGTGATTTTACACTATCATCCACCTATTTTGCCTAAAGAAATGACAGATGTTTCCGTTATGGTTTGTCATATAAATAGTCCTACTGATTTCTATCTTCAATTGGTAAGTATATAGTGTTACTTTGAGACAAATATTTTTGCAAGTTTTAAAGTAGAAATGTATAACAAATTAGTACAAAGTATGAATTTTAGATCAAATAAACTGCTATGAACCTACTATAAATTGTAAGTTTCTTCATGGGTGCAACTTTGCATAAGAAATGCATGTGACTTGGTAAACTGAAGGAGCAAATTAGTGATATGTGGAAGAAAGAGACAGTAAAGGATATATTATGTATAAATGTTTCTTATTACCATCTGAAATCTATAGTTGACTCTTGGACAACATGAAATGCTGATCGTTACCCCTCCTCCGTGCAGTAAAAAATCCGTGCAACTTTTGACTCCCCCAAAAACCTAATTACTAATAAATAACCTACTGTTAATCAGAAACCTTACCAAGAACATAGTCAGTTATCATATTTTGTATGTTTTATATGTTAAATACTGTATTTTACAATAAAATAAGCTAGAAAAAATAAAATGTTACTAAGAAAGTCATAGAGAAAATACATTTAACTATTTATTGGAGAAAAAAATCCACAAATAAGTGGATGCATGCAGTTCAAACCCGTTTGTTCAAGAGTCAACTGTAGGAAAAGCACATAGAGCTGACAAATCAAAATAAAATGATAAAACCTGTTTCTGATCATGTATACCTGAGAATTTATGAATTAGTACTAGGTAATTTTCAGAATTTGAACGCCAAAATAGTTTCATATTAAAGACATGTCAAATTAAATTTTAGATGTGTGACTGGTGGGTTTAGGTAACTACTAACAAGGAGTTCATTGTTATTGATCTCTTTACGTCAGTGCTTTATATGAATAACTCATTCTAAGGGCCATAATGCTATGTGTGAGTTAACTCATTAATCTTCACAACAACCCAATGGGAAAGATGCTATTGTCTTCCTTTAGATGTGGAGCCTAACCAGAAGGATGAAACAACTTGCCTTAGGTCATAGAGCTACAAAGAATAGTCAGGATTGAACTGGGCAGTGCAGCTTCATTCAGAACCTTTCACCTCAAACATTTTACTATGCTATACCACCTTCTTATAGGGGTTGTGAAAATCTCCCTATATGGCACTAAATAGAACTTACATGTATTTCTTCTGTTGAATTTTACTTAATGTCTTTATTATTTTTATTATTTTAAAATCTTTATTGTTCAGATTATTACAGTGGTTTCTCCTCCCCCCTCCCCCCCCGCCATAGCTCCCCTACACATAGTCTCCACTCCACCTTCGCCCTTACCTCTCCCCTCTCCCCCCCCCCTCCTCATCCATAGATATATGATTTTTGTCCATTCTCTTCCTGTACCCCACACACAGACACCGCTTTTCCCCTGAGAATTATCAATCCCTTCCCATTCTATGCCCCTGATTCTATTATATTCACTTCACTTTTAGATTCACTTGTTGATAGATATGTATTTGTTGATCATAATTTTTCTTTACTTTTTTCTTTTCCCTCTTTTTAAAAAACACCTTTTAGCATTTCATATAATACTGGTTTGGTGGTGATGTACTCCTTCAGCTTTTTCTGATCTGTGAAACTCTTTATCTGCCCTTCAATTCTGAATGATAACTTTGCTGAGTAGAGTAATCTTGGTTGTAGGTTCTTGCTATTCATCACTTTGAATATTTCTTGCCACTCCCATCTGGGTTTCATAGTTTCTGTTGAGAAATCAGCTGATAATTGTATGGGTGCTCCCTGGTAGGTAACTGTTTTTTTCTTGCTGCTTGTAAGATTCTCTCTTTGTTTTTTGCTCTTGGCATTTTAATAATGATGTGTCTTGGTGTGGTCCTCTTTGGATTCCTTTTGTTTGGGGTTCTGTGTGCTTCCTGGACTTGTAAGTCTATTTCTTTCACCAGGTGGGGGAAGTTTTCTGTCATTATTTCTTCAAATAGGTTTTCAGTGTCTTGCTCTCTCTCTCTTCTTCTGGGACCCCCATAATTCTTATGTTTGTATGCTTGAAGTTGTCTCAGAGGCTTCTTACACTATCTTCAACTTTCTGGATTCTCTTCTCTTCTTGCTTCTCCAGAGGAGTGTCCTTTGCCTCTTTGTATTCCATATCTTTGACTTGATTTCATCTAGTCTGCTGTTGGATCTCTGTATAATATTTTTTATTACAGTCAGTGTATGTTTAGTTTCTAGTTGGTTTAATTTCTTTTTCATATCCTCTAGGATCTCGTTAAATTTATTGGCCTTTTCTAGGAAATTCTTGAAAAACCTTATAACCGTGGTTTTGAACTCTATATCCAGTCTTTTGTTCTCCTCCCTTTCTTTTGAGATCTCCTTCCTTTCCTCAGCATTTTTGCTGCTTATGCAAAAGCAGCTGTGTGGAGCCTGGGCGGGTTTGTAGAATGTGCGGAGCGGGGCCTCAGGGCGGGATGGAATCTCAGGACGTCACTAGGCTGGGGCATGGCAAACAGTGATGGCTGCTGTCAGCCGTCTCTGACTTTCAGTGTTTCCAAATCCCCGCGCTCCAGCGCAGTAAACAATGATTGCTGCTCGCACCTCTGCAAAAAAGTCACCCTCACTTTCAGACCCGATGGCCAACAGACTAGCTTCTCCCCATAGACGTCTGAGTCCCCTGAGTGAGCCCAGAAACTGGATTTCAAAGTGATCGGGAGCTTGTTTCCCTTCTGGTTGAAAAAGAGCCGTGCGCCCAGTCCCCCGCCACCAGCCTGATTCGTGTGCCTCCGTACCTAGGCTTTTCAGCTTTTCAGCGCTTGTGCTCCTTTCTCTTCAGCCAGCCATCCCGTGGCTTTGGGTGATAGACGTTTTGTCTTTTAGTTGTAGTTTTGAAATTGTTGTGCGAGGTGGCAGATTAGTTGCTCATCTACACCGCCATCTTGGTTTTCCTCTGGTATATTCTTTTTACTACTTAATGTCTTTAAATTGAGGTAAAACATATATAATAAAATTTACCATTTTAAGTGTACAGCTCAGTGCCATTAAGTATATTCCCAATGTTGTTCAGCCATTACCACCATTCCTCTCCAGAGCATCTTGTTCTTCTCAAACAGAAGCTCCATTCCCATTATACAGTAACTCCCCATTCTACTCCACCAGTGTCTGGTAACTTATTCTACTTTCTGTGATTACCTATTCTAGATACCTATAAGTGGAAAACAAACACTGGTTTTCCTTTCGTGTACCTTATTATGTGTACCGTATTTTCCGGCGTATAAGACGACACTGTGTTCTAGTAAAAAGCCTGCTCAGATTGGCCAGAGTCAGAGAGGCGGTCTATTAAAAAAAGAACTGGTGTTGCCTCAGAAGTGGGGGGTAGTCTTATACAGCGAAGATAGGCCTAAACCTATGTTTTAACTGTAAAATTAGGGGGTAGTCTTATACGCCGGAAAATACGGTAGTATATTGTAGCATGTATCAGAATTTCATTCCTTTTTATGGCTGACTAATATTCATTGTATGTATATACCACATTTGTTTATCCATCTCTTGATAAACACTTGGATTGTTTTAACCTTTTGGCTATTTTGATTAATGCTATTGTGAACATGGGTCTGTTTGAGTCTTTCCTATGTAGATAATGAGGAGTGCAATTGCTGGATTATAGTATAATCTGTTTTAATTTTTTTTCAGTATTATTTTTGTACTAATTTCAGGTATACAGCATACTAGACAATCATGTACTTTACAAAGTGGTTCCCCCAGTATATTCCAGTACCCACCTGGCACCATATATAATTTGCATCCCCATGACTCTTTTGTAACTACCAATTTGTCTTCTTAATCTTTTCACCTTTTTCACCCTGTCCCCCAACCCTGCTGCCCTCTGGTAACCATTAGTTTCTTCTCTGTATCTATGAATTTGTTTCTAGTATTTTTTTTCATTTATATAGTTTAGATTCCAATGTAAGTTAAATCATATGGTACTTGTCTTTTTCTGACCAATTTACTTAACATAATACCCTCTAAGTCCATCCATCAGTTGCAAATTGTAAGAGTACATTATTTTTTATGGTCAAGTAATATTCCATTGTATATACTGTATGTATAACAGCTTTTTTATCCTCTCATCTATTGATGGACACTTGGGTTGCTGCAGTGAACATAGTGGTGCACATATTCTTTCAAATTGGTGTTTTGGGTTTCTTCAGCTATATACCAAGAAGTGGGATTGCTAGGTTATAAGATAGCTTGATTTTTAATTTTTTTAAAAATTAGACAGTATGAATCATTCATACTGTTTTCTGTAATGGCTGTACCAGTATTCATTCCCACCTATAATAGTGTACAAGGGTTCCCTTTTTCCACATCCTCGCTAACACTTGTTTGTTGATTTATAGATGATAGCCATTCTGAAAGATATTGTGATTTTAATTTGCATTTCTCTGATATTAGGGATGTGTAACATCTTTTCATATGTCTGTTGGCCATCTGTTTGTCCTCTTTGAAGAAGTGTCTATTCAGGTCCTCTGCCCATTTTTAAATAGGATTATTTGGGGGGTTCTTTGGTGTTGGGATGTATGAGTCCTTTATAGATTTTGGATATTAACCCTTTATCAGATGTGCCATTGGCAAATATGTTCTCCCATTCAGTAGGGACTGCCTTTTTGTTTTGTTGAAAATATCCTTTACTGCAAAAACTTTTTAGTTTGATGTAGTTTCATTTCTTTTATTTCGTTTTCCTTTGCTCAAGGAAATATATCAGAAAAACATTGCTAAGAGAAATTTCAAGAGATCATACTGCCTGTATTTCCTTCTAGGAGTCTCATGAATTCGAGTATTTAAGTCTTTCATCCATTTTGAGTTTATTTTTATATATGTTGTTAGAAGTGGCATCGTTTAATTAAACACCTAGTTTAAATTTTTTTTCATGTGCCTCTTCAATTTTCCCAACACCATTTATTGAATAGACTTTCTTTACCCCATTGTATTTTCTTGACCTCCTTTGTCAAATACTAACTGACCATATTGGTATGGGCTTATTTTTGAGTTCTTTGTTCTGTTCCATTAATCTGTGTGTTTGTTTTTATGCTAGTATTTTAAAAAAAGATATTTTATTGATTTTTTTACTGAGAGGAATAGAGAGGTAGAAACATTGATGAGAGAGAATCATCGATCAGCTGCCTCTTGCACACCCCCCACTGGGGATGTGCCTGCAACCAAGGTACATGCCCTTGACCAGAATCGAACCTGGGACCTTTCAGTCCCCAGGCTGACGCTCTATCCACTGAGCCAAACTGGTTTCGGCTAATGATGTTTTTATTACTAGAGCCTTGTAGTATAGTTTGATATCAGGTAGCTTGATACCTCCAACTTTGTTCTTATTTATTAAGATTTCTGAGGCTATTCAGGATCTTTTGTGGTTCTATATAAATTTTTGGATTATTTGTTCTAGTTCTGTTAGTATTTTGATAGGAATTACGCTGTAGCTATAGATTGCTTTAGGTAAAATGGACATTTAAAAAAAATTTTTTTTTTAATTTTAGAGAGAAGGGAGAGGGATAGAGAGATAGAAACATTGATGGGAGAGTAACATCAATCAGCTGCCTCCTGCATTTCACCCACTGGGGATTGAGCCCACAACCCAGGCATATGCTCTGACTGATAATTGACCCATGACCTCCTGCTTCATAAGTTCACACTCAACCACTTAGCCACACTGGCCAGGCTGGACATTTTAATGAGGCTAATTCTTTATATCCATGAACATGGTATATGCTTCACTTATTTGTATACTCTTCAGTTTCTTCCTTTAGTGTATAAATTTGAAAGTACTGGGTTTTACCTCTTTGATTAATACCTAGGTATTTTTAAATCTATTAAATTTATTGGGGTGATATTGGTTAGTAAGATCAGATATGTTTCAAGTGTACATTCTGTGATAAAAGATCTGTATATTGCACTGTGTGCTCACCACCTAAAGTCAAACCATCTTCCGGTCATCATATATTAGGCCCCCCCAATATTAGGTCCCTCCCTTCTGACAATCATCATACTGCTGTTTGTGTGCAGGCGTTTCAGTTTCATACCTCACATGTGAAATTATATGGTTCTTAGCTTTTATTTTTTTTAATTGATTTTTTACAGAGAGGAAGAGAGAGGGATAGTTAAAATCATCAATGAGAGAGAATCATCCATCAGCTGAGAGAAAATCATCTATCAGCTGCCTCTTGCACACCCCCTACTGGGGATGTGCCCTCAACCAAGGTACATGCTCTTGACCAGAATCGAACCCGGGACCTTTCAGTCCGCAAGCCAACGCTCTATCCACTGAGTCAAACCGGTTTGGGCAGTTCCTAGCTTTTTTTGACTAACTTATGTCAGCATAATATTCTCAGGGTTCATCCATGTTGCAAATGGCAGTATTTCATCTTTTTTTATTTTAATTTTTTAGTTTTTTAAGTATATTTTATTGATTTTATGGAGAGTAAGGGAGAGGAATAGAGATTTAGAAACATCGATGAGAAAGAAACACCAATCAGCTGCCTCCTGCATGCTACATACTAGGGATGTATGTACCCGCAACCAAGGTATATGCCCTTGTTCAGAATCGACTGAGCCAAACCAGTTAGGGCTATTTCGTCTTTTTTTTAAAACAAGTAGCATTCCATTGTGTATATGTACTGCATCTTCTTTATCCAATTCTTTGGTTGTCTCCATATCTTGGACACTGTGAATAATGCTGCAATGAACATAGGGGGAGATTCTCTCCCTCCCTCCCCCCGCAATGCATGAAATTCGTGCAAGAGTAGGCTTTCCTTCCCCCGGATTCCCTCTGGCACCTGGGACCCAGGCTTGCCTCACAGCCCTGGTTTCATCCAGAAGGTTGTCTAGTTAGCATATTACACTTTTATTATTATAGATATTTTTTATTTTTTCAGGTATATATCCAGGAGATGGATTGCTGGGTCCTGTGGTAATTCCATTCTTGTTTTATTGATATTTACAGAGAGGAAGTGAGAGAGAGACAAAGACGGAGAAAAATTGGTAGATTGCCTCCTGCACATGCCCCAACTGGGGATGGAACCCATAACCTGGATTCTAACCAGCCATCTTTTGGTGTATGGGATGATATTCCAGCCAATTGATCATACCAGCCAGGGCTGATAACCCTATTCTTAATTCTTTGATGAACTGCCAGACTGTCTTCTATAGTGGCTGTACCAGTCAACATTCCAACCAGCAGTGAATTAGGGCTCCCTTTTCTCCACAACCTCTCCAACACTTGTTATTACTTGGCTTTTTGATAACAGCCCTTCTAACAGGTATGAAGTGGTATCTCATTGTAGTTTTAATATGCATTTCCATAATTGCTAGTAAGGTTGAACTTCTCTTTATATATATGTTGGCTGTTTGCATGTCTTCATGGGAGAGGTGTCGTTCATTCTCTGCCCATCTTTTAATTGGATTGTTTGTTTGATAAATGTTGAATTTTATGAGTTCTTTTTATATATTGGATATTAAACCTATGTTGTGGCTTTTGTCGAAATTATCTGCTCATATACATGTGGTTTTATAGCTGGGCTCTCAATTCTGTTTCATTGATCTCTGTTTCTGTTTTTCTGCCAATAACATGTAGCTCTATAATATAATTTGAAGTCAGGTAGTATGATACCTTCATGTGTTCCAGTTTGCTTCCTGAAGATTTTTCATTAAAAAGAAAACAGTAGAATTTATTTAACATGTATTGATTATTAAATGCCAGCTGCTAGGGTACAGATAATACTTCTTTTATGAAAATTATAGCCTCTGGAAAGACACATTGTAAATAAATAGTATACATGAAAATATATTCAAATGTTATAAGGTGAATAAAGGTGGGGAGGGCTCCATTAGTCAAATGAAAATCACAGGACAAAGCAGAAAAAAGACAAGAGGAGGACCACTAAGAACTAATCTAATGAGGTAGAGATGAAGTCTGGGGACAGAAAAATGGGAAAAGATTATATAGGGCCTTGGAAACCCTCTAGAAAACTTGAGAATAAAACAAAGCAATTGATAGCCAAGGAAGTAGTGTATGTTTAAAATGAGTTTAATAACAGGAATCATCTCTTTTGTCTATAGTGAGAATTTACTCTTTCTCCTGTGGCTGAAGAATTTTGCAAATGAGGAAAAAGGCAGTGAAAGAAACTTGTAGAAATTTGGCACATGTGTCCCTAGTTCCCATGGGGTTTTGGTTTTAGTTTGTTTTTTAAATATATCTGTATTGATTTCAGAGAGGAAGGAGGAGGGAGATAAAATAGAAACATCAATGATGAGAGAGAATCATTGATTGGCTGCCTCCTGCATGCTCCACACTGGGGATCAAGCTCACAACCTGGGCATGTGCCCTGACTCAGAATCGAACCATGATTTTCTGGTTCATAGGTCAATGCTCAACCACTGAGCTACACTAGCAGGGTGCCCAAGGGTTTTGCTTATGTACTAAACTGAAAGTATAAGTGGAGAGAAAGGGAATCCAAAGTGCTACTTTTAAATTTAAGTTAAGAATAAAAACGAAAAGCATCTTATCATATTGTTGAATTTGGAACAAAATGTAATAAAATTTTTAGCTTTTTTTCTGAGCCCTAAGTGCATGTGATTAAGGTATATTTTATTATGCAATTAGTAGGGCTAAATATTTCTTACATTTGAAGTATTACTGAATAATCCCATGAATGCAAAGTAATAGAGAAACCCTTGGAAAATTTTGAAAAAGATTTTTTTTCCTGACTTTACCTCAACATGGTTATCAGACCACTTTTCTAGATCTCACTGCCTGACATTTTCCAGTTCTACTCCAACAAACTAAATAAATAGAATCACTTTAAGAAACAGAGTTTTATTAATTAAAATTGATTTTTTCTTAATATTTGACTTATTTATTATCTCTCATTCTGCCTACCCAAAAAGGTCTTATATTTGCATATAATAACAGGGATTATCAAAAATTAAAAACAAAGCATTGAATAATAGCTGCCTATATCATTGAATAGGTCATGAAAAATAATTTTTATTTGAATGAATTTATGTTTTACAAATGAGGGCAAAGTTGAATGTAAAATTCTAGAGTATTTTTTTATTTTTAAAATCCTTATTGTTGAAATGTTACATATGCTCCTTATCTCCCCCATTTAACTCTTGGCCTAATGTATTTCCACTTTGGAGAAGTATCTATTTAGATCCTTTTCCAATTTCTTAATTGGGTTGTTTGTCTTCATTTTGTTAAGTTGTATAAGTTCCCTATATATTTTGGATATTATTGAATATATCATTGGCAAATACATTCTCCCATGCAATGGGCTCTCTTATCATTTTGTTGATGGTTTCTTCTGCTGTGCAGAAACTTTTTATTTTAATATAGTCTTATTTGTTTATTTTCTCTCTTGTTTCCTTTGCCCTAGGACTGTGGTCGGCAAACTGCAGCTCTCGAGCCACATGCAGCTCTTTGGCCCCTTGAGTGTGGCTCTTCCACAAAATACCACGGCCTAGGCAAATCTATTTTGAAGAATTGGCATTAGAAGAAGTTTAAGTTTTAAAAAGTTGGCTCTCAAAAGAAATTTCAATCGTTGTACTGTTGATATTTGGCTCTGTTGACTGAGTTTGCCGACCACTGCCCTAAGAATGTATTGGTAAACATATTGCTGTAAGACATGTCTGAGATGTTGGTGCCTATGGTTTCTTCTAAGATTTTTTATGGTTTCACGACTTAACATTTAAGTTGCTGTTTTTTTTTGTTTTTGTTTTTTTGTGTTTTTTTTTTAATCAATTCTGAGTTTATTTTTGTGTATGATATAAGTTGGTGGTCTACTTTAGTTTTTTGCATGTACCTGTCCAATTTTCCCAACACCATTTATTGAAGAGATTGTCTTAACTCAATTGTATGCTCTTGTCTCCTTTGTCAAATATTAATTGAGCATAATGGATTTGGTCAATTTCGGGGTTCTCTGTTTTGTTCCATTGATCTAAATTCCCATTCTTGTGCCAGTACCAGGCTGTTTTGAGTGGTGGTTTTGTAGTATAACTTGATATCTGGTATTGTGATTCCTCCAAATCTGTTCTTTTTTTTTCTCTCTCTCAGAATTCCTGCTACTATGTAGGGTCTTTTTGGGTGCCATACAAATTTTGCAGTGTTTGTTTTAGATCTGTGAAATATGCTGTTGGTAATTTATAAGGATTGCATTGCATCTATAGGTTGCTTTGGGTTGTATGAGTATTTTAATGGTGTTGATTCTACCAATCGATGAATATAGTATATTCTTCTACCTGTTTATATCTTCCTTTATATCTTATAAACATCCTGTAGTTTTCTGAGTACAGGTCTTTTACTTCCACATGGTTAAATTTATTCCTAAGTACCTTAATTTTTATTTTCTTTTGCAATGGTAAAAGGGATTTTTATTCTAGTTTCTCTTCTTTCTGAGAGTTCATTATTGGTGTTCATAAATCTTACTAATTTTATATTCTGCTATGTTGCCAAATTCATTAAATCTAGTAATTTTATTATGGAATCTTTAGGGGTTTCTATGTATAATATTATGTCATCTGCAAATAATAAGGGTTTTACATCCCCCTTTCCAATTTGGATGCCTTTTATTTCTTCTTCTTGTCTGATCGCTATAGCTAGGACTTCCAGTACTATTTATTTATATAAAAGGCTAAGTACCATCCGACTGGTAGCTGTGATGTGCAGTGACCACCAGGGGGCAGACACTCAATGCAGAAGTTACCAAGCTGCAGTGACTTGGCAGCCGTGGTTCTTGGGTGACTCATCCTGGAACTAGAGAGGAGGGAGCCCGATTCTGGGGTATGTCACCCAAGAACCACTGTCTTGCAATCTGGAACCTGTTAGGTACTTAGGTGCTAACCACTATCAGGCACTCTCTTTGGCTTTCAGTAACCTGATTGAAGCTCCAAGCGATTCATTGATCCCCTGCTTGAGTCTGTCTCCACATACCTTGGCTGTAAGCAGAAGGGGCTAATCTGCTCTCTAAAGTAGGGTGTTAGCCACACAGGGTCCAGGCTTGGGTCAGCAAACTTCCCCTGGTTCCCTGGGCTCTACCTTTGCCTGATCATCAGCTATCAGTTTTATTCACTCAAAAATCTGCTTCTGAAAGGTTTTAGGTGGAAGAGGTGCTCTTTAGCTTTCAGGGAATATGGTGGGTGTGTTTTCCTGTCCCAGAGCTACTCTTCCACCAGTGACCAAAATATTACTCTGCCCTTGGCTGGACAGATCCTTGTATGGAGACCCGCGGGGACAGTTGGGAACCTGGAGTTTTTATCAGTCTGGTTTCCAGAATAGCTGGACAGAAGGCCCCTCCTCCAATCCAGTCACTGAGGGCTCCTGGAAACTCTTCAGACCCCTTTAAGTTTGGCCTCTGCTTTTGTTTCCTCTGCAAAATTTAAAATACAGAGTGTAGGATGCAGGGCTCCTGAAGATAAGCCTGAGGCTACTGGGTGTGGCTAGCTCTTTTTAGGAAAAACGGCCGTTTTGATTTGGATGAATGATCAAATGTAGGACTCCTAGATATTGCTTTTCTTCTTCTCTCTGCCCTGTCTCCCACTCTAGCCTCTCCTCAGGCACCTTTAGTCTGCACCTCTGACCCTGCACAAAAACCTCGGGTTAGTAGTTGCAAATGAAAACTTCTATGCTCTGGAATTAGAAAAAATTAAACTAAACAAAACTATAGCTTTCTCTCCAACTGGCTCTGATCTTCAGACTCCAGATTCCTAGGCAGCCAGTAGCCCTGTCACCTTTCCTGGCTAAATGTTATATGGGCTGCAGTTTCAGCTCTGGTGATCCTAGCTGTGGAGCCCAGCTTGGGCTCTGGGCCTCTATCTTCTGAGGGAAAAGACTCTCCTATAGCCCTGAGCTCCCTCATCTCTCTGCTGCCCTGCCACCCCTGGAAGCTGGGTCAGCTCCTCTCATGACCTCACCCTTCCTCCTGGTCTCCAGGTGTTTTCTGTCCTACCTTGATATAAGTCTCCTCCTCAGCTGGATCTAAGTTTGTAATTCCAGATGAATGTTTTTCAATTTAGTTATATTTCCAGTCTGACCCTGGGATGAGGTATACAACAGATCTGCCTATTTGGCAGCCATTTTTTTTTCTGAGATGCTTCCCTGCCTTGGTTATTCATGGTATTTGATGGGCTCCTTCTCTGTCTAAGCATCTATATATTGGCATTTCTTTAACATATCTCTATGAAGAGGTCTTTACTATTTCCCAGTATGTGGGGCTGAATCACAGTTTTTTAGCTCTGAAATCTTGTAGCTGATCTCCATGGCTGCCATCAATTGGCTGCACCAATTGAGGGTGGGGTTTGTTTTTACCTTTTGGTAATGGTGACCCAGACTTCCACTGGATGTCTCCCTTCCTCCCTGCCTCTCCCCTTCCCCCACATGCCCCAACCAGGGGTCAGTCACAGAGGGAAATAGCAATTCTGCAATAATCATTCTCAATTTGCAAAGAATGTGCTCCTCAACCTGACACCAAGGGCAGTTTTGGGAGTCTAAGGTACAGGCTCTGTGGCTTTGTTTCTTTTTTCTTTTTCTTTTTCTTTTTTTTTTCCGAAAAATTGATCATACAGCAGTGGACAGCCCTGGGAGAATCCCTGTGCTGTGCTCTTTTCCTAGTCTCTTGACTAGCTCAGTTGTTCCCACTGCTCACTCCTGCTGGAGTGCCCACTGAGACTGATTCTCCCAGCTATGGGAATCACCTGCTATAGCCAGCTGCAGGTCTGCGTCCATGGCCAGTCTGAGCTCTCCACCCTTCTTTCCTCCCCTGTTCCCTTTTGCCCATCTTTAAATGCTTTAACGCACAGATATCTCAGGCTTGCCTGTATGTCAAGCAGAGAATCATTTCTTGAGTTACAGCTGGTCAACTTGTTGACATTTCAGTGGGAGATATAAGGGGATCGCTCAGAACATAGCCATTCTCATATTTTCTTTTTTTTTTTTTAATGCAGTTTTAAAGGGGATTGTTTTCTTAATTTCCCTTTCTGATAGTTCATTTTGGTGTATAAAAATGCAACTGATTTACTGAATATTTATTTTGTATCTTGCTACTTTACTAAATTCATTTATCAGTCCTAGTAGCAATTTTGGTGGAACTTTCAGGGTTCTTTATGGATTATCTGTAAATAATGACATTTTTACTTCTTCCTTTCCAATTTGGATGTCTCTATTTCTTCTTTTTGTCTGATTGCAGTGGCTAGGACTTCCAGTACTATTCTGTGTAAGAGTGGTGAAAGTGGACATTTGCCTTGTTTCTTATCTTAAAAGAAACACTTTTAATTTTTCCCTGTTCAGTATGATGTTAGCTGTGGGTTTGTCATATATGGCTTTTAAATATTAAGGTATGTTTCCTATAGTCCCACTTGGCTGTGAGTTTTTATCACAAGTGCATACAAGATTTCTTCAAATGCTTTTTCTACATCTGTTAATATGATCATATGAGTTTTACCTTTCATTTTGTTTAAGTGGTATGTTATGTTAATTGATGTGTAGTTATTGTACCAACTTTTCATCCAAGGAATAAATCACACTCAATCTTGGTGTATGATTTTTTAATGTACTGCTGAATATACTTTGCTAATAATTTTGTTGAGTATTTTTGCATATATGTTCATCAGGTATATGCTCTTTTAATTTTCTTTACTTATAGTCTCACTAGAGGCCTGTTGCATAAAGATTTGTGCAATAGGCCTTCCTTCCCTTGGCTGCCAGCACTGGTTTTCTCTAGCACCCGGGACCCAGGCCTTCGCTCTGGCTACCGCCTTACGATTTCACTCCAGCCGGAGTCTACAATCTTCACTCTGGCTGGAGTCTGGAGTCTTCACTCTGGCCAGAGTGCCTCTCCTGTAGCTCCCTCTCCCCTCATAGCAGGCGTCCCCCCAGCTGGGCTCGGGTGAATTTGCATACTCCTGATTGGCTGATGGGCGTCATGGAGGTATGATAAATTTACATATTTCTCTTTTATTAGTGTAGTTTATTCTGTTTTGGTATTTTAATGCTGTCCTCATAAAATGAGCTTTGATATCTTCCCTCCTCTTGAATTTTTTGGAATAGTTTGAGAAGGATAGACATTAGTTTTTAAAATGTTTGGTAAAATCCAACTGTGAAACCATCAGGACTTTTGTTTGTTTGGAGTGCTTTTTTTTTTTTTTATAACTGCTTTAATTTCATTGATTTTAATCAGTCTGTTCAGATATTCTATCTCTTCTTGATTCAATCTTGGAAAAGTATATGTTTATAGGAATTTATTCATTCTTCCAAATTGTACTGTTTGTTGGCATATAATAACTGGAGGCCCAGTGCACAAAATTCATGTATGGGTGCAGTTTCTAAAACTGGCCAGCAACCAAAGCACAAGCATCTGGCGTGGAAGGGCAGGTCCCAGCTGACCTCTGGGATCCTGGGCCCCACGTCGTCGTGTCCCCCCCCTCCCCCCCCCCCCCCCCGCCTGAGTCATCAGGCCCCACCCATTTCCCTCAGCACCTGGTTACCATCTGCAGGGCAATCAGCAGGGCAGTCAGGCCCTGCTCGCACCTGCCTTGGCCTGGCATGGCCTGCTCACTTACTCCACCATCCTGCCATAGTCACGCTCTTATTGGGGCCCATCAGGGCCAGCAGCTCCTCCACTGCCTCCCGCTGCCAGTGCTGCATCGCTGATGCCCATCATGTTCTGTGCTGCCCCCTGGTGGTCAGTGCACATCATAGCAAGCAATTGAACTCCCAGTCAAAGGTACAATTTGCATATTAGGCGTTTATTATATAGGATGTTTTCCTTATTTTATTTTTTTTATTGTTTGAAACATTACAAATAGTGGTACATATGTCTCCTTTTCCTCCCCTACTTTGACCTCCCCCCAGCCTCCTCTACACCCCCTGCATATGCCTTCACCTGCCCTCCCCATGTTTTGTATCCATTGGTTATGTTTACATGCATGCATACAAGTCCTTCGGTTGATCTCTTAATACCGCCCCCCCAACCTTTTTTGCCTTCCCACTATAGTTTGACAGTCTCTTCAATGGTTCTTATCTCTATAACTATTTTTCCCCATTTCTTTTCTTTGAAAAATCTTGCAACTGCAGACTAGAAATAAACATATAATAACAAAAAACATTTGAGTTCCAATTTCAATGTCCAACAGTTCTGAGAAACAGAAGACTGTTTTAGGTTCATTTCATGTTAAGCAATTTTACCATGAGATGCACTACCAATAGAAATTTTAGTTAATACTTTAGGAACAGCTTTTTGTCCAGTACACTTAAATTTTCTTGGATGTTCACTAATTTCTATTAACCAATTTAAATTATCCTAAAAACTTGATTACTATTTTACTGTCAAATTTAATACTCTAGCAACAATCTTAGTTTACCCTGTAAATATTAGTGGAAAAGATTATTTGCATTCTTGAGTAGGCCCTGAGCATTCCTGGTGCTATGCTGGATTTAGATATAGGGCAGCTGCTGTTGGCCAAGTCTCCATCTGAGCTGAGCCAAGTCTCTGTCTGTTACCTGGGTCTCCATATGAGCTGGGCAGGGGAAGCGAAGCAGCCATGGGGGCAGGAGACCTCCCTCTAAAGGGGTGAAGGTTCAGGTCCCTGCAAGGTTGGGGGGGGTGAGGGTCTGTGCTCCACCTCTGTTGATCTCCATGTTCTCTCCTGATGGCTCCTCTGTAACTGTGCCTGTCTTAGGTTGTTCCTTCCCTGAGGAATCTTACCCATCTTTAGCTAACCAGCCATCCTCTGAGGCTTGACCTCTGATTTGAGGTTCAGTTCTGTTTCCTTGGTAGCCTATGCCCCCATGGCCTCCCCGCCCAGCTCCTGTTTTGGGATCCCCTCGCCTGTTGGCAGGCCTCAGCACTGATCACATATCTCACAGGACTCAGGTTTCTTCTCTAGGGAGGGCCCAGCTCACACCATTGGGCGAGAAACAGATCCATGGTACCAGCCACAACAAGGTTTCAACCTCAGCATGAACAGAAAGCTCAGGCAACAGCTGTGGACAATTGGATTGTAAATGGAGGGTCTCTCTTGGCCAAAAGGGCAAGAAGGGACAATATGGAATGCTCCAGTGCCTTCCCAGTGCCTTAATTCCTTCTGAAAGGGATTAAATCCTTTCATGTCCTTTTTTAAATTGCTGCCAAACATTCAGAAAATTAGTTTGTAAGTTTTTTGGGGGAGTAATAATATGCTGTTGTAAAATATAAGAAATTGTAATGACTGTAGGATAATATTATGTAAGGATATTCTTTGCTCTGGGCCCTGGCAATTCAATTTCAAACTGGCTGTCAATTTCTTTTTGTAACTTTATATAAACTTTGCCAGGGAGGCAAACACACAAATTATTTACTATAGTTCAAGAGGCCAAATATATTGACGTTCAGTTACAATCCTTATGACTTTTAAGAAAACCTCTCTTTATTTCCTTCCATGATAATTTTCAGGCTACAGAGAGTTTCATTTAAAAATCTTTGTCAGGCCGAAACCGGTTTGGCTCAGTGGATAGAGCGTCAGCTTGGGGACTGAAAGGTCCCGGGTTCGATTCCGGTCGGGGGCATGTACCTTGGTTGCGGGCATATCCCTGGTGGGGCGTGTGCAAGAGGCAGCTGATCGATGACTCTCTCTCATCGATGTTTCTAACTCTCTATCTCCCTTCCTCTCTGTACAAAATCAATAAAATATATATTTTTTAAAAATCTTTGTCAGATGAAACAATTTCTCTTAAGATTTTGGTGACCACTTATATAGATTAGATTTAATATATATTTTTTCTTATAAATTTTTGTTAATTTTTATTTTTTACATATATGTCCCTTTTCCCCCATTACTCCCCACCCCATCTCATGCCCCACCCCCATGTTATCTGTGTCCATTAATTAGACTCATATGCATGTACAGAGTTCCTCTGTTGGTCTCTCCCCCTTACACCCACCGATCCCCACCTTCCCTGAGGTTTGACGGTTTGATGTTTCTCTGTCTCTGGATCTATTTTTGTTCATCAGTTTATATTGTTCATTATCTTCCACAAATGAGTGAGATCATGTGATATTTATCTTTCTCTGCCTGGCTAATTTTGCTTAGCACAATGCTCTCCAATTCCATCCATGTTATTGCAAATAGTTAAGAACTTCTTTACTTCAGCATAGTATTCCATTGTGTAGATGTACCACTGTTTTTAAACCACTCATCTGCTGATGGGCATTTAGGCTCTTTCCAGATCTTAGCTATGGTGAATTGTGCTGCTATGAACATAGAGGTGCATATATCCTTTCTGATTCATGTTTCTAGTTTCTTGGGATATATTCCTAGAAGTGGGATCACTGGGTCAAATGGGAGTTCCATTTTTAGTTTTTTGAGGAAACTCCATACTGTTCTCCACAGTGGCTGCACCAGTCTGCATTCCCACCAGCAGTGCACGAGGGTTCCTTTTTCTCTGCATCCTCGCCATCACTTATCACTTGTTGATTTGTTGATGATAGTCATTCTGAGAGGTGTGAGATGTACCGCATTGTTGTTTTAATTTGCATCTCTTTGATGATAAGTGACCTTGAGCAGGCTTTCATATGTTTCTTGGCCTTCCTTCTGTCTTCTCTCGAAAAGTGTCTATTTCGATCAGTTGCCCATTTTTTTTTAATTGGATTTTTTATGTTCTTTTAGTTAAGTTGCATGAGTTCCCTGTAAATGTTGGAGATTTAAACCCCTGTCGTTGATATCATTGGCGACTATGTTCTCCCATGCAGTGAGCTTTCTTGTTGTTTTATTGATGGTTTCCTTTGCTGTGCAAAAGCTTTTTATTTTGATGTAGTCCCATTTGTTTATTTTCTCTTTAGCTTCCATTTTGCCCTACGAGTAGTATCAGTGAAGAAGTTCTTTTGGCATATGTCTGATATTTTGCTGCCTATGGATTCCTCTAGTATTTTCATGGTTTCCTGTCTTATGTTTAAGTCCTGTATCCATGTTGAATTTATTTTTGTGTATGCTGTAAGTTGGTGATCTAGCTTCACTTTTTTGCATGTGTCTGTCCAGTTTTCCCAGCACCATTTGTTTAAGAGACTGTCTTAACTCCATTGTATGTCCGTGCCTCCTTTGTTAAATATTATGTTCTTTTAGTTCCCTGTAAATTGAGCATAGAGATTTGGGTTAATTTCTGGGTTCTCTATTTCTATTTCATTGATCTATATGTCTGTTCTTGTGCCAGTACGAGGCTGTTTTAAGAATAGTGGCTTTGTAATACAGCTTGATATCTGGTATTGAGATCCAGCCTACTTTGTTCTTCTTTCTCAGGATTTCTTCAACTATTCGAGGTCTTTTTTTTATTCCAGATGAATTTTTGGAGAGTTCTTTCTAGGTCTGTGAAATATGCTGTTGGTATTTTAATGGGGAGTTCATTGAATCTATAGATTGCTTTGGGTAGTATGGACATTTTGATGATGTTGATTCTACCAATCCATGAACATGGTATGTTCTTCCATCTGTTTGTCTTCTTCTATCTTATTTTTCAGTGTCCTATAATTTTTCACATACAGGTCTTTTACCTCCATAGTTAAGAAAAAAAAAGATACTTAGGAATAAACTTTTTGTTTTTTTTTTGATGTGATGGTAAATCGGGTTGCTTTTTTAGTCTCTTTTCCTGTAAGTTCACTATTGGTGTATAAAAATGCCATAGATTGCTTGGTGTTAATTTTGTATCCTGATACATTGCCGAATTAATTTATTAAGTCTAATAATTTTAATGGAGTCTTTAGGGTTTTCTATGTACAGTATCATGTCATCTTCAAAAAAGGACAGTTTTACTACTTCTTTTCCAATTTGGATGCCTTTTATTTCTTCTTTTTCTCTGATAGCAATGGCTAATACTTTCAGTACTATGTTGAACATGAGTAGTGAGAGTGGACATCCCTGTCTTGTTTCTCTTCTTAGGGAAAATGGTTTTAGTTTTTGTCCATTAAGTGTGATGCTGGCTATGGGTTTGTCATATATGGCTTTTATTATGTTGAGTTATGATCTTTCTATTCCCACCTTGCTGAGAGTTTTTATCAAGAAAGGGTGTTGGATATGTCAAATGCTTTTACTGCATCAATTGATAAGATTATGTGATTTTATCCTTCAATTTGTTTACATGATTTATCACGTTTATTGATTTGCAGATATTGTACCATTCTTGCATCCCCAGGGTAAATCCTACTCGGTCATGGTGTATGATCATTCTGATATACTGCTGGATCCGATTTGCTAGAATTTTGTTGAGGATTTTGTCATATATGTTCATAAGGGATATTGGCCTATAGTTCTCTTTCATTGAGTTGTCTTTATTTGGTTTTGGTATTAGGTGATGCTAGCTTCATAGAAGGAGTTTGGAAGTGTTACTTTCTCTTGAATTTTTTGGAATAATCTGAGGAGTATAGGTTTAGTTCTTCCTTGAATGTTTGGTATAACTCCCCTGTGAAGCCATCTGGTCCTAGGCTTTTGTTTGCTGGAAGCTCTTTGATGACTGTTTCAATTTCTTCCATAGTTATCAGCCTATTGAAATTTTTAGAATATTCCTGATCAAGTTTTGGAAGGTTGTATTTTTCTAGGAGTACGTCCATTACCTCCAGGTGGACTAGTTTGCTGGAGTAGAGTTGTTCATAGTATTTTTTAACAATCCTTTGTGGCTCGGGACCACGGAACCCGAGACAGCACAGCAGCTCTCTTTAAAGTGGCGCCGGGCGTTGATAACGTAGTTGCCATTGCAACACAATTACATGAGTCGCAATTAGAATGATGAGCTGCAGTTCTTGGAAAAGATCAATAAAAACTGCTGGAGAGCCGAAACCGGTTTGGCTCAGCGGTAGAGCGTCGGTCTGCAGACTAAAAGGTCCCGGGTTTGATTCCGGTCAAGGGCATGTATGTTGGTTGCAGGCACATCCCTGGTAGGGGGTGTGCAAGAGGCAGCTGGTCGATGCTTCTCTCTCATTGACGTTTCTAGTTCTGTATCTCTCTCCCTTCCTCTCTGTAAAAAATCAATAAAATATATTTAAAAAACAAAACAAAAAACTGCTGGAGAATCAAGAAAGGCTTCGTGCCCAACATGCAGGTTGAAGGAATTTTCTATGTAAATGATGCTCTAGAAAAATTAATGTTTGAGGAATTAAGGAATGTGTGTCAAATTGGCAGTGTTGGTGGCTTCCTGCCTGCCATGAAACAAATTGGCAATGTGGCAGCCCTGCCTGGGATTGTTCATCGATCTATTGGGCTTCCTGATGTCCATTCAGGTTATGGGTTTGCTATTGGGAATATGGCAGCCTTTGACATGAATGACGCTGAAGCAGTGGTGTCCCCAGGTGGTGTCGGATTTGATATCAATTACAGTGTCCGCTTGCTAAGAACTTGTTTAGATGAAA
Organism: Pipistrellus hanaki; assembly: GCF_964339955.1. Lineage (NCBI taxonomy): Eukaryota > Metazoa > Chordata > Mammalia > Chiroptera > Vespertilionidae > Pipistrellus > Pipistrellus hanaki. The sequence continues at coordinate 96,820,484 of NC_140505.1, forward strand.
GCGATGTCCAGCCTGTGAAGAAGCAATGTGCCCAGGCTATGTTTGACCACATTCCTTTGGGGTGGGATCAAAAGGTGTCCTAATGAATGCCAAAGACTTGGAAGAGGCCTTGGAGATGGGCGTGGACTGGTCGCTGAGAGAAGGCTATGCTTGGGCTGAAGACAAGCGGAGTATGGAAGGATGCTGCAAGCTGACCCCAATAAGGTCTCTGCAAGGGCCAAGAAAAGAGGCCTTCCTCAGTTGGGGACTCTGCGAGCAGGTAACCACTATGCAGAAATCCAAGTCATAGATGAGACTTCCTATGAGTATGCTGCTAAGAAAATGGGCATCGGCCATAAAGGACAGGTGTGTGTGATGATCCACAGTGGAAGCAGAGACTTGGGCCACCAAGTAGCCACAGGTGCCCTGGTTGCTATGGAAAAGGCCATGAAGAGAGACAAGATTATAGTCAATGACCGTCAGTTGGCTTGTGCTCGAATCGCTTCTCCAGAGGGTCAGGATTACCTAAAGGGGATGGCAGCCGCTGGGAACTATGCCTGGGTCAACTGCTTTTCCATGACCTTCTTAACACGTCAGGCTTTTGCCAAGGTATTCAACACAACCCCTGATGACTTGGACCTACACGTCATTTATGATGTTTCTCTCAATATCACCAAAGTGGAACAGCATGTGGTGGATGGAAAGGAGCGGACCCTCTTAGTGCACAAAGACTTGGAAGAGGCCTTGGAGATGGGCGTGAACTGGTCACTGAGAGAAGGCTATGCTTTCCCTCCTCACCATCCCCTCATTGCTATTGATTAGCAACTCACTGGACAACCAGTGCTCATTGGTGGCACCATGGGAACCTGTAGTTACGTTCTTACTGGCACTGAGCTGGGCATAACTGAGTCCTTCGGGACAACCTGTCTTGGAGCAGGCCGAGCACTGTACCAAGCAAAATCTTGACGTAACTTGGATTTCCAGGTCGTCTTAGACAAATTGACAGATATGGGAATTGCAATTCGTGTTGCCTCACCCAAACTGGTTTTGAAAGAGGCTTCTGAGTCCTATAAGAACGTGATGGATGTGGTGAATACCTGCCATGATGCTGGAATCAGCAAGAAGGCCATTAAACTGAGACCCATTGCTGTTATCAAAGGGTAGAACCCTGACTGTGGCCATGGACTCCAATGACCCTTACTGAAGTGGAAGTGGACTAGAATGCTCTTCAGATATCAGAACTCAGAGACCTGACAGGTTCCAAAGTGTGTAGCTGTAACCTCCCATTGCAAGTGGCTGATGGGGAGGCTGATGCCTCAGGAGCCAGTGTTATAAAATCACCTTCTGGGAGTAGTCACATGGTTCCCATTTGGAAAGGGATGCATATGCTTCCTCCCTGGTTGTCCACAGAGTTTTAAGGAAACCTAATAGAGGATGAGGGTAGTTCAAGAAACCGCCTTACTCAGTCATACTAATCTTTAATCATCAGATGAACTTCTTTACACCAAGTTCTCACTACATCGTGAGAGGTGTTATGGAGAACATTCTGTTAAATGAGAAGGTTTTAGAATGTTTCTTTCTGCCCTCCTTTTGTCTCTTTGTCCATTTATCCACCATCTAACTCCTTCCCCTGCGCTGAGCAAAATCCTAACACCACTTTTACTGGGAGAGTATCCACGGGTCATGTCAGGATGTTAGATGGTTGGTTGATGGGACACATTGAGGAGGGAATATGTGTGGCAGTGTAGGAATAGGGACCCAAAAGAAAAGGTAATTTTTCATAGACTTGCTACCTCTCTCATTCTAAATATAAGTCAGAGTTTTGACTTAGCCTGCAAAATGGCGTTGGCTGGTATCTGTCATTAATTATGCCTGGTCTGGCAAATCTTTCTTAAATAATAACTTGCACTACAGCAGCAATACCTTTACATGGGTGATGGAATCATTATAAAAACAGGAAACGACCTCATCTGTGATACTGATTACTCGGTGTTAACAAGTTGACTAGTTTTGTGCCACCTAATCAGATTTCATATTCTGTACTAACACCTTCAAGATGTTAAAGTAGGTTACTAAGGCCTCAGCTGAGTCCAAATAGCCAGTAGAGAAAAAGATCTAATAAAGTTATAATATGTTGTTTAAAAACAAAACAAAACAAAAACACACAATCCTTTGTATTTTGGTAGGGTCTGTTATTTCACCTCTTTCATTTCTGATTTTCTTTATTTGAGTCCTCTCTCTTTGCTTCTTGATGATCCTAGCTAGAGGTTCATTAATCTTGTTCATCCTTTCAGAGAATCAGCTCTTGGTTTCATTGAACTTTTCTATATTTTTGTTATTGTTCTTATTTTTTGTTTGTTTGTTTGTTTGTCCCTATGTCACTTATTTCTGCTCTGATCTTTATTATCTCCTTCTTTTGCTCACCCTGGGCTTTTCTAGTTGCTCTCTTTTTAATTCTTTGAGTTATAGTTAGATGGTTTACTTCCATTTTTTTTTTTTCTTGTTTTTTGAGGTAGGCCTGTAGAGCTATAAATTTTCCTCTCAGGTCTGCTTTCATTATGTCCCATAGATTTTGGATTGTTTTGTTTGTATTGTAATTAGTTTTCAGTATATCTTTATTGATTTCAGAAAGGAAGGGAGAAAGAGAGAAACATCATTGATGTGAGAGAATCATTAATTGGCTGCTTTCTGCATGCCCCTTACTGGGGATCAAGCCCACAACCTGGGCATATGCCCTTGACATGAATTGAACCAAGGGCCCTTCAGTCCACAGGCCGACACTTTATCCACTGAGCCAAACCAGCTAGGGCCTGACAAGGGCTTAATATCCAAAATTAATAGGGAATTCATACAACTTAACAAAAGGAAAATAAATAATTCAGTTAAAAAATGGGCAAAGGAACTAAATAGACACTTCATACAGAAGACTAAAGGCATATGAAAAAATGCTCAAAGTCATAGGTCATTTGAGAGATGAAAATAAAAAAGCATTACTACCTCACACCTGTCAGAATGGCTATCTTCAACAAATCAACAAATGACAAGTATTGGCGAGTATGTGAAGAAAAAAGGAATCCTACTACACTGCTGGTGGGAATGCAGACTGGTGCAGCCATTATGGAAACTAGTATGGAGAGTTTCCTCAGAAAATTAAAAATAGAACTCCCATTTGACCCAGTGATCCCAAGAAATCAGATACACACGTCAGAAAGAATATATGCATCCCTAATTTCATAGCAGCACAATTTACAATAGCTAAGATTTAGAGAGCATCAGCAGGTAAGTGGATTTAAAAAATGTGGTATATCGGAGAAACCAAGATGGCAGCATAGGTAAACACCTAACTGCAGCCTCGCACAACAATTTCAAAAATACAACTAAAATACAAAATGGACATTATCTAGAACTACTGGAAAGTTGACTGACTGGAAATTCTACAACTAGAAGGAAAGAGAAAACCAGAAGGAAAATCAGAGGAGCTGTAAAAGCCTAAGGTACGGAGACATGGTGCGCGCATATGGAGAGGAGGGGAGGCTGAGTGCCTGGTTGGCGTTCCCTAGCAGGAAGGAGATAAAAGCTTCAGGCTGCACTGAACCCCAGTCCTGGGCGAGACCTTGGGACCCAGGCTCATACAGAGGGAATCTAGGCTGTAAGGCGGAAAGTCAGGGGAGCGGCAAAAGGCAGAGCCCCGGAGGTGCACATGTGAATGTGCGCAGAAGACGAACTGTTGACTGTGCTGCTAGATTGCCCTAGCAGGAAGGAGACAAAAGCTCCAGACTATGCTGAGCCCCAGTTACGACTGCACTGAACCCCAGTTCTAGGCCAGACCCTGGGACCCAGGCTCATATGGGGGAGAATCTGGACTGTAAGGCAAAACTCAGGGGAGTGGCGAAAGGCAGAGCCCCGGAGGTGTGCACGTGAATGTGCGCAGAGGACAGACTGTTGACTGTGCCACTGGATTGCCCTAGTGGGAAGGAGACAAAAGCTCCGGACTGCACTGAACCCCACTTCCAATTGCACTGAACCCCAGTTCCAGGCTCACTGGGGGAGAGACTAGACTGTCTGGTAGTGGGCAAAACTTGAGGGCACCTTTCTCTCAGAGGTACTTGCAGTGAGTACCAAAGGACACTAAGGAACACTGAGACTCAGGAACCTCATAGGGCGGGGCTGATGGCAAGCCAAGGCTGTAGACTCCACCCTAAAACTCCGCCCATCCAAGCTGAGCACAGAGGCTTTTGCAGTTTTCCAAGTCTAGTCAAATAAAGCTGTCTCCTGGCATAGACACAGCTGATACTCATAGTCAATTGGAGGTCAGTTCCTCCCAGTGATACCAACAACAATCAAGACTTAACTACAACAAGGTTGTACACACAGTCCACAAAGGGGTGCATCAAGAGTGTCTACCTCAGGTAACTGAAAGGCTGACCCACTGAACCATATAGGACATTTTAGCACACAAAGCTACCCTACCAACTCATGGAAGTAGCGAAAATGCCGAGACAAGGAAAAGATCACAAACGAAAGAAATGGAGGACAAAAAGTGACTGGATATAGAGTTCAAAACTACGGTTATAAGGTTTTTCAAGAATTTCCTAGAAAAGGACGATAAAATTAACAAGACCTATGAGGATATGAAAAGGGATCAATAGAAATAAAGAATACATTATCTGAAATAAAAAAATATACAGAATCCTAAAAACAGACTGGAAGATTGCAAGAATCAAGTCAAAGATTTGGAACACAAAGAGTCAGAGGACACTCCTCTGCAGAAGCAAGAAAAGAAAAGAATCCAGAAAGTTGAAGATAGTGTAAGAAGTCTCTGGGACAACTTTAAGCATACCAACATCCAAATTATGGGGGTCCCAGAAGAGAGAGAATAAGATACCGAAAGCTTATTGGAAGAAATAGTGACAGAAAATTTTCCTCACCTGGTGAAAGAAATAGACTTACAAGTACAGGAAGCACACAGAACCCCAAACAAAAGGAATCCAAAAAGGACCACACCAAGACACATCATAATTAAAATGCCAAGAGCAAAAGACAGAGAATATTAAAAGCAGCAAGAGAAAAGCAGGTTGTTACCTATAAAGGAGCACCCATACGATTGTCAGCTGATTTCTCAACAGAAACCATGCAGGCCAGACGGGAATGGCAAGAAATATTCAAAGTGATGAATAACAAGAACTTACAGCCAAAATTACTCTACCCTACCCAGCAAAGGTATCACTCAGAATCAAAGGCCAGATAAAGAGCTTCACAAATAAAAAAAAGCTAATGGAGTTCATCACCGCTAAACCAGAATTATATGAATTGCTGAAGGGGGTTCTTTAGGAAGAGGAAGAAGATAAAGATAAAAATTATGAACAACAAATACGTAACTATCAACAAGTGAATCTAAAAACCAAGGGAATTAAAAAATTTGATGAACAATATTAACTGGTGAATATAATAGAATCAGAGGTATGGAAGGGGAGTGGGCTGACAATTCTCTGGGAAAAGGGGAGTGAGGTGCGGGAAGAGACTGAACAAAAACTGTGCATCTATGGATGAGGACAATGGGGGGTGGGGAAAGGGCAGAGGGTGGGGTGGGAACCTGGTGGAGGGGAGCAATGGAGGGGGGGGGAAATATTTGCAATAATCTGAACAATAAAGATTTATTAAAAAAGAAAAGTATGTCTACACAATGGAATACTACATAGCTGTAAAAAAAAAAAAAAAAAAAAAGAACTCTCAACCATTTGCAAGATGGACCTGGAAAGCATTATGCTAAGTGAAATAAGCCAATCAGACAAACGTTAAGTATCACATCATCTCACTCACAAGTGGAATCTAATGAACAAAATTGACTGATGCACAAAAATAGATACAGAAACAGAAGGCAGGGGAGGATGGGTGTGTGGGAAGGGACCAACCAATGAACTTATATGCATACTAGAGGCCCAGTGCACAAAAATTCATGCACTTTGGGGTGGGGGCGAGTCCCTCAGACCAGCCTGCCCCCTCTCACAGTCTGGGAGCCCCAAGGGGAGTGGGCCTAAACTGCAGTCTGTTCTCCTTCTGTGGGAGGAAACCGGGCCGATGATGAGAAGGCACCGCCCCCATCTCCCTGCTGCCGCCGCCGCCGCCGCCGCCGCCGCCGCCGCCGCCGCCGCCGCCGCCTTTGCCAGCCACCACAACTGCTGGCCATTGGCCCTCACTTCTTAGTGCTCGTCCCACCCCCTTCCCACTGTGGGTGGGGGGCGATCTGAGGCCAGGCTGGCTGGGGGAGGGGTTGTGGAACCCACAAACACTGGGTCTCAAGCAGAGCGATTACACAGACTCGGATGAGCCCTGAATCTTCTCATGGAAAGGTCAGATTTTTCCCAGAGAAAGGTGAGGTCTATGATCCAGGCTGAAGGGAGAAACAAGTGCAGTGGGATCTAGAGGTTCGCAGGAAGTCTGCACCCCACAAAATCCACGGATGTTGGGACCAGTGTAGTCCACAAATGTGGAAGGGGATCCACAGGTCTACTGATAGAAGAGACTCTAGAAATCAACTATAGCTGAGCTGGACACAAATAGGAAGCCTGAAGTTTTTCCAGTAAACCAACTGCACTGTGTCAGGGAAAAAGATGTGCAAAGAGATGTGAGCAGTCACAAACAGTACTGGGGCGAAAAAGTGGCAAGTTCACGCACTTACTCTGGCTCTTTTTTTCCTTAATTTCTTGCTTTTGATTACTAAGTGCAGTACATAGATCACCCAATTAAAAACATTCAGAGATGGCCGGGTAAAGTTGTTTTTGTGGAACCTGGGGGTCAGAGCAGGGAGAAATGATCAGAAAGCCAGTTCTGGGGCAGTCCATACCCCCAAACCAGTATTAAGTGCAGCAGGGAAAACATACTGGGTAGAGAGTACTTATGGCTCCAGATGTCAATACAGAAACACTGCCAATCAGGGGTTAAGTCACAAACTGACTCTTGTGTAAATACAACCACAGGCAGGCTGAGTAACAAATACTGCCTGCTTGAAAACAAGATTGTAGCTTACGACACAGAGGAGCTATGGAATGCAGGGAAGTTCAATAATGTCCTGACTACCTGACATGAAACAGGTGTGCCAAACAGAATAGTAGAGGAAGTGAATGACCTTCACTACTGCAGTTTTTTAATCTTTTACTTAAGAAACTGAATATTTTTTTTTTAGTTCTTACATGATTTTACCTTCTTAATTATTATATTTTTATTTTTTCTTAATAAATTTTTATTGTTCATATTATTACAAATGTTACTTTACCCCCCCTTCTCACCCCACCCTCTGTCCTTTCCCCACCCCCCATTGTCCTCATCCATAGGTGCACAATTTATGTTCAGTCTCTTCCCACATCTCCCTCTCCCCTTTTCCCCAAGAATCATCAGTTCACTCCCCTTCCATACCTCTGATTCTATTATATTCAACAGTTAATATTGTTCCTCAGATTTTTTTTTAGTTTCCTTGGTTTTTAGATTCACTTGTTGATAGTTACGTATTTGTTGTTCATAATTTTTATCTTTATTTACTTTCTCTTCTGAAAGAACCCCCTTCAGCAATTCATATAATTCTGGTTTGGTGGTGATGAACTCCTTTAGCTTTTTTTTATTAGTGAAGCTCTTTATCTGACCTTCGAATCTGAGTGATAGCTTTGCTGGATAGATTATCTTTGGCTGTAGGTTCTTACTATTCATCACCTTGAATATTTCTTGCCATTCCGTCTGGCATGCATGGTTTCTGTTGAGAAATCAGCTGACAATCGTATAGGTGTTCCTTTATAGGTAACTACCTGCTTAGCTCTTGCTGCTTTTAATATTCTCTCTTTGTCTTTTGCTCTTGGAATCTTAATTATGATTTGTCTTGGTGTGGTCCTCTTTGGATTCCTTTTATTTGGAGTTCTGTGTGCTTCCTGGACTTGTAAGTCCAATTCTTTCACCAGGTGGGGGAAGTTTTCTGTCACTATTTCTTTCAGTATGTTTTCGATATCTTGCTCTCTTTCATCTTCTGGGACCCCCATAATTCTGATGTTGGATCGTTTGAAGTTGTCCCAGAGGTTTCTTACATCATCTTCAATTTTCTGGATTTTCTTGCCTTCTTGCTTCTGAGGAGGAGTGTCTTCTGGCTCTTTATGTTCCAAATCTTTGACTTGATTCTTGCGATCTTCTATTCTGTTTTTAGGACTCTGTAAAATATTTTTTATTTCAGACAATGTATTCTTTATTTCTTGTTGATCCCTTATCATTTCTTGTTGATCCCTTTTCATATCCTCATAGGTCTCATTTATTTTATCAGCCTTTTCTAGGAGACTCTTGAAAAACTTTATAAGTGTGGTTTTGAACTCTATATCCTGTCGCTTTTTGTCCTCCATTTCTTTCGTTTGTGATCTATTTGGTTTAGGCATTTTGGCAGGCAGCTTTCCTGATGGGGCGAGGTTTCAGGGTGGAGCCTACAGCCTTGGCTTCCGTCAGCCCCGCCCTATGCGACTCCTGAGACTCAGGGTCCTTCAGTACTTGTTGCAAGTGCCTCTGAGAGAAAGGTGCCCTCGATTTTCGCCTGCTGCCAAACTGTCTATGCTCTCCCCCAATGAGTCCGGTATTGGGGTTCAGTTCAGTTGGAAGTGGAGTTGGAGGTGGTGTTCAGAGCAGTCTGGAGCCCCTGTCTCCTTCCCGTCAGGGCAATCCCGCGGCACAGCCGGCCGGCCCTTCTCTGTGCGCACTGTGCGTGCCTCCGGGACCTCCTCTCACCGTTCCCTGGGGTTATGCCTTACAGCCCAGCTCCCTATGGGTGAGCCTGGGTCCCCAGGGTCAGGCCTAGAATTGGGGTTCAGAGCAGTTGGAGCTGGGCCCAGCACAATCGGAGCTTTTCTCTGCTTCCCGCTTGGGAACGCCAGCCAGGCACTCGGCCTCCCTCCTCTCCGGCTCCGTCCTCTCCGTGCGCTGCGTGTCTCCGTACCTTAGGCTTTTACAGCTCCTCCGCGCTTCCTTCTGGTTTTCTCCTTGCTTCTTGTTGTAGGATTTCCAGTCAGTCGACTTTCCTGTAGTTCTGGGTAATGTCCATTTTATATTTTAGTTGTATTTTATTGAAATTGTTGTGTGCGGCTGCGGCTAGTTGCCTACCCGAGCAGCCATCTTGGATTCTCCTCTATATTTTTATTTTTAATCAGTATTATTATTATTACTACTAGAAGCCTGATGCACAAAATTCATGGGGGGGGGGGGGGGCGCGGCGCACGGATATCCCTCAACCCAGCCTGCATCCTCTAATCTGGGATCCCTCTCACAATCCAGGACTGCTGGCTTCCAAACACTTGCCTGCCTGATTGCCCCTAACTGCTTCTGCCTGCCAGCCTGATCACCCTCTAAACCAGGGGTCCTCAAACTTTTTAAAGTGGGGGCCAGATCACGGTCCCTCAGAGAGCTGGAGGGCCGGACTATATGAACTACTAATTCCTACTGCAACACCTCGGCTGCGCTCACTGCCCAAAAAACCTGGCTGGCCGGATCAGACTCCTCTGCGGGCCGCATGTGGCCCGCGGGCCGTAGTTTGAAGACCCCTGCTCTAAACACTCCACTGCCAGCCTGATTGACACCTAACTGCTCCCCTACTGGCCTGATTGCTCCTAACTGCCCTCCCCTGCAGGCCTGTTCGCCCCTAACTGTCCTCCCTTGCAGGCTTGGTTGCCCCCAACTGCCCTTCCCTGCTGGCCCAGTCACCCCCAGTTCCCCTCCCTTGCCAGCCTGGTCACCCCAGCTGCCCTCCCCTGCAGGCCTCATTGCCCCAACTTCCCTTAAAAGTGGCCAGATAGAGACAGAGAGTTACCTACAAAGGATTCCCCATCAGACTAGTGACTGATTTCTCAACAGAAACACATCATGCCAGAAGGTAATGGAATGAAATATACAAAGCCATGCAAAGGAAGGGTCTAAATCCAAGAAAACTGTACCCAGTAAGGCTATCAATCAAAATTGAGGGTGAAATCAGGAGCTTTAAGGACATAAAGGGACTAAGGGAGTTTATCACCACTAAACCAGCAATGCAAGAAATGTTAAAGGGTCTGCTGTAAAAAGAAATAGAAAAGGAGGAACACAGGCATACAAAATAAAAATGGCGACAAACAAGTACCTATCAATAATAGCTTTAAATGGATTAAATGCCCCAATCAAAAGACATAGGGTAGCTGAGTGGATAAGAAAACAAGAACCATATATCTGCTGTCTACAGGAAACCCACCTCAGAAAAAGAAGTCACACAGACTGATGGTGAAGGGATGGAAAAAGGTATTTCAGGTGAATGCAAATGAAAAGGAAGTTCAGGTAGCAATACTTATATCTGAAAAATTAGATCTCAAAGTGAAGGACATAAGACATAAGGAAGGTCATTTCATAATACTAAAGGGAGCAATCCATCAAGAAGATATAACTCTGGTAAACATATATGCACCCCATATAGGAGCACCCAAATACATAAAAAAAAATTCTGGAGGATATCAAGGGAGAGGTTGATAGCAATACAGTAATAGTAGGGTACTTTAATACCCCACTAACACCACTGGACAAATCCTCTAAACAAAAAATCAAAGAAATATCAATCCTAAATGATACACTAGGTCAGATGGAATTAATTGACATCTTCCTAATATTTCACCCCAAATCCACAGAATATACATTCTTCTCAAGTGCACAAAGGTCATTTTCAAAGATAGACCATATATTGGGACAGAGTCAAAGTCTCTTCAAACTTAAGAAGATAGAAATCACATCAAGCATCTTCTCAGATCACAATGGCATAAAACTTAAAATCAACTACAATAAAAACAATTTAAACAAACACCTGGAGGCTAAATAGCATGCTGTTAAACAATGTCTGGGTAACCAGAGAGATCAAAGAAAAAAAAACAAAACATCATGGCAACAAACAACAATGATAACACAATCCAAAATCTATGGGACACAGTGAAAACAGTCCTGAGAGGGAAGTTCATAGCTCTACAGGCCTACATCAAAAAACAAAGAGCCGAAACCGGTTTGGCTCAGTGGATAGAGCATTGGTCTGCGGACTGGAAGGTCCCAGGTTCGACCTTGGTTGTGGGCACATCCCCAGTGGGGGGTGTGCAAGAGGAAGCTAATGGATGATTCTCTCTCATCAATATTTCTCTCTATCCCTCTCTCTTCCTCTCTGTAAAGAATCAATAAAATATATATATCAAAAAAAAAGAAAAAAAAGAAATGGTAATTATCTACCATATTTTCCGGTGTATAAGACGACTCCCTAATTTTTACAGTTAAAACATAGGTTTAGGCCTATATTCGCTGTATAAGACTATCCCCCACTTCTGAGGCAACACCAGTTGTTTTTTTAATAGACCACCTCTCTGACTCTGGCCAATCTGAGCAGGCTTTTTACTAGAACACAGTGTAGCTTCAGGTAGAGAACATGTATAATTTGCATGCATAAAAAGCCTGCTTGGATTGGCTGAGTTAGAGAGGTGGTCCAAGCAGCCTTGCAGTGATTGGTGTGGGATCGAGTTGGAAAATTTGCTTAGCGGCATATCCAGACGATTTTTGGGATCAAATTGGAAAATTCGTTTAGCGGCATATTGAGACGTTTTTCGGGATATACTTGGTGTATAAGACAACCCCCGATTTTCGGTTGACTTTTTTTCGTTTCAAAAGTCGTCTTATACGCTGGAAAATACGGTAATCTTACAACTCAAAGAGAAAGAGAACAACAAGAAAATCCAAGTGTAAGCAGAAGGAAGGAAATAATAAAGATCAGAGTGGAGATAAACATAGAGGGGGGAAAAACAAAAAAACTCAAGAGCTGATTTATTTGAAAGGGTAAACAAGATTGATGAATGTCTAGCCATGATCACCAAGTAGAGAGAGAGGATACAAATAAAATCAGAAATGAAAGAGGTGAAGTAACCTATCCCACAGAAATACAAACGATTATGAAAAAATAACTATGAACAACTCTATTCCAACAACATGGACAACCTAGATGAAATGGACATATTCATAAAAAAATACAAGCTCCCAAAACTCAACCAAGAAGAATTTTTAAAAAACCTGAATAGGTCGATAACTACCAAAGAAATTGAAACAACGATCAAAAATCTTCCAGCAGCCGAAACCGGTTTGGCTCAGTGGATAGAGCGTAGGTCTGTGGACTGAAGGGTCCCAGGTTCGATTCCAGTCAAGGGCATGTACATTGGTTGCGGGCACATCCCCAGTGGGGGGTGTGCAGGAGGCAGCTGGTCGATGTTTCTCTCTCATCAATATTTCTAGCTTTCTGTCCCTCTCCCTTCCTCTCTGTAAAAAAAAAAAAATATATATATATATTTTTATATTATATATATATATATTATATATATATTATATATATATATATATATATATATATATTTATTATTATTATTATTTTTTTTAATCTTCCAGCAAACAAAAGCCCTGGTCCAGATGGCTTTACAGGGGAGTTCTACCAAGCATTCAAGAAAAGCTAAAACCTTTCCTCCTCAGACTATTTCAAAAAATTCGAGGGGAAGATACACTTGCAAGTTTTTTCTATGAAGCCAGCATTTCCCTAATCTCAAAATCAAGTAAAGACACCACAAAAAAAGAAGACTATAGGCGAATATTCTTGATGAACATAGATGCTAAAATCCTCAACAAAATTATAGCAAATCAGATTCAGCATTACATTAGAAAGATCACCATGACCAAGTGGGATTTATTCCGGGGATGCAAGGATGGTACAGTATCTGCAAATCAACAAATGTGATACATCACTAAACAAATTGAGAGACAAAAATCATATAATCATATCAATTGATGTAGAAAAAGCATTTGACATAATCCAGCACCCTTTCTTAATAAAAACTCAGCAAAGTGGGAATAAAGGAATCATACTTCAACATAATAAAAGCCTTATATGACCAACCTACAGCCAACATCATACTCAATGGGCAAAAACTAAATTCATTTCCCCTAAGAACAGGAAGAAGACAAGGATACCCTCTTTCACCACTCCTGTTTGACATAGTACTGGAAGTACTAGCCATAGCGATCAGACAAGAAGAAAAGGCATCCAAATTGGAAAAGCAAAGTAAAACTTTCCTTATTCGCAGATGACATGATACTATACATAGAAAACCCCAAAAACTCCATTAAAAAAGACTACTAGACCTAATAGATGAATTTGGCAATTTGTAGGATACAAAATTAACAACCAGAATTCTATGGCCTTTTATACACCAATAATGAACTCACAGAGAAATGAAAAAATCCCATTTACCATTGGACCAAAAAAAAATTAAGATACCTATGAATAAACCTAAGGACTTAAAAGACCTGTACTAGAAAAACTACAGCACATTGAAAAAAGAGATAAAGGAAGACAAATGAAAGAACATACCACGTTCATGGATTGGTAGTATCAACATCATTAAACTGTCCATACTATGGAAAGCAATCTATAGGTTCAATGCAATACCTTTTAAAATACCAATGGCATATTTCAAAGATCTAGAACAGACTCTACAAAAATTCATCTGGAATATAAAAAGACCCCGAATAGCCACAGCTATCCTGAGAAAGAACAAAGTTGGAAGGATCATAATACCACATACCAAGGTATATTACCAAGCCACGGTTCTCAAAACAGTTGGGTACTGGCACAAGAACAGACATATAGACCAATGGAACAGAATAGAGAATCCAGAAATTGACCCAAGTCATTATACTCAATATTTGACAAAAGAGGCAAGAGCATACAATTGATTTTTTACAGAGAGGAAGAGAGAGGGATAGATTTACAATAGCTAAGAGTTAGAAACATCGACGATGAGAGAGAATCATCGATCAGCTGCCTCTTGCACACCCCCCACTGGGGATGTGCCCGCAACCAAGGTACATGCCCTTGACCGGAATTGAACCTAGGACCTTTAAGTCTGCAGGCCGATGATCTATCCACTGAGCCAAACCGGTTTTGGCAAAACAGTCTCTTTAATAAATAAATGGTGTTGGGAAATTTGGTCAGATACATGCAAAAAAATGAAACTAGATTACCAATTTACACCATATGCAAAAACAAACTCAAAATGTCTAACGGGCTTGAATGTAAGAGAGGAAACCATAAAAATCCTACAAGACTCGGTCGGCAGCAAAATTGCAGACATATGTTGTAGCAATATCTTTAGACACAGATCCTCAATCAAGAGACTCTAAGGAGAAAATCAGCAGATAGGACTATATCAAAATAAAAAGCTTCTGCACAGCAAAAGAAACCAACAAAACAACAAGAAAGCCCACTGCATAGGAGAACATATTTCCCAATGTTATATCTGATAAGGGTTTAATCTCCAATATTTACAGGGAATTTAGACAACTTAACAAAAGGGAGATAATCTAATTTAAAAAAAATGGGCAAATCATCTATCACATATGTCAAACACAAGGCCCGAGGGCCAAATCCAGCCCGCCAGGCCTTGCAATGTGGCCCGCACCGCGCTGTCATCACTGCACTCCGCTGTCAGTTTATGACATTGTCAGTTTATGACTGTTCAGTAAACCATTCGGCCCGCGATTTAGGCTGGATTTTAGATTTTGGCCCTTTCTCTGATTGAGTTCGACACCCCTAAAATAGACACATTTCAAAAGAAGACATTCAGAAATCCAAAAGACATACTAAAACATGTTCAAAGTCATTAATCGTTTGAAAGTTGCAAATCAAAACAACAATGAGGTATCACCTCACACCTGTCAGAATGGCTATCATTAACAAATCAACAAATGACAAATACTGGAGAGGATGAAGAGAAAAAGGAACCCTCCTTCATTGCTGGTGAGAATGCAGACAGATGCAGCCATTGTGGAAAAAAAACAGTATGGCATTTCCTCAAAAGTTTTAAAATGGAACTCCCATTTGACTCAATAATACCACTTCTAGGAATATATCCTAAGAAAACAGAAACACCTGTCAGAAAGGATATATGCACCCTTATGCTCGTAGCAGCACAATTTACAATAGCTAAGATTTGGAAACAGCCTAAATGCCCATTAACAGATGAGTGGATTAGAAAGCTATGGTACATCTCACAGTGGAATACTACACTGCTATAAAAAAGAAGGAATTCTTGCCATTTGCAGCAGCATGGATGGAACTGGAGAACATTATATTAAGTGAAATAAACCAGTCAGTGAAAGAAAAATACCACATGATCTCACTCATTTATGGATAATAAAGAACATTATAACCTGATCAACAAAAAGATAGATACATAGGCAGAGAAGCATCAGACTGAAATTACAGCGAGAAGGCGGGGGAAAGCTAAGAGATCAACAGAAGGACTTGTATGCATGCATATAAGTATAACCAATGGATGCAAGACACAGGGGGGTAGGGAAGTGAGGGCATGTGCCAGGGGGTAGGGAAAGCCAGGGAAAGGTCAATGGTGAGAAAAAAGTAGACATATGTACTATTATTTGTAATAGTTTAAATAATTAAAAGAATTGCTATTTGGATAAATAAAAGTTTATCTTTGACTTTGTTTTGTTTTAAGAACTATGTTTTAGGTACTTTTGGAAATTTAGGAACTACCATTTAAGGTAACCAAATAGTCCATTTAATAATAGAAAGCTCTATTTTATTCAACAATGCTGCCATTTCACAAATCCTACTGAAATTAATTTAAATATTTTATCAATTCACTTAAAAACTATTAGATGGAATGGTTGATAGGAAACTGGACACAATGCCAAAGTTGTACTACATGAATTACTTTGGCCACTGTACAATGCAGGAATTAAAATCATCACTCCAATCTATATGTGAATCAGTGCATTCATAAACTTTAGTTATGATATATTCTAGTCAAAAAGTGTTGGCTTCAATCCATCACACCTATAGATAAAATTTTCAACTTTTAGGAAATTCAGGGAAGAGACCCAACTCAGCAAAAGAATAAGTTAAATAATAGCATTAAGACATAAACACATACATCCAAAAGGTGGGACATTCTACAGAAAAAGTAGCAGATTCTTCATAAAACATGATCAGTTTTAAAAGAATACTACATCAGACTTACCAAGATAACCAGATATGTGTAGCCTTGAATTGATACTAGTTTTGATCAGTTGGAGAAATCTAAATTGGTATAGAAATACTAATAGGAACACTTCCTGAAATAGTAAAGGTAAGAGTTGATTTTTAAAAATGCAGGTTGTCAAATTGTATGCATGGTATGATGTCATTTTTTTATAAAAAACGAAGGTATGGAAAGTGTCAGGAAATATCTAGAAGGATCTACATTTTAAGATACCTGGAGGAATATGATTAAATTTTTTTATTTTATGCTAGTTTTATATGGTTCTGAAATAAGTTATTTCAAATCTAAATTATATATCACTCAAGGCCCGATGCACAAAAATTCTTGCAAGAGTAGGCCTTCCTACCCCTGGCTGCAGGCTCCAGCTTCCCTCTGGCACTCAGGACCCAGGCTGTTTCCTTCCAGCTGCCCGCA